>NC_067246.2:172020896-172645896 GCF_019359855.2 Lolium perenne | reverse complement strand
ACCCTATGGAAACTATCATTTACATATTAAATACAAAGGGGTGAATTCTATTTAAAATAACACAACCCATGCACCCTAGTTAAATTATTTGTGTGCATAGAATAGTTTGTGTGTTTATATGTGATGTGTGGAATAGCCATTGAATTAGTGAGTAATTATACTCGTATTCAAATTTAGACGCTAGCACCGGAGAGTACGCCGAAGAAGAAGGTTGCTACCAAGAGGAGGAGGAGGAACAGTTTGAGAACTACCAAGGCAAGCTAATATTCTTGCAAAGTGCAAAGCCCCTTGGGGCAAGGCACCATGAATCTTACCTCTTCTTACATAAGCCTATCCCAAGTTTATACTTTACAAGTTTTACTTGTTGTTTTCCAAGAGTTACTTTTATAGTTCACTTTGGTCAAAGTAAAGGTTGGTTACTAGAGTAGTGAAGTAGACTAAATCAAGCAAAGCAAGATAGCACACCTCATGATTTAGAGCTAGTGCTAATGAAATAAAACTTGACTACTCTAGATGGGAACAATGTGATTTGAAATGAATTTGAAACCTTGGAATGATGAAGCATTCCATTGAATGATTTTTGAAGGTGAACATGACCAAGAGAAGATGGTGATTTTTGATAAACATGATGTTGGTTTGAATGCGATACCTTTCCAATTATTAAGTACCCCCACAATACCTGATTATGGGTAGGGCTTAACTGGAAGTTTATGTATCTTAGTATGGGTTCCCTCTGAACACACGTCATAGGGGTTACGCTTGAGGCTGCCTCCGTTGTTGAGAAATGATGTGAAATTGAGGTGAATTGTACGGCCAAGCCCTGTGCAGTTCCCAGGTTGACAGTTGGTCTTCACTGGGAGGGCAAGGTCATGGGGCGCGGTGCTCATACTCGGATTTGTAAGGGAACGGGTATGGTTGATGATCCGCGTCTTTGTGTTACGATGATTCGGGGTAATCCCGACGGATGAAATCAAATGTTGTGGCACAAGTGTGCAACCTCTGCAGAGTGTAAACCTATTCGAATAGCCGCGTCCACGGTTACGGACGGTTGGAAAGGCCATACAGTTTCCGATGTCATATCTTTGAAAATGATGTTGAAAAATGATGGTGAAATGACTTGTGGTGAATTGAATTGAAATCACCACTTGAATAGTGGGAATGACACTAATGTTCCCACTTGAGTTAGTTAGCACTTGAATAAGCTTTTCTCAAATACTTGTGAACTAAAACTAGCTTTATGCAAATAAACTAGAGCTTAGCAAACCATACTAGAATGTCTAGCACTTCATTAGTATTAGTTTGCGAGTACTTGAAGTACTCACGGCTTTGTCCCTGGCTATTCAAATGGCCAGAGTATGAAGATGAACAAGGAGATGACCAGCAGGACGCCTACGACAACTAGGAGTCTTCCGACGTCAAGCGTTGGCATGTGGACTAGAGAGTCCGTGTATCTTACGCTTCCGCTATGAACTGTGAACTTGTATTTGTTCGTTGATCGATAGATCAACTATTCGTGTAATATGGATCATGTGATTCCAAATTTGTAAGACTTATGGTTTGTAATGAATGATGACTGTGATACTTAACTATTATGCCTCGCAACAACAATATTCCTGGGATTGCGATGTATGACATAATAGGCATCCGGACTTAAAAATCCGGGTGTTGACAATCTATTTGTTAGTAAACTGTAGACCATTGCTTTGAATCACTTCATTAATCTCATCTGCTTTACAATAGTATTGATCAAGATTATGTTGGTAGCATGTCACTTCAGAAATTATCCTTTTTATCGTTTACATACTCGAGGGCGAGTAGGAACTAAGCTTGGGGATGCTTGATATGTCTCCAACGTATCTATAATTTCTTATGCTCCATGCTAGTTTCATGACAATATCTACATGTTTTATCCATACTTTATATCATTTTGATGCATTTTCCGGTACTAACCTATTAACAAGATGCCGAAGCGCCAGTTCCTGTTTTCTGCTGTTTTTGGTTGGACGAAACAAAAGCCAAACCTCCTATTTTTCCGAGGGACACACGGAGCCAGAAGGGCAAGCCAGGGGGAGGCCCACGGCCTCCACACCATAGGCTGGCGCGCCGCCATATGGGGTGGGCCCCTCGGGCACCCCCTCGCGCCGCCCTTTCGCCTATATATTCCTTCCGTCGCGAAAACCCTAAAAATATCGGTTCTGCAGCGCCGCCACCATCGACGACAAGTTTCGGGGGACAGAATCTTTGTTCCGGCACGCCGCCGGGACGAGGAATTGCCCCCGGAGGCATCTCCATCGACTCCATCGCCATCTTCATCGCTGTTGTTGTCTACCATGATGAGGAGGGAGTAGTTCTCCCCTGAGGCTGAGGGCTCTACCGGTAGCTATGTGGTTCATCTCTCTCTCCCATGGTGTGATCTTTATGTGATCATGAGCTTTGTAATCTAGTTGAATATGTAGATGTTACTCTTGTCTATTATGCACTCTAGAGGTTACTTTAATATGAACTCCGGATTCACTCTCCACGGTGTGATGGTGACAGTGTGCGCATCGTGTGTGATTCCTTTATGAAGTTGTGGAGCTTGTTTACTCCGGCTTGAGGTGTGCTTTTGTAGCCCTACACAATGAATGGTGTTTGTTATCCAACAAGAGAGTGTTTGAGAGTAGCATTTATTTATTCAGTTATGAGATCATTGTCGAGAGTGTCCACTAGTGAAAGTATGATCCCTAGGCCTTGTTTCTAAGCATTGAAACACCGTTTCCAACAAGTTCTGCTACATGTTCGCTTGCTGCCATTTTTATTTCAGATTGCAATTACTACTTATAATCATCCATATTACTTTTATTTCACTATCTCTTCGCCGAACTAGTGCACCTATACATCTGACAAGTGTATTAGGTGTGTTGGGGACACAAGAGACTTCTTGTATCTTAATTGCAGGGTTGCTTGAGAGGGATATCTTTGACCTCTACCTCCCTGAGTTCGATAAACCTTGGGTGATTCACTTCAGGGAAACTTGTTGCTGTTCTACAAACCTCTGCTCTTGGAGGTCCAACACTGTCTACAGGAATAGAAGCGTGCGTAGACATCAACGATCGTTCCGGTGCTGCATTCCGGCAGCACTTCCGTACTCGGTCACAAGTACGGTGTCGATGAAGTCCTTCGTCTCCCCGTTCCAGCGGGCAGCAGAGGAGTAGATCCCCTCGTAATCCCAGTAGCACGACGGCGTGGTGGTGGTGGTGGAGGAGAAAATCCTGCAGGGCTTCGCCAAGCCTGTGCAGGAAGAAGGAGGAGGGAGAGAGGTGGCGGCTAGGGTTGGAGGGAAGGGGTGGGTTGTGCTCCTGCCCCCTCCCCTCTTTATATAGCGGGGGGTTGCCAAGGATTCCTTGGCCCCTCCTCCAAGCCCAAGGGCCAGCGCACAAAGGGAGAAGGGGAGAAACTTGCCCCCCAAGTCTTCCCCTTTTAGGGTTTCCCCAATCCCTAGGGGTTTTTGGCCGACCTGGGCCTTGAGGTATGGTGCTCCTGGCCCATTAGGGATAGGCTGCACCCCCTCGGCTCATGTGGCCCCTCCCGGGGTCGTGGGCCCACCACTGGCCCGTTCGGAACCTTCTAGAAACCCTGCGGTCTTCCACCGGAAAATTCCCAAAGTTTTCTGAACCCCGGAAAATGACTTTCCTTATATGAATATTATTCTCCGGACCATTTGATAGGGAAAAGGAGGTCGATCTTTCGGTGAGAGTATGATAGCGTCGATTTGTTGGTGGAGTTCTTGCTTGACGATCCGACTACACGTACAAAGCTCGTGCGCCAATGCAATCGCTAGGACAATCTCCGGGAGTTACTGATCTTGCGGATGCACGATCAGCCTGACCAGCGAGGATCTTAATTCCTACCTGAAATTGAGAACAAGTAAGAACTAATATTGCAATCAGAATATTGTGGATGAAAGATGAAAGCTTTATTGAATAAGGTGGGATTCCGAATAGTCGGTCTTGTTCTGGGCGTTACCTCAAAAGAAGTACACGAGAGTTGCAACAATAGCTAACTCTTAATCTAATCAAAATCCTAGTCTAAACGTGACGGCTATGGGGTTATTTAAAGGAGGAAAAGGAGGGGTTTTGGCCAGCCATACGTACGGTGGCCGAAGCAAACCCTAGAAGGCCTTTCCCCCTTCAATACAGACTCTAAAAAGTGGCTGACTTAATTCGTGCGAAAATGATATGGGCCTGGCCCAAAACTAAAGGTGACGCAGCACCATATTATGCTATGGACGAAGTTATGAAGTGGAGAACTCTATATTTTGTCCATGTCTTCATCTCTTCTTATGGTGGCTTCAAATTTCCGAAATGTCCACTTGCGGCGTCCTCTTCAATCCTCAAATGCTTGCTGCCATCTCCTCCATGTGTGATCATGCTCCAATGATTGTCCTCTTCATCCATGATAGGTCCATCATCCTAAGAGTAACAAATATATCTGATTTAGGCAGCATCATATTCTCATGTATGTGAGGAGTAGTTCGAAGAAACGAAAGTACCTGATAGTTAAGTTGTTTGGCACGAGCTCGAGAGATTGGTCCTTGTATTTATATGTGGCTGTAGGTACAACGGTTGTATCAACAGATGGGATGTCCTCATCATGCCCCCTTCTTGAATTGAAGTCGTCCTCGATGAAAGCTCATCTTCTTCACCAAAGTAAGGCTTCAAATCTGTAATGTTAAATGTAGGACTAACCAGACCCTATTCTGCAGGAAGCTCAAGTTTATATGCATTATCATTTATTTTCTCTAACGCTTTAAAAGGACCAGCATCGCGTGGCATTAGTTTAGACTTGCGTAATTTAGGAAAACGATCTTTGCACAAATGCAACCAAACAAGATCACCAACATCAAACCCAACATGCTTTCTTCTTCTTCTATCCCCAGCAATTTTATACTTAGCATTCATGCGTTCTATGTTGTCTTTAGTAGTCTCATGCAATTGTAATATCAATTCAGCATGTTGTGTAGCATCCAAATTATTTTGCAGCGAAGATGGTAAAGGTAATAAATCAATAGGAGCACGTGGAAAAAACCATACACAATCTCAAATGGGCACGTCTTAGTGGTAGAATGCAGTGAATGATTGTAAGCAAATTCAACATGAGGTGAACATTCTTCCCACAATTTTAAGTTCTTCTTCAAAACATCCCGCAACATAGTAGATAATGTTCTATTTACTACTTTAGTTTGTCCATCAGTTTGAGGATGACATGTAGTACTAATCAACAATTTAGTCCCCAACTTAGCCCATAAACATCTTCAAAAATGGCTAATAAACTTAGTATCACGATCAGAAACAATAGTATTTGGCACACCATGTAAACGAACAATTTCACGAAAGAACAAATCAGCAACATGTGTACATCAGCAGTCTTGTGACATGGAATAAAGTATGCCATCTTAGAAAAATCGATCCACAACAACAAAGATACTATCCCTCCCCTTCTGTGTACGAGGAAAACCCAAAATGAAATCCATAGAAATATCCTCCCAAGGTACACTAGAAACGGGAAGAGGCATATATAAACCATGTGGATTAAGTCGAGACTTAGCTTTTTGACATGTAGTGCAGCGTGCCACAAATCTCTCAACATCTCGACGCATACGTGGCCAAAAGAAGTGTGCAACAAGTACATCCTCCGTCTTCTTCACACCAAAGTGACCCATCAATCCTCCTCCATGCGCCTCCTACAACAACAAAAGACGAACGGAACTATCTGGGATGCATAGCTTGTTAGCACAAAACACAAATCCATCATTGAGGACAAATTTGTTCCATGTTCTACCATCTCTACAATTTAGCAACACATCTTTAAAATCAGCATCGTGCAAGTATTGTTCCTTTATAGTTTCTAATCCAAAAAATTTGAAATCAAGTTGAGATAGCATAGTATAACGGCGCGACAAAGCATCAACAATAACATTATCTTTACCCTTTTTGTGTTTGATAACATAAGGAAAAGACTCAATAAACTCAACCCACTTTGCATGGCGGCGATTCAACTTAGCTTGACTACGAATATGCTTCAAAGATTCTTGATCAGAATGTATAACAAATTCTTTAGACCATAAATAATGTTGCGAAGTTTCTAATGTCCGAACCAGCGCATATAATTATTTATCATAAGTAGAATAGTTCAGACTAGGCCCACACAATTTTTCACTAAACTATGCAATAGGTTTGCCCTCTTGTAATAACACACCTCCCAAACCAATTCCACTAGCATCACATTCAAGCTCAAAAGTCTTATTGAAATCAGGAAGTTGGAGTAATGGAGCATGTGTTAACTTATCTTTCAGAATCATGAAGGCTTCTTGTTGTGCATCGCCCCACACAAAGGGCACATCCTTCTTGGTAAGCTCATTCAGCGGCGCAGCAATGGATCCAAAATCTTTCCCAAAACGCCTATAAAAACCAGCAAGGCCAAGAAAACTCCTCACTTGCGTGACCGTCTTGGGCTACGACCAACTCTCAATTGCCTCGATCTTGGCTGGATCAACTTCAATTCCCTGTGCAGTAACAACATTGCCAAGAAACGCAACTCGATTGGTGCAAAAGGTGCACTTCTCAAGATTACCATACAAACGTGCATCACGTAAAGCATTGAAAACAAAACGTAAATGATGCAAATGATCCTCCAAAGATTTGCTATAAATAAGAATATCATCAAAGTATACCACCACAAAACGTCCAATAAAAGCACGTAAAAAATTCTTCATCAGTCTCATGAAAGTACTAGGTGTATTAGTTAAACCAAAAGGCATTACTAACCCCTCATATAAACCGAACTTAGTTTTAAACAATGTTTTCCATTCATCTCCTAATTACATACGAATCGGATGGTAACCACTATGCAAATCAACTTTAGAGAATATAATAGAACCACTCAATTCATCAAGCATATCAACTAAACGAGGTATAGGATGACGGCATCGAATGGTAATATTATTAATAGCTCTACAATCAGTACACATGCATGAAGAACCATCTTGCTTAGGTACCAAGATAATAGGAACATCACATGGACTAAGAGACTCACGAATGTAACCTTTATCTTGGAGAACCTGAATTTGTCGCTTGATCTCTTTGGTCTCTTCAGGATTGGTATGATATGGCGCACGGTTGGGCAGCGAAGCTCCTGGAATCAAGTCAATTTGGTGTTCTATCCCACGTATAGGTGGTAACCCAGGTGGAACATCTTGTGGAAACACATCAATGAATTCCTGCAAAAGGTTAGCAACCGCATGTGGCAAAGAATGAGGCATATCCTCAAATGAAAACAGAACTTCTTTGCAAATAATAGCATAGAATTGAGTAGTGCTTACATCAAGTTCAGCAATATCAGATTTGCTAGCAAGAAAACAAGGATTTTTCAAACGAAATTCAGTAGCATGGTTCGAATCAGATTTAGTATTAGTCTTATGTGGCACAAAATCTGCAGCAACAATCGGATTTTCACTCTTATATTTCTCCTCGTTTTTTTCTAATAGCTCTAGAAAGATCATCTTTTAATATTTGTTTAGGAGTGATAGGTTTGAGACCAATTTTATTTCCATCATTCTATCAAATTGCCAAGGTCTACCAAGTAACAAAGAATAAGATTACATAGGTACAACATCACAATCAACAAAATCAGAGTATGTACTAATAGTAAAATGCACACGTGTAGTTCTTGTTACCTTGAGCTTACAAGAGCTCTCAAACCATTGAATGTAATATGGACGTGTGCGTTGTTTTGTAGGTAGAGAAAGCTTCTCCACCATGTCAACGCTAGCCAGATTATTGCAGCTCCCTCCATCAATGATGATCTGTATAGCTCGCTCTTTTACAACGCCTCTTGTTTGGAACAGATTGTGGCGTTGATCATGCTCAGATTTGCTCAATTGCACGCTCAACACATGCTGTGCAACTAGGCTCTTGTACTGATCAGCAGTGTCAGCTTCCATGACCTCCATCTCTCTCTCTGAATCAGAATTGGCGCCATCACGTGCAGCAATAAGGGCCAATGTATCTTCATCAAATTCAGTTGCAGAATCATATTCTCCATCTTCACGCACCAACATCACACGCTTGGTTCTGCATTCTCTCTCTATGCGTCCAAATCCCAAGCATTTGCGAGGTTGAATGTCATGCGTCTTCCCCGTGGAGGCCATGGAAGAGGAACTTCGAGGAGGACCAGCGGATGGTGGTGGAGTTGCAACAGGTGGTGCTCGTGATGCAGGCGCGGTGTACTTGGAGGTAGTAGGCGCCGGTGAAGCTCCACGAGATGGTGGCGCTGATTGTCGTGGAGACCATGATGACGTACGATCTGCAGAAATATTAGCTCTTCTCCATGGTGGTTGACGATCCTGCACTTCACGTTCAGCTTTGCAAGCAAGATGACACTGCAGTAGGTTGGGAAATCCTTTAAAATCCCCATCCGCGTGGATGAGAGGCTCTATCGTCTATGAGGGATTGTCCGACGTACATCGAGGGTAAAGCCGTATGATCGGGAGATGTCTACCGGGGATGTACGGTGGACAAAAGGGTGGGTATGCAAGGTCGCGGAGAAGGCAGTGTAGGCTTGGATCTTATTTCCTGGCCTCACACCAAGGAAGTGTGGACGGGGACGATTCTTCCGTTTGGCAAAAAGGATGAGGTCTCTTATGGGAAAAGTAACGCACCTCTGCAGAGGGTATCAAAACTGTGGTTGTCACTCCTTGTTCCGGGAAGGGAACTGCGAACGCGGCAGGAAAGGAACTCCACGAAGTTCTGTTCAACCTGTGAAGACTGACGGGCATAGTTTTCAGAATAAAATAATCCTTTTGAAGAAATGTTTATGAAAACTTGCATTTGCCTATGACTTTCTGGTCTATGGCTGTAGCTAGTGCATGATACACCTATTTCCTAATATGAACTTGTTGAGTACGCTTGTACTCATTTCCTCCCATTTGAACCCCCTTCTTAGATCAAGGAACCGAATGAGAAACTACCGTGGAACTGGAAGACAAAGGATTCAACTGCAACAAGATGGAGAATACAATCAAAGAAGTCAATGGAGTCAACTTCTGCATCAACTAGAGTGGAAACTTAGACTAGTAATAGAAGGGAACTTTTCCCTAATCTTAGCACCTAAGTAGCTAGATTTCTATAGCAAGCCAAGTAGCTCTTAAACTTTGGTTAACGATAAGATTGACTACGAGTCATTCTTCTGGAGCTTTATTTGAAGTTTTACCTCACTGTAAAGTAGGAGGCTGTGTTGATCTTATGTAAACAGATTGTGTATCCTTCTATAGACATACCTTGGACTCACATATGTTTCTGTTGTACCACTCTGAGGGATGTAATATGGGTGGAATGGTGTTTCACTTGTGTTATGTCAACGACGTGCGTACTACAACATGCAGTGGTATGCTGTGTCACCACACTTTCTAGCCTTTTCTATCTTTATGCCAAAATCTTTTGTAGTTTCTCTTTTGGATTTTCCTCTTATTTCAGAAAACACTCAACATCAATAACTTCTAGGCTTTGTTGGGTCAAATATCAATTACCTTGAGGCTCGCACTTTGAAGTTGATCATCACATGATAAGTGTTTCGGATTTCACTTATTAGTAACTTTTTAATGTGATGAACAATTTCACTCATAATTTTATCCATCAAATCATGAAAACTTTATGAGTGTAACGAGACCATGTATGTACATGCCAGGCTCGTCAAGTTTAACCTTTGTATTCGCATGTGCAAATATGGCTTGCATCCATTGTATGCACACGTAGAATCTATAACACTCGATCATCACGTGATGCTTCGAAATGTGAGTCTTAGCAACGGTGCATACTAACGATGAAATACTTTATGGATATGCGAATATCGTTAGTGCCCAACTAGTTGGAGGATCAGGACACCTAGCATCTTCAACCTTTGTACATTTCCATAAAACTTATGAGTTTATGTAGTTTCACTAAATTATATTCTATCATCTTGCAATAAGGTCTTAGATATCACATATATCTCACACCTTGCTTATTTCTGAAAACTACCTTTTGAGCTCCTTACTTTTCAAACGGATTTGAACATCAAGTTTCATGGAGACAAGATAATTTTAGGTACTAATTGAAAGCATTGCTCTTAGCAATTTGAGGTTTACCAAAATTTTGCAATATGACTTAATCATTTCTTGATTCTTTAACAAAACGGTACGAGTATGTAAAGTTACTTGTCAGATTTAACAATGTTTCTATCTCAATTATAAGACTAGCGTATGGTAGATAACGGATGCCAATTCTACAAATTAATTCAAAATACAATTCAGACTATGTTCAGGATAATTAGTTTAAATTTTAATCTAATTACTAATGAACTCCCACTTAATACAACATCCTTCACAGTTGTTTAGTGGCACACGATCCATATTCACTACATCAAGTCCGATCATCAGGTGAGATGATGTAGCTTCAATGGTGAACATCAACATGTTGAGCATATCATCCATATGACTCTTGTTCAACCTTTCGGTTTCCTGTGTTCCGAGGCTATGTATGTACATGCTAGGCTCGTCAAGCAAACCCAAGTATTTCTACGTGTGCAACATGGCTTACACCCGTTGTATGTGAACGTAGAATTGATCACATCCGATCATCACGAGATGCTTCAAAACGATGAACTTTTGCAATGGTGCATACGAGGGGAGAACACTTTATTATCTTGATATTAATAGAGGGATCATATTATAATGCTACCATCGCAATCTAAGCAAAATAAGATGCATAAAAGGATAAACATCACATGCATGGATAATGTGATATGATATGGCTTTTTTCTTCTTGTGCCTTTGATCTCCATCTCCAAAGCACACGATCATAGTCTCCATCAGCACCAACATTGCGCCAAGTTCCATGGCGCCGCTTCATGGTTGTCCACCATCCATAGAAACTATTACAAGTACTAACTCATAGTAATAAAATAAAGCTATTACATGGTGATTGACACGCAGGTCAGGAAACAATAAAGACAACCATTGGGCTCCTGCTGGTTGCCACATTACAATAAGGATCATCTATTACATCAAACATAAACATAATCTCATAATGACCATATCACATGACATGCCCTGCAAAAACAAGTTAGACGCATCTAATTTTCTTTGCATGTTTACGTGGCTTGGGGCTTTCGAGTAAGATCCGATCTTACCTACGAACAAGAACCACAATGCCGATACAAGTGTTGTAAAATGCGGATTGTAAATTGGATCTTAACTATGGTGAGAGAAACAGACACCCGCTAAGCCACTTATGCAATGCAAGTTGCATGTCAAGCGTGGAGCAAGTCTCATGAACGCGGTCATGTAAGGTTAGCCCGGGCCGCTTCATCCCCCCATCCCGCAAGATGCAAAGTACACGAAAAGCAAGCGACAACAAAATCATCAACACCCACAAAACCATTGTGTTCTACTCGTGCAACAGATCTACGGATAGACATGGCTCTGATGCCACTGTAGGGTTCGTTGCATAGAAAACAAAAAAAAATCTACCGCAAAGACGAATAAAACCAAGATCCAATCTATGGAAAAGCCAAGATATAATCTATGAGATCATAGCAATGAGATAGATGAGAAACTAACCCTCGTAGATTCAAAGCCTTAACGAGATCAAGTCTCGTGGTTGATGTAGACGATCGTTTCGGTGCTGCAATCCGGCAGCACTTCCGTACTCGGTCACAAGTACGGTGTCGATGAATTCCTTCCTCTCCCCATTCCAGCGGGTAGCGGAGGAGTATATCTCCTCGGAATCCCAGTAGCACGACGGCGTGGTGGTGGTGGTGGTGGAGGAGAAAATCCTACAGGGCTTCGCCAAGCTTGTGCAGGAAGAAGGAGGAAGGAGAGAGGTGGTGGCTAGGGTTGGAGGGGAGGGGTGGGTGATAACCCACAAGTATAGGGGATCGCGGCAGTCTTCGAGGGAAGTAAAACCCAAATTTATTGATTCGACACAAGGGGAGGTAAAGAATACTTATAAGCCTTAACAACTGAGTTGTCAATTCAGCTGCACCTGGAAAAGCACTAGTAACAGGGGTGATGTGAAAGTAGCAGTAATATGAGAGCAATAGTAATAGTAACACAGCAGCAGTAACACAGGAGCAATGGCACCAGAAAATAGTTGATACTACTTCCAATGACATATAGAACGAGTATATGATGATGAGAGATGGACTGGGGTTCCCAGCGATCTACACTAGTGGTAACTCTCCAATAAGTGACAAGTGTTGGGTGAACAAATTACAGTTGGGCAATTGACAGGATTGATAAAGCATTAAGATAGAACATCAATTCATTAATCATGTAGGCATGTTTTCCATATATAGTCGTACGTGCTCGCAATGAGAAACTTGCACAACATCTTTTGTCCTACCAGCCGGTGGCAGCCGGGCCTCTAGGGAATCTACTGGATATTAAGGTACTCCTTTTAATAGAGTACCAGAGCAAAGCATTAACACTTGGTGAAAACATGTGATCCTCACATCACCGCCATCCCCTCCGGTTGTCCCGATTTCTTTCACTTCGGGGCCTTTGGTTCCGGACAGTGACATGTGCATACAACTTGTAGATACAATCTAAGCAATAAGTATAGAGCTTAAATCTAAAATCATGCCACTCGGGCCCTAGTGACAAGCATTAAGCATAACAGGATTGCAGCAACAATAACTTCACAAACTTTATAGATAGACTAATCATAATGTATCATCCATCGGATCCCAACAAACACAACACCGATTACATCATATGGATCTCAATCATGTAAGGCAGCTCATGAGATTATTGTATTGAAGTACATGGGATAGAGAGTACCAACTAGCTACTGCTATAACCCGTAGTCCATGGGGGAACTACTCACAGAGCATGATGGAGGCGGTGGCGTCGATGGAGATGGCTTCCGGGGGCACTTCCCCGTCCCGGCAGGGTGCCAGAACAGAGACTTCTGTCCCCCGAATTGGAGTTTCGCGATGGCGGCGGCGCCCCTGGAGTCTTTCTGGAGTTTCGTCAATTGGTATCGCATTTTTAGGTTGAAAGGGCTTATATAGGCGAAGAGGCGGCGCAGGAGGGGCACCAGGGCGCCCTCCCCATAGGCCGGCGCGGCCAGGGGCTGGCCCGTGCGGCCCTATGGTGTGGGGGCCCCAGGCCTCCCCTCTGACTCCCCTTCGGTGTCCTGGTCCGTCTCGGTGAATTATGATGTTTGGTCTTCGTTTCGTCGAATTCTGAGAATATTGCCCGAACAGCCTTTCTGGAACCAAAAACAGCAGAAAACAGGAACTGGCACTGTGGCATCTTGTTAATAGGTGAGTTCCAGAAAATGCATGAAATCATCATAAAGTGCAAGCAAAACATGTAAGTATTGTCATAAAATAAGCATGGAACATCAGAAATTATGGATACGTTGGAGACGTATCAGCATCCCCAAGCTTAGTTCCTACTCGTCCTCGAGTAGGTAAACGATAAAAAGAATAATTTCTGTAGTGACATGCTACTTACATAACCTTGATCATACTATTACAAAGCATATGAAATGAATGAAGTGACTCAAGGCAATGATTTATAGTTGCTAACCAATAGATAACATATAGCAAAACTTTTCATGAAGAGTACTTTCAAGACAAGCATCAAAAGTCTTGCATAAGAGTTAACTCATAAAGCAATAAATTCAAAGTAAAGGCATCGAAGCAACACAAAGGAAGATATAAGTTTCAGCGATTGCTTTCAACTTTCAACATGCATATCTCATGGATAATTGTCAACATAAAGTAATATGATGAATGCAAATAAGCAAGTATGTAAGAATCAATGCACAGTTGACACAAGTGTTTGCTTCTAAGATGGAAGGAAGTAGGTAAACTGACTCAACATAAAGTAAAAGAAAGGCCTTCGCAGAGGGAAGCATTGATTGCTATAGTTGTGCTAGAGCTTTGGTTTTGAAAACATAAAGAGAGCATAAAAGTAAAGTTTTGAGAGGTGTTTGTTGTTGTCAACGAATGGTAGTGGGCACTCTAACCCCCTTGCCAGACAAACCTTCAAAGAGCGGCTCCCATTTTATTTTATTTTTGGGTGGCACTCCTTCCAACCTTTCTTTCACAAACCATGGCTAACCGAATCCTCGGGTGCCTGCCAACAATCTCATACCATGAAGGAGTGCCCTTTTATTTTAGTTTTATTATGATGACACTCCTCCCCACCTTTGCTTTCTCAAGCCATGGCTAACCGAATCCTTCGGGTGCCGTCCAACAATCACATACCATGGAGGAGTGTCTATTTTGGTTAATTAATTTGGGACTGGGAATCCCATTGCCAGCTCTTTTTGCAAAATTATTGGATAAGCGGATGAAGCCACTAGTCCATAGGTGAAAGTTGCCCAACAAGATTGAAAGATAAACACCACATACTTCCTCATGAGCTATAAAACATTGACACAAATCAGAGGTAATAAATTTTGAATTGTTTAAAGGTAGCACTCAAGCAATTTACTTTGGAATGGTGGAGAAATACCATGTAGTAGGTAGGTATGGTGGACACAAATGGCATAGTGGTTGGCTCAAGGGTTTTGGATGCATGAGAAGTATTCCCTCTCAGTACAAGGCTTTGGCTAGCAAGGTTATTTGAAGCAAACACAAGTATGAACCGGCACAACAAAACTTACATAAGAACATATTGCAAGCATTATAATACTCTACACTGTCTTCCTTGTTGCTCAAACACTTTTACTAGAAAATATCTAGACCTTAAGAGAGACCAATCATCCAAACCAATTTCAACAAGCTCTACGGTAGTTCTCCACTAATAGGTTTAAACTACATGATGCAAGAGATTAATCATGATCTACTCGAGAGCTCAAAACAATTGCCAAGTGTCAAATTATTCAAGACAATATGAGGCATTTTCTGTTTCCAACCAAATAACCATAAGTGCTGTAGCTTCCAACTTTTGTCATTGAACATTAAAAGTAAAACGAAGAACAAGTGTTCATATGAAAAAGCAGAGCGTGTCTCTCTCCCAAACAAGGATTGCTAGGATCCGATCTTATTCAAACAAAAACAAAAATAAAAGCACACAGACGCTCCAAGTAAAGCACATATGATGTGACCGAATAAAAATATAGTTTCAATAGAAGAAACCTGATAAGTTGATGAAGAAGGGGATGCCTTGGGCATCCCCAAGCTTAGATGCTTGAGTCTTCTTGAAATATGCAGGGATGAACCACGGGGGCATCCCCAAGCTTAGACTTTTCACTCTTCTTGATCATATATCATCCTCCTCTCTTGACCCTTGAAAACTTCCTTCACACCAAACTTCTTATAAACTTCATTAGAGGGCTTAGTACTCAAAAAACTTGAATCCACCTTGGTCCTGTAGTGACACATTGCAAGAACTAAATAAAACATTAGCTACAGCTCTCCATGTCTAGAAAGCCTCACTTAAAGTCCACAAGAGACAATGCAAAAAACAGAGACAGAATCTGCCAAAACAGAACAGCCAGTAAAGACGAATTTTTAAGAGGTACTTCCGTTGCTCAAATCAGAAAACTCAAAACTAATGAAAGTTGCGTACATATCTGAGAAACATACACGAAAATTGGCAGATTTTTCTGAGTTACCTACAGAGAACACAGCCCAGATTCGTGACAGATAGAAATCTGTTTCTGCGCAGAAATCCAAATCTAGTATCAACCTTCGATTAGAGGCTTCACTTGGCACAACATTGCAATAAAATAAAGATAAGGAGAGGTTGCTACAGTAGTAACAACTTCCAAAACACAACAAAACAGTAGCAAAATAAACACATGGGTTATCTCCCAAGAAGTTCTTTCTTTATAGCCATTAAGATGGGCTCAGCAGTTTTAATGATGCACTCGCAAGAAATAAGAGTTGAAGCAAAAGAGGGCATCAAAAAGCAAATTCAAAACACATTTAAGTATAACCCACTTCCTATGCATAGGAATCTTGTACACAAATAAATTCATGAAGAACAACGTGACAAGCATAAGAAGGTAAAACAAGAGTAACTTCAAAATTTTCAGCATGTAGAGAGGTGTTTTAGTACCATGCAAATTTCTACAACCATATTTTCCTCTCTCATAATAATTTTCAGTAGCTTCATCAATAAACCCAACAATATAACTATCACAATAAGCATACTTTTCATGATCCATAAACACATAATTTTTATCAAGCTCAGAAATAGTAGGATCAAAACTTTCAAATCCACTTTTATCAATAACATAACATGATGATTGATCAATCTCAAGAGATATGGGACTCATAGATAAAGTCAAGACTTCTCCAATCCCATTTTCATTAGTAGTACAATTAATATTATCAAGTAACATAGGACCATCATCAAGAGCTTTATCATAAACATTTGCTACGCAAAATTCTTTAGTACCATGCATTTCGACATCAGGCACAAACAAAGCATTATCATAAGATTTATCAAAATAGCATGGATTATCATAGATAACAGTAGCATAATTATTCTCACAAGTATTACTCATAGGTACTATTTCAAGAGAATCCACAGGAACATAACATTCAACCTCTTTCGGTAAGCATGGAGGACAATCAAATAGTGTAAGAGATAAAGAGTTACTCTCATTAGAAGGTTGGCATGGGTAGCTAATCCATTCTTCCTCCTTTTGTTCATCACTCTCCTCTTCTTTTTCATCCAATGAGCTTTCAGGTTCATCACTTTCCTCCTCTTTTTCATCCAATGAGCTTTCAGGTTCATCAATTTCTTCTTCCACAGGTTCCTGCAAATTGTGAGTGCATTCTTGTGCATTAATGAGTCTCTCTTTATAATCAATGATATAAAGATTATCAGTGTAACTTTCATTGCAAAAATTAAGGATAGAAGAGACATAATCTTTAAGGTCCTTACAAACAACACAAGTTTCATAATTTTTAACCATGAAGGATTCTATCTCAGAGGCTCCCATAAATAAGACAAATTGTTCTACCTCTTCGAACCCAAGATGAATATAGTTATTCCAATTATAGTTCTTAATTAAAACTTCTTCACTAAAGCAACATTGAAATTTCAAATGTTTAGTATCCTGTTGAGAGCAACAGTTTATATCATGGCGTTTAAGCAAGATTTTAGCAATTGCATTCAATTTTTCTATCACAGCACTCATCACTTCACCCGCTCTTGATTCTCTATAATTATTATAATATTCTATAAGCTCCAAGTAGGTTGTGGGTTCTCCCATAACAGCAGTTTTTAATTTTTAGGTTTTTCAAATTTTTATGGATTTTTGGGTATATGAGAAAAATAAAACAAAACAAAAAGAAACTAAGCAAAAGTAAACTAAGCAAAATAATACTAGACAGAAATAAACTAGACAAAAGTAAACTAAACAAAACAAAATAAAACAAAATAAAAACAGAGAGAGAGGTAGAGTGTACTCCCCAGGTCAACTTATGAGTAGAGCTATGCCTCCCCGGCAACGACGCCAGAAAATAGTCTTGATAACCCACAAGTATAGGGGATCGCGGTAGTCTTCGAGGGAAGTAAAACCCAAATTTATTGATTCGACACAAGGGGAGGTAAAGAATACTTATAAGCCTTAACAACTGAGTTGTCAATTCAGCTGCACCTGGAAAAGCACTAGTAACATGGGTGATGTGAAAGTAGCAGTAATATGAGAGCAATAGTAATAGTAACACAGCAGCAGTAACACAGGAGCAATGGCACCAGAAAATAGTTGATACTACTTCCAATGACATATAGAACGAGTATATGATGATGAGAGATGGACCGGGGTTCCCAGTGATCTACACTAGTGGTAACTCTCCAATAAGTGACAAGTATTGGGTGAACAAATTACAGTTGGGCAATTGACATGATTGATAAATCATTAAGATAGAATATCAATTCATTAATCATGTAGGCATGTTTTCCATATATAGTCGTACGTGCTCGCAATGAGAAACTTGCACAACATCTTTTGTCCCACCAGCCGGTGGCAGCCGGGCCTCTAGGGAATCTACTGGATATTAAGGTACTCCTTTTAATAGAGTACCGGAGCAAAGCATTAACACTTGGTGAAAACATGTGATCCTCACATCATCACCATCCCCTCCGGTTGTCCCGATTTCTGTCACTTCGGGGCCTTTGGTTCCGGACAGTGACATGTGCATACAACTTGTAGATACAATCTAAGCAATAAGTATAGAGCTTAAATCTAAGATCATGCCACTCGGGCCCTAGTGACAAGCATTAAGCATAACAGGATTGCAGCAACAATAACTTCACAAACTTTATAGATAGACTAATCATAATGTATCATCCATCGGATCCCAACAAACACAACACCGATTACATCAGATGGATCTCAATCATGTAAGGCAGCTCATGAGATCATTGTATTGAAGTACATGGGATAGAGAGTACCAACTAGCTACTGCTAGAACTCGTAGTCCATGGGGGAACTACTCACGGAGCATGATGGAGGCGGTGGCGTCGATGGTGATGGCTTCCGGGGGCACTTCCCCGTCCCGGCAGGGTGCCGGAAGCCCGGAACAGAGACTTCTGTCCCACAAATTGGAGTTTCGCGATGGCAGCGGCGCCCCTGGAGTCTTTCTGGAGTTTCGTCAATTGGTAGCGCGTTTTTAGGTCGAAAGGGCTTATATTGGCGAAGAGGAGGCGCAGGAGGGGCACCAGGGCGCCCTCCCCATAGGCCGGCGCGGCCAGGGGCTGGCCCGCGCGGCCCTATGGTGTGGGGGCCCCAGGCCTCCCCTCTGACTCCCCTTCGGTGTCCTGGTCCGTCTCGGTGAATTATGATGTTTGGTCTTCGTTTCGTCGAATTCCGAGAATATTGCCCGAACAGCCTTTCTGGAACCAAAAACAGCAGAAAACAGGAACTGGCACTGTGGCATCTTGTTAATAGGTGAGTTCCGGAAAATGCATGAAATCATCATAAAGTGCAACCAAAACATGTAAGTATTGTCATAAAACAAGCATGGAACATCAGAAATTATGGATACGTTGGAGACGTATCAGTGGGCTGCGCCCCTACCCTCCCCTCTTTATATAGGGGGATGGTCGTCCAAGGCTGCCTTGGCCCCTCCTCCAAGCCCTAGGGCCGGCGCACAAAGGGAGAAGGGGGGAAAATTGCCCCCAAGTCTTCCTATTTTAGGGTTTCCCCAAACCCTAGGGGGTTTTGGCCGACCTGGGACTTGAGGCATGGTGCACCTAGAAAATTAGGGCTGGGTTGCACCCCCTCGGCTCATGTGGCCCCTCGCGGGGTCTTGGGCCCACCAGTGGCCCCTCTGGAACCTTCTAGAAACACTATGGTCTTCCACCGGAAAATTCCCGAACTTTTCTGAACCCCGGAAAATGACTTTTCTTATATGAATCTTATTCTCCGGACCATTCCGGACCACCTCGTGATGTCCTGGTCCCATCCGAGACTCCGAAAAAAATATTTAGTCTCCAACTCATATTCCATATCTACTATACGACATCGAACCTTAAGTGTGTCGCCCTACTGTTCGTGAACTATGCGTACATGATGGAGAATCCTCTCCGATCAATAACCAATAGCGGGACCTAGAGATCCATAATGGCTCCCACATATTCAACAATAATTAGTGATCGAATGAACCATTAACATATGATACTGATTCCCTTTGTCACGCGATACTTTACTTATCTGAGGTTCGATCATCGGTATCTCTATACCTAGTTTAACCTCGTTACCAATAAGTACTCCTTACTCATACCGTGGTATATCATCCCATGTGACCTTGTCACATGCTTGCAAGCTAATTAGATGACATTCCACTGAGAGGTCCCAGAGCATATCTATCCGTCATCAGGATGGACAAATCCCACTCTTGATCCATGCGCTTCAACTCATACTTTCTGAATACTTAATCTCATCTTTATAACCACCCATTTATGATGTGGCGTTTGATGTAATCAAAGTACCCATCCGGTGTAAGTGATTTACATTATCTCATGGTCAAAGGATTAGGTTACTATGTATCGAAAGCTTATAACAAGACGAACTTAGTGACTTGATCTTATGCTATGCTTATTATGGGTGTGCGTCCATCACATCATTCACCTAATGATATGATCTTATTATTAATAACATCCAATGTTCATGATCAGGAAACTATGATCATATATTAATCAACAAGCTAGTTAAACGAGAGGCTTACGAGGGACTCTGGTTGTTTACACAACACACATGTATCAATGTTTCGACTTAATACAATTATAGCATGTGATGTAAACATTTATCATGAACACTAAGATATAACAATAACTACTTTATTATTGCCTCTCGGGCATATCTCCAACAATCACCGCCTGTGGTGATGGCAACAACGGCCAGGCGCGATGTGAGGGAGGGGCTTAGGGTTTGTAGGTGGGGGTACCTCCGGAGTCGCCAGGGAGGAGGCGGCTCGGGAGGGAGAGGAGACCGGCTCGAGAGGGAGAGGAGATATTCACCATGCATGATGGGAACTTTGAATCATAGTGATTTCGTGACTATGATTGTCACACTCTAGACTATATATATGGACTTCTCGTCAAATGGAAATGCACGAAGAAGAATTTCAGATCCCGATTAGCACATATCAATTTGTGAAACATTTTATAGAAGATCTAGAAGAAGCTTTTAATGCCCCGAATTTCAGTGCCCGATTAGCACATATTAATTTGTGATCGCGTGTAGAGGGAATGTCCCTAAAGAGAAAGTGTGCCCTAGCGGACGCCCCATTAGACATGGATAGCATGGTTGGTCGAACATTTCTCCGTAACTTGTATATCATTTTGTGCATGGTTTGGTTACAAACTGGCCAACCCGCTTACCCAACCCAGACCAAAGATTCAAAATTTATATGTCATGAGCAAGCATGATGGAGATAGCCGATAGAGGTTTGGAACCACCGGCACAATCCTAAACACGTCAATGGTTGCCTGATAATACCTCCATCCCAAAGCTTAACGCTTAATTTTTTTTAAGTCAAACCAAGTAAAGTATGATCAAAATTTTAGAACGATCTATCAACAGGTGTAATATTTTATAATTACCATACAAAAATATATCTCATTATCTTTTTAATGATATTAACTTTGTATTATATTTATTTTTGGCAAAAGCTTAGTCAACTTGACATAGTTTGAGTATCTCTAAAAATAATATAAGACTTAAGAATTTTTTAGGATAAAGGTAGTACGGAGTATTGACATAGAGGAGGGCTGGGATTCATTGTTCGTTATGCATTGGTGCTGCAGCGTGTCGCATTTGTTTAGGATCCTTTGCACGTACGATGACAAAGATGTTTTGCATTGTGTCTCCAGACGCGACATTTACAGCAGTTTTACTTATTTACACAGTAAGAAGAAGGGAAAAAAAAGGCTCTAAACGTATTTTCGACCAAACAGAGTTGCAAGAACTGAAGATCTTCATTTGTTCGGCTGCGCGGCCGCCTTTAATTCGGCATGCCTCTGCTTCCCACTCTCAACCAACCGCTCAGTCGGCGGCATGGCCGCCTTGGCTGCGTCGAGCGCGCAGAATCTATCCTTCCAGGCGGCCAACAGCGGCGTCCTGGCCGGGTCGAGGATCTTGAGCCCGGTCGTCGGCTCCGACGCGTTCATTGCCGGCACGAACCCACCGAGCGCGATGTCCACGTACCCAACGCCGTCGCCGCCGAACCACCCCTTCCCGCCGGAGCATTCCCTGAACGCCCCCTCCAGTGCGTCCAACGCCGCGAGCGTCCTGTCCACCGCCTCCGTCTTCTCATCCTCCGTCGTCGTCGCGAAGATCCCGACCCACGAGCTCAGAAGCTGCACGTACGACGGTCAAATCAACAATTCAACATACATGCCCGAGACGAGCTGCGATGTGATTCCTTCCTGCTGGATCGGATTTGACTAAAACTGGTGAAGCAGAGTGCGCGTACCTTGTCGTCAACGTAGGCTGCCCAGAAGCGGGCGACGGCGCGGTCGTGGGGATCGGCGGGGAGGAAGGCTGGGCCGTAGCCCGGGAAGGCGTCGTCGAGGTACTGCACGATGAGCATGGACTCGCAGACGGGCTTGCCGCCGTGGAGGAGCACGGGAACCTTTTTGTGCACGGGGTTGGAGGCCAGGAGCAGGTCGCTCTTGTCCTTGAGGTCGACTTCCACGTACTCGTACTCCAGCGCCTTGAGGTGCAACGCGAGACGAACCCGGACCAAGAACGGGCTCGCCCAAGCGCCCAGCACCGTCAGCTGGTCGCCGGCTCCTCCTCCAGCTCCGGCGGCGGCCATCGGTCGATTCCCTTTCCGCTCGCTGGTCAGATCAGTTATCAATCAAATCAATTTTGGATGATTTCTTTCTGTGACTGAGACTAGCTAGCTAGTAGAGTTGGTGGGCACTGTGAGAGATTAGACCACAAGATATATATCGATCCTGGAAATTGGAGGTGTTTGTGTTTGGATTTGCTTTGGCTACGTGGTAAGCACGCCGGTGATAAGTCAGGTGTTAGAATAGTCTGCGTGTCTTGTCGTCCTAGCGACAAGTCAGGTCTAGATGAGATTGTGACAGCTTTGAATCTGATAGTGAGGGTCACTGTCTCTTCCTAGTCAATGTGAATGTTACACTGATGTTGACGGGCTGCAGATCCATCCATCTATATAAACTGATGCCTATAGATCCCCACTGAAGAAGGCACGTACAGTTTTCATCACCCAATTCGACCACTCGAGACTTGAGAGGGATGGTTCTTGGAGTGTTCTGTGCAGCTGCAGGCGCCTCAGTGGCGTGGAGATGGAGCCTTCTGCTGGCGTATGGTCTCCCGGGCCTTGTGGTTCTGTGGCAGCTCCACCGGCTGCTGGACCGGCTGTGGTGGCGGCCGCGGCGGCTCGAGCGGGAGCTGCGCGCGCAGGGCATCCGCGGCACCTCCTACCGCTTCCTCGCCGGCGACCTCACGAGAAAAGCCCGGCTGAACAAGGAAGCCTGGTCGAGGCCGTTGCCGCTGCGATGCCACGACATCGCCCCCCACGTGGCGCCTTTCCTCTCCGATTCAGTCCGGGAGCACGGCAAGGTGAGCCTCTCCTGGTTCGGCCCCATCCCCAAGGTAACCATCGCCGACCCCGACCTCGCCAAGCACGTGCTTTCCAACAAGTTCGGGCACCTGGAGAAGCCCAAGTTCCCGGCACTGTGGAAGCTCCTCGCTAATGGCCTCTCCAACCACGAGGGCGACAAGTGGGTTAAGCACAGGCGGCTCCTAAACCCTGCTTTCAATCTCGAGAAGATCAAGGTATATAAAAAGGCCCTACTTTTTCCAAAGACTTTTCAAAAAAAGTCCCTTTTCCACAACCTTTTCTTTTCAAAAGGAACTGCATCTAGATGATATACCACACAAAATTATAAGTTTCTTTTCCCTCACTGATTTCAGACTTGTTTTCCTATTAATTAATTACTTAATGTCATCGATTGCATAACTGATCCATGGTAATGGGACGCACATATGGCTATGCACTTCTGCAGTGCATGCTGCCGGAGTTCTCTGCGTGCTGTGAAGAATTGATCAGCAGATGGATGGAGTCCATCGGCTCAAATGGCTCGTGTGAGCTCGACGTTTGGCCGGAAATCCAAAGCCTGACCGGGGATGTCATTTCTCGCACTGCATTCGGTAGCAGCTACCTTGAAGGAAGGAAGATATTCCAGTTGCAATCCGAGCAAGCTGGGCGTATAATGACAAACATTCGGATGATTCTCATTCCCGGTTATTTGTGAGCTACTACTATCAACTAAACTTGCCGTAGCACATCTACTCGTTTAACATGGACCGTGTTTAGCTAAACTAACATATATGGGAATTGCCATTTTCAGACCCTTGCCAACCACAAACAATAGAAGGATGTATCAAATCAACGACGAGATAGAATCGATTCTGCGAGGTATAATCGAGAAAAGAATTAAAGCAATGAAAGAAGGCCAAAGTGCAAAACAAGACTTGCTCGGTTTATTGCTAGAACCAAACATCGGGGAAACATATGAGAATGGTCAATCTAACATAGGCATGACGATCGAAGACGTCATTGAGGAGTGCAAGTTGTTCTACTTTGCAGGAATGGAGACAACATCGGTGCTACTCACATGGACCATGATCGTTCTAAGCATGCACCCAGAGTGGCAGGACCGTGCAAGGCAGGAGGTACTAGGATTATTTGGGAAAAATAAACCTGAATATGAAGGCCTAAATCGACTCAAAACGGTTTGTGCTTAATTTCTATGACTAACTTTCTCGTCATGAAGTCGCTACGAAAGCATGAACGTGCAAATTATAAGTGTAACTCCTTGATCTAAATCTTTGCACTCTACAGGTGACCATGATCCTCTACGAGGTTCTTCGGTTGTATCCCCCGAGCATCCATTTCAGTCGGAAGACATACAAGGAGGTGCAAATTGGAGACACAAAGTACCCCGCTGGTGTGATGATTGAGCTTGCCGTATTGTTCATGCACCATGACCCTGACATTTGGGGAACCGATGTGCACGAATTCAAGCTGGAGAGGTTTGCTGAGGGGATCTCGAAGGCATCGAAGAATCCAGGAGCATTTCTTCCATTTGGTTGGGGACCACGGATTTGCATCGGCCAGAACTTTGCGCTTCTTGAGGCCAAGATGGCCATTTGCATGATCCTCCAACGCTTTGAGTTCATGCTTGCGTCGTCCTATACTCATGCACCACATACTGTAGTAACACTGCATCCAATGCATGGAGCGCAAATTAAGCTTGGGCTCATTTGATTTTTTTTCATGTTTTCATGTTTATGTAGTTTAATAAGAACTTATGTTTCTTCACTTAGGCCTTGTTTGGTACTAGATAATTTATGGGATAGACCCGCAGAAATTGGGTGAAACACATATCTTCACCCAATCCTCTTAAATCCCAATAATTCAATCAGGAATCCACTAAGGAGGGGTAGTGTATTTAGTATTGAAGAAATTACACTACGATTTGGAAAAAATTGGGTAAAGTGGGGATTAAACCGGCCCAATATACTAGTGTTGTCCTAGAGGAAAATAATAAGGAGTATTTATTATTATATCTCAAATATTCATAATAGTTTTGTGCCATGTTATACCTGTATTAAGTGGAAACATTGATATATGTTTGGTATTGTACTATTTTAAACAAACAAGGGTCCTTGGCAAGTACACATATACAAGCTAGCTCATTGTGGTCATTCGTTGATCGAGATTTCCCTATTATGGACAGACACGTCATTCACAATAGGGTCATATCATTAGATGAATGATATGATGGACCCAATATATAAGTATTGTAACGCGATCAAGTCACATTAAGTTCAACGTTACGAAATTTATGAAAGCGTAGTGACTTAATCCTTAGACCGTGGGATCACATCTAATCACTGTTACTATAGGTTGCTTTAACATCATCAATCGCTACACTGTAATAGGGTGGTCATAATGGGTTGAGGCGTATGTATCTATGTATCAATAGTGGGATTTATTCATCCGTGTGACAGAGAGATGCATAGGGCCCACGCGGTGAGATTACACGACATATGACTAGGTCATGGGGATGGAATCACTCAGAACGAATTAAATACCCTTGTTGGTAACAATATAGAACTAGGTATGACGATACCGATGATCATGTCTCGGACAAGTGTTGGTATCGAGAAACAAAGGGAATAGGACTCAACGTAATGGTTCAAACGACGATCATATCTTCGTGGAATTCATAGGGGTCATTATGGTTCTCCAGACACCCCTGGTGATCATTGATCGGAGAATTGTCTCGATCATGTCTATGTTATTCCCGTACCGTAGGGTCACACACTTAGTTTTGGATTCATCGAAATTAAGAGAGACATCTGGAAAAGTGTTCCAGAGGCGTCCGAAGGGTGTTCGGAGAAGTCCGAGGTATCCTAGATTCTTGGCAATTAAAAGATATGTTTAATATGTTAATTAAATGAATAATATATTAAAATATATTTAATTAACTAAAAGTATGTTTTAAAATTAAAAAGGCTCCCCACCCTAAATGGGCCCCATATGGCAAAGGGGCATGTGGTGGAAAGGAGGCCGGCCGACCAAGGGGCCACTGTAGGGATTCGTTGCATAGAAAACAAAAATTTTCCTACCGCGAGAACGCAATCCAAGCCAAGATGCAATCTAGAAGACGGTAGCAACGAGGGGATGATCGAGACTCACCCTTGAAGATTTCCAAAGCCTACAATATGAGGCTCTTGTTGCTGCGGTAGACGATCACTTGCCGCTTGCAAAAGCGCGTAGAAGATCTTGATCACGGTGCCACGATCGGGAAGCACCTCCGTACTCGGTCACACGTTCGGTGTTGATGAAGACGACGTCCAGCTCCTCGTTCCAGCGGGCAGTGGAAGTAGTAGCTCCTCCTTGAATCCGGCAGCACGACGGCGTGGTGGCGGTGGCGATGGAGATCTCCGGCGGAGCTTCGCTAAGCGTTGCGGGAGAGGGGGAGGAGTGGGGCGGCTAGGGTTTGGGGAGAGGGGGTGGCCGGCCTCCTTGGGGTGCGGCCAAGGTGGTGGTGTTGTGGTGGCCGACCCCCTCCCCTTGGCCCCTCATTATATAGGTGGAACCCCCAAGTGTTGGACTACAAGTCTTCGAATAAGACCCCAACCCAAAACCTTCCATGTAGTAGGGAAACCTACCCAAGGTGGGAATCCCACTTGAGGTGGGATTCCCCCCTTCCATGTGGGGGGGTGGCCGGCCCCCTTGGTGGAGTCCACCTTGGACTCCCCCCTCTAGGGTTGGCCGGCCATGGGGAGGTGGAGTCCCTCCGGGACTCCTCCTTCCTTAGTGATTCCTTCCGGACTTTTCTAGAACCTTCTAAAACCTTCCGCAAAATCACCGGATCATTTTCAAAACTTATAAAATGACTTCCTATATATGAATCGTATTCTCCGAACCATTCCGGAACTCCTCGTGATGTCCGGGATCCCATCCGGGACTTCGAACAATACTTCTAACTCCATTCCATATTCAAGTTCTACCATTTCAACATCAAACCTTAAGTGTGTCACCCTACGGTTCGCGAACTATGTGGACATGGTTGAGTACTCTCTCCGACCAATAACCAATAGCGGGATCTGGAGATCCATAATGGCTCCCACATATTCAACGATGACTTTAGTGATCGAATGAACCATTCACATACGATACCAATTCCCTTTGTCACACGATATTTTACTTGTCTGAGGTTTGATCATCGGTATCACTCTATACCTTGTTCAACCTCGTCTCCTGACAAGTACTCTTTACTCGTATCGTGATATGTGGTCTCTTATGAACTTATTCATATGCTTGCAAGACATTAGACGACATTTCACCGAGAGGGACCAGAGTATATCTATCCGTCATCGGGATGGACAAATCCCACTGTTGATCCATATGCCTCAACTCATACTTTCCGGATACTTAATCCCACCTTTATAACCACCCATTTACGCAGTGGCGTTTGATGTAATCAAAGTACCTTTCCAGTATAAGTGATTTACATGATCTCATGGTCATAAGGACTAGGTAACTATATATCGAAAGCTTATAGCAAATAACTTAATGACGTGATCTAATGCTACGCTTAATTGGGTGTGTCCATTACATCATTCATATAATGATATAACCTTGTTATTAATAACATCCAATGTTCATGATTATGAAACTAATCATCCATTAATCAACAAGCTAGTTAAGAGGCATACTAGGGACTCTTTGTTGTTTACATATCACACATGTATCAATGTTTCGGTTAATACAATTATAGCATGGTATATAAACATTTATCATAAACATAAAGATATATAATAACCACTTTTATTATTGCCTCTTGGGCATATCTCCAATAGTCTCCCACTTGCACTAGAGTCAATAATCTAGATTACATTGTAATGTACCTAACACCCATGGCATTCTGGTGTTGGTCATGCTTTGCCCTAGGGAGAGCTTTAGTCAACGGATCTGCTACATTCAGATCAGTGTGTACTTTGCAAATCTTTACTTCTCCATCTTCGATGTACTCGCGAATCGAGTGGTAACGCAGCTTGATATGCTTCAACCTCTTGTGTGACCTTGGTTCTTGTGCATTGGCGATGGCACCCATGTTGTCACAGTAGATGACTAGTGGGTCCAATGCACTAGGAACCACACCGAGCTCTACAATGAACCTCTTCATCCATACCGCTTCTGATGAAGCCTCTGAAGCCGCTATGTACTCTAATTCTGTTGAAGACTTCGCCACCGTGCACTGCTTCGAGCTTGCCCGACTTCTTTGCAGCACCATTCAATATAAACACGTACCCAGACTGTGACTTAGAGTCATCAGGATCAGTGTTCCAACTTGCATCGGTGTAACCGCTTACAACGAGCTCTTGGTCACCTCCATAACAAAGAAACATATCCTTAGTTCTTTTCAAATACTTCAGGATATTCTTGACCGCTGTCTAGTGTTCCATTCCTGGATCACTTTGATATCTGCTAGTCAAACTAACAGCATGTGCTATATCCGGTCTAGTACATAGCATGGCATACATGATAGATCCTACTGCCGAGGCATAGGGGATATTACTCATCCTTTCTCTTTCTTCTGCCGTAGCCGGTCCTTGAGTCTTACTCAAGACCTTGCCTGGTAACATAGGTAAGAACCCTTTCTTACTTTCGTCCATTCTAAACTTCTTTAGAATCTTGTCCAGGTATGTACTCTGTGATAGCCCTATTAGGCGTCTTGATCTATCTCTATAAATCTTGATGCCTAATATATATGATGCTTCACCAAGGTCTTTCATTGAAAAACTATTATTCAAATAACCTTTTACACTGCTTAATAGTTCTATATCATTCCCAATCAATAATATGTCATCTACATATAATATCAGGAATGCTACAGAGCTCCCACTCACTTTCTTGTAAATACAGGCCTCTCCATGACACTGTATAAACCCGAAGTCTTTGATCACCTTATCAAAACGTCGGTTCCAACTTCTTGATGCTTGCTTCAGTCCATAGATTGAACGCTGAAGTTTGCATACTTTGTCAGCATTTTTAGGATCGACAAAACCTTTGGGTTGTACCATATACAACTCTTCCTCAATGTCTCCATTAAGGAATGCCATTTTGACATCCATCTGCCAAATCTCATAATCGAAAAATGCAGCTATTGGTAACAAAATCCTCACAGATTTTAGCTTCGCTATAGGTGAGAAAGTCTCATCGTAGTCAACTCCTTGAATTTGTCGGAAACCCTTTGCGACAAGTCGAGCTTTATAGACAGTAATATTACCATCAGCATCTGTTTTTCTCTTGAAGATCCATTTATTCTCGACAGCCTTGCGGCTATCAGGTAAGTCTACCAAAGTCCATACTTTGTTATCATACATGGATCTCATTTCGGATTTCATGGCTTCTTGCCATTTGTTGGAATCTGGGCTCATCATCGCTTCTTCATACGTCGCAGGGTCCTCATCATTGTTGTCCACAATCATGACATTTAGACAAGGATCATACCAATTAGGAGTGGCACGTTCCCTTGTCGATCTGCGAGGTTCAGTAGTTTCCTCGTTCGAAGTTTCATGATTATTATCATTAGCTTCCTCTGTTACCGGTGTAGGCGGTACAGGAACAGCTTTCGGTACTGCACTAATCTGATCAACGAGTAAAGATTCATCAATCTCATCGAGTTCTACTTTTCTTCCAGTCACTTCTTTAGTGAGAAATTCTTTCTCAAGAAAGGTTCCGTTCTTAGCAACAAAGATTTTGCCTTCGGATCTGTGATAGAAAGTGTACCCTATAGTTTCCTTAGGGTATCCTATGAAGACGCATTTCTCCGCTTTGGGTTCTAGCTTGTCCGGTTGTAACTTCTTTACATAGGCTTCGCAACCCCAAACTTTAAGGAACGACAGCTTAGGTTTCTTATTAAACCATAATTCATACGGTGTCGTTTCTACGGATTTTGATGGTGCTCTATTTAAAGTGAATGTGGCTGTCTGATACGTCTCCAACGTATCTATAATTTCTGATGTTCCATGCTTGTTTTATGACAATACCTACATGTTTTGCTTGCACTTTATATCATATTATGGCATTTATTGGACTAACCTATTAACAAGATGCCACAGTGCCAGTTTCTGTTTATTATGTCTGTTTATTGCAGAAAAGGCCCAAAAACCAAAGTGCTCGGAAAAATCCAGAAAAATTACAGAAATTCTATTTCGCCGGAAGACTCACGGAGCCAGAAGGGCAAGCCAGGGGGAGGCCCAGGGCCTCCTCCTCATAGGCCGGCGCGGCCTGGAGGGTGGTCACCCCACCCTATGGTGTGGGCCCCTCGGGACTCTTCCGACTCCGACTCTTCGCCTATTTAAGCCGTCGTGACCTAAAACTTCGACACCGATTGACGAAACTCCAGAAAGACTCCAGGGGCGCCGCCACATCGCGAAACTCCAATTCGGGGGACAGAAGTCGCTGTTCCGGCACCCTGCCGGGACGGGGAATTGCCCCCGGAGCCATCTCCACCGCCGTCTCCACCGCCATCTTCATCGCCATCGCTGCCCCCATGATGAGGAGGGAGTAATTCACCCCCGGGGCTGAGGGCTCCGCTGTAGCTATGTGGTTCATCTCTCTCTCTTTGTGATCAAGTTGAGTATTATCTATGTGCTACTCTAGTGATGTTATTAAAGTATTCTATTCCTCCTGCACGGTGTAATGGTGACAGTGTGTGCATCCGTGTTAGTACTTGGCGTAGGCTATGATCATGATCTCTTGTAGATTATGAAGTTAACTATTGCTATGATGGTATTGATGTGATCTATGCCTCCTACATAGTGTGAAGGTGACAGTGTGCATGCTATGTTAGTACTTGGTTTAGTCGTGTTGATCTTTCATGCACTCTAAGGTTATTTAAATATGAACATTGAATTGTGGAGCTTGTTAACTCCGGCATTGAGGGTTCGTGTAATCCTACGCAATGGTGTTCATCATCCAACAAAAGAGTGTAGAGTATGCATTTATCTATTCTGTTATGTGATCAATGTTGAGAGTGTCCACTAGTGAAAGTATGATCCCTAGGCCTTGTTCCTAAATACTGCTATCGCTGCTTGTTTATTGTTTTACTGCGTTACTACTGCTGCGTTACTACTGCTTGTTTACTGTCCTGGGCAAAGCACTTTTCTGGTGCCGTTGCTACTACTTATATACATTCATACCACCTGTATTTCACTATCTCTTCGCCGAACTAGTGCACCTATTAGGTGTGTTGGGGACACAAGAGACTTCTTGCTTTGTGGTTGCAGGGTTGCATGAGAGGGATATCTTTGACCTCTTCCTCCCTGAGTTCGATAAACCTTGGGTGATCCACTTAAGGGAAAACTTGCTGCTGTTCTACAAACCTCTGCTCTTGGAGGCCCAACACTGTCTACAGGAAAAGGAGGGGGCATAGACATCAAGCTATTTTCTTGCGCCGTTGCCGGGGAGGAAAGGTAAAAGGCACTCATACTTCGGTTCCAGGTAACAGTACTTTTCTGGCGCCATTGTGTTTGTGCTCGAAGCTATTTCCTTTAGATCCTGCAATTGCATCTTTTTGTTTCTTGTTTACACTAGTTTGGCATAATGGAAAACAATGAGCTTCTTACTTTATTTCCTGATTTAAGACATGGATGGTTTGATCCGAAAATTAAATAACCCATGGAACATATTAGTATGAACGCAATCACTGCTAATGCTATGAATAAGTCTAAGCTTGGGGAAGCTAGTTTACATAAAAATTATCTTTTTTGCTCCTTAGCTTTTGAAGAAATATTTCATTCTGATAATGCTTTATCTCCCATATGCGATAACTCTAATGATGCTTCTGATATTTTAAATCCACCTGCTGAAAGTATTCCGTATAAAATACCCATGAAAATTATTGAACGTGTTATGGATAACCGCTATGAAGGGGATGGAACTGTCCATCCTAAAGATCATTTACTGTTTTTGCATGAATTATGCGGGTTATTCAAGTGTGCAGGTATCTCTATGGATGAAGTGAGGAAGAAGCTATTCTCTGTTTTGTTGTCTGGTAAAGCGGCGCATTGGTATAAATTGTTGGAGAATAGTCATTCTCTTGGTTGGGAGGAAATTGCATCTCTCTTTTATTCTAAATTTTATCCTCCTCATGAAGTGCATATTGATAGGAATTATATTTATAACTTTTATCCTCGTGATGGAGAGAGTACTTCTCAAGCGTGGGGGAGATTGAAGTCACTAATGCTCAAATGTCCCATTCATGAGCTCCCCCGTAATGTTATTGTTAACAATTTTTATGCGAGACTTTCAGGACAACACAAGGACTATCTGGATGCCTGTTCGGAAGGATCTTTCACAAGCAAAGAGGTTGAAGCTAGGTGGGATCTTCTTGATCGGATTGAGGACAACGCTGAAGGATGGGAGAACGACAAAGGTAAAGAGTCAGGTATAAATTATGATTATGAATGCATTGAAGCTTTTATGGATACCAATAAATTTCAAAATATGAGTGCTACTTATGGTCTTGACTCTCAAGTTGCTGCAAATCTTTATAAAGCCTTTGCTTCTCATTTTGAATTGCCTAAAAAGAATTTTGATAAGTATCATGAACCTTTTAAAGAGGCTTGCATGAAGAATGAAATTGTTGTTAATTATTGCAATAAGCATGCTCAAACTCCTAAGAATGCTATTTCCTATAAGCATGTTAATTTTTGTGGAATACATAGACCTTGTGGAATTAATCAAATCAAAGATGAATATTGTATCCATCATGCTAATGAAAAAACTAGAAAGTGGCTTAGGGCTCTAGATGATCTTGGTAAAAAAGTTTGTGCCCTCTATCCTTTTATTTGTGAAGTTTGCCATGAAGTGGGTCATTTTAATTTTCAATGCTCCTCCAATGGTAATTCGAACCCAATGAGTGCTGCAAATTTGTATTGTGATGATGAAATTACTCCTAATCAACATGATGAACTTACTTTATTTTTGGGGTATGAAGAACTGTCGAGAAAAATCTCTTTGTTACATATGAGTGATCTTGATATTGATGATGTCCTGCATGGGTGTTTTTCTTATTGCATTGATAATAGCCATACAAATACTTACATACAAACACCTTGCCAAAATATGATAGGACCGCTGTGTGTTTTCAACTAATTAATGAAAAGGAGGGATCCTCCCAAGTTTCTTCTATTGTTTCTGAAAGTAAATCAGGTTATGCGGACAAGCCACCCTTCAAGCCTCTTCCTCCTAAAGAAGGGAACGAGGAGAAGGAAGAGAAGAAGAAGAAGAAGGGAACGAAGAAGAAGAAGAAGAAGAAGAAGAAAAAGAAAGAGGTAACGGCGTATCCCCGCGTGAATGAGATAACGCTAGGTAACCGTAAGTATGTTGCTCCTAATGATTATTGTGATAATGAATCTGAATACGATGATCTTCCTATGCCCTTTACATACATTAGCGATCATGATTTGAATGAGCACACTACTTTTGATATTACAAATCTCTGGGAAACTAATTCTGAAAATGATAATAATTGCCATAGTGTCAGTGCTATCCATGCTTCCTCCCATAATGATATAGAAAGCTCTAAGCTTGGGGAAGAGGTGTTTGAAAATCCTTTTGCTACTGATCATTATGTGTTTGATACATCTCCTTCTAATAACAATGATGGTATGGACACAGATAAACCAACTGTGAAAGATAACTATTCTATTTCTTATGATGACACTGTGCCTCCGACCTTTGATGATTATTATAAAGAATGCTATGATATAGGTTATAACTATGCTTATGAAACTTGTCATAGTCATGATTGGATTACCAAAAACAATTCCCTTAGTATGCAACTTGTTTACCATGTTCAAATTCTTGATAATAATCTTGCTCCAATTACTATTAATGAGAATAACTCTTCTTATGCCAAATTTAATGATACTTCTATGCATATGAACCATGATAAGAATGTTTTAAGTGATGGGTATATTGTGGATTTCATCAATGATGCTACTGAAAGTTATTATGAGAGAGGGAAATATGGTTGTATGCATCTTAATAATATTAAGTGTCCCCTCTTTATGTCGAGAATCTTGAAGTTACTCGTGTTTTATCCTCTTATGCTTGTCACTTTGTTCTTCATGAATTCATTTGTGTACAAGATTCCTCTTCATAGGAAGCATGTTAGACTTAAATTTGTTTTGAATTTGCCTCTTGAAGCTCTTTTTGCTTCGAATACTATTTCCTGCGAGTGGATCATTAAAACTGCTGAGCCCATCTTAATGGCTATAAAGAAAGAACTTCTTGGGAGATAACCCATGTGTTATTTTGCTACAGTATTTTGTTTTATATTTGTGTCTTGGAAGTTGTTTACTACTGTAGCAACCTCTCCTTATCTTAGTTTTGTGTTTTGTTGTGCCAAGTAAAGTCGTTGATAGTAAGGTTCATACTAGATTTGGATTACTGCACGGAAACAGATTTCTCTGCTGTCACGAATCTGGGCAAAATTCTATGTAGGTAACTCAGAAAATTATGCCAATTTACGTGAGTGATCCTCAGATATGTACGCAACTTTCATTCAATTTGAGCATTTTCATTTGAGCAAGTCTGGTGCCTCAATAAAATTCGTCTTTACGGACTGTTCCGTTTTGACAGATTCTGCCTTTTATTTCGCATTGCTTCTTTTGCTATGTGGGATGGATTTCTTTGTTCCATTGACTTCCAGTAGCTTTGAGCAATGTCCAGAAGTGTTAAGAATGATTGTGTCACCTCTGAACATGTGAATTTTTGATTATGTACTAACCCTCTAATGAGTTGTTTTGAGTTTGGTGTGAAAGAAGTTTTCAAGGGTCAAGAGAGGAGGATGATACAATGTGATCAAGAAGAGTGAAAAGTCTAAGCTTGGGGATGCCCCGGTGGTTCATCCCTGCATATTTCAAGAAGACTCAAGCATCTAAGCTTGGGGATGCCCAAGGCATCCCCTTCTTCATCGACAAATTATCAGGTTCCTTCTCTTGAAACTATATTTTTATTCAGTCACATCTTATGTACTTTACTTGGAGCGTCTGTATGTTTCTTGTTTTTGTTTTTTGTTTGAATAAATGCTTGTGTGGGAGAGAGACACGCTCCGCTGGTTCATATGAACATATGTGTTCTTAGCTTTTAATTTTCATGGCGAAGGTTGAAACTGCTTCGTTAATTGTTATATGGTTGGAAACGGAAAATGCTACATGTAGTAATTGGTATGATGTCTTGAATAACTTGATACTTGGCAATTGTTGTGCTCATGTTTAAGCTCTTGCATCATATGCTTTGCACCTATTAGTGAAGAAATACATAGAGCTTGTTAAAATTTGGTTTGCATGAGTGGTTTCTCTAGAGTCTAGATATTTTCTAGTGAGGTGTTTGAACAACAAGGAAGACGATGTATAGTCTTATAATGCTTGTAATATGTCTTTTATGTAAGTTTTGATGTACTAGTTTATGCTTGTGTTTGCTTCAAACAACCTTGCTAGCCTAAGCCTTGTATCGAGAGGGAATACTTCTCATGCATCCAAAACCCTTGAGCCAACCACTATGCCATTCGAGTCCACCATACCTACCTACTACATGGTATTTCTCCGCCATTCCAAAGTAAATTGCTTGAAGTGCTACTGTAACACCCCAAATTTCAATAAAAAGAAAGTTAGAGAATTCCAGAAAGCAAAATTTCAAACCAACAAAAACTTTTCTTTTGCATATAGTACCATGCATAGGACTTGTGCATTTGAGTGATATGCCATGATGATTGTTATTACTTGTATTTGCCATGCTCTAAAACCCTAAGGTGATCATATGAAGATCACCAACCAAATAAATCAAAGAGGAAGAAATTCCATTAAATGGAAAACCCTAAAAACCCTCACATATGCCTTATGGCATTTTTATAAATTTTGACCCTAGACCTATTTGGTCTTCACCATTAGTTGAGTAATGTTATTAAACACTTACTACAACTTTTGGAATCAAAGATTCACAATTCAAATGGATTTCAAACACAAATCCCACTCACATATGATAATGGTCAATTTTGACAATTCTAGTCTGATCACCACTTTGAGCCCTTGCCATTCATTTTTCCCAAACCAACTCTTGCTAACTCTTTGCACCATTTCAAAGTCAACATCAAGGTGAACAACTTTGATGAAGATCACCATGCCAAAATCATCTTTGATCATGAGCAAGGCTCATCCAAAGTTTCAACTTTCTCACATATGCAACATTCTCCACTTAGCCAATTTTGCAAATTTTTGAATTCTAAAAATTCCACCACCACCTCAAAACCTCTCTGGTCATTTACAACTTATATCAACACTCACATTTCAAAAACTTTCACCATTTGAATTATTTCAAATTTGGCTATTTTTGAATTTTCCAAATTCGGGCACTATTTGCAACTATTGCAAATAGTGATTCTACTCAACCTAATCTACACTACACTACCCCAATTGGTCCCCTGGTCCCCTTAATCCATTTTAATGCCAAATAGAAACCTAGGGAGAGAGAGGGCAAGGCTAGACATGGCCATGCCGGCCATGTCGCCCAACCCGACCACCTCCCTCTCTCCCATTGCATCCCTGCAATGGCCACCATGCCACAGCTCGCCACCGTGCTCTCCTACGCCGCCCTAGCACCTCCACGGTCGAGCTCGACGGCGACAGTGGCCGGACGACGCGCGCCCAGCACACGCCTAGACGCCGCTCGTGTCGCGCGCATGCACGCCATGGACGCGCTCTGGCCACCTCTCGCGCCACCACCTCACGCTCGCCCTGGCCCCGCTCGCAACGCCTTGAGCATCACCACGACACCTGGACGCCGCCAGACACTCGCTCGACCAGACCCGTGCCCACCGCCGCCGGAGAAGGAAACCCTGGTCCGCCGCGGGCGCCACAGACACGGAAGCAATGCGACATAACCAGGCCCTCCCCGACCGAGCTGTCGCCACCATTCGCCTCGCCTGGACACGTAGAGCATCGCCATGACCACGCCTAGCTCGACCAGCCGCCGGAGAAGCCGCGCCATGGTCGCCCGCATCACTGCCCCGCCACCCTCTCTCAATCCTATAAATAGGGAGTTCCCTGGACAGAACCAAGCACACCATCTCACTCCCCACCTCTCACTGCTTCTCAACCACCACTCCACCCATCGAATCATCGCCGGAGCTGCTCCAATTTGAAGATCGACGCCGCCAGTACCCGGAGGTCGCCGCCGTCGATTGGAGCTGTTCCAGGAGGAGCCGCCGGTACCAGGAGCTCCGCCGTCGTCCACAACTTCACCACGCACACTGCCATCCCTCGCTGGAGCACTGGTTAGCCCGCCGACCCCCTACTGCCGCCGCCGCATCGTCGGGTTCTCGTCGGCGACGACGATGAACCACGGCCGTTGATCTGCGTTCTAATCCAACGCTCCACTTTAAAACGTACCGCTTCGGTGACGCTGAGTCACTGACGCGCGGACCCCACCCTGTCAGCGCGCCGCGCGTCTGTGGACCGTGGTTGGGCTGGACTGGGTTGGTTTGCGCCGTTTTTAAATCTGGCAGCCCGTTTAGTTTTCCCGCCGGCCTGTTAATTCAAATCTAGTTTAAATATTTCCAAATGAATTTCAATACTGCTGCCACTTTGAAATTCAATAGAATTAAATTGGCTCAAACAAATTTGATGAACTTTATATGGTGGGAAAGCTAGAGAAATTATCTACAACATGCCACTGGCCCCATGGCCAGATTCTTTGTAGAATAAATGTGATAAAAATAACAAGACAGGGAGTTTTCCCTATTCAAATAATTCTTAAAAATCAACCAAAATAGATATTAAGAAAATTCCAACTCTAATAGCTCACATTTGACTTACACTAATTGTTTCTGCAATAAAATGGTGTGGTCACTTTGCATGATCATGCCCTAGTTTAATTAATGGATCATTTGACTAGTTTAACTAGTTGATATTGTCCAAAACTATTAAAGTAAATTATGTGGAGTCTTATACTTCATTTAAACTTGTCTCACATGAATTCATGGGATGTTTGGACCCCTGGTCCCAAACTCTCTTATATGAATTACTTGAGATTTAAATCAAATGTAGTGTTATTTAAATAGTATGAGGTGATCTACCTCATTTAAATCCTTTTCACAAATGATGATGATGAACATTTGACTAAGGTCAATATGAGTTCATACATGATTGTTTGAGAAATTAAATCTTAAGAAGATTTCAATGAGAGGAAATTATTTCTCAAGAACCCTATGGAAACTATCATTTACATATGAAATACAAAGAAGTGAATTCTATTTAAACCCCACAACCCATGCACTCTAGTTAATTTATTTGTGTGCATATAGTAGTTTGTGTGTTTATATGTGATGTATGGAATAGCCATTGAATTAGTGAGTAATTATACTCGTATTCAAATTTAGACGGTAGCACCGGAGAGTACACCGAAGAAGAAGGTTGCTACCAAGAGGAGGAGGAGGAACAGTTTGAGAACTACCAAGGCAAGCTAATATTCTTGCAAAGTGCAAAGCCCCTTGGGGCAAGGCACCATGTTTCTTATCTTTTCTTATATGAACCCATCCCAAGTTTTTACTTTACAAGTTTTTACTTGTTTTCTAAATGAGTTACTTTGATAGTTAACTTTGGTCCAAGTGCAAGTTGATTACTAGAGTAGTGAGTTAGTCTTCTCCAAGCAAAGCAAGTTAGCACCCCTCATGAATTAGAGCTAGTGCTAATGAATTAAAACTTGACTACTCTAGATGGGAACAATGTGAATTTGAAGTGATTTTGAAACCTTGGAATGAAGATGCATTCCATTGAATGATTTTTGAAGGTGAATGTGAACAAGAGAAGATGGTGATTTTTGATAAAACAATGATGTTGGTTTGAATGCGATACCTTTCCAATTATTAAGTACCCCCACAATACCTGATTATGGGTAGGGCTTAACTGGAAGTTTATGCGTCTTAGTATGGGTTCCCTCTAAACAAGCGTCATCGGGGTTATGCCGAAAGCTGCCTCTACAACAAAAGAAATGATATGATATGATGCGAAATGAGGTGAATGTCTGGCCCAAGCCCTGTGCAGTTCCCAGGCTGGCTGTCTGTCTTCACTGGGAGGCCAAGCTCATGGGGAAAGGTGCTCATACTAGGATTTGTAAGTGAAAGGTTATGGTTGATGATCCGCGTACTGTGTTACGATGATTCGGGGTAATCCCGACGGATGAAATCAAATGTTGTGGCACAAGTGTGCAACCTCTGCAGAGTGTAAACCTATTCGAATAGCCGCGTCCACGGTTACGGACGGTTGGAAAGGCCATACAGTTTCCAATGTCATATCTTTGAAAATGATGTTGAAAGATGATGGTGAAATGACTTGTGGTGAATTGAATTGAAATCACCACTTGAATGGTGGGAAGGACACTAATGTTCCCACTGGAGTTAGTTAGCACTTGAATAAGCTTTTCTCAAACTTTGTGAACTAAAACTAGCTTTATGCAAATAAACTAGAGCTTAGCAAACCATACTAGAATGTCTAGCACTTACATTAGTATTAGTTTGCGAGTACTCAACGTACTCACGGCTGTGTCCCTGGCTATTCAAATGGACAGAGTATGAAGATGACCAAGGAGATGACCAGCAGGACGCCTACGACAACTAAGCGCCTTCCGACGTCAAGCGTTGGCCTGTGGACTAGAGAGTCCTTGTATCTTACGCTTCCGCTATGTTGAACTATGAACTTGTGTTTGTTCGTTGATCAATAGATCAACTATTCGTGTAATATGGATCATGTGATTCCAAATTTGTAAGACTTATGGTTTGTAATGAATGATGACTGTGATACTTAACTATTATGCCTCGCAACAACAATATTCCTGGGATTGCGATGTATGACATAATAGGCATCCGGACTTAAAAATCCGGGTGTTGACAAGTTGGTATCAGAGCCATTGTTTGACCTTAGAAGACCTTAGTTAGAAAGGGCGTTCTGAAAAATTTAACTTTGAAATCAAATGAAAGAAATTATTTGTGAAAATTTACTACACTCTTGTCTTTGAGACTTTGCCAAAATTTGATGAATCATGTCTATCTTATTTGAATCAACTTAAAACTTTGCCACACTTTGCACTCTCTAACTTACTCATCCAATTCTCTTTCAGATGGCACTGAATGAACCCATCAACACCAAGTTTTACCAGCTTGGGAACGGAGGGAGCTTGATCTTCGAGCACGACCTCAACGCCGTCTCTGACTTCCTTGGGCGCCCACACCCCGAGTTTCATGGGGTTCAGCTGGACGACACGCCCGGAGGAGAGTTGCAGTGGGTGATCACTGCCGACTTGAGGGGCAAGATGGAGCCTCCCACCTCGGAGAGGGTCCTCTTCTCCTTCCGCGAGAGCAACTGGCTCGACGGACTCGCACGTGGCCTACAGGAGGCACTTGCACGCCTCTGTGGACAGAACGTGGTGCGCATCCTCGCCTCTCGCTACGCCCACCTTGTGAGGCGTGATGCCGCGGGAGTGCCCATGGAGCTGCAGCCGCACCCGGAGTTGAGGCACCATGCTGAGCACCTGGACTTCATGCTCTACCAGACTCAGAGGGACCTCGACGCCTCTCGCGCTTACGCGAACCAGACCCATGCTCACATCACCGAGCAGGGTGAGGCGATCAAGCTACTCAACAATGACCGCAAGAGCCTTCGCCAGCAGCGTGCCAAGAAGGACGCTACGATTCGTCGCCTTCGCACCCGGATCGCGTCACTTGAGGCCACTGTCAAGGCCCAGGAGGATCAGATTCGTCAGCTGGAGGATGACGATGGAGGCATCGACATTCAGGGACGAGACGCCTTCCTGAGCGACGACAACGACTTTGAGGAGGACGAGAACACTGATGGCGTATAACTCACACGTTCGTTGGGAACCCCAAGAGGAAGGTATGATGCGCACAGCAGCAAGTTTTCCCTCAGAAAGAAACCAAGGTTTATCGAACCAGGAGGAGCCAAGAAGCACGTTGAAGGTTGATGGCGGCGGGATGTAGTGCGGCGCAACACCAGGGATTCCGGCGCCAACGTGGAACCTGCACAACACAACCAAAGTACTTTGCCCCAACGAAACAGTGAGGTTGTCAATCTCACCGGCTTGCTGTAACAAAGGATTAACCGTATTGTGTGGAAGATGATTGTTTGCAGAAAACAGTAGAACAAGTATTGCAGTAGATTGTATTTCAGTATAGAGAATTGGACCGGGGTCCACAGTTCACTAGAGGTGTCTCTCCCATAAGACGAACAGCATGTTGGGTGAACAAATTACAGTTGGGCAATTGACAAATAAAGAGGGCATGACCATGCACATACATATCATGATGAGTATAGTGAGATTTAATTGGGCATTACGACAAAGTACATAGACCGTCATCCAACTGCATCTATGCCTAAAAAGTCCACCTTCAGGTTATCATCCGAACCCCCTCCAGTATTAAGTTGCTAACAACAGACAATTGCATTAAGTATTGCGCGTAATGTAACTAGTGACTACATCCTTGAACATAGCACTAATGTTTTATCCCTAGTGGCAACAGCACATCCATAACCTTAGTGGTTCTTGTCACTCCTCCGCAGTTCACAGAGGCATGAACCCACTATCGAGCATAAATACTCCCTCTTGGAGTTACTAGCATCAACTTGGCCAGAGCATCTACTAATAACGGAGAGCATGCAAGATCATAAACAACACATAAGCATAGCTTTGATAATCAACATAACAAGTATTCTCTATTCATCGGATCCCAACAAACGCAACATATAGAATTACAGATAGATGATCTTGATCATGTTAGGCAGCTCACAAGATCCGACAATGATAGCACAATGGGGAGAAGACAACCATCTAGCTACTGCTATGGACCCATAGTCCAGGGGTAGACTACTCACACATCACACCGGAGGCGACCATGGCGGCGTAGAGTCCTCCGGGAGATGATTCCCCTCTCCGGCAGGGTGCCGGAGGCGATCTCCTGGATCCCCCGAGATGGGATCGGCGGCGGCGGCGTCTCTGGAAGGTTTTCCGTATCGTGGTTCTCGGTACTGGGGTTTTCATCACGGAGACTTTTTATAGGCGAAAGGGCAGGTCAAGAGGCGGCACGGGGGCCCCACACCACAGGCCGGCGCGGCCAAGGGGGGGCCGCGCCGCCCTATAGTGTGGCCCCTCCGTGGCCCCTCTTCGTCTCTCCTTCGGACTTCTGGAAGCTTCGTGAGAAAATAGGCCCCTGGGCTTTGATTTCGTCCAATTCCGAGAATATTTCCTTACTAGGATTTCTGAAACCAAAAACAGCAGAAACAAAGAATCGGCACTTCGGCATCTTGTTAATAGGTTAGTTCCAGAAAATGCACGAATATGACATAAAGTGTGCATAAAACATGTAGATAACATCAATAATGTGGCATGGAACATAAGAAATTATCGATACGTCGGAGACGTATCAGCATCCCCAAGCTTAATTCTGCTCGTCCCGAGCAGGTAAAACGATAACACAGATAATTTCTGGAGTGACATGCCATCATAATCTTGATCATACTATTTGTAAAGCATATGTAGTGAATGCAGCGATCAAAACAATGTATATGACATGAGTAAACAAGTGAATCATAAAGCAAAGACTTTTCATGAATAGCACTTCAAGACAAGCATCAATAGGTCTTGCATAAGAGTTAACTCATAAAGCAATAATTCAAAGTAGAGATATTGAAGCAACACAAAAGAAGATTAAGTTTCAGCGGTTGCTTTCAACTTGTAACATGTATATCTCATGGATATTGTCAACATAGAGTAATATAATAAGTGCAATAAGCAAGTATGTAGGAATCAATGCATAGTTCACACAAGTGTTTGCTTCTTGAGGTGGAGAGAAATAGGTGAACTGACTCAACATTGAAAGTAAAAGAATGGTCCTCCATAGAGGAAAAGCATCGATTGCTATATTTGTGCTAGAGCTTTGATTTTGAAAACATGAAACAATTTTGTCAACGGTAGTAATAAAGCATCGAATGAAGCCTAGTGACCGGGTGTATACGTGAGCACGTGGTGAGATACTGACACGTGTCCGACGGTGTTAGTTTAGCCGTTACCGTGCGAATTTTTGGCGTATACAATGATGATTCTGGGACACCACCGCTAGCTGACCTGCACAAAGAAAGCGAAGCCGACCAAGATCCCAACTCGCCCAAGCTCGCCCTCTCCCCCTCTGCTCGACCGTGTCCAAGCTCCTGACGCGCATCCATTGATTCGACGTTGTCCACAGCCGTGCGTCGTCCGCTGGCCGGAGGACGCGGGATCTGGTCCGCCAACACGACCTGGTCCGCTCGTCGACTCGATTTGGACTGTCATGGCCAACCATCGAGCTCGCCCTTTATCCCTGTCTTCAACCGTACGCAGCGGCTCCCTCTTCCCCAGTCCTGGCCGAGGCGGTCCAGGACGGACGACGCCGCCCGTGTTTCGCGTCGCGCTGCCGTCGTGCCGCCCGGCCACACCAAATCGTCGAGCGCCGCCAGCTCTGCTGCTGCCCGCCCTCTGGCTCGCCGCCCATCTCCGACCGCGGCCCCGCGCTGTCCGGATGCGGCCGTGCCGCCCATCCGACCGCGCGCTGCTGCTCCTCTCCCCGCCGGAGGCCTGCTCGCCCGACCACGCTCGACCGCGCCGCCGCCGCCCCGGCCTCCTCCGCCTTCTCGCGCCGCCTCCGGATGCCGGCGCGCCCGGCTCGCGGGATGCGTCTGCGGTGCCGTGGCGGGGCGGTGCTCTGGAGAAGGTCGTGCTGCAGCCCATCCGGGAGATCTCCGGCGCCGTGCAGCTGCCCGGCTCCAAGTCGCTCTCCAACCGGATCCTTCTCCTCTCCGCCTTGTTCGAGGTGAGAAAACAAGCAGACAAAGCCCCTCTCCCTACTTCTCCCCTTTGTGTGAATTGGGTGCCGAGATGGTTTAGGAGCACCTTATCATGCTAGGTGCTCGTGAGATCATAAGATTTTTTTCTTTTTACTTAAAACGATCTAGCCGTAGGATTTAGTTCAAGGTTACTCTTCTTAGTAGCCAATTCCTATATTCGTTCATCGAATCGTTAGAATTATGTAGTTAGTTGGATCAATATTATATGTGGCCTTGGATGAGCAAAAGTCAGTTTATTCACTTTCCACTCATCGGAATATTATAGTGCAGCATGCCCTGTCAACTTATTTGCAGTACGATAAGCAATTGAAACTGCTTTGCTTCGCTGTCATCTCTTGCTGATCATTAACTGGCTTTTGCTCATCAGGGAACAACGGTTGTGGATAACCTGTTGAACAGCGAGGATGTCCACTACATGCTCAAGGCCCTGGACGCGCTTGGGCTCTCAGTGGAAGCAGATAAAGTTGCAAAAAGAGCTGTAGTCGTCGGCTGCGGCGGCAGGTTCCCGATTGAAAAGGATGCCAAGGAGGAAGTAAAGCTCTTCTTGGGCAACGCTGGAACTGCAATGCGGCCATTGACGGCAGCTGTAGTAGCTGCTGGTGGAAATGCGACGTTGGTAGCAGCACCGAAGACCGCTGGTAGCAGGGTCGGCGGCTGTTGGTAGCAGCACCGGCTACCGCTGGTACCACCGACATGGTGAGGTTGGACAGGGCTGGTGGCGGTGGGTTGCGCCAGCGCAGGAGCGGCCCGGCGAGGAGCAGCTTCTGAAGGAGCGGGCCAACCTTCGCCCAGCGAGCGACCGCTTCATCGTGCCGAGATCCGGGCAGCTCAATCCGCCGCCCATTGAGCTACTGATCCCCCAAAATCGCATGTACAGTACGTTAGACAGAGCGGCAGCTCAATCCGCCGCCGCGGAGTATGGCCGGAGGTGTAATCTGCAGCAGGTTTGCCGACATTGGATTTCTCTGGAAGTGAGTTTTCTTCCATTTTCGAGCTGGGATCTCTTTGTTTCGATGGACTTTATGTGTGATTGGTCTCGGTCTCACATAATGGTCAATACAATATAATTCAACTTTTTCCTGTGCTGAAGTGATGAACACCAAAACAGTACTGATTTTCGTCTACTAATTCATGGAGAACCGATGGAATGCATGGAGAAAATCTTCAAACACTGTGCAGTGCGTACTAGCGAAATGGATCCAGCAATTGATCCAAGCTTATTTTGTTTTAATTCATTCCTGAGCAGACAGGCTCCAAATCGAGCCAACGTAAGCTCATTTGGTTGTTGCTACTCAAGCGGGTCCCACACGTTTGGTTGTTGCTACTCAAGCATGCATGCTAGCGACTGCTGGGCCTTACACGGAGCAAAAGTTCACAGAACCGTTAGTCGCTGTTTGTTGACAGGCTGAATCCAACGGTGGTGGACCAGATCCAACGGTGATGACCGCGTGCTCACGTATACACCCGGTCACAGAATCCACTCTCAATAAAGCATATGCATCATGTAAATTATATCTTATAAGTTGCAAGCCTCATGCATAGTGTACCAATAGTGCCCGCACCTTGTCCTAATTAGCTTGGACTACCGGATCATCACAATGCATTGTTTTTACCAAGTGTCACAAAGGGGTACCTCTATGCCGCCTGTACAAAGGTCTAAGGAGAAAGCTCGCATTGGATTTCTCGCTATTGATTATTCTTCAACTTAGACATCCATACCGGGACAACATAGACAACAGATAATGGACTCCTCTTTTATGCATAAGCATGTAACAACAACCATTAATTCTTTTCTCATTAGAGATTTGAGGATGTTTGTCCAAAACTGAAACTTCCACCATGGATCATGGCTTTAGTTAGCGGCCCAATGTTCTTCTCTCACAATATGCATGCTCAAACCATTCAACTCAGTGTAGATCGCCCTTACTTCAGACAAGACGAACATGCATAGCAACTCACATGAAATTCAACAATGAATAGTTGATGGCGTCCCCAGTAAACATGGTTATCGCACAACAAGCAACTTAATAAGAGATAAAGTGCATAATTACATATTCAATACCACAATAGTTTTTAAACTATTTGTCCCATGAGCTATATATTGCAAAGGTGAATGATGGAATTTTAAAGGTAGCACTCAAGCAATTTACTTTGGAATGGCGGAAAATACCATGTAGTATAGGTAGGTATGGTGGACACAAATGGCATAGTGGTTGGCTCAAGTATTTTGGATGCATGAGAAGTATTCCCTCTCGATACAAGGTTTAGGCTAGCAAGGCTTATTTGAAACAAACACAAGGATGAACCGGTGCAGCAAAACTCACATAAAAGACATATTGAAAACATTATAAGACTCTACACCGTCTTCCTTGTTGTTCAAACTCAATACTAGAAATTATCTAGACCTTAGAGAAACCAAATATGCAAACCAAATTTTAGCATGCTCTATGTATTTCTTCATTAATGGGTGCAAAGCATATGATGCAAGAGCTTAATCATGAGCACAACAATTGCCAAGTATCACATTACCCAAAACATTTATAGCAATTACTACATGTATCATTTTCCAATTCCAACCATATAACAATTTAACGAAGGAGAAACTTCGCCATGAATACTATGAGTAGAAACCAAGGACATACTTGTCCATATGCTACAGTGGAGCGTGTCTCTCTCCCATAAAGTGAATGCTAGGATCCATTTTATTCAAACAAAACAAAAACAAAAACAAACCGACGCTCCAAGAAAAAGCACATAAGATGTGATGGAATAAAAATATAGTTTCAGGGGAGGAACCTGATAATGTTGTCGATGAAGAAGGGGATGCCTTGGGCATCCCCAAGCTTAGACGCTTGAGTCTTCTTATAATATGCAGGGGTGAACCACCGGGTGCATCCCCAAGCTTAGAGCTTTCACTCTCCTTGATCATGTTGCATCATACTCCTCTCTTGATCCTTGAAAACTTCCTCCACACCAAACTCGAAACAACTCATTAGAGGGTTAGTGCACATTATAAATTGACATATTCAGAGGTGACACAATCATTCTTAACACTTCTGGACATTGCATAATGCTACTGGACATTAGTGGATCAAAGAAATTCATCCAACATAGCGAAAGAGGCAATGCGAAATAAAAGGCAGAATCTGTCAAAACAGAACAGTTCGTATTGATGAATTTTAAAATGGCACCAGACTTGCTCAAATGAAAATTCTCAAATTGAATGAAAGTTGCGTACATATCTGAGGATCATGCACGTAAATTGTCTTAATTTTCTGAGTTACCTACAGGGAGGTGGACCCAGATTCGTGACAGGAAAGAAATCTGGAACTGTGCAGTAATCCAAATCTAGTACTTACTTTTCTATCAACGGCTTAACTTGGCACAACAAAACACAAAACTAAGATAAGGAGAGGTTGCTACAGTAGTAAACAACTTCCAAGACACAAAATAAAAACAAAGTACTGTAGGTAAAAACATGGGTTGTCTCCCATAAGCGCTTTTCTTTAACGCCTTTCAGCTAGGCGCAGAAAGTGTGTATCAAGTATTATCAAGAGATGGTGCATCGTTATCATGAGCTCCCCCATCCATAGTGGTACTAAGGGCTTTGTCAATTTTAGGTCTATAATAATACTTCTTTGGTCTAGGCACTTTAGAGACATACATAAACTTTTGCTCCTTACCCACATAAGCTTTCTCCTTATATTTAAGAGAAGAAAATGTTGAACCCAAGGTTCCCATAGCTTTTTCAAGTTCATCAATCCTATTGATTTGATCATCATGGTCAGCATTAGTTCCTAGGACACTAATTCTTTCATCAATTCCTCCTAAGGATTTATCAAGTTCATCAGTTTTATCAAGTAATATTTCCAATTTAGCTTCAATACTTGGAAAATTTTTCTCTATGGTTTCCAATTTTTTCATAACATCTTCAAGAGAGATTTCAGTTTTAACTTTATCAACAGGGGGTATTCCAAATAAGCTCTCAATAATGCAACTAGCTTCTAATGCAGGAGTACTTAGGAAGTCACCTTTTGCGAGACTATCAAGAACATATCTATTCCAGCTAGATATACCAGCATAAAAATTCCTGAGTAAAATAATGGTGGAGTGCTTCTTAGTGCATCTATTATGAGCATCGCTAATTCTATACCAAGCATCTCTCAAACATTCTCCCCCTCGTTGCTTAAACGTGCGAACTTCAACTTCAGGATTACTCATTTTAGTAGCAGTAAATAAAGCAAACTAGATAAAGTAAATGCAAGTAAACTAATTTTTTTGTGTTTTTGATATAGCAAACAAGATAGCAAATAAAGTAAAACTAGCAACTAATTTTTTTGTATTTTGATTTAGTGCAGCAAACAAAGTAGTAAATAAAACTAAGCAAGACAAAAACAAAGTAAAGAGATTGAGAAGTGGAGACTCCCCTTGCAGCGTGTCTTGATCTCCCCGGCAATGGCGCCAGAAAAAGAGCTTGATGGCGTATAACTCACACGTTCGTTGGGAACCCCAAGAGGAAGGTATGATGCGCACAGCAGCAAGTTTTCCCTCAGAAAGAAACCAAGGTTTATCGAACCAGGAGGAGCCAAGAAGCACGTTGAAGGTTGATGGCGGCGGGATGTAGTGCGGCGCAACACCAGGGATTCCGGCGCCAACGTGGAACCTGCACAACACAACCAAAGTACTTTGCCCCAACGAAACAGTGAGGTTGTCAATCTCACCGGCTTGCTGTAACAAAGGATTAACCGTATTGTGTGGAAGATGATTGTTTGCAGAAAACAGTAGAACAAGTATTGCAGTAGATTGTATTTCAGTATAGAGAATTGGACCGGGGTCCACAGTTCACTAGAGGTGTCTCTCCCATAAGACGAACAGCATGTTGGGTGAACAAATTACAGTTGGGCAATTGACAAATAAAGAGGGCATGACCATGCACATACATATCATGATGAGTATAGTGAGATTTAATTGGGCATTACGACAAAGTACATAGACCGTCATCCAACTGCATCTATGCCTAAAAAGTCCACCTTCAGGTTATCATCCGAACCCCCTCCAGTATTAAGTTGCTAACAACAGACAATTGCATTAAATATTGCGCGTAATGTAACTAGTGACTACATCCTTGAACATAGCACTAATGTTTTATCCCTAGTGGCAACAGCACATCCATAACCTTAGTGGTTCTTGTCACTCCTCCAGATTCACAGAGGCATGAACCCACTATCGAGCATAAATACTCCCTCTTGGAGTTACTAGCATCAACTTGGCCAGAGCATCTACTAATAACGGAGAGCATGCAAGATCATAAACAACACATAAGCATAGCTTTGATAATCAACATAACAAGTATTCTCTATTCATCGGATCCCAACAAACGCAACATATAGAATTACAGATAGATGATCTTGATCATGTTAGGCAGCTCACAAGATCCGACAATGATAGCACAATGGGGAGAAGACAACCATCTAGCTACTGCTATGGACCCATAGTCCAGGGGTAGACTACTCACACATCACACCGGAGGCGACCATGACGGCGTAGAGTCCTCCGGGAGATGATTCCCCTCTCCGGCAGGGTGCCGGAGGCGATCTCCTGGATCCCCCGAGATGGGATCGGCGGCGGCGGCGTCTCTGGAAGGTTTTCCGTATCGTGGTTCTCGGTACTGGGGTTTTCGTCACGGAGTCTTTTTATAGGCGAAAGGGCAGGTCAAGAGGCGGCACGGGGGCCCCACACCACAGGCCGGCGCGGCCAAGGGGGGGGCCGCGCCGCCCTATAGTGTGGCCCCTCCGTGGCCCCTCTTCGTCTCTCCTTCGGACTTCTGGAAGCTTCGTGAGAAAATAGGCCCCTGGGCTTTGATTTCGTCCAATTCCGAGAATATTTCCTTACTAGGATTTCTGAAACCAAAAACAGCAGAAAACAAAGAATCGGCACTTCGGCATCTTGTTAATAGGTTAGTTCCAGAAAATGCACGAATATGACATAAAGTGTGCATAAAACATGTAGATAACATCAATAATGTGGCATGGAACATAAGAAATTATCGATACGTCGGAGACGTATCAAACACCGAGGAGGAGGACTACGAGTTCCTGGAGGCAGGACCCGACGACTACGTCCCGATCGATGTCGATGATGAGGAGTAGTTGCACTAGTTCACTTATAGTAGGTGTGAGTTGTATCCCGTCCCTTGTATCGTAGCATGAGAATGGTTCTTAAAACCATTGGAGTATGTGTGTAGTTTGTACTATGTGTTGCATGAATGAATGAATGTTATGTTTGTCATGAAAAGATTACAAGTTTTCAAATTGTTTTCAAACTTAACCAAAATGAACCATAGAATGTTCCCTCTTATCTCATACTCTTCTACATCTTCAGATGACCCCTCCAAATCGCACCAACGACGCGATGCTGCAACTACTGCAAACCATGCTTGCAGACCGGGAAACCGAAAGAGCTGAACGCCAAGCCAACCTCATCGCCTTGCAGAACATCGCCAACCAAGGCCATGGAAATCATGACCACCCCGGATCCAAGCTCAAGAACTTCCAAAACACCAACCCTCCGGTGTTTAGCAAGACCGAGGAGCCCCTCGACGCCGACGATTGGCTCCAGACTATGGAGAACAATCTGGAGGTAGCCGGAGTGGAAGCCAACGAGAAAGTCCTGTTCGCCACTCACTATCTCGCTGGACCAGCCCGCGCTTGGTGGACAAGCACCCGTGCCATGAACGGAGGTCAATTCATGACTTGGGAGGATTTCAAACTCAAGTTCAGCAAGTACCATGTACCCCCGGGTCTTATCAAGAAGATGAGGGATGAATTCCGTGAGCTGAAACAAGGTCGCATGACGGTGGTTGAATACCGCGACAAGTTTCTCACTTTGTCAAGGTATGCCCCTGATGAGACCGACACCGTTGAGAAGAGGAAGGAGAGATTCCTGAACGGACTGCATGATGAGATGCAGACTGTCCTCGTCAACATCCCCTTCGCCGACCTTGAAGCCCTTGTCGACTCCGCCATCCAGATGGAGGGCAAGTTAAACCAAGCCAATGAGAACCGCAAGCGCCGCATGGCGAATCAGAGTGGATCAAGCCACCCCCAGAAGTTTTGCCCTAGCTCAAGCGGAGGTTTCACTCCGAGAAACAACAAACCCCAGATGCAGAACTCTCGCCCCGGTTATCAGAACCGGAGTGGAGGAAACTCCAAGCCAGGAGGCTACAACAACCACTACAACAACTACTACTACAACCGCGCTCCACCCCGAGCCCCTAACAACAACAACACCAACACCAACACCACTCCCAGAACCGGAAGCAATGCCGTTCCCGTTGCGAACAAGCAAGACAAGACCACTATCACTTGTTATGAGTGTGGTGTAGTGGGGCACTACTCCAACGAGTGTCCCAAGCGTCTTGCCAAGCTCGCCGGCAACACCGCTGCACCTGCTCAGCAGCAACGCCGTGTCTCCACCGGCAAGAAGTTCGCCCCCAACAACCCCAACAACCGCAACGGCCGCCTCTACCACATGAACGCTGAAGAAGCCCAGGAAGCACCAGATGTTGTACTGGGTATGTTTTCTGTCAACCACATCCCTGCCAGAGTGTTGTTTGATTCCGGAGCATCTCATTCTTTTGTCACCGAAGACTTTGCATCAACAAGTAAAATTCAACCCCTCAGTTTGAAGCATGTTATGATAGTTCAAATCCCCGGATCAACCACCAAAGCCAGAAAATTTTGCAAAAATGTGCCAATCAAAATCCATGATGTAGATTTCTTTGCAAATCTAATCATACTTGGAACCAAAGGTTTGGAAGTTGTCCTAGGAATGGACTGGATGTCCAAGCACAACGGAATGATAGACTGTGCCAAGAAAGCCATCACCATGACTAGCAGCACCGGTATCGTAGTTGAGCACGTCTCTGAGAAACTACCAAGAAAATTCACCTGCAACCAAAGTGTATCCAAGCCAACTCTGGATCAAATCAGGGTCGTTTGTCGCTACCCTGATGTGTTTCCGGATGATCTACCCGGTATGCCCCCGGATCGGGATATCGAGTTTATCATCGCGTTAATCCCCGGAATTGGACCCATAGCCCAGAGAGCTTACAGCATGAACGCAACCGAGCTTGTGGAGCTGAAGAAGCAAATAGATGACATGTTAGCCAAAGGTTTGATTAGACCAAGTGCATCCCCCTAGAGATCCCCCGTCTTGTTTGTAGACAAGAAAGATGGTGCAAATCGTTTATGCACGGACTATCGTAAGCTTAACGATGTCACCATCAAAAACAAATACCCCTTACCCAAGATCGAAGACTTGTTTGACCAACTCACCGGATCCCGAGTTTTCTCCAAGATTGATCTTAGAACTGGATACCATCAACTGAAGATCCGAGCCACCGACATTCCAAAAACTGCCTTTACCACCAGATATGGGTTGTATGAGTACAACGTCATGTCGTTTGGACTGACCAATGCCCCCGCTTATTTCATGAATCTCATGAATAAGATCTTCATGAACTTTTTGGACAAGTTTGTCGTTGTTTTCATCGACGACATTCTCGTATACTCCAAGTCCGAAGAGGAACATGAACAGCATTTGGAGATTGTCCTAGAAACCCTTAGACAGCACAAGTTGTATGCCAAGTTTAGCAAGTGTGAGTTTTGGCTGGAAGAAGTTGGATTCCTCGGACACATCTTGTCTGCCGGAGGAATTGCCGTAGATCCCGCCAAAATCAAAACTGTTATGGAATGGCAAGCCCCAACCACACAAACCGAGGTCCGCGCTTTTCTTGGATTAGCCGGATACTACCGCAGATTTGTAGAAGGTTTTTCGAGCATCGCTCGACCAATGACCCAACTGCTGAAAAAGGACAGAAAGTTTGAGTGGACCGACAAATGCGAAGAGAGCTTTCAACAGCTCAAGAGTAGACTGACAACAGCCCCAATCCTGATCATGCCAGATATCGCAAAGCCCTTTGACGTATATTGCGACGCCTCCAAGACTGGACTTGGATGCGTGCTTATGCAAGAAGGCAAGGTTGTATCCTACCTTTCAAGACAACTCAAGCAACATGAATAGAACTACCCAACCCATGACCTCGAGCTTGCAGCCGTGGTCTTAGCCTTGAAAGTTTGGCGTCATTACCTCATGGGTAATCGATGCGAGATCTACTCTGACCACAAAAGCCTCAAATACATATTCACCCAGAAAGAGTTGAACATGAGACAATGATACGTCTCCGACGTATCGATAATTTCTTATGTTCCATGCCACATTATTGATGTTATCTACATGTTTTATGCACACTTTATGTCATATTCGTGCATTTTCTGGAACTAACCTATTAACAAGATGCCGAAGTGCCGATTCTTTGTTTTCTGCTGTTTTTGGTTTCAGAAATCCTAGTAACGAAATATTCTCGGAATTGGACGAAATCAACGCCCAGGGTCCTATTTTGCCACGAAGCTTCCAGAAGTCCGAAGAGGAGATGAAGAGGGGCCACGAGGGGGCCACACCCTAGGGCGGCGCGGCCCCCCCCCTTGGCCGCGCGGCCCTGTGGTGTGGGGCCCTTGTGCCGCCTCCTGACCTGCCCTTCCGCCTACTTAAAGCCTCCGTTGCGAAACCCCCAGTACCGAGAGCCACGATACGGAAAACCTTCCAGAGACGCCGCCGCCGCCGATCCCATCTCGGGGGATCCAGGAGATCGCCTCCGGCACCCTGCCGGAGAGGGGAATCATCTCCCGGAGGACTCTACGCCGCCATGGTCGCCTCCGGAGTGATGTGTGAGTAGTCTACCCCTGGACTATGGGTCCATAGCAGTAGCTAGATGGTTGTCTTCTCCCCATTGTGCTTCATTGTCGGATCTTGTGAGCTGCCTAACATGATCAAGATCATCTATCTGTAATTCTATATGTTGCGTTTGTTGGGATCCGATGAATAGAGAATACTTGTTATGTTGATTATCAAAGTTATATCTATGTGTTGTTTATGATCTTGCATGCTCTCCGTTACTAGTAGATGCTCTGGCCAAGTAGATGCTTGTAACTCCAAGAGGGAGTATTTATGCTCGATAGTGGGTTCATGCCTGCATTGACACCTGGGATAGTGACAGAAAGTTCTAAGGTTGTGTTGTGCTGTTGCCACTAGGGATAAAACATTGATGCTATGTCTAAGGATGTAGTTGTTGATTACATTACGCACCATACTTAATGCAATTGTCTGTTGCTTTGCAACTTAATACCGGAGGGGTTCGGATGATAACTCGAAGGTGGACTTTTTAGGCATAGATGCAGTTGGATGGCGGTCTATGTACTTTGTCGTAATGCCCAATTAAATCTCACTATACTCATCATAATATGTATGTGCATGGTCATGCCCTCTTTATTTGTCAATTGCCCAACTGTAATTTGTTCACCCAACATGCTGTTTATCTTATGGGAGAGACACCTCTAGTGAACTGTGGACCCCGGTCCAATTCTCTATACTGAAATACAATCTACTGCAATACTTGTTCTACTGTTTTCTGCAAACAATCATCTTCCACACAATACGGTTAATCCTTTGTTACAGCAAGCCGGTGAGATTGACAACCTCACTGTTTCGTTGGGGCAAAGTACTTTGGTTGTGTTGTGCAGGTTCCACGTTGGCGCCGGAATCTCTGGTGTTGCGCCGCACTACATCCCGCCGCCATCAACCTTCAACGTGCTTCTTGACTCCTACTGGTTCGATTAAACCTTGGTTTCTTACTGAGGGAAACTTGCCGCTGTGCGCATCACACCTTCCTCTTGGGGTTCCCAACGGACGTGTCAACCACACGCATCAAGCAAATTTCTGGCGCCGTTGCCGGGGAGATCAAGACACGCTGCAAGGGGAGTCTCCACTTCTCAATCTCTTTACTTTGTTTTTGTCTTGCTTAGTTTTATTTACTACTTTGTTTGCTGCACTAAATCAAAATACAAGAAAATTAGTTGCTAGTTTTACTTCATTTGCTATCTTGTTTGCTATATCAAAAACACAAAAAAATTAGTTACTTGCATTTACTTTATCTAGTTTGATTTATTTACTGTTGCTAAAATGGCCAACCCTGAAAATACTAAGTTGTGTGACTTCACAACCACAAATAATAATGATTTCTTATGCACACCTATTGCTCCACCTGCTACTACAACAGAATTCTTTGAAATTAAACCTGCTTTACTGAATCTTGTTATGCGAGAGCAATTTTCTGGTGTTAGTTCTGATGATGCTGCTTCCCATCTCAATAACTTTGTTGAACTATGTGAAATCCAAAAATATAAAGATGTAGATGGTGACATTATAAAATTAAAATTGTTCCCTTTCTCATTAAGAGGAAGAGCTAAAGATTGGTTGCTATCTCTGCCTAAGAATAGTATTGATTCATGGACTAAATGCAAGGATGCTTTTATTGGTAGATATTATCCCCCTGCTAAAATTATATCTTTGAGGAGTAGCATAATGAATTTTAAACAATTAGATACTGAACATGTTGCTCAAGCTTGGGAAAGAATGAAATCTTTGGTTAAAAATTGCCCAACCCATGGACTGACTACTTGGATGATCATCCAAACCTTCTATGCAGGACTAAATTTTTCTTCGCGGAATTTATTGGATTCAGCTGCTGGAGGTACCTTTATATCCATCACTCTTGGTGAAGCAACAAAGCTTCTTGATAATATGATGATCAACTACTCTGAATGGCACACGGAAAGAGCTCCACAAGGTAAGAAGGTAAATTCTGTCGAAGAAACCTCTTCCTTGAGTTATAAGATTGATGCTATTATGTCTATGCTTGTGAATGATAGGACTAATATTGATCCTAATAATGTTCCGTTAGCTTCATTGGTTGCACAAGAAGAACATGTTGATGTAAACTTCATTAAAAATAATAATTTCAACAACAATGCTTACCGGAACAATTCTAGTAACAACTATAGGCCATATCCTTATAATAATAGCAACGGCTATGGTAATTCTTATGGGAATTCTTACAACAATAATAAGAGTTCACCCCCTGGACTTGAAGCTATGCTTAAAGAATTTATTAGTACACAAACTGCTTTTAACAAATCTGTTGAAGAAAAGCTTGGGAAAATTGATATACTTGCTTCTAAAGTCGATAGTCTTGCTGCTGATGTTGATCTTTTGAAATCGAAAGTTATGCCTAATGAGAATCATCATAATAAAATTGTTACTACAGCAAATGCCATCCAAGTTAGAATTAATGAGAATATAAGATTAATGGCTGAACTGCGTGCTAGGTGGGATAGAGAAGAAAATGAAAAACTAGCTAAAGAGAAGAATGTAGCTAAAGTTTGGACTATTACCACCACTAGTAATGCTAATGCTACACATGTTGCTGCACCTCCTACTATTAATAATAAAAGAATTGGTGTTAGCAATGTTTCCACTTCTAATGCAAAGCGAGAAACCTGCCTGAAACCGCTAAAACTGCATTAAACTGCCTGTGATAAAACTGCTGAAATTTTTTCCAACATTGGGGATGATGATCCCATTGCTTTAGATTATAATGGTTTGAATTTTGATGATTGCCACATCTCTGAAGTTATAAAGTTCTTGCAAAAACTTGCTAAAAGTCCTAATGCTAGTGCTATAAATTTGGCTTTCACACAACATATTACAAATGCTCTCATAAAAGCTAGAGAAGAGAAACTAGAGCGCGAAGCCTCTATTCCTAGAAAGCTAGAGGATGGTTGGGAGCCCATCATTAAAATGAAGGTTAAAGATTTTGATTGTAATGCTTTATGTGATCTTGGTGCAAGTATTTCTGTTATGCCTAAGAAAATTTATAATATGCTTGACTTGCCACCGCTGAAAAATTGTTATTTGGATGTTAATCTTGCTGATCATTCTACAAAGAAACCTTTGGGGAAAGTTAATAATGTTCGTATTACCGTTAACAATAACCTTGTCCCCGTTGATTTTGTTGTCTTGGATATTGAATGCAATGCATCTTGTCCCATTATATTGGGAAGACCTTTTCTTCGAACTGTTGGTGCTATCATTGATATGAAGGAAGGTAATATAAAATATCAATTTCCTCTCAAGAAAGGTATGGAACACTTCCCTAGAAAGAGAATGAAGTTACCTTTTGATTCTATTATGAGAACAAATTATGATGTTGACACTTCGTCTCTTGATAATACTTGATACACACTTTCTGCGCCTAGCTGAAAGGCGTTAAAGAAAAGCGCTTATGGGAGACAACCCATGTTTTTACCTACAGTACTTTGTTTTTATTTTGTGTCTTGGAAGTTGTTTACTACTGTAGCAACCTCTCCTTATCTTAGTTTAGTGTTTTGTTGTGCCAAGTAAAGCCGTTGATAGAAAAGTAAGTACTAGATTTGGATTACTGCGCAGTTCCAGATTTCTTTGCTGTCACGAATCTGGGTTTACCTCCCTGTAGGTAGCTCAGAAAATTAAGCCAATTTACGTGCATGATCCTCAGATATGTACGCAACTTTCATTCAATTTGAGCATTTTCATTTGATCAAGTCTGGTGGCCTAATAAAATTCGTCAATACGAACTGTTCTGTTTTGACAGATTCTGCCTTTTATTTCGCATTGCCTCTTTTGCTATGTTGGATGAATTTCTTTGATCCACTAATGTCCAGTAGCTTTATGCAATGTCCAGAAGTGTTAAGAATGATTGTGTCACCTCTGAATATGTTAATTTTTATTGTCGCTAACCCTCTAATGAGTTGTTCTAAGTTTGGTGTGGAGGAAGTTTTCAAGGATCAAGAGAGGAGTATGATGCAACATGATCAAGGAGAGTGAAAGCTCTAAGCTTGGGGATGCCCCGGTGGTTCACCCCTGCATATATCAAGAAGACTCAAGCGTCTAAGCTTGGGGATGCCCAAGGCATCCCCTTCTTCATCGACAACATTATCAGGTTCCTCACCTGAAACTATATTTTTATTCCATCACATCTTATGTGCTTTGCTTGGAGCGTCGGTTTGTTTTTGTTTTTTGTTTTGTTTGAATAAAATGGATCCTAGCATTCACTTTATGGGAGAGAGACACGCTCCGCTGTAGCATATGGACAAGTATGTCCTTAGTTTCTACTCATAGTATTCATGGCGAAGTTTCTCCTTCGTTAAATTGTTATATGGTTGGAATTGGAAAATGATACATGTAGTAATTGCTATAAATGTCTTGGGTAATGTGATACTTGGCAATTGTTGTGCTCATGTTTAATCTCTTGCATCATATGCTTTGCACCTATTAATGAAGAAATACATAGAGCATGTTAAAATTTGGTTTGCATATTTGGTTTCTCTAAGGTCTAGATAATTTCTAGTATTGAGTTTGAACAACAAGGAAGACGGTGTAGAGTCTTATAATGTTTTCAATATGTCTTTTATGTGAGTTTTGCTGCACCGGTTCATCCTTGTGTTTGTTTCAAATAAGCCTTGCTAGCCTAAGCTTTGTATCGAGAGGGAATACTTCTCATGCATCCAAAATACTTGAGCCAACCACTATGCCATTTGTGTCCACCATACCTACCTACTACATGGTATTTTCCGCCATTCCAAAGTAAATTGCTTGAGTGCTACCTTTAAAATTCCATCATTCACCTTTGCAATATATAGCTCATGGGACAAATAGCTTAAAAACTATTGTGGTATTGAATATGTACTTATGCACTTTATCTCTTATTAAGTTGCTTGTTGTGCGATAACCATGTTCACTGGGGACGCCATCAACTATTCTTTGTTAAATTTCATGTGAGTTGCTATGCATGTTCGTCTTGTCTGAAGTAAGAGAGATCTACCACCTTATGATTAAGCATGCATATTGTTAGAGAAGAACATTGGGCCGCTAACTAAAGCCATGATCCATGGTGGAAGTTTCAGTTTTGGACAAATATCCTCAATCTCATATGAGAAAATTATTAATTGTTGTTACATGCTTATGCATAAAAGAGGAGTCCATTATCTGTTGTCTATGTTGTCCCGGTATGGATGTCTAAGTTGAGAATAATCAATAGCGAGAAATCCAATGCGAGCTTTCTCCTTAGACCTTTGTACAGGCGGCATAGAGGTACCCCTTTGTGACACTTGGTTAAAACATGTGCATTGTGATGATCCGGTAGTCCAAGCTAATTAGGACAAGGTGCGGGCACTATTAGTACACTATGCATGAGGCTTGCAACTTGTAAGATATAATTTACATGATACATATGCTTTATTACTACCGTTGACAAAATTGTTTCATGTTTTCAAATTCAAAGCTCTAGCACAAATATAGCAATCGATGCTTTTCCTCTGTGGAGGACCATTCTTTTACTTTCAATGTTGAGTCAGTTCACCTATTTCTCTCCACCTCAAGAAGCAAACACTTGTGTGAACTGTGCATTGATTCCTACATACTTGCTTATTGCACTTATTATATTACTCTATGTTGACAATTATCCATGAGATATACATGTTACAAGTTGAAAGCAACCGCTGAAACTTAATCTTCCTTTGTGTTGCTTCAATGCTTTTACTTTGAATTATTGCTTTATGAGTTAACTCTTATGCAAGACTTATTGATGCTTGTCTTGAAGTCCTATTCATGAAAAGTCTTTGCTATATGATTCACTTGTTTACTCATGTCATATACATTGTTTTGATCGCTGCATTCACTACATATGCTTTACAAATAGTATGATCAAGGTTATGATGGCATGTCACTCCAGAAATTATCTGTGTTATCATTTTACCTGCTCGGGACGAGCAGAACTAAGCTTGGGGATGCTGATACGTCTCCGACGTATCGATAATTTCTTATGTTCCATGCCACATTATTGATGTTATCTACATGTTTTATGCACACTTTATGTCATATTCGTGCATTTTCTGGAACTAACCTATTAACAAGATGCCGAAGTGCCGATTCTTTGTTTTTGCTGTTTTTGGTTTCAGAAATCCTAGTAACGAAATATTCTCGGAATTGGACGAAATCAACGCCCAGGGTCCTATTTTGCCACGAAGCTTCCAGAAGTCCGAAGAGGAGACGAAGAGGGGCCACGAGGGAGCCACACCCTAGGGCGGCGCGGCCCCCCCCTTGGCCGCGCGACCCTGTGGTGTGGGGCCCTCGTGCCGCCTCCTGACCTGCCCTTCCGCCTACTTAAAGCCTCCGTTGCGAAACCCCCAGTACCGAGGGCCACGATACGGAAAACCTTCCAGAGACGCCGCCGCTGCCGATCCCATCTCGGGGGATCCAGGAGATCGCCTCCGGCACCCTGCCGGAGAGGGGAATCATCTCCCGGAGGACTCTACGCCACCATGGTCGCCTCCGGAGTGATGTGTGAGTAGTCTACCCCTGGACTATGGGTCCATAGCAGTAGCTAGATGGTTGTCTTCTCCCCATTGTGCTTCATTGTCGGATCTTGTGAGCTGCCTAACATGATCAAGATCATCTATCTGTAATTCTATATGTTGCGTTTGTTGGGATCCGATGAATAGAGAATACTTGTTATGTTGATTATCAAAGTTATATCTATGTGTTGTTTATGATCTTGCATGCTCTCCGTTACTAGTAGATGCTCTGGCCAAGTAGATGCTTGTAACTCCAAGAGGGAGTATTTATGCTCGATAGTGGGTTCATGCCTGCATTGACACAGGACGGTGAGAAAGTTCTAAGGTTGTGTTGTGCTGTTGCCACTAGGGATAAAACATTGATGCTATGTCTAAGGATGTAGTTGTTGATTACATTACGCACCATACTTAATGCAATTGTCTGTTGCTTTGCAACTTAATACGGAGGGGTTCGGATGATAACCTGAAGGTGGACTTTTTAGGCATAGATGCAGTTGGATGGCGGTCTATGTACTTTGTCGTAATGCCCAATTAAATCTCACTATACTCATCATAATATGTATGTGCATGGTCATGCCCTCTTTATTTGTCAATTGCCCAACTGTAATTTGTTCACCCAACATGCTGTTTATCTTATGGGAGAGACACCTCTAGTGAACTGTGGACCCCGGTCCAATTATCTATACTGAAATACAATCTACTGCAATACTTGTTCTACTGTTTTCTGCAAACAATCATCTTCCACACAATACGGTTAATCCTTTGTTACAGCAAGCCGGTGAGATTGACAACCTCACTGTTTCGTTGGGGCAAAGTACTTTGGTTGTGTTGTGCAGGTTCCACGTTGGCGCCGGAATCTCTGGTGTTGCGCCGCACTACATCCCGCCGCCATCAACCTTCAACGTGCTTCTTGACTCCTACTGGTTCGATTAAACCTTGGTTTCTTACTGAGGGAAACTTGCCGCTGTGCGCATCACACCTTCCTCTTGGGGTTCCCAACGGACGTGTCAACCACACGCATCAGACAACGCCGATGGATCGAATTGATCAAGGATTACGACAAGGAGATTCACTACCACCCCGGCAAGGCCAATGTGGTAGCGGATGCTTTGAGTCGACTGCCGTGCCAGTTGAACTCCATGCTCGCAACCGAACAGCCCAGCTTGCATCAAGAGTTTGAACAGTTCAGACTTGAACTTGTTAGTGAAGGATTCCTAGCCAGCATAGAACTGCAACCCACCTTGGTTGGTCAGATCAAGGAAGCCCAGAAAGACAACGCTAGCATTGACGGAATCAAGAAACAGATAGCCGCAGGAAAAGCCCCCGGATTCACCGTAGACGAAGCCGGAGTTCTTTGGTACAAAGAACGTCTCTGCGTACCATCGGACTCTGACTTGAAACAAGTCATTCTGCAAGAAGCCCATGACACCCTTTATTCAATCCACCCCGGAGGTACCAAGATGTACCAAGACCTGAAAGAACAATTTTGGTGGCACGGAATGAAGAGAGAGATCGGTAGCTATATCGCTAAGTGTGACATCTGTCAGAGAGTCAAGGCAGAACATCAACGACCCGCCAGACTGTTACAACCCCTCCAGATTCCGGAATGGAAATGGGACTCCGTAGGAATGGACTTTATCACCGGACTGCCCAAATCCAGCAAAGGCAATGATTCAATATGGGTAGTGGTCGATAGATTGACCAAAGTTGCCCATTTCATCGCCGTCAAAACCACCTATCAAGGCCCCAATTTAGCTGAACTTTACATCTCCAGAATAGTCGCTCTACACGGAACCCCCAAATCGATAGTGTCAGATAGGGGATCACAGTTCACCTCAAGGTTCTGGCAGAAAGTGCATGAAGGACTAGGCACTCGCCTAAATTTCAGCACCGCCTATCACCCTCAGACCGACGGACAGACTGAGAGAGTAAACCAGATACTGGAAGATATGCTTAGAGCATGCGTACTAGAATACGGATCCAAGTGGGAAGACTGCCTACCTTACGCAGAATTCTCCTACAACAATAGCTATCAAGCCATCCTACAGATGGCCCCCTTTGAAGCCTTGTACGGAAGGAAGTGCCGTATCCCCCTGAACTGGTCAGAAGTCGGAGACAGCCAAGTTTTCGGCCCGGATGTTCTTCGGGAAGCCGAAGAGAAAGTCCACAAGATCCGAGAGTATCTCAAAACGGCGCAATCCAGACAGAAGAGCTACTCCGACAAGAGACGTCAGGAGATGACCTTTGAGATCGGAGACTTCGTCTATCTCAAAGTATCCCCCTTGAAAGGAATGCAAAGGTTCCAACTGAAAGGAAAGCTTGCACCCCGCTATGTCGGACCTTTCAAAGTCCTCAGCCGCCGAGGTGAAGTATCTTATCAACTGGAGTTGCCTGAAGAAATGTCAGCTGTGCACGACGTGTTTCACATCTCACTTCTCCGGAAGTGCCTTGAAGTCCCGGAGAAGACCGAAGTGTTCAAGAACATCGATCACCGATCGGTGGATATCAACAAGGATCTGACTTACCGCGAAGTGCCGATTCGCATCCTGGAAGAAGCTTACCGAACCACCCGCACCCGAAGCATCAAGTTTCTGAAAATCCAATGGAGCAATCATACCGAGGAAGAAGCCACATGGGAATGCGAAGACTTCATGAAGAAGGAGTACCCAGATCTCTTTAGTACCTAACTTTCTTTTCGATCTTGGGACGAGATCTTTTGTAAGGGGGAAGGGTTTGTAACACCCCAAATTTCAATAAAAAGAAAGTTAGAGAATTCCAGAAAGCAAAATTTCAAACCAACAAAAACTTTTCTTTTGCATATAGTACCATGCATAGGACTTGTGCATTTGAGTGATATGCCATGATGATTGTTATTACTTGTATTTGCCATGCTCTAAAACCCTAAGGTGATCATATGAAGATCACCAACCAAATAAATCAAAGAGGAAGAAATTCCATTAAATGGAAAACCCTAAAAACCCTCACATATGCCCTATGGCATTTTTATAAATTTTGACCCTAGACCTATTTGGTCTTCACCATTAGTTGAGTAATGTTATTAAACACTTACTACAACTTTTGGAATCAAAGATTCACAATTCAAATGGATTTCAAACACAAATCCCACTCACATATGATAATGGTCAATTTTGACAATTCTAGTCTGATCACCACTTTGAGCCCTTGCCATTCATTTTTCCCAAACCAACTCTTGCTAACTCTTTGCACCATTTCAAAGTCAACATCAAGGTGAACAACTTTGATGAAGATCACCATGCGAAAATCATCTTTGATCATGAGCAAGGCTCATCCAAAGTTTCAACTTTCTCACATATGCAACATTCTCCACTTAGCCAATTTTGCAAATTTTTGAATTCTAAAAATTCCACCACCACCTCAAAACCTCTCTGGTCATTTACAACTTATATCAACACTCACATTTCAAAAACTTTCACCATTTGAATTATTTCAAATTTGGCTATTTTTGAATTTTCCAAATTCGGGCACTATTTGCAACTATTGCAAATAGTGATTCTACTCAACCTAATCTACACTACACTACCCCAATTGGTCCCCTGGTCCCCTTAATCCATTTTAATGCCAAATAGAAACCTAGGGAGAGAGAGGGCAAGGCTAGACATGGCCATGCCGGCCATGTCGCCCAACCCGACCACCTCCCTCTCTCCCATTGCATCCCTGCAATGGCCACCATGCCACAGCTCGCCACCGTGCTCTCCTACGCCGCCCTAGCACCTCCACGGTCGAGCTCGACGGCGACAGTGGCCGGACGACGCGCGCCCAGCACACGCCCAGACGCCGCTCGTGTCGCGCGCATGCACGCCATGGAGTGCTCTGGCCACCTCTCGCGCCACCACCTCACGCTCGCCCTGGCCCCGCTCGCAACGCCTTGAGCATCACCACGACACCTGGACGCCGCCAGTCACTCGCTCGTCCACGACCCGTGCCCACCGCCGCCGGAGAAGGAAACCCTGGTCCGCCGCGGGCGCCACAGACACGGAAGCAATGCGACATAACCAGGCCCTCCCCGACCGAGCTGTCGCCACCATTCGCCTCGCCTGGACACGTAGAGCATCGCCATGACCACGCCTAGCTCGACCAGCCGCCGGAGAAGCCGTGCCATGGTCGCCCGCATCACTGCCCCGCCACCCTCTCTCAATCCTATAAATAGGGAGTTCCCTGGACAGAACCAAGCACACCATCTCACTCCCCACCTCTCACTGCTTCTCAACCACCACTCCACCCATCGAATCATCGCCGGAGCTGCTCCAATTTGAAGATCGACGCCGCCAGTACCCGGAGGTCGCCGTCGTCGATTGGAGCTGTTCCAGGAGGAGCCGCCGGTACCAGGAGCTCCGCCGTCGTCCACAACTTCACCACGCACACTGCCATCCCTCGCTGGAGCACTGGTTAGCCCGCCGACCCCCTACTGCCGCCGCCGCATCGTCGGGTTCTCGTCGGCGACGACGATGAACCACGGCCGTTGATCTGCGTTCTAATCCAACGCTCCACTTTAAAACGTACCGCTTCGGTGACGCTGAGTCACTGACGCGCGGACCCCACCCTGTCAGCGCGCCGCGCGTCTGTGGACCGTGGTTGGGCTGGACTGGGTTGGTTTGGGCCGTTTTTAAATCTGGCAGCCCGTTTAGTTTTCCCGCCGGCCTGTTAATTCAAATCTAGTTTAAATATTTCCAAATGAATTTCAATACTGCTGCCACTTTGAAATTCAATAGAATTAAATTGGCTCAACCAAATTTGATGAACTTTATATGGTGGGAAAGCTAGAGAAATTATCTACATCATGCCACTGGCCCCATGGCCAGATTCTTTGTAGAATAAATGTGATAAAAATAACAAGACAGGGAGTTTTCCCTATTCAAATAATTCTTAAAAATCAACCAAAATAGATATTAAGAAAATTCCAACTCTAATAGCTCACATTTGACTTACACTAATTGTTTCTGCAATAAAATGGTGTGGTCACTTTGCATGATCATGCCCTAGTTTAATTAATGGATCATTTGACTAGTTTAACTAGTTGATATTGTCCAAAACTATTAAAGTAAATTATGTGGAGTCTTATACTTCATTTAAACTTGTCTCACATGAATTCATGGGATGTTTGGACCCCTGGTCCCAAACTCTCTTATATGAATTACTTGAGATTTAAATCAAATGTAGTGTTATTTAAATAGTATGAGGTCATCTACCTCATTTAAATCCTTTTCACAAATGATGATGATGAACATTTGACTAAGGTCAATATGAGTTCATACATGATTGTTTGAGAAATTAAATCTTAAGAAGATTTCAATGAGAGGAAATTATTTCTCAAGAACCCTATGGAAACTATCATTTACATATGAAATACAAAGAAGTGAATTCTATTTAAACCCCACAACCCATGCACTCTAGTTAATTTATTTGTGTGCATAGAGTAGTTTGTGTGTTTATATGTGATGTATGGAATAGCCATTGAATTAGTGAGTAATTATACTCGTATTCAAATTTAGACGGTAGCACCGGAGAGTACGCCGAAGAAGAAGGTTGCTACCAAGAGGAGGAGGAGGAACAGTTTGAGAACTACCAAGGCAAGCTAATATTCTTGCAAAGTGCAAAGCCCCTTGGGGCAAGGCACCATGTTTCTTATCTTTTCTTATATGAACCCATCCCAAGTTTTTACTTTACAAGTTTTTACTTGTTTTCTAAATGAGTTACTTTGATAGTTAACTTTGGTCCAAGTGCAAGTTGATTACTAGAGTAGTGAGTTAGTCTTCTCCAAGCAAAGCAAGTTAGCACCCCTCATGAATTAGAGCTAGTGCTAATGAATTAAAACTTGACTACTCTAGATGGGAACAATGTGAATTTGAAGTGATTTTGAAACCTTGGAATGAAGATGCATTCCATTGAATGATTTTTGAAGGTGAATGTGAACAAGAGAAGATGGTGATTTTTGATAAAACAATGATGTTGGTTTGAATGCGATACCTTTCCAATTATTAAGTACCCCCACAATACCTGATTATGGGTAGGGCTTAACTGGAAGTTTATGCGTCTTAGTATGGGTTCCCTCTAAACAAGCGTCATCGGGGTTATGCCGAAAGCTGCCTCTACAACAAAAGAAATGATATGATATGATGCGAAATGAGGTGAATGTCCGGCCCAAACCCTGTGCAGTTCCCAGTGGTATCTGTCTTCACTTTGGGAGGCCAAGCTCATGGGGAGAGGTGCTCATACTAGGATTTGTAAGTGAAAGGTTATGGTTGATGATCCGCGTGCGTGTTACGATGATTCGGTAATCCCGACGGATGAAATCAAATGTTGTGGCACAAGTGTGCAACCTCTGCAGAGTGTAAACCTATTCGAATAGCCGCGTCCACGGTTACGGACGGTTGGAAAGGCCATACAGTTTCCAATGTCATATCTTTGAAAATGATGTTGAAAGATGATGGTGAAATGACTTGTGGTGAATTGAATTGAAATCACCACTTGAATGGTGGGAAGGACACTAATGTTCCCACTGGAGTTAGTTAGCACTTGAATAAGCTTTTCTCAAACTTTGTGAACTAAAACTAGCTTTATGCAAATAAACTAGAGCTTAGCAAACCATACTAGAATGTCTAGCACTTACATTAGTATTAGTTTGCGAGTACTCAACGTACTCACGGCTGTGTCCCTGGCTATTCAAATGGCCAGAGTATGAAGATGACCAAGGAGATGACCAGCAGGACGCCTACGACAACTAAGCGCCTTCCGACGTCAAGCGTTGGCCTGTGGACTAGAGAGTCCTTGTATCTTACGCTTCCGCTATGTTGAACTATGAACTTGTGTTTGTTCGTTGATCAATAGATCAACTATTCGTGTAATATGGATCATGTGATTCCAAATTTGTAAGACTTATGGTTTGTAATGAATGATGACTGTGATACTTAACTATTATGCCTCGCAACAACAATATTCCTGGGATTGCGATGTATGACATAATAGGCATCCGGACTTAAAAATCCGGGTGTTGACAGCTACCTTTAAATTTCTATCCTCTACCTTTGCAATATATAGCTCATGGGACAAATAGCTTAAAAACTATTGTGGTATTGAATATGTACTTATGCACTTTATCTCTTATTAAGTTGCTTGTTGTGCGATAACCATGTTCCTGGGGACGCCATCAACTACTCTTTGTTGAATATCATGTGAGTTGCTATGCATGTTCGTCTTGTCTGAAGTAAGAGCGATCTACCACCTTATGGTTAGAGCGTGCATATTGTTAGAGAAGAACATTGGGCCGCTAACTAAAGCCATGATCCATGGTGGAAGTTTCAGTTTTGGACATATAACCTCAATCTCATATGAGAAAAATTAATTGTTGCTACATGCTTATGCATAAAAGAGGAGTCCATTATCTGTTGTCTATGTTGTCCCGGTATGGATGTCTAAGTTGAGAATAATCAATAGCGAGAAATCCAATGCGAGCTTTCTCCTTAGACCTTTGTACATGCGGCATAGAGGTACCCCTTTGTGACACTTGGTTAAAACATGTGCATTGCGATAATCCCGGTAGTCCAAGCTAATTAGGACAAGGTGCGGGCACTATTAGTATACTATGCATGAGACTTGCAACTTATAAGATATAATTTACATGATACATATGCTTTATTACTACCGTTGACAAAATTGCTTCTTGTTTTCAAAATAAAAAGCTCTAGCACAATTATAGCAATCAATGCTTCCCTCTGCGAAGGGCCATTCTTTTACTTTTATGTTGAGTCAGTTTACCCATTTCTCTCCATCTTAGAAGCAAACACTTGTATTAACTGTGCATTGATTCTTACATACTTGCTTATTGCACTTGTTATATTTCTTTGCATTGACAACTATCCATAAGATATACATGTTACAAGTTGAAAGCAACCGCTGAAACTTAATCTTCCATTGTGTTGCTTCAATGTCTCTACTATGAATTTATTGCTTTATGAGTTAACCCTTATGCAAGACTTATTGATGCTTGTCTTGAAAGTACTATTCATGAAAAGTCTTTTCTATATGATTCAATTGTTTACTCATTGCATTAACATTGCTTTGAATCGATGCATTCATCTCATATGCTTTACAATAGTATGATTAAGATTATGTTGGTAGCATGTCACCTCAGAAATTATCTTTTATCGTTTACCTACTCGAGGACGAGTAGGAACTAAGCTTGGGGATGCTGATACGTCTCCAACGTATCTATAATTTCTGATGTTCCATGCTTGTTTTATGACAATACCTACATGTTTTACTTGCACTTTATATCATATTATGGCATTTATTGGACTAACCTATTAACAAGATGCCACAGTGCCGGTTTACATTTATTATGTCCGTTTATTGCGAGAAAAGGCCCAAAAACCAAAGTGCTCGGAAAAATCCGGAAAAATTACAGTAAATTCTATTTCGCCGGAAGACTCACGGAGCCAGAAGGGCAAGCCAGGGGGAGGCCCAGGGCCTCCTCCTCATAGGCCGGCGCGGCCTGGAGGGTGGTCACCCCACCCTATGGTGTGGGCCCCTCGGGACTCTTCCGACTCCGACTCTTCGCCTATTTAAGCCGTCGTGACCTAAAACTTCGACACCGATTGACGAAACTCCAGAAAGACTCCAGGGGTGCCGCCACATCGCGAAACTCCAATTCGGGGGACAGAAGTCGCTGTTCCGGCACCCTGCCGGGACGGGGAATTGCCCCCGGAGCCATCTCCACCGCCGTCTCCACCGCCATCTTCATCGCCATCGCTGCCCCCATGATGAGGAGGGAGTAATTCACCCCCGGGGCTGAGGGCTCCGCTATAGCTATGTGGTTCATCTCTCTCTCTTTGTGATCAAGTTGAGTATTATCTATGTGCTACTCTAGTGATGTTATTAAAGTATTCTATTCCTCCTGCACGGTGTAATGGTGACAGTGTGTGCATCCGTGTTAGTACTTGGCGTAGGCTATGATCATGATCTCTTGTAGATTATGAAGTTAACTATTGCTATGATGGTATTGATGTGATCTATGCCTCCTACATAGTGTGAAGGTGACAGTGTGCATGCTATGTTAGTACTTGGTTTAGTCGTGTTGATCTTTCATGCACTCTAAGGTTATTTAAATATGAACATTGAATTGTGGAGCTTGTTAACTCCGGCATTGAGGGTTCGTGTAATCCTACGCAATGGTGTTCATCATCCAACAAAAGAGTGTAGAGTATGCATTTATCTATTCTGTTATGTGATCAATGTTGAGAGTGTCCACTAGTGAAAGTATGATCCCTAGGCCTTGTTCCTAAATACTGCTATCGCTGCTTGTTTATTGTTTTACTGCGTTACTACTGCTGCGTTACTCGCTTGTTTCTTGTCTGGGCAAAGCACTTTTCTGGTGCCGTTGCTACTACTTATATACATTCATACCACCTGTATTTCACTATCTCTTCGCCGAACTAGTGCACCTATTAGGTGTGTTGGGGACACAAGAGACTTCTTGCTTTGTGGTTGCAGGGTTGCATGAGAGGGATATCTTTGACCTCTTCCTCCCTGAGTTCGATAAACCTTGGGTGATCCACTTAAGGGAAAACTTGCTGCTGTTCTACAAACCTCTGCTCTTGGAGGCCCAACACTGTCTACAGGAAAAGGAGGGGGCATAGACATCACTGTCTCTAATGCATAACTCCAAAATGATAACGGCAAATCAGTAAGAGACATCATAGAACGAACCATATCTAAGAGAGTTCGATTATGACGTTCGGACACACCGTTTCGTTGTGGTGTTCCCGGCGGTGTCAATTGTGAAAGTATTCCGCATTTCTTTAAATGCATGCCAAACTCATAACTCAGATATTCACCTCCGCGATCAGATCGTAGAAATTTAATCTTCTTGTTACGTTGATTTTCTACTTCACTTTGGAATTCCTTAAACTTCTCGAAAGTTTCGGATTTATGTTTCATGAAATAGATATACCCATATCTACTCAGATCATCTGTGAAGGTTAGAACATAACGATAACCACCGCGCGATGCTACACTCATTGGTCCGCACACATCGGCATGTATGATTTCCAATAAGTCAGTAGCTCGCTCCATCATACCAGAAAATGGAGTCTTAGTCATTTTTCCCATTAGACATGCTTCGCATCTATCAAGTGACTCAAAGTCAAGTGATTCAAATAATCCATCGGTATGGAGTTTCTTCATGCGTTTCACTCCAATATGACCAAGGCAGCCGATTGCCACATATAAGTAGAATTATTATTCAATTTAATTCGCTTAGCATCAATGTTATGTATATGCGTATCAATACTATCGAGATCTAACAGAAATAAGCCATTCTTTTCAGGTGCTCGACCATAAAAGATATTATTCATAAAAATAGAACAACCATTATTCTCAGACTTGAATGAATAACCGTCTTGCATTAAACAAGATCCAGATATAATGTTCATGCTCAACGCGGGTACAAAATAACAATTATTTAGGCTTAAAACTAATCCCGAAGGTAGATGTAGAGGAAGTGTGCCGATAGCGATCACATCGACTTTGGATCCGTTTCCAACGCGCATCGTCACTTCATCTTTCAGTAGTCTTCGTTTATTCTTTAGTTCCTGTTTCGAGTTACAAATATGAGCAACCGAACCAGTATCAAATACCCAGGTACTAGAACGAGAACCAGTGAGATAAACATCTATAACATGTATATCAGATATACCTTCTGAAAGTATAGAGATGGTAAACCTAGAGGGGGGGTGAATAGGTTTTTACAGATTTTAATCCTTTCTTTGCAATATTAGGCTTTGCGGAATATAAAGGTGAGCCTAATGCAAACTAGGTGAAGCAACCTATATGAAGATACAACTATCTCGAGCACGAAGGCTCTCTCAGGTAGTTTAAATCACAAGTAAGGAGTTCGGTTAGAGATAACCGATAGCACGCGGAGACGAGGATGTATTCCCGTGTTCCCTTGCTTTGCAACAAGGTACGTCACGTTTGGAGGGGTGGAGGTCCCACGAAGGATTCCCCACGCCACGAAGGCTCACCCTATTCTCCGGAGCCTATCCCACGAAGGAATAGCTCACTCACTTGTGGTAGACTTTGAGGTAGCCTCCAAACCTTCACAATCTTGCCCGGAGCAAATCCACAGCCCGGATGCTTCCGGACTCCTCTTGCCCACCTAGGGTTTCCAAGGAACCCTAGGAAGCAAGCTTCTCGATGAATACAAGGGGGAATGAGATTTGGCTTGGTAGAACAGTAGATCGGGTCCTCCTCTAGTGATTCCCCGGAGGGATTTGAGTTTGGGTGGAGGAGGAGGGAGATCGGAGGCTTTTGGTGTTTCTAATAATGGAGTAAGAGAGAGAGAGCTCAAGAACAGCTTGTAGTGTGTTGCCTAACCCTTCCAAGGTAGGAGAAGGGGTATTTATAGTGTTCTTCAAAATCTGGCCGTTGCAACTTGCCACCTCAGCATTTTCCTCGACAAACCCGGTTGACCGGACCACAGACCGGAGAGCCCGGTCGTGAGGCCGGTCAGACCGGATCAGCGACCGGATCCCCTTTGCGTCGTCCTGGCGCTCCTTCGGTTGGTGGCCGGTTGGCGCCCGGTTGGCGCCGGTCGACGGACGGAGCGCCGAACCCGCCGGTCGATAGCCCGGTTGACCGGGCGGCAACCGGATCTGGCGGCTCTTCGTTTGAAGCCCGGTTGGCGCCCGGTTGACCGGCCAGCACGCCGGACTGGCCGGTTGCTGGCCCGGTTGGACCGGGCTGCAGACCGGATTTCTCCTGTAGACCCTTTTTGATTGTTGTCGAAGTGGGGGGTCTCCTTTAGCCTTCTTGTTCGTTTGATACACCATTTACGCCTCATTGCCTAATACCTGAGATTATCCTTATAAACATATTAGGCCAAATACTTAAGCACGGTGTCATCGTTACCAAAATAATGGATAAGGGTAAAATACCCTTACAATCTCCCCCTTTTTGGTATACGATGACAAACCGAGCTAGAGTCACAAATAGATATTATGATAAGCTCTAAACCTTGATTCCATATAAGATATTACGACAGCTCCCACATAATGTGTGCACTTGGAGAATTTGCGTTTGAATGCAAAGTGCACCATTTGTGAAACATGAGAAGCTCCCCCAATATCTTTAGGAAACAAGCATGGTATGGAAATGTGCATATCAAGATATATAAGCATAGCACACATAATCATCCTAACATAGAGTAGCACACATAATAGTCGTCCATACACATCCATACACGAATTATTGGAGCTAGCAAATGGTTCTTGAAAAACTCAAAGTAAACAAGCACAAGCCATATAAAATCCAAATAAAGCAACTCCCATGGCTTGTGGCAATCAAAGAACCCCGTGGTCCTAGACTCTACTCTCTTCTCCCCCTTTGGCATCGGAACACCAAAAAGGCGAAGAAAAGAGGAGAGATGCTATCGCACCCATCAGTAGTGACCAAGCCCGATCGAGGAGGAGCTCGCGCCATCACCATCGCGTGCAGCCGCATCAACCTCATCGTCATCATCATCATCATCATCAGCAGCAGGAGTGGGAGCACGAGCAGTCCTAGGAGGGAGAGCACCATGAGCGTAGACGGAGAAGTCGAAGTTCTAGATCATCTCATCGGTAAGAGGAGGCATCTCCCACTGAGGTGCTACCACAGGCTCCATCTCAGGTCCAGGAGGAGGAACAGGGTGGTTCCTAGAGGCCATGAACTCAGTCTGGCGCCTCCTTGTCTCCTGGGTCATAGTAAGGGTCTGATGTGCAACATCATTGCTGTTCTTGCACATTTGCCACATGCTGGAGAAGAATCGAGCGGCCCCATGCTGGGAGCGCCGAGAGTGACTAGAGCTAGCATCATGATCATGGTGTGCCTTGGAACGGCGCTCAGTGGTGGGCATCATGGAGGGAACGTCAGGACGAGTGTCCTCCTGAATGGGTATCCTGAATGGGTCCATGATGACTTTTTCACCAAGAACGTTTTGAGGAGGGGGAACAATGTAGTTGATGAGCCGCTGAACATACTGAGCGTAGTTGGGAGTCACGCGGTCCATAATTGCTCTCTTCAGTTCACAGTAGATAATATCACACCCATCAATCTTCCTTACCCTGTCAGGATTACAATAGTACATCAAGTTGAGGTGATAGTTCCGGACTTCACTGGTGTCGCCAGACTTGCTGATGAGGCTCTCACGGAACATCTTGGCAAGAACCAGATAGGAGTAGTACATCCCAGAGATAGTGGGAGGTCCAGGCGTAGGGTTCGCAGGATAGCAGAAGGAGATGTCACCCTTAGTAAGCTTGGACCGTGAATGAATCTTGTACCCTGGAACACTGTCATCACCACAACCCATGGCTGCACGGAACTGAGAGTAGGAGCATGAGTACTTTTCCTTGCCGGTCATCCAGGTGATGGTGCGGTCCGCATCATCATGGAAGAAGACGGTGCAGTGAAACTGACAGACAAGGAGGGGACAGAAGGTAGGATCGTCTTGGTGATCATCAGGCTTGAGGCACACAAGGTCATACAATCCCATACCCTTCAAGGTTTGAACCACAAAGCGGTACTTTGTGGCGTCATGCAAGGCAAGCTCGTCAGGATTGATGGCCTTGGGTGATACAATATTACCATGCTTCATAAACTCATGAGAATCATAGTAACCATCCCAGAGGGCTGCTTGTGTCTTGGTCCAGAAGGCCTTGTCCCCACGAGTGTAAGTCCGTTGCTCAAAGCGATACGGATTCACTGTCCTCCATTCCTGCCACTCAACACGGTTTGCATTTCCAACATTGATAGTTGGTACTATCTCATCATCCTCTTGGGCGACATGCTTATCCTTTTTCTTGCCACCAACAGACTTGGATCTACCCCGAGCTGAGCTGCCAATGTCAGTACCTTGATGAGCTTGAGGGGGTGCGCGACTACTAGAACGGCGGGGAGAATCAGCAGTCCTTCCTCTTTTGGCAACATTGCCACGTTGTGGCTCACCACTCCAACTACCTGTGAATGAGAAAGTAGAGCAAGGATAGCAGTAGGGTAAGTGTACATGTCATCAGTAAGAGGGAAACCAAAAGAGCATAGCATATATCCAAGTGTAGTGATGAGATTGTGCGAAAACTGGGCAAGCCGGCGCACAGGCCGGTCCAACCAGGCAGCAGACCGGACAAGCCGGTTGGCTCCCGGTTGACCGGGCCGTACGCCGCCGGCAGTTGAGCGGCAGTCGACCGGGCTGGTGACCGGATCTGTCGAGGTGTGAAGTTTTGCCCAGATTTTCTACCACAAATTCATGCAAAAACTCATAAACTTGAATATATACTATAGCAATATAGTGGAGTAAGTGCATTGTGGTGAGAGACACTCTAAGGGCATGAGGACTTACAAACCCTAACCCTAACCCTAATTTTTCTCAACTTTCCTCAACATGTGGCAATGGGAGAGGGAAAGCAAGAAGGAGAGGGAATGGAAGGGAGATTTACCCGATGACATTGTCCTTGTTGCCCAAGTGAGCAAGAAGAACACGTAAAGAGGGCTTGAGGGCCAAATCCCCAAGATCTCCCAAACGAGCTTGAGAAGGACCAAATCCTTCGGTGAAGAAGCTTGAGAGATCCCGATCTACGGTTGGGTGTAGTTTGGGGAGAAACTAGTGATGGGAAGGACCTAGGCTGTGGTGGAGATGGTCAGGGCGCCGGCCATGGAGTGTGGAGGTTGGAGAACAATGGGGAAGATGACCCCAAGGGGTATCCCTTCCCCAATATATAGTAGGTTGCGCGGCCGGTCGGGCGCCCGGTCGACCGGACCTGGCGCCGGCTGACCCGGCTCAGGTCCCGGTTGGCGCCCGGTCAACCGGACCGTCCGGTCAGGGACCCGGTCCAACCGGGCCAGGGACCGGCCAGCCCAGGTTTGTCTAATTTTGCCTCGTTTTTGCCCCTATGCTTTGTGTAAACGTGTGTGAGTGCTCAAATGATGACATGTACATATAGATAGATAGATGATGATGAGATGAGCATAGACATGGGGTTGGAAACACAAAGTTCTCTAGGCATACCCATTGGAGAGAAAAATCCAAACAAGATGTGAATAGCAACAATGGGCATGATTCGAAGTATATATCAAGAATCATAAGTCATGTTGGAAATGATGTTCGCAATAAGATCATTTGGCCTTATATAGTCAAATCAAGTTGTAATGAAGGCTCAATGAGGGGAGGGGGATTACTCCCCCTATGTGAAAGCGCAAATGTCATGTGACCGCGAAGAGACATGCTTGGGTCCATATAATGACATTGGGTCTATTTATGTTGCACACATAGGTATGCATCATACCAAGACATGGTAGGATGACTATCCCCATATGTGCTATGCCTCTAAGCTAGATAGCAAGATAAATGCAAGAATATAGTGCAAGAAGTTAATCAATCCAAGTTTTTAGGATCAAGAATACCAAGTTCTCCTCTCAAGTTAACAAAGCGGGCTTCATCCAAAGGCTTAGTGAAAATATCCGCCAATTGGTAGGTTGTTCCCACATGAGTGAGATCAATATCCTTATTGGCAACATGATCACGTAGGAAGTGATGGCGAATGTCAATATGTTTGGTGCGACAATGTTGAACCGGGTTGTTGGCGATCTTTATTGCACTTTCATTGTCACAAAGAAGAGGCACCGTACCAAGAGACACACCATAGTCTTTCAAGGTTTGCTTCATCCATAACAATTGAGTGCAACAAGATGCCGCGGATATGTATTCGGCTTCGGCGGTGGATAGGGCGGTGGAGTTTTGTTTCTTGGATGACCAACTCACCAATGACCGGCCAATAAATTGGCAAGCCCCGGAGGTAGACTTCCGATCAACCATATTACCGGCCCAATCGGAATCCGAATAGCCAATGAGTTCAAAGGTTGACCCCTTTGGATACCATAGCCCGAGAGTAGGAGTGAGAACAAGGTATCTTAGTATCCGTTTGACCGCCACTAAATGGCTCTCCTTGGGAGCGGATTGAAAACGAGCACACATCCCTACACTTAGCATGATATCCGGCCTAGAGGCACAAACGTAGAGCAAGGATCCTATCATGGAGCGGTATACCTTTATGTCCACATCCTTCTCACCGTCACATGAACCAAGTTGCCCCTTTACGGGCATGGGTGTCTTCATTGGACTCGCATTGGACATGTTGAATTTCTTGAGCATGTCCCTCACATATTTTTCTTGAGAGATGAAGGTGCCTTTTGCAAGTTGCCTCACTTGGAAGCCTAGAAAGAACTTCAACTCTCCCATCATGGACATCTCAAATTTCCTAGTCATCAATAGCTCAAAAGCTTTGTTATGATTGGGGTTAGTTCCACCAAAGATAATATCATCAACATATATTTGACATATAAAGAGGCCACCCCCTTTAACCCGCTTGGTGAAAAGGGTGGAATCGACCGTACCCATGCAAAACCCATCATGTAGTAAGAAATCCCTAAGGAACTCATACCAAGCATGTGGAGCTTGCTTGAGACCGTAGAGTGCCTTATGGAGTAAATACACGTGGTTGGGTCGGCATGGGTCTTCGAAACCCGGGGGTTGAGCCACATATGCGGTTTCTTTTAGGGGACCATTCAAAAATGCACTTTTCACATCCATTTGATATAATTTGAAATTGTGGAAAGATGCAAATGCAAGCAAAAGACGAATAGCTTCAAGACGGGCTACCGGCGCAAAGGTATCCTCAAAATCCATACCTTCTATTTGGGCAAACCCTTGCGCCACTAACCTTGCTTTGTTTCGTATGACAATGCCATTCTCATCTTGCTTGTTCTTGAATACCCATTTGGTCCCAATGATATTGATGCGATGATCCTTGGGTCTCTCAACTAGAGACCATACTTCATTACGAGTGAAACACTCCAATTCTTCTTGCATGGCAATTACCCAATCCGGATCGACCAAGGCTTCATGTACCTTAAGTGGTTCAAAACTAGACACAAAAGCATGATGTTGACAATAAGTGATAAGTAATGCATGGTGTCTACGAGTTACCACTCCTCTTGAGATGCTACCAAGTACTTGATCCACTTTCATATCACTTGCCCTTGTAGCGGCCTTGATCTTCCGAATGGTCCCTTCATGATCAATGAATTCATCTCTTGCTAGTACTTGATCATGAGGAACCACTTGAGCTTGATCATGAGTTGAGGATGTTTCTTGATCATCATCATGGTCTTGCTCCGTGGAATGAGGATCTTCTTCTTGTTCTTCGGATTGTGACTCATCTTGAGTAGAGGATGGTTCTTGAGTTGCACTTGATGGTTCGACTTGAGTTGAGCTAGGCTCCACTTGTGGCGTGCTTGAAACATCTACTCCATCATCTTGATCATCATTATGAACCTCCATGGGCCGGATGTGTCCAATGCCCATATGCTTGATGGCACTAGATGGATCATCATCATTACCTGCAACACATGGAACAACTTGCTCCACTTGGGAGCCATTATCCTCCAAGAACACCACGTCACAAGATACTTCAATAGTCCCGGTGGACCGGTTGTAGTATCTATAGGCGTGAGAGTTCTCCGCATATCCAACAAATATACCCTCTATGGTTCTAGTTTCAAATTTACCGAGCTTTCCTTTGTTGTTTTTAACAAGACATTTGCATCCAAAAACACGAATGTACATGACGTTAGGCTTGTTACCGGTAAGGAGCTCGTATGGGGTTTTGTTGTGGAGGGGACGGAGGAAGAGCCGGTTGGAGTAGTGGACGGCCGTAGAGATGGCTTCTCCCCAAAAGTTGTGGGGTGAGTTGAATTCACTCAACATGGTTCTTGCCATCTCAATGATAGTCCGGTTCTTCCTTTCAACAACACCGTTTGTTGAGGGGTGTATGGCGCCGAAAACTCATGCTTGATGCCCTCATCATCAACAAACTCTTGCATAATGTAGTTCTTGAACTCGGTGCCATTGTCGGTCCTAATTGCCTTGATCTCGGATTCATACATACGTTGAGCTTTCTTGGCGAAGGTGATGAACTCTCTATGGGTCTCGTCCTTAGACTTAAGGAGAAAGACCCAAGAGTATCTTGAGTAATCATCAACAATGACAAGTCCATACTTGCTCCCACCAAGAGTATCATAATGTGATGGCCCAAAGAGATCCAAATGAAGGAGCTCCAAAGGCCTAGATGTGGTAACAATACTCTTGATGGGATGCTTCTTCTTGAGTTGCTTTCCGGCTACACATGCACTACAAACACGATCTTTCTCAAAAGAAATGCCGGTTAGTCCCACAATATGCTCACCCTTTAGGAGTTGTTTAAGATTCCTCATGTTAACATGACCAAGGCGGCGATGCCACAACCAACCTTCGTCATGCTTGGCCGCCATTAGACATGTGGAGAAGGAGGGGCTCTCTTTCGAGAGGTCAACCACGTAAAGGTTGTTCTCCACATATCCAACAAGGACCAATTTGAGATTGTCACTCCTAAAGACTTGCACATAATATTTAGTGAAATATGAATTGTAACCGGCATCGGCAAGATGATATATAGAAAGTAAGTTATAGCCAAGGTGTTCAACAAGCATAACCGTCTCAAGGCACAAGTCCTTAGAGATTGCTACCTTGCCATACCCAAGTACCTTTCCCTTTGAGTTGTCACCAAAGGTGATGCTTGACTTCTTGTTGATATCTTCAATGAATTGATCAAGCACACCTTTTCCTCTGGTCATATGATTGGTGCATCCACTATCAAACACCCATTTTGGACCACCGGAGGAATACCCCTACAAAGTCAAGTAGAGGATTTAGGAACCCATCGATTAATGGGTTCCTTTGCAATGGCAACAATATCTTTTGGTACCCAAATTGAGTACTCTCTATAAGCATAGCCATTAGGAGGGCCAACATAGTTAGCATAGACATCACCATAATAATCAACAAATAATGCATAGTGATCGTTTGGCCCGTGCGGTCACCACTAGTGGCTTTGCCCTTTGAGGCTTTGCCATTGTTAGTGACCTTCTTGTTCTTATCTTGAGCGGGTTTCTCCTTCTTGTAGTTGTTCTTCTTGTGGGACTTGGGAGCATATCCAAGTCCATACTTTTGATTGTTTGACCTTTGCTTACTCAAGAGGTCATCCAATCCCATCTTGTTCTTGGCGGTGGTGAACTTTGCAAGTTCCTTTGTTAGCCTAACATTTTCCTCAAGAATAGATGCTTGCTCACAAGAAGATTCATTAGGATGATAGTCAAGAACATATTTGGTCACCAAGGACTCAAGATATGCATTGGTCTCAACATGCAAAGAAAGTTCCTCTTGTAAACGAACATGTTCCTCAACAAGTTTAGCATGCTCACTAGTAAAGGAAGTGGAGGAACAAGCAAGCTTTTCAACATCAATGGGATCCTTCATTGATCCAAGAGCCCTTTTGTAGGATTCTTGAAGTAGATCATGGTTCTCTCCAAGTTTCTTGAGCTCATCCTTGACAAGCTTGTTAGCTCTTTCAAGGTGGTCAAGATCCCTAGTGAGAGAAGCATGAGCAACTTCAAGCTCCTCCTTTGAGGCATTGAGCTCTTGGGTCAATAATTGAGCCCTATCAATAGTTTCTAGGTCCTTAACTTTATCAAGTTCATAAGTTTCAATTTGTTGCTTAAGACCTTGAGATATGCACCTTTCGGTTTTTAGCTCTTGTCTTAGGAGATTGAATCTCCGTTCCTTCTCATTCAAATGATATTCTAATTCCTCAATGGACTCATCCTTTTCTTTGAGTGAGTCCATCAAGAAATCAAACTTGACAAGAGCTTCACCACGAAGGGTGCATCTAACATCATAGAGTTCCTTAAGCACAATTAATTCATCTTGATTTTCGTTCTCATCATCAAGAACACTAGATAGGGAAGGTGGAGGTTCCATTACCTTGGTTTCCCTTGCCATAAGACAAGAGCCAATGATTGTAGATGAGGTAGAGTCATCGGAGTCATCATCTTGAGTTATCCTTGCCATGAAGGAGGATCCAACATCATTCTCCGTGGAGTAGTCCTTGGAGTAGTCATATGTGAAGAGTGACCCGGGCTTAGAGAAAGCCAAACCGGCCACCCCGGCCTCCTTCTCCTCATCTTCCTCTTCATCATCGGACAAGTACTCGGCCCCAACAAAGGCTCTTCCCTTGTTCTTCTTGTATCGATCATTGATTGGGTTTGGCTTCAATCTTGGCTTGACCCCTTTGATGAATCTTGGCTTGTCCACCCTTTTCTCATAAGGGCACTCATTTGCAAAGTGGCTATCTTCAGCACAATTGTAGCAAGTTCTCTTCTTCTTCTTGTCATTGAGGAGCATAGGGAACTTAGCCTTGTACTTCTTGGCAAAGAAAGCAAAGTCGGTAGCCATGTCACTAGTTGAAGTCATCTCTTCCTCTTATTCAAGCTCATAGTCTTCCATGCTTTCATGATCGGCCCTAGCTTTGAGAGCAAGGTTGTGTGGCGCTTCATGGTTGTGTGAGGCTTCATCAACACGGTTCATTGCCATGAGCCTCTTTCCCGCTTTGGCCATGTTTTCATTGGCGGCCACATAGGAGACTAGATCATCGGAGTTGAGGTCGGCACTCTTGGTCATGATTTGCAAGTTGAGTGCAAGGTTGGTGTCTTCCTGTTTGACGGCAATCATAGCAATGACCTTGGACTTTATGAATGCTTCATTCATCTCGAAGCCGTCATTGTACTTCTCAACACCGAGTCCCTTGACCCTTACTCTAAGAGCACCGAGTCTTGCATAAGCATCGGCCACGGACTCTCCTTATCGAATCATGAATTGATGAGCCTCTTGCTTTGCGGTCTCATAAAGAGCGGATTGGATCAAATCGGTTCCCTCTTGGAGTACTACGATTCGATCCCACAACTCTTTAGCGGACTCTATGTCATTGACTTGATCAAGGAGCTTGCGGTTGATGCCACTCCTAATCTTGTCACGGGCGGAGGCGTTGAGTTGACGGTTGTAGAATTCGGTGGAGGTCAACCGAATGGGATCTTGTGGCTCCCGGTATCCATGAACAATGATCTCCCACAACTCCACGCTGCAGCTGCGAATATGAGATTCCATAGAAGATTTCCAAAAAGGAAAGTGAGTTCCATCAAAATGGGGAACATTCCCACTATGGTTTATATGAGGCATGGGTGAAGTGTTTTTGGGATAGTCATGGTTGACTTCGCGATAGCTCCCTAGTGAGGCCGAAGCCGTACTAGGAGGCCCACTAGTCAAGTTCTTAAGCATGGTAGACATCTCTGCCATTTGGCTTTGTAGCTCATCCTCCTTTTTCTTCTTCTCGGCATCATATGCCAAGAATCTAGATTTCATCTCTTTAACCGAAAGGTTAGAGTTTTCATCTAGACCCTCGATAGTTTTTCCATCTCACTCTTAAGGCGGTGAAGCCCTTAATAAGAGTCCAGGCTCTGATACCAATTGAAAGTATAGAGATGGTAAACCTAGAGGGGGGTGAATAGGTTTCTACAGATTTTAATCCTTTCTTTGCAATATTAGGCTTTGCGGAATATAAAGGTGAGCCTAATGCAAACTAGGTGAAGCAACCTATATGAAGATACAACTATCTCGAGCACGAAGGCTCTCTCAGGCAGTTTAAATCACAAGTAAGGAGTTCGGTTAGAGATAACCGATAGCACACGGAGACGAGGATGTATTCCCGTGTTCCCTTGCTTTGCAACAAGGTACGTCACGTTTGTAGGGGTGGAGGTCCCACGAAGGATTCCCCACGCCACGAAGGCTCACCCTATTCTCCGGAGCCTATCCCACGAAGGAATAGCTCACTCACTTGTGGTAGACTTTGAGGTAGCCTCCAAACCTTCACAATCTTGCCCGGAGCAAATCCACAGCCCGAATGCTTTCGGACTCCTCTTGCCCACCTAGGGTTTCCAAGGAACCCTAGGAAGCAAGCTTCTCGATGAATACAAGGGGGAATGAGATTTGGCTTGGTAGAACAGTAGATCGGGTCCTCCTCTAGTGATTCCCCGGAGGGATTTGAGTTTGGGTGGAGGAGGAGGGAGATCGGAGGCTTTTGGTGTTTCTAATAATGGAGTAAGAGAGAGAGAGAGCTCAAGAACAGCTTGTAGTGTGTTGCCTAACCCTTCCAAGGTAGGAGAAGGGGTATTTATAGCGTTCTTCAAAATCTGGCCGTTGCAACTTGCCACCTCAGCATTTTCCTCGACAAACCCGGTTGACCGGACCACAGACCGGAGAGCCCGGTCGTGAGGCCGGTCAGACCGGATCAGCGACTGGATCCCCTTTGCGTCGTCCTGGCGCTCCTTCGGTTGGTGGCCGGTTGGCGCCCGGTCGACCGGACGGAGCACCGGACCCGCCGGTCAGTAGCCCGGTTGACCGGGCGGCAACCGGATCTGCTGGCTCTTCGTTTGAAGCCCGGTTGGCGCCCGGTTGACCGGCCAAAGCACGCGGATCGGCCGGTTGCTGGCCCGGTTGGACCGGGCTGCAGACCGGATTTCTCCTGTAGACCCTTTTTGATTGTTGTCGAAGTGGGGGGTCTCCTTTAGCCTTCTTGTTCCTTTGATACACCATTTACGCCTCATTGCCTAATACCTGAGATTATCCTTATAAACATATTAGGCCAAATACTTAAGCACGGTGTCATCGTTACCAAAATAATGGATAAGGGTAAAATACCCTTACACCTTCTTTCTTCTTCTTGACAAGGCCGCTCTTCAGATCAGCCAGATACTTGGAGCAATTACGCTTCTAGTGTCCCTTCTCCTTGCAGTAATAGCAATCAACATCAGGCTTAGGGCCGTTCTTAGGTTTCATAGGAGGCGTGACAGCTTTCTTGCCACCCTTCTTGAATTTTCCCTTAGACTTGCCCTGTTTCTTGAAACTGGTGGTCTTGTTGACCATCAACACTTGGTGCTCTTTCTTGATCTCAATCTCAGTAGCTTTTAGCATGCCAAAGAGTTCAGGTAACTCTTTGTTCATGTTCTGCATATTGTAGTTCATCACAAAGTTCTTGTAACTTGGTGGCAGTGATTGAAGGACACGATTAATCCCCAGTCTATTAGGAATCACTATTCCCAAGTCACAGAGTTTCTTCGCATGACCGGTCATAACGAGCATGTGCTCACTAACGGAGCTGCCTTCTTCCATCATACAGCTGAAGAAGTGTTTCGATGCTTCATAGCATTCCACGGCCGCATGAGTCCCAAATATAGCTTTCAGCTCATTGACCAACTCATGAGGATCGTGGTGCTCAAAACGTTTTTGAAGATCGGCTTCCAGACTGCACAGGATGGCACACTGAACTTGAGAGTACCGAGCTTTCCGAGTCGCGTAAACATTCTTTACTTCATCGGTTTCAGTTTCTGCAGGAGGGTCACCTAGCGGTGCATCAAGCACATATTGCAGATTTCCGCCAGCGAGGAAGATCCTCACATGACGGAACCAGTCGGTGAAGTTGCTACCATTGCTCTTAAGCTTTTCTTTCTCTAGGAACTGGTTAAAATTGATTGGGGACGCCATCTCTAAAACATATATTTGCAAAAGTTTAGACTAAGTTTATGACAAAATGAGTTCAAATTTTAATTCAACATAATTAAAAAACTAGGTGAACTCCCACTCAAAACAATATCCCTCGCATTGTCTTAGTGATCACACGAACCAAATCCACCACACTTAAGTCCGATCATCACGAGACAAGGTGTAATTTCAATGGCGAACACTCAAAGTGTTCATCATATCAATCATATGATTCATGCTCTACCTTTCGGTATCACGTGTTCCGAGACCATGTCTGTACATGCTAGGCTCGTCAAGGCCACCTTAGTATCCGCATGTGCAAAACTGGCTTGCACCCGTTGTATGCACTTGTTGATTCTATCACACCCGATCATCACGAGATGCTTCGAAACGACAAGTCTTGGCAATGGTGCTACTAAGGATGAACACTTTATTATCTTGATATTTTAGTGAGAGGGATCATCTTATAATGCTACCGTCACGATCTAAGCAAAATAAGATGCATAAAAGGATTAACATCACATGCAGTTCATATGTGATATGATATGGCCCTTTTGTCTTTGCACCTTTGATCTTCATCTCCAAAGCACGGACATGATCTCCATCATCTTCGGGCATGATCTCCATCATCGTCGGCGTAGCGTCAAGGTCAATGGCGATGTCTTCATGGTTGTTCACCTCATGTAGCAACTATTACAACTACTTTGAAATACTACTCAACATGAAATTTAAAGACAACCATAAGGCTCCTGTCGGTTGCCACAATACAATAATGATCATCCCATACATATTCATCATCACATTATGGCCATATCACATCACCAAACCCTGCAAAAACAAGTTAGACGTCTCTAATTTGGTTTGCATATTTTACGTGGTTTAGGGTTTTCGAGAGAGATCTAATCTACCTACGAACATGAACCACAACGGTGATACTAATGTTGTCAATAGAAGAGTAAATTGAATCTTCACTATAGTAGGAGAGACAGACACCCGCAAAGCCTCTTATGCAATACAAGTTGCATGTCGAACGAGGAACAAGTCTCATGAACGCGGTCATGTAAAGTTAGTCTGAGCCGCTTCATCCCACTATGCCACAAAGATGCAAAGTACTCAAACTAAAGACAACAAGAGCATCAACGCCCACAAAACCATTGTGTTCTACTCATGCAACCATCTATGCATAGACACGGCTCTGATACCACTGTAGGGATTCGTTGCATAGAAAACAAAAAATTTCCTACCGCGAGAACGCAATCCAAGCCAAGATGCAATCTAGAAGACGGTAGCAATGAGGGGATGATCGAGACTCACCCTTGAAGATTTCCAAAGCCTACAAGATGAGGCTCTTGTTGCTGCGGTAGACGATCACTTGCCGCTTGCAAAAGCGCGTAGAAGATCTTGATCACGGTGCCACGATCGGGCAGCACCTCCGTACTCGGTCACACGTTCGGTGTTGATGAAGACGACGTCCACCTCCCCGTTCCAGCGGGCAGTGGAAGTAGTAGCTCCTCCTTGAATCCGGCAGCACGACGGCGTGGTGGCGGTGGCGATGGAGATCTCCGGCGGAGCTTCGCTACGCGTTGCGGGAGAGGGGGAGGAGTGGGGCGGCTAGGGTTTGGGGAGAGGGGGTGGCCGGCCTCCTTGGGGTGCGGCTAAGGTGGTGGTGTTGTGGTGGCCGGCCCCCTCCCCTTGGCCCCTCATTATATAGGTGGAACCCCCAAGTGTTGGACTACAAGTCTTCGAATAAGACCCCAACCCAAAACCTTCCATGTAGTAGGGAAACCTACCCAAGGTGGGAATCCCACTTGAGGTGGGATTCCCCCCTTCCATGTGGGGGGGTGGCCGGCCCCCTTGGTGGAGTCCACCTTGGACTCCCCCCTCTAGGGTTGGCCGGCCATGGGGAGGTGGAGTCCCTCCGGGACTCCTCCTTCCTTAGTGATTCCTTCCGGACTTTTCTAGAACCTTCTAGAACCTTCCGCAAAATCACCGGATCATTTTAAAAACTTATAAAATGACTTCCTATATATGAATCTTATTCTCCGGACCATTCCGGAACTCCTCGTGATGTCCGGGATCCCATCCGGGACTTCGAACAATACTTCGAACTCCATTCCATATTCAAGTTCTACCATTTCAACATCAAACCTTAAGTGTGTCACCCTACGGTTCGCGAACTATGTGGACATGGTTGAGTACTCTCTCCGACCAATAACCAATAGCGGGATCTGGAGATCCATAATGGCTCCCACATATTCAACGATGACTTTAGTGATCGAATGAACCATTCACATACGATACCAATTCCCTTTGTCACACGATATTTTACTTGTCCGAGGTTTGATCATCGGTATCACTCTATACCTTGTTCAACCTCGTCTCCTGACAAGTACTCTTTACTCATATCGTGATATGTGGTATCTTATGAACTTATTCATATGCTTGCAAGACATTAGACGACATTTCACCGAGAGGGCCCAGAGTATATCTATCCGTCATCGGGATGGACAAATCCCACTGTTGATCCATATGCCTCAACTCATACTTTCCGGATACTTAATCCCACCTTTATAACCACCCATTTACGCAGTGGCGTTTGATGTAATCAAAGTACCTTTCCGGTATAAGTGATTTACATGATCTCATGGTCATAAGGACTAGGTAACTATATATCGAAAGCTTATAGCAAATAACTTAATGACGTGATCTTATGCTACGCTTAATTGGGTGTGTCCATTACATCATTCATATAATGATATAACCTTGTTATTAATAACATCCAATGTTCATGATTATGAAACTAATCATCCATTAATCAACAAGCTAGTTAAGAGGCATACTAGGGACTCTTTGTTGTTTACATGTCACACATGTATCAATGTTTCGGTTAATACAATTATAGCATGGTATATAAACATTTATCATAAACATAAAGATATATAATAACCACTTTTATTATTGCCTCTTGGGCATATCTCCAACAGCCACATCCCTAGTCCATCCCCCCCTTTGCCCCCTATATATAGAGGCCAACAGGTTGGATGTAAATACACAATTAAATAGGGAAATACTTCTCTCTAGTTCTATTCTCCGTGTAGTTCCTCGAAAAACTGCGCACGGAGGAAGACAACTCCACTTAGTACGCGGGAGCACTGATGGGATCCAGATCGGAGCCAGAAGCATCGTTGAGCACCGTACGTGTGCAAAACTATGAGGTGTTGCACCTGCGGCACTTGACGTCGTGGGAGAGGACTTCTACTCGATCCCGAGGTCGGCGATGAGTACGTCTACATCAACCATGTTCTAGCAGAACGTTAACCACTATTGGTCTACGAGGGTACGTCACTGATGATGCTTGGACTCCAAGAGCAACATGTCGTAGTCAGCGAAGCCTTTTCCACACAAGGGTGACTCGAGGGTTTATATCGAACTCTCGAGGAATTGACTTAGAGGTGTCTCCTTTCATCTTCTTTTAGCAATCATGCAAAGCAAAATTTGGTCTTGTGTCCCCAAGTCCACCGTGTGGTTGTCAAGCACAAGGTTTCGTATTGGTGATTGTAGATAAGAGAAGTAATAAAAGTAAAGTAAAGTAAATAAACAATGTAAACTAAGTAAAAGCAGTAAAGAGATGGTTGTTTTTGAGTTTTGTGTGTGATTAAGTAAACAAAGTATTTTTTGGATTTTTGGATTAAAATAGTGTTGTAGGTAGAAAGTAAGATAAAACCAATGGAAAGGTGTTTCTTGTGATTAAAATTGGATAGAGATTCATGGGTTCACTTTCTACTCTCTTTTTAGTTTTAGTGGATACTAACAATTCATCAATGAGATAATAATGGTGAAACTTCAATATGTGTTTGATAAGCATTCATATGGGCATCACGTCCTAACATAGAAATGATGCAACACATATCTCTTACACTCCACAAGAAAGGGAAAAATTCAAGCAATCTTGTATTAAGAATTAATAGATCATAGCTTTAAGTACTTTGACATGATGTTTGAATATAAAATATGATACCTTGAGCAAACTAGATTATCACTTCTGTCACATGATAAACATAGCACATATGCATTCACTTTATCCCTAGCGAGGCATCAAAGGAAAAGGTAAAACTATAATAGATCATGAATTTGTTCTCACTATTCAATCACTAAAACCATGTTACTCCATCTAATACACATATTTCCCCACACATGTTCTTGCATACAAGTTGGATCAAAACAAGCACTTCAGAACGGGGTACATAATATGCATCTATCAATACATCTTACACATAATAGATTCCAATATCATATCACAATATCATAGAATAAAGCTTCACCACATAGGAATTACATGTATGACCATAATCATGTTGGGCAGCTCATATGCTACTAAGATCTATAAAGAACAAGTGAGAAATAGATCAAGCTGCAGACACAAACTCATAGTCTAGAGGTGGAATACTCCCACTTCATCATGGTGTTGATGTGGAAGACGTTTGAGAAGGTGGAGATCCCTCTGGCGGCAGCTCAGGCGGAGTTTCCCCCTCCAATATTCGTTGTTGCAGCCTCTATTTTGGTGTTTCGATGTTTCTGCGGCGCCCTCCTCGAGGAAACCCTATAGGGTCATATATATAGGGGATTTAGGTCAAATAGAGTCAGTGGACGAAAGAATCGGGCGAAATGAAGGTGGGTGGCGCGCCCACCCTTACTAGGTGTTCCACCAACTCTCGTTTGGTCCTCGGGCCCTTCCTCGTGAGGTCCAAGTGCTCCAGATGCTTCTCGTGGTGAAATATTGATGTCTCGGAATCCTAGCTCAATTTGACTCTGTATAGGTCCCTAAAAATGGCAAATAAACAAAACATGGTTTTCCTGTTCTGCGGAGTTATGAGCCAAACAAAGGGGATCATTAGTAAATCCCCATAAATAAATATAAAATGGATATAACATCATATATGTTGCAAACATGTGGGAATATGTGTCAATAAAGTACAAAGTTCATGTATGCATTTTACATGCATCAACACCATCAAGCTTAACCTATGCTCGTCCTCGAGCATAAAGGTGATAAAACTAACATGGAGTTTGGAGTTTATTGCATTGCTTCTATGTTATCATGCAAAGTCTCACGAGTTTCAGTCATTAAATAATAACAATAAGCAAATGAACTATAAAGTGATATCTCTTACAGTCTACAAAGCATGCATAATATTAAGTGGCATTGTAAGCAAATAAATGAGAAGTATTATGAACCATAAAGCATTCTTGGATGATCCTGTAAAATTATTTTGGAAGACTCCTTTTCTTTTCTTTTGGTTATTTTGACTCTTTTGACTCTTGAATAACAGAAAGTAAGTAGAAAATACATGTGCTAGTCCTCAAACAAAATAAAAAGATAAAAAGAGCATAAAGTAAGGTTTTGATGTCAGCAGTAATCATAAGGATGGGGCTTCACGTATCTCTTTGTTACTTTGTTTTAGAGATACTCATGGTTCATGTGTTTGAAATCTTATAAGTAAGTGCCTCATTCCCTTTAGCCATTATCAAGTCACCCATCGTGCTACTCAATTTCAGATTATCACATACCTTTCAGCATATTGTTTTAACCGAGTATCGCAAAGGGGTACCTCCGAGCATCCTCTACAAAGGACACAAGGAGGTTTTTTAACCCCATTTATATAGACCATATATGTCGGAAAGGCAAGACAACAGACAAATGTGCATCCTCCCTAAAAAACATTGGGATATTTGTTCTCGTGCCCCTGGTTCATTAGTTGTACTCAGTTTTCCCAGCCTCTTAACTTTTCCTCAGTTTTCCCCTCCCTCTAGTTTGAAACCCCTCGCAGACGCTCGGACGGGAGGGTTGCCGTCTGGTCAGAGGCCTTCCGTTACCGGTGACGGCTAGGGAGCCGCGGTGGTTTTGACTTGACCGTTGCTTTCGAAATGTGTTGACTGTTGACTGGAAGAGCTGACCCAAAGCTTCCCCCCCCCCCGCCCGAGACTGGAGGAGCTCACACACCGCCCGTCCGCCGCCACACCGTCCTGCCCACCTACCTTATGGCGTCGTCCGCCGCCGAGCCGGCCCCGCCCCCACCACCACCCCCGGGAGGCGGAGAGGGATCCGCCTCCACCAGATCTGGATCTACGCCTGTCCTCTTTGTATTTCCGTTTGGTGTGCCGCCTGATCCCGTCGGCCGTGGAGAAGATTGGGAATCGGAGGGATCTAACGCATGGATTCCATCTGGGTAAGCATCGTGTGCCTATGTGAATTAACAGTAGGCAGTTTTTGAGCGCCAATCGTTGTTGCTCAACTAACTGTGTTGCTTTTCGAATAGGATGGATCCAGCGCTGGCTTTTTGGCTGGTGGTTAGGCTGGATTCTAGCTATACGCATGATTCTAAACGCTGTAAGAATGGGTTTAACTTCCCTGCGGTGGTTGCAACCACCATCTCATTGAGGGATTTCAAAGCTAACATCTACGATAAGTACACCTGGAGCTCTTTCGATGCAGTTCATTTCGAATATTTCAACAGCCCGGAGCGAAGATTTGTTCCACTAATTTCCGAAGACGATCTGGGAATTCTTTTTGCTTTGAATGCTTCTTGCCGGTTCGGTAAAATTCGCATCCATGTGGACAGGGGCCAGGCATCATCTGGTGCTAGGGCATCATCAGGTGGTCGGGCATCATGTCTCTCTACTGCTGCTGCCTCTGCTAATAGTGTGCGCCGCGGCGCTCCTTGTAGGTCCACAGCAGCACCATCTGTCCCCAGTGCTAGTGGTAGTCTGATCGTTCGTACGGTCGATGTGGAGGACGATGCAGACATTGAGGATCAGTCTCCTCAAGATGATGAGGATGAGTTGATGTTTCCTGAATTGGTAGATCGATGCAGTAAGCAGGCAATGGAGGATCAATACATGGAAGATATTGCTTTTGGTGCCAGATTTGATGACACTGATGATGAAGAGAAGAATGAGAACAATGACAGCCTCGTTTTAGCCGATTACGAAGGTGATGACTTGCCAACAATTGAGTGGAACAGGGAGGATCCTCAGCTTGCAGAAGGCACCGTGTTTCAAACGATGATGGACTGCCGTAATGCAATTACTACATATTGCATTCTCTCAAAGAATAATTATGAGGTTATTAAAAGTGAGCCAGGTAGGTTCACAGTTAAATGCCCATACAAGGGGTGTAGGTGGAGGCTGCATGCATCCACAATGCGCAGAAGCAGCTTGGTTCAGGTACTATGCCAACCAGTTGTGTATTTTAGATCACGGTGTAAAATTTGTTATATATTACTGACATCCCTTATCATTATGTTTCCGATAAAGAAGAATGAGCACGTCCATTCTTGTCCACCTCTAGGGGGAGAGCCAGAGCTGAAAACAAAGCTAGCGAAGACTAGGTGGTTGGCAAATATAATCCTAGATTGGCTGAGAGAAACTCCTTCACTTGGTCCAACAGCACTCCAGAAAAAGATGGTTGAGAAGTTTAAAATGAAAGTACCTTACATGAGGATGTTCTATGCAAAGGAAATGGCTCTTGACAAGATCAATGGTCCATGGAATGAAAGCTTTCAGTTGCTTTACACTTTCAAAGCTGAAGTGGAGATGGCTTGTCCAGGCAGTGTTGTAGCGATAGACAAGCATACAGTTCCCTACAAATTGAAAAGCGGGAAGGTAATGCACAAGGAATGTTTTAGAAGGGCTTTTGTTTGTTTCAAAGCTTGCTGGAAAGGCTTTTTGGACGGTTGCAGGCCTTATTAGGCCGTGGATGCAATAGCTCTTCATGGAAGGTTTAAAGGACAGCTAGTTGCTGCTACTGCAGTTGATGGACATAATTGGATGTTCCCTGTTGCTTATGGAGTTTTGGAGGTTGAGTCAGAGGAAAGTTGGACTTGGTTTCTGCAGAATTTGCGCGACCTTATAGGTCATCCACCAGGACTTGTTATCCACACAGACGCTTGCAAAGGTTTGGAGAGTGCGGTAGAAGCAGTATTCCCTGGAGTGGAGCATAGGGAATGTATGCGACACTTGATACAGAATTTTACAAAGAAATTCAAGGGTAAAGTTTTTACTGACAACCTATGGCCAGCTTCATACACATGCAGCTCTAGGAAGCATCTGTTTCATTTGGATGTGTTGTATAAACAAAAACCTGGGGTGAAGGAGTACTTGGATGAACATCATGGTAGGGTGTGGTCAAGAAGCCAATTCAATGAAATTTGCAACGTAGACTATGTAACAAGTAACCTTGCGGAGAGTTTCAATTCAAAGGTCAAGTCATTGAAAGGGCTTATCATGTGGCAAATATTTGATAAGATTAGGCAGATGATCATGATAAAGATCGATCTGCGTCAAAGAATTGCATCCACAAAATATGCTGGCCATCTCATGCTCCCATCTTTGATTAAGTATTTGCATGACAGGGCAAAACAATTGAGGATGCAATGCGTCACAAAAGGAATGGATGCTGAGGTAACCTACACTGACAGTCAAAACAGGCAGTGGAGGTATCCAGTGAGTTTGGTTGATAGGACATGCCATTGTAGGGGATGGCAGATCCGTGGGATACCCTGCATACACGCATTGTTTTTCATGAGTGTTATAGGGGGTGAAGATGGTGAAGTTGATCAGTATGTGTGATACGTCCAATTTGCATCACTATTTTATATCATAATTTGCTGTTATTCATTGATATATTTCATATTTGGAGATGATACTTATGTTATTTCATCTATTTTGCATGATTCATGATTATTGGAGGATCGCGCACCGGAGTCAGGATTCTGCTGGAAAAAGCGCCGTCAGAATGCAATATTTCGGAAGATCAACAGTTGACGGAAATTATACGAAAAATCCTATTTTCCCAGAAGACGAAGGGAGCCAGAAGGGGGAGCTGAGGGGACCCGAGGTGGGCCCACCTCATAGGCCGGCGCGGCCCAAGGCCTGGCCGCGCCGCCCTGTGAGGAGGGGGCCCACAGCCCCCTCTCGCCTCCTTTTCTTCGCGAACGTCTTCGTCCCGAAAACCTAAGCTCCAGGGGATATGTCGCGAAGGGTTACAGCCGCCTCTGCGGGGCGGAGAACACCAGAGAGAAAAGAGCTCTCCGGCAGGCTGAGATCCGCCGGGGAAATTCCCTCCCGGAGGGGGAAATCGACACCATCGTCACCGCCATCGAGTTGTACATCATCTCCATCACCATCATCATCATCTCCATCATCATCACCGCCGTCTCCACCGCTGCACATCGTCACCGCTGTAACAATTTGGGTTTGATCTTGATTGTTTGATAGGGGAAACTCTCCCGGTGTTGATTTCTACTAGTTATTGATGCTATTGAGTGAAACCGTTGGACCAAGGTTTATGTTCAGATTGTTATCCATCATCATATCACCTCTGATCATGTTCCATATGATGTCTCGTGAGTAGTTAGTTTAGTTCTTGAGGACATGGGTGAAGTCTAAATGTTAGTAGTGAAGTATGGTTGAGTAATATTCAATGTTATGATATTTAAGTTGTGGTGTTATTCTTCTAGTGGTGTCGTGTGAACGTCGACTACACGACACTTCACCTTTATGGGCCTAGGGGAATGCATCTTGTACTCGTTTGCCAATTGCGGGGTTGCCGGAGTGACAGAAACCTGAGCCCCCGTTGGTATATCGATGCAGGAGGGATAGCAGGATCTCAGAGTTTAAGGCTGTGGTTAGATTTATCTTAATTACTTTCTTGTAGTTGCGGATGCTTGCAAGGGGTATAATCACAAGTATGTATTAGTCCTAGGAAGGGCGGTACATTAGCATAGGTTCACCCACACAACACTTATCAAAACAATGAAGATTAATTAGCCGTATGTAGCGAAAGCACTAGACTAAAATCCCGTGTGTCCTCAGGAACGTTTGGTCATTATAAGTAAACAAACCGGCTTGTCCTTTGTGCTAAAAAGGATTGGGCCACTCGCTGCAATTATTACGCTCGCACTTTACTTACTCGTACTTAATTCATCTGCTACATCAAAACCCCCTGAATACTTGTCTGTGAGCATTTACAGTGAATCCTTCATCGAAACTGCTTGTCAACACCTTCTGCTCCTCGTTGGGATCGTCATTCTTACTTATCGAAGATACTACGATACACCCCCTATACTTGTGGGTCATCAAGACTATTTTCTGGCGCCGTTGCCGGGGAGTGAAGCGCTATTGGTAAGTGGAATTGGTAAGGAAATTTCTACTGTTTGTGCTGATTTTATTTCTGCCTGCTGCCATAATTCATTATGGAGAGATCTTCTCTTGAGTTTTTATTTGGAAAATCTACTACTACTGCAAAGGTAGTGGATGATGCGCCAGGTGAGGAAGAGATACCATACAAAATACCTATGAAAATTATTGAACGTGTAGTGGATAACCGTTATACAGGGGATGGAACTGTTCACCCTGGAAATCATTTACTGTTCTTACATGAATTATGCGGTTTATTCAAGTGTGCAGGTATTGCTATGGATGAAGTGAGTAAGAAACTATTCTCTATATCGCTGTGTGGTAAAGCGGCGCATTGGTATAAATTACTGGATAATGGGGATTCTCTTGAATGGAATGATATTGTGCCCCGGTTTTATTCTAAATTCTATCCTCCAAGTGAAATTCATAAGGATCGGAACTGCATATATAATTTTTGGCCTCATGATGGAGAGAGTATTGCCCAAGCGTGGGGGAGATTGAAGTCTTTAATGCTCAAATGCCCCATTCATGAGCTTCCTGGTAATATTATTATTGATAATTTCTATGCAAGACTTTCTTTTGAAGACAAGACCTTGCTGGATACTTCTTGTTCTGGATCATTTACGCGCAACAAAGAAGAGTTCAAAAGGGACCTTCTTAATCGGATCCAGGAAAATACTGAAGGATGGGAGAACGACAAAGATAGAGAATCAGGTATAAATTATGATTATAAATGCATTGAAGCTTTTATGGATACTGATAAATTTTGTAATATGAGTGCTACTTATGGTCTTGATTCTCAAGTTGCTGCAAATCTTTATAAAGCTTTTGCCTCTCATTATGAATTGCCTAAGAAGAACTTTGATAAGTATCATGAACCGTATAAAGATAAAATTGATTCATCTATTAATAAATGTGTTGTAGTTGAAACTATTGATCATGTTATTCCTGAAGCTTATATTGAAAAAACTCCTTTCCCTGCTAAAATGAAGGAGTACTGTGTTATAAATAGTGCGATTCATAAAAGTGAAAAGAAACCTATAGAACCTGAAGAACAAATAAAAGTTGAACCTGCTGTTGCAATAGTTAAAGATCTTGTGACTGAAAATGTGGAGGATGGTCATATTATTTTCTGTGAAGATGCTTCTAATATTGTTTCACATCCTAATAAGTCTAAGAAAGCTAGTGTTCCTATGTTATCTGTTAGAATTGGAGATCATTGTTGTTATGGTTTATGTGATATTGGTGCAAGTATTAGTGCTATTCCTTATGAGCTTTACACGGAGATTATGCATGAAATTGGTTCTTGTGAACTTGAAGATATTGATGTGGTTATTCGGCTGGCTAATAGAGAAACTATCTCTCCAATTGGTATTGTTCGAGATGTGGAAGTTCTATGCGGTAAGATTAAATATCCTGCTGACTTTTTGGTACTTGGTTCTGCTGCTAGTAAATATTGTCCTATCATTTTTGGTAGACCTTTTCTAAATACTCGTGGAGCTATTATAGATTGCAAGAAAGAGAAAATTTTGACTAAATTTGCTGGTGAATCTTATGAGTTTAACTTCTCTAAATTTGCCAAAACTCCTTATAAAATTGATTCGCCTAATAATGATTTTAAAGTTGAACAGTGTGCATCTGTTGCTCTTGCTCCTAATAATCCTTTGCAGCAACATTTGGAGAATAGTGAGAGTGAAGTTTTTAGGGAAGAAAGAGATGAGCTTGATGAAATTTTCCTTCGTCAACCTATTCTTAAGCATGATTTACCGGTAGAAGATCTGGGTACAACACCACCACCAAAGGAAGATCCTGTCTTTGATTTAAAACCATTGCCTGATAATCTTAAATATGCTCATATTGATGATAAGAAAATATATCCTGTTATTATTAGTTCTAAGCTTACCGAGTTTGAAGAAGAAAGGTTATTGGAAATATTGAAGAAACACCGAGGTGCTATTGGGTACACTCTTGATGACTTGAAGGGGATTTCTCCCTCTATTTGCCAACACGCCATTAATATGGAAGATGATGCAAAGCCTGTTGTTGAACCTCAGCGTCGTCTAATTCCTAAGATGAAGGATGTGGTAAGAAATGAGGTATTAAGACTTCTTGAAGCTGGTATTATATATCCTATTGCTGATAGTAGATGGGTTAGTCCTGTGCATTGTGTTCCTAAGAAAGGAGGAATGACTGTTGTGCCTAATGATAATGATGAGCTCATACCTCAAAGAGTAGTTGTAGGGTATAGAATGTGCATTGATTATCGAAAAGTTAATAAAGTTACTAAGAAAGATCATTACCCTTTACCTTTTATTGATAAAATGTTAGAAAGGTTGTCTAAGAATACTCACTTTTGTTTTCTTGATGGTTATTCTGGATTTTCACAAATTGCTGTTAAAACTAAGGATCAAGAAAAAACCACTTTCACTTGTCCCTATGGAACTTATGCTTATAGACGTATGCCTTTTGGTTTATGTAATGCCCCTGCTACTTTTCAAAGATGCATGTCTGCTATTTTTCATGGCTTTTGCGAGAGTATTGTAGAGGTATTCATGGATGATTTTTCTGTCTATGGAAATTCTTTTGATAATTGCTTGCGGAACCTCGATAAAGTTTTGCAGAGATGTGAAGAAACTAACCTTGTTCTTAATTGGGAGAAATGCCATTTTATGGTTAATGAAGGGATTGTATTGGGACATAAAATTTCCGAGAGAGGTATTGTAGTTGATAGAGCTAAAGTTGAAGCAATTGAGAAGATGCCCTATCCTAGGGATGTTAAAGGTATTCGTAGTGTTCTTGGTCATGCTGGGTTTTATAGGAGGTTTATTAAAGACTTCTCCAAGATTTCAAAGCCTCTTACTAATCTTCTTAAAAAAGATGTACCGTTTGTTTTTTATGATGATTGTAAGGAAGCTTTTGAAACTGTAAAGAAAGCCTTAACAACTGCTCCTATAGTTGAACCTCCTGATTGGAACTTACCATTTGAAATTATGTGTGATGCTAGTGATTTTGCTGTAGGCGTTGTTCTTGGACAGCGAGTAGATAAAAAATTGAATGTTATTCAATATGCTAGTAAAACTCTTGATGCTGCTCAAAGAAATTATGCTACTACTGAAAAAGAATTCTTAGCTGTAGTCTTTGCTTGTGATAAGTTTAGGTCCTATATTGTTGATTTAAAAGTTACTATTCATACTGATCATGCTGCAATCAGATACCTTATGCAAAAGAAAGATGCTAAGCCAAGGCTTATTAGATGGGTACTTCTGTTGCAAGAATTTGATTTACATATTGTAGATAGGAAAGGTGCTGATAATCCTGTTGCTGATAATTTGTCTAGATTGGAAAATATTGCTTATGATCCTGTTCCTGTTAATGATAGTTTTCCGAATGAACAATTGGCTGTAATAAAGGTGAGCTCGCGAGACAGTCCTTGGTATGCTGATTATGCTAACTTTATTGTTTCCAAGTACTTGCCTCCAACCTTTTCAGCTCAGCAAAGGAGGAAATTCTTTTATGACTTGAGGCATTATTTTTGGGATGACCCACACTTATATAAAGAGGGAGTGGATGGTATTCTGCGAAGATGTGTTCCCGAATATGAACAACAAGAGATATTGAGTAAATGTCATGGTAGTGCTTATGGAGGACATCACGCCGGAGATAGAACCGCGCAAAAGGTTCTACAATCAGGTTTTTATTGGCCAACTCTCTTCAAAGATGCAAGGAAGTTTATTTTATCTTGTGATGAATGCCAAAGGGTTGGAAATATCTCTAGACGCAATGAAATGCCTATGAATTATACTCTTGTTATTGAACCGTTCGATTGTTGGGGATTTGACTTCATGGGACCTTTTCCCTCTTCAGAAGGTAACACTCATATACTTGTTGCTGTTGATTATGTTACTAAATGGGTGGAAGCCATACCTACAAAAAGTGCTGATGGTGAGACCTCTTTAAAGATGCTTTTAGATATTATTTTTCCTCGATTTGGAGTTCCTAGATATATTATGACTGATGGAGGTTCTCATTCATATGGTATTAATCATAGAATTGCTTCCGCTTATCATCCCCAAACTAGTGGGCAAGTAGAACTGTCAAATAGAGAAATTAAATCTATCTTGCAAAAGACTATTAATAAAACTAGAAAGAATTGGGCTAGTAAATTGAAGGAAGCACTATGGGCTTATAGAACTGCTTATAAAAATCCCATGGGAATGTCACCTTATAAAATGGTTTATGGAAAAGCTTGCCATTTACCTTTAGAACTAGAGCACAAAGCTTATTGGGCTGTTAGAGAACTAAATAAAGATCCTGAACTAGCCGGTAAGAATAGGTTGCTGCAACTGAGTTCTCTAGATGAATGGAGAAGTGAAGCTTATGAAAATGCTAAACTCTTTAAAGAGAAAGTTAAAAAATGGCATGATAGAAGGATTATCAAAAGAGAATTTAATATTGGGGATAAAGTCCTATTGTATCGGTCTCGTCTCAGATTCTTTGCAGGGAAATTACTCTCGAAATGGGAAGGACCATATGTTGTCGAGGAGGTGTATTGTTCAGGAGCAATTAAAATTAGCTCTCTCCAAGGCAATGCTATACAAGTGGTGAATGGACAAAGACTCAAGCATTATATCTCAGGTGATTCTTATAATGTAGATGTTGATGTTATTCGAGTGGAAACACCAGAGGCTTTCATCAAAGGTCAAATTGACAGTCCGCCAGAACTCAACTTTGAATAGGTAACAGTACTGGTAATATAAAGTTCGCGATTTACTTTCCGAACAATATTTTTGCTGTTTTTGGAAAATATGAAAAATTACGAGATCGAAACGGAGTGGAGGAGACGCACGAGGGCGTGCCCCCATAGGTCGGCGCGGGCCCCAGCCAGGCCGCGCCGCCCTATGAGCTGGCCGCCTCGTCGCCTCTTTCCGACTCTGGTTCGACCTGGTACTTTCCTTATGACATACAAATTCCTGCTATATAATCCCCCGGACCCCTGGAGGTCCGTATATCGTTTTCTCGACGTGTTTTGTTTCGAGCTGTTTCTGCCAGGATTTGCTTCGGATCTAGAGCCATCATGTCTTCGTCGGAAACTCCGAAGGACAGCTCCTGCAAGGACGTTGACAACTTGTACATGGAGGAGCTGAGGATGCACCCCAAGGAGTTGCTGCTCGTTGATGGAGAGCTGCAGATCAAGGATGTCCAGGGTCCTAAAGGAGAAGGAAGCTTGGAAGACAGGGTGGAGAAGCTAGAACAAGAGGTCTTCAAATACAAGAAGATGGCTGAGCGTGAGGTGGACATCTTCCACAAGATTGTGTCTGAACTTATTGATGCACACGAGAAGGAGACTGCAAAGCTATGGGGCGACATCCTCTCACTTCACGACACCACCAACAAACTCCAAGCTCAACTCTATGACGTTCAGAATCAGAACTGTGAGTATGAAAACAGGTTTAAACACATAAGCTATGCTGCTAGTTTAAGGATTCCCGAGACCAAGATGTCGTTTGTTGATGGAGAGCCTCTTCCTTGGAAATCTGATGATGGGAATTCATCACCACCATCGCCGAAGGAGTAATTCATCATCGGTATTGGCATCCCCTTGGTTTGTTCCAAGCTTGGGGGAGTGCCGCGGTATCACATCATCACTAACTTTTACTTTTTACTATCAAGTAGTGTCATATCATGAGTAGGGAAGTTATCATATAAGATGGGTTGCAGTGTGGAAGTATCTCTCCTTTAGTTGGTTGTCTATGTATCCCTTGGTGTGAGTTATCGTTATGGAATATTAATGAGAAGTCTTATCATTTACATATTGCACATCTTATTTTAGTTTGCAATCCTTATTATATGATTGATCTTGTTATTAGTATTGGTATCACTTTGGGAGCATTGAATAAATCTATTTGGTTTTGGCAAACTTAGCATTGGTCAATAGCAACAACACTTTGAGGTTTAAGTAGAAAAGAGAAATACATGTAGTTGTTTCATTATCTTCCTTTCTTGTTAGCTCATAGCTTATTATTCTGAAGTTAAAACTGTTTGTGCTTACAAGGAAGATGCATGATTGTTTCTATCACATGTATATTTGTTTGTTTCCCTCGACTCTTATGCTTGCTAATTAACCTTGCTAGCCAAAGACCTGTACTGAGAGGGAATACTTCTCGTGCATCCAAACCTTAACCCAAACCTATGTCATTTGTGTCCACCATAACTACCTACTACATGGTATTTCCTGCCATTCCAAGTAAATACTTCGTGTGCTACCTTTAAACAATTCAAAATTTACTATCTCTTATTTGTGTCAATGTTTTATAGCTCATGAGGAAGTATGTGGTGTTTTATCTTTCAATCTTGTTGGGCAACTTTCACCAATGGACTAGTGGCTTCATCCGCTTATCTAATAATTTTGCAAAAAGAGCTGGCAATGGGATTCCCAGTCCCAAATTAATTAACCTAAATAGACACTCCTCCATGGTATGTGATTGATGGACGGCACCCGAAGGACTCGGTTAGCCATGGCTTGTGGAAGCAAAGGTTGGGGGTGTGTCATCATAATAAAACTAAAATAAAAAGGCACTCCTTCATGGTATGAGATTGTTGGCAGGCACCCGAGGATTCGGTTAGCCATGGTTTGTGAAAGAAAGGTTGGAAGGGGTGCCACACAAAAATAAAACTTAATGGGAGCCGCTCTTCGAGAGTTTGTCTGGCAAGGGGGTTAGAGTACCCGCTACCATTCGTTGACAACAACAAACACCTCTTAAAATGTTACTTTCACTCTCTTTATATGATTTCAAAACTGAAAAAGCTCTAGCACATGATTTAATCCCTGCTTCCCTCTGTGAAGGGCCTGTCTTTTACTTTATGTTGAGCCAGTAAACCTATTTCCCTCCATCTTAAGCAAGCATTTGAGTTGTTGTGATCAAACTACTATATTGTGATTTACCTCATCATGTCTTTTACTCTTCCTTGTTTAGTACAAGTTTTATCTGAATGAATATAGCTTTGAAAGTTATCAATGATCATGAGGAGATTATTATGATTGAATATGCAAGCTGAGATCCGCCGGGCAGGCTGAGATCCGCCGGGGAAATTCCCTCCCGGAGGGGGAAATCGACACCATCGTCACCGCCATCGAGCTGGACATCATCTCCATCACCATCATCATCATCTCCATCATCATCACCGCCGTCTCCACCGCTGCACATCGTCACCGCTGTAACAATTTGGGTTTGATCTTGATTGTTTGATAGGGGAAACTCTCCCGGTGTTGATTTCTACTAGTTATTGATGATATTGAGTGAAACCGTTGGACCAAGGTTTATGTTCAGATTGTTATCCATCATCATATCACCTCTGGTCATGTTCCATATGATGTCTCGTGAGTAGTTCGTTTAGTTCTTGAGGACATGGGTGAAGTCTAAATGTTAGTAGTGAAGTATGGTTGAGTAATATTCAATGTTATGATATTTAAGTTGTGGTGTTATTCTTCTAGTGGTGTCGTGTGAACGTCGACTACACGACACTTCACCTTTATGGGCCTAGGGGAATGCATATTGTACTCGTTTGCCAATTGAGGGGTTGCCGGAGTGATAGAAACCTGAGCCCCCGTTGGTATATCGATGCAGGAGGGATAGCAGGATCTCAGAGTTTAAGGCTGTGGTTAGATTTATCTTAATTACTTTCTTGTAGTTGCGGATGCTTGCAAGGGGTATAATCACAAGTATGTATTAGTCCTAGGAAGGGTGGTACATTAGCATAGGTTCACCCACACAACACTTATCAAAACAATGAAGATTAATTAGCCGTATGTAGCGAAAGCACTAGACTAAAATCCCGTGTGTCCTCAGGAACGTTTGGTCATTATAAGTAAACAAACCGGCTTGTCCTTTGTGCTAAAAAGGATTGGGCCACTCGCTGCAATTATTTCGCTCGCACTTTACTTACTCGTACTTAATTCATCTGCTACATCAAAACCCCCTGAATACTTGTCTGTGAGCATTTACAGTGAATCCTTCATCGAAACTGCTTGTCAACACCTTCTGCTCCTCGTTGGGATCGACATTCTTACTTATCGAAGATACTACGATACACCCCCTATACTTGTGGGTCATCAATGTGTCAGAGTATTTCTCTGTTGCCAAATTTAGGGCTGCATATGCTATGAATGTTCCTACCTTGTTGGGAAAAGACCAATGGATGAAAGTCGATCCAGGCTTCAAACTGTACTCTCCAGTATTGACTAGACCGGCAGGTAGGCCGAGGAAGAATAGGATCAGAGCTAGTGCAGAGGGTGGTGCACCGATTCGAAAACGTAAGTGCAAACGTTGTGGAATCCCTGGACACATTGCTAGGCTTTGTAAAAATGCAGTTGACCCAGCTTTTGGAATGGAAGATCAGGCGGGAGCAGCAAATGCAGAGGAGAATGAAGCAGCAATTCAACTTGAGATTGAAGCAGCAGTTCAACATGAGGAGATTGAAGCAGCAAATGCAGAGGAGATTGAAGCAGCAATTGAACATGAGGAGATTGAACCGATGGATCGAGAGAAGAGGGAACAGATGGATGTAGAATGGCTTCAACCGATGAGTCCAGAGGAGAGGAAACAGTATAATCGAGAGTGCCTCGAAAGTAGTAAGGCCCTGATAGATGCTAACTTCGCAGAGTACATGGCAGAAGAAAAAGCACAAGCTTCGCAGAAGAAGAAGAACAAGAAAGAGGGCAAAACGAAGGTAGATACCGGTAATATCCCTGGTAGGGTTACCCGGAGTAAGGTGGTGGCCCCGGCGAGTCACACCAGGAGCAAGAGAAAGATTTTATTCTGAACAACTAATTTGAATTTGTATGAACAATTTGTATTGGGGTTCCCTTTGTATTGGGGATCCCTTTGTGTTGAACAATTTGTATTGGGGTTCCCTTTGTATTGGGGATGCCTTTGTGTTGAACAATTTGAATTTCTATGAACAATTTGAATTTGTATGAACAATTTGTATTGGGGTTCCCTTTGTATTGGGGATCCCTTTGTGTTGAACAATTTGTATTGGGGTTCCCTTTGTATTGGGGATGCCTTTGTGTTGAACAATTTGAATTTCTATGAACAGTTTGAATTTGTATGAACAATTTGTATTGGGGATGCCTTTGTGTTCAACAATTTGAATTTGTATGAACAATTTGTATGCCACATTTATCATTTTCTCTAGGGTTTAGGGTTTTAGGGTTTTAGGGTTTTAGGGTTCAATTCAAAATAATTCAAAACATGGTGGAACCTTCCCATGGAGCCTTGTTATGTTACCTACAACCTAGAGAAATAATAATGGAAAAGGAAATATAGAGATATGAAGTTTTTATGCCAAAAGCTTCAAAACCACTTCCTAGTCCATGAGCTACTAGATATGAAGATGCAGGGCTTTCTGCTTAATACACCTCCCAAATACCCACTATGCTTACAAACTTTGTCCAAATGAGTCCAAATTCGTCACACTTGTCTATCTTTGAATTGCAAACAATATCTAGTCGGCCAAAATGTAATATATTGTTCAAATAACACAATTTTACAATTTTTATGCCAAAAGCTTCAATTTCCCTTAGTCCCTTTATTATTTGGGTGCCCCTGTTTTACTTAGTGTTACTCAGTTTTCCCCCTCCGGGCCCACTTGTTTTACTCAGTCGTACTCAGTTTTGCCCTTCCGATAAATAGTTCCTCACTTTTCCCCCTCTTAGTTGTACTCAGTTTTCCTAACTTGTACTCACTGGCTGATCTCTGATTGGTCGAGATGTATGTCACACGGATCTTGGTTGGTTGAAAGCTCAACGAACGCTTGCACCGTTCGATCATTTATGATCGGACGGCCTGTATATCTCTCTCTACCACGATGGACGCATACGGAGACAAGAGCAGAGCACATACCTACCAACCCCTGGCAATCGCATATTCCGATCGCATCTTCCTCTCTCGTATTTCCTCTCTTACTCCGGCGGTCGCGGCGGCGCGATCTAACCGTAGTGCGCGCGGCGTGCGGCGCGGATCTAACCGTGCGTGCGGCGGCGTGCGGCGGCGCGGATCTAACCGTGCGTGAGCTGGCGTGCGGCGGCGCGGATCTAACCGTGCGTGCGGCGGCGCGGATCTAACCGTGTGTGCGCCGTGGATCTAAGAGTGCCAGTGAGGATCTAACCGTCAGAAATAGTTGAAATGTCTCTCTCTGTCTCACTTTCGTTTCTCTTCTCAGATCTGTTGAATGATGAAGAACACCAAGACGGCGGCCGTGCCGACAGTGGTCATCGATGCCACGAACATTGAAGCCATCGCCTACAACATCGCTTCGACGACGCAGACCCAGCCTTCAATGTCGGAGCCTGTTGATGTCTCACTTCCGGTGCCGAGAGTGCGAATCGATGCCAAGACGATTGAAGCCATCGTCTACAGCCGCGCTGCAAAGCCGCCGATCAAGCCCTCCGCAGATCCGTCGCTGATGAAGTACACCAAGACACGGCGGTTCCGACACTGGTCATCGATGCCACGAACATTGAAGCCATCACCGATAACATCGCTTCAACGGCGGATGGCGCAGATGACCACCCCTTAGCCGCCCGTCGTCCCGGCCTTTCTTGCCCATCGCTGCGCGGCCGTGTTCGACGCCGCAAATTGGGATAAATTATGATAAATTTATATTTTTCAATTTCCAATTGGGATAAAATTGTTCGAACTACTACCTCCATCTCAAAAAAAGCTTCTCCACGTTCTTGATGTGTCCATGTACATCCGTATGTATGATTTGAATTCTATCCCAACTTGATTGGGAAGATATTGATATGTATTTGATCCGGAGGCTGGTACATGCTTTCACTTTTGGGATCCCTTCACTTTTATAAAATGTTCATGCATGCTAAAATTATCGTGCGCATTACTTAGCACAAGTAGGAAATTGTACGCCAAAATACAGTGCTTAGAGCCACAACAAAATACAGTGGTTAGAGTCATCTACTGAATAACTATTCTATACTAAATCGTCTACCAGAACCACATAACTGCTAGGACAGGGATGACACCTAATAAAACTGCACAGATGAATCTACTTTTCTCCTCTCCCATCACTTTAAGTTCATGTTCTAGATTTTCTACCACTTGATCAAATACGGCAAGATCTGTCTCAACTCTCAACTTCTCCTTGCGAATAAGCTCTGAATCCTTCTTTTCTTCCTCCACAATACGCTTCAGCTCGAATATCATCAGGTTTTTACGGGCCAATTCATCACCTAAATTGGCCACCTTCTCCTCCAAATCCATCCTCTGGCTACACCACTGGGTTGATTCATCTTTGGTATGCAATGTACCATGGATCATTGGCTTGCCTGGCTAACTGTAACAATAATGGAAAAAAGAACAACTGAAATCACTCCAACAGGCCATGGCGAAACTTTCAACGGTAGTACAGAGAGCTGAAGCTAGATACCTGCACTTCCGACAAGGTAGGAGAAGTAGAACGTGGCCACGACATGATAGAATCCCCACCCTCGCCGGTGTACCCGCTACGACCAGACATTGAGGACTATTTCGTACCTGCAAACTCCAATAAATTACGGGAACCGAATCGATTAGGGGGCGGGGGAGGCAGAAGCGGAGGTCTTACCAAGCTATACTACCAATTGGTGCGCGGAACAAATCCCGGTCGTCGTGGGCGGTGGATCTGCTTGCGGCGGACTTTCCTGCGGTGGGTACAATGTGTGAGGACGAAACAAGTGCTGGAGCCGTGGTTGACGTGCAGCGCCGCAGTCCGTCTGACGCCGCCGGGGGATAGAGCCGGCAGCGCGACGAGGCGCCGGCGATGGCTGCTCCGTCCGACGGTGGGGAACGAGCTGCCAGCGATTCTCCGATCTAGCTTAAGAATAATTAATTAGCGAACTTGTTGCTTCTCTCTATGATATTCTCTAAAGACACATATCAGAGCGGCCATATGTGTCTTTTCCTGAAAAATAGACGACCCCACTGGTCATTGGCTGTGGAGGCCCCACAGAGCGGCAATATATGATTTTCTCTAAATAAATAGACGACCCCACTGGTCATTGGCTGCGGTAGCCCCACAGAGCGGCAATATGTCTTTTCCTGAAAAATATACGACCCCACTGGTCATTGGCTGCGGCGGCCCCACAGAGCGGCAATATATGATTTTCTCTAAATAAATAGACGACCCCACTGGTCATTGGCTACGGCAGCCCCACAGAGCGGCAATATATGTCTTTTCCTGAAAAATATACGACCCCACTGGTCATTGACTGCGGCAGCCCTATAGAGCGGCCCCATTTGTCATTGGCAGCAACGCGTATAAAATCATGACATAAAACGGCCCACACGTCAGCGATAGATGGATGGCTGCTCCGACGTGTCTGCTGACCCTACCCGTCAGCACGAGACGGTCAGGGAGGAGCTACCCCTATGCGGCCCCACCCGGTCAGACTAACGGTCAAGGCCTCTGACCTGACGGCTACCGGCCGTTCTAGCACTTGTGCGTGTTTCAAACAAGAGGAGGGGAAAACTGAGGAAAAACTAAGGGACTGGGGAAAACTGAGTACAACTAACGAACCAGGGGCACGAAAGTAGAAATCCCAAAAACATTTTCTTTCTTTTTATTTTATTTTCTTTTCTCCTAATCCTACTAAAAACTTGTTTTTTTCCTTTTTCTTTTCTTTTCCCTCTTTTTTTATCAATGCTATTGAGGATGCCCATGCTGAAACTTCCACCATGATTAGGCATGGCTTTGGTTACCGACCCAATGCTCCTCTCTAACATATATGCATACTCTAGTCCTTTGTGATAAACCCCCTTTATTTCATCCGAGATGGCTATCAAGTAACCAAAAAAACATGATGATCAACTTAAAGATAAATTCAATGTTGAACAATCATGTTGGAAACAACAAAACAATCTTCCAGAGTAGCACGTACGACTTATAACGAGAAAGTTGTTACAATATGCATTAAACTTCTCTAAGGCATTGTCAAACAATGGCATTGCAGACTACAATATTCTCGTTAATTAGAAGCAATATGCAGACCAACAATGTATTCTTCTCTAATTACATACGAAACTTCTCTGAGGCCTTGTCAAACAATGGCTTGAGTGACGATATTCGACGTCATCTTAACAACCGCATCATCATTAAGTATGGCGTATTTACCCATAAGGCAAGGTATGGACACACTTTTATACCCATAAATAATACTCAAACCCGACCGTTAGTTCATGAGTAGAGCAAAGTATAACCTCAATTTTATACTATGAGTAGTACACATACCCTACCCATTAAATCAATGATAGGGCACAGATATACCTCATGCCAGCGGATATATCCACACCTTACCCCTTTTTTACATAACACCACTACGATTTTGATTTCTACATTTTAATAATTATTGTGTACTAACTACATGTTATTGAGTTAAGATAATTCACTTTCTTTATCATTTTCAATCGATAAATGGAAAATTGTGAATAGCCATAATATTTGACATACTCACTGGATACCCAATCGGTACGGGTACATGTGATGTCGGTACAGTAAAATTTTGTACCCACTAATTATAGAAGTATAGTATTACTCTACCCTACTGATTGTCATCCTAAATCATCATCCACAACCAAAGACACTAGGGTCACACAAAGCACACACGATCGCACAATCCAAAGAAACAGTAAGAGCATCTCCACCTGCGCCTCCCAAATAGGCGCCGGTAGTGCCCTATCGAGGCCGTCGACACGTCTTCCTTGCATTGGGGAAGGTTTCCCCACACCGGTGCACCCCAAACGTGAACCTCCAGAAAAATTTCAAAATCCAAAAATGCAAAAGACAGAGGATTTCATTCGATTTCTAGCGAGTTTGTACAAAAGTGTCCCGAATAAAAATAAAAAAACTAGCAGTTGAAGGCGCTGTAGTCACCGTTGTCTGCGTTTCCGGAACCCGAGGCGGCAAGGCTAGACGCTGTACGAACGCACACGTGGGGGTTGCCTAACTCCCGCTGTGTTGCTCATCCACGAGCACAATGTCACGCAGATCCCCATGTACCGGGGGTCCATGCCTGGGCGCGCATCGGCCTTAGACCGCAAAACAGAACGCGGCAACAACATGCTCTTCCATGACTACTTCCACTACAGCAAGGCATTGTTCACGCCGCAGTTGTTTCGCTGTTGTTTGATGTCCAGACCGTTGTTCAACCGGATAATGGATGGCGTCAAGGTCTACGTTGACTACTTCATCGCCAAACAAGATGTCGTTGGCAAGGCAGGCCTGTCTTCATATCAGAAATGCACGACAGCGATTAGGATGCTAGCATATGGTGTTGTCGGTGACTACGTAGATGAGTACGTCTAGATGAGCGAGTCCAGCTGCTTAGAAGCGATGTATAGGTTCCGCAGAGCAGTGATCGCTATGTTTGGTGAAGAATATCTGCGCCAACCTACTGCAGAGGACACGGCCCATCTGTTGTCAATCAACGCTTCCGGGGGGTTTTCTGGAATGCTTGGCAGCATAGATTGTATGCACTAGGAGTGGAAGAACTTCCCTTTTGGTTAGCAGGGGTCATACAAGGGCCATTCTGAGCGGTGCAGATTCTTAAAGCCATTGCTTCACATGACACGTGGATTTGGCACTCATTCTTCGGAACTGGCTCGCACAATGACATGTTGCAGCGCTCTGTGGTGTTTGATAGCCTAGCGCACGATCGGTCTCCTGATGTGGATTTTGAGATCAATTGAGATCAATGGTCACCACTACAACAAGGGGTACTACCTTGCTGATGGCATCTATCTACCTTGGGCTACACTCGTGAAGACAATCCGTCATCCCAGTTTAGAGCAGGAGGCAAGGTTTTCCTAAGAGCAAGAGGCGGGCCAGAAAGATGTCGAGCGGAAGTTTGGTATCCTCCAAGCTTGTTGGGCTATCGTCAGGCACCCTGCTAGAGCATGGAGTGTGCAAACTCTTTGGAAGGTGATGATTGCTTGTATAATCATGCACAACATGATTGTTGAGGTAAAGCGAGATGATTCACTGTTTGCCAATGATTGGGAAGACCAGGGAGAGTTGGTTGCTCCTCAAGGTGGTCCGGCTTCATTCCAGGATATCCTCCATGTGCATCACAAAATTCGGGACCATACGGTTCACAACCAAGGCTAATTTGGTTGAGCATATGTGAGCGCATGCAACAATGATGGAAATCCCGAAGAAAACATGCCTAAAGTATTTGTATCATTTTACATTTTTTAATAAGTACTTTGTTATTTAATAGGTGAACAATAATTTTATGTAATAAAAATCTTGATCATTTAAACTTATTCATATTTTTCTTATGATTTTATATGCCTTATATTAAATTTAAAGGCCAAATGCCAATTATACTTTAGCCGTGATCCATATCTGGTCGCGTTGGTTTTGGGCCACGTTGGGTGCATCACACGCGTCCACCCAAACAAACGCGCCCGCCCATTTAAGTAGGCCCGTTGGAGATGGGCTCACCGCCTCTTCACGCACAGGGTGAGAGTCTTCCTCGATGCAGTCGGAGATCAGCTGAAAGAGCTCCCAAACTGAAACTGCAAAGCAAAGTACAAGCTGGCGCTGGCGCTGGCGCTGGCGCTGGCGCTGGCGCTCTGGAATTCTTGCAATGTAACTTTGACCATTGATTTCTATTGGACTAGGTAAACACAACAAATATTATAATATTCTATCAATACTTTTAGAAACAAATCTATACAAATGATTTCAGATTTCCAATCTTAATTATTAAAATTATATTCATAGTAAAAGTTTTAGAAGTGAAGGCAAGTCCAAAACAACATGCATTATTTGTGATATGGTAGAGTATAATCTAAACCTGCTGAAATAAACAGAGTATATATTTCTCTTTCTTTACCGCAATTAATATGGAAAATTCTAGCCTACATTCAGGTTGTTCTGAAGTAGCTAGAGTGGTTCCTCAAGTATCCAACGGCTGAACATGGCGAAGCACCTCTCAGGTTCGTACTCTGGCGCCGTGTGCCCACCACCCTGCAGCACCCCAATAGAACTTGATCAGAATGGAGCGTAGGTGCATTCACCACGAAGGTATTCATAGTTGTAGGCAAATGATGAGTGCTACCTTGATGGTGGCAAATGTCATGTTGTTGGAGTACGTTAAAGTGAACCTGCAACGCAAACATGCATTAACCAGTATATACAGCAAGCCTGCTCCTGGCAAAAGACCAGTCTAGCTTAGCATTGGTAAGGATGGTGATGGTAATATATAGTACCCTGCAGACTGGCCATTTAGATGCCATGCCCTCCAGTCGCGGACCACGGGGAAGCCCAGTGACCTTATCCACGCCTGCGTCCCCAGGTGAGGCACCAATGAATCGTGGTCACCACTGTATACGAGCGCCCGGTAGCCACCGTTGGCCGTGAGGTTCCGGTGATACTCGATGCTACTCCTGAGGTCGATGGAATAAGGCAGGTCGCCGTTGTGGCACCTGACCCACTCCTCCACGCTGCCCTCCTTGATCCCAAGAGCATCTCGGGTCACCTCCGCGTTTGCCCAGAAGTATGATAGGTAGTTCTTATATGTCTGCCACAATTGATATCAGTTTGCCCCGGTATATGATACGGTACAATATAGGTTGTTACAGCTCTATAAATTTCCTTTTGGTAGATTCCTTTTTTTAGGCATAGTTTAGCTTTTGTACATAACTCTGCACTCCCTCCTTGCCATAAGGTGGTGAATGTAAAGTTTGGTCGAGTTCACTGAGAAAATTATCTATATCTACAATACCAAATTTATATATACCATATGAAAATATACATCATGATTATTAATCTAATGGTAATCTAGATCTTGATATTTTTATCTAGATACTTGATCAAACTTTACATCGTTCGAATTTTCAAAAAACTTATATGCACTACATTTTAGCAAGGAGGTAGTACAATATTTCATACCAATAAAAGCTGCAGTTGGAAATTTCTTACTGTTTCCCGTAAAAAAAATGAAGTTGTTAAAGCAACGAAGTCCAGTTAGTGTACGCACATGGAGGATGTAAATGGACTACTTACAATACATCCAAATGGAGGACGAGCCGGCGGATTTCCAACAAGGATCCTCCTACCAGAATCACTAGAGTACTCAGCCTTGGTATCAGCTGCTGGTCCGGTGGGAGCGGATGCATAAACACAGGTGTCCAACAAAATGTGGGCCCCCTGAACTTGGGACATCAGCTGCAACAATTGCACGCACGATCACATCCACATTCATACATAATAGTATGTGGTCCAAATCAATTCTAGCAAGCGCAGGATGTTTTTAATGTTCTTCTTACATGGTTAAATGTATCCAGAGCTTGGGCGCACGGTGCGTTCGAAGGAAGCATGTAGTCCAGACCTTTGCAATGCTCCAATATAGTCTGCATATATATGATCAAGAAAGAGCAATATTACTTTGATTATGATAAAATGGATTATACACACGCATGCCAGGTGGATCAGAGTAGACGCTCGAGTGTAGTTACCTCATATAATTGATCTGATATTATACCAACTCCGTGAGCATATGGCACTCTAGAACTTGTATCAATGATCTCACCAGTTGATGGGTTACCAACTAGATAGCCCTGAAAATCAACAAACATGTGTAAATTCTAATGATTCATGATGCTTACCGTTATCGTTAATAAGTATTGGTAGTAAAGATCAATATTGTACCTTTAGATTAAGGGTGGGAGTGTTTCCTGCTTGAATACCTGAAGAGGAGCTATCTGACATGAATGTATAAAGTTCCAATAGAGCTTAGTGAAATGAAAATGATTAATCGCATCAGTTTGCACAGTGACAGGGTTGTCAAATATGGCAGGGGCATATATGTGTATGTTATGTACCTTGTGAAATGATGTGGGCGATAAATGGTATGAGTTTTCCGGCATAGGAGTCTCCCCCGATATAGAAAGAATTCTGGTGGTATTTGGGATGGTCGCTGAACCACTTGATAAGGAAGTCATGGATCTGCAGCGAGGAGGATACATCCCCAACCTGGTACCCTTCTGGTTTCGTTGAAAAGGAGAATCCAGCCCCAACCGGTGAATCAACAAACAGGATGTGTGCTACCTGCGACATTCCCTTGGTATTACTAGCAGCATGCATGTAAGAACGTATTACAGGTATTACAGTCAGCAGCCTGCTGCTGCGGATGAAACAAGATACGAATACCTACCTGCGTCCATGAGCTCGGATTGATTTGTAGGCGTGGCAAGCTGCCATTGTAGGGCTCCTCCACGAATCTGACGGGACCTGCATATCAGCATTTGATATGGATGTGAACATGATTTTCTAGGACTTCCTGATTCCGGCACTTGCTTAGTCAAGAAAGGAGTACAGTACTGCGAAGTTCAATGAACAGTGAATGTGATGATAGGGATCATGCTGCAGACGGAGATGATGCGGCTAGTAATAATTAATTAGTTAGTCGATTAGAGAGACCGATCTCATTGGCGAGGCCACTGAAGACGGAGCACCGGTCGCCGCCGGTGAGCCAGAGAAGGAAAGGGGCCTCCTCGGCGCGGGTATCCGACTCGACGAAGTAGTAGAAGAGCTCCGTGCCCTCGTTCACCTCCACGTACCTGGCAGTTCAATTGAATTTCATATGTTGCTTTCAAGAAGAGAGAATCCAACAGAACAAACTTAAATTGAGAAGGGAGATGGAAGTACCCACCCAGTGTGGAGGTTGAAGGGGAGGCGGCCGTGGAAGCCAGGGAGGCTGGTCACCAACTTGGAATCGGAGGTGCGCGGGGCCACGGCAAAGATCAACAGCAACAGGAAGCAGCGGCAGAGTTGCCTCGGCGAGATCATCTTCGTGCTCGTACTACCAGAAGCAGCATCAGCAGCAGACCTTAATTTGGGCCGGCTTGCCTCCGTCCGCTACTTTGTGGCCAGAACTGCATACAGGCGAAGCTTCCCTTTCAGTACTGCGAGGACTAGGCTACTTGTCGTTAGCTGCGTGTCCCAGTCAGATGCTTGCTCACACGTGTCCGGCAGCTTACCCACACGTGTAGACCTGTCCGACTCGCCCGGTAAACATAAGGATGACCATGGCTAGGATATAGGTAGGGTAGAACAATACAATATACCCATTCCTGTATAGTTAATAGGTATAAGTTTCTGCCATATCCATACTCGTGGGTATAAAAGTTTACTTATATCTGGCGGGTACCCGTATTCATTGGTTAAATTGTATAAAAATCGGTAATTTCAATTTATTGATAACAAATTTGATTAAAAAACAAATTATCTCAATTCAATAACAGGTAGTTGAGTACATAACAATTAACAAGATAATAATAATCATATTATTAGATTCTAACTCATAAGTCAACAAAAGTAACATGTCAAGAAAATTTACAATAAACGGACGGGGTATGGGTATACCCCGGCTACGATGTTATACCCGTGCCCTACCCACAATTTAGAGCTCCTTTGATTCATAGGAATATGAAGAGTGTAGGAATAGGAAAGGTGTAGGATTGGAATGGCATGACAAGTTGAATTCTATAGGAATATGATGTGTCTTTGATTATAGCAAAAGAATTTTTCCATGAGGTATGAGCTAATGTTTTTTTCCTATAGGATTTGCACTACAAGATTCCTATAGGAATAATTCCTATAGGATATGTTCCTATGAATCAAATGGCTTGTATAGTAAATTTTCCCATAGGATTCAAATCCTACATAATTCCTATGTCAATCCTATGAATCAAAGGAGCTCTTAACGGGTAGTATATGGATACTGCCCATTAGCATAAAAGTATGTGGGTACCCATGGGTACCCATACCCGTGGGTAAATTGCCATCCTTAACCACAACTAGATGAGGCCCAAGTGCATGCTACGGGAGACGCTCGATCAACCTTCATGAGGGATCGGCGTCCCAGGCTCTGGAGCAGCCACTCGGTTTTTACCGATCCATCGGCGTGGAACCAACAACAGTCATACATGGTTCCATGAAACCACCAAAGGAAACTGGTACCTCTAGCTTTGATCAAATTCATAGTTTTAAATACTGGCTATAGCTTTTTGGGAGACATGCCGCTAAGGCTATATTATTTATAAGCTAAATGAGAAAAAAAACACTAATAGTCGGCTATAGCCCTATTTAGCCACTAATCAGCCTCTAATTTAGCCGCTAAACCTTATGTATTTTGAATTTATCTTCTATTTTCTTTTTATTTCTTATTTTTTGAATTTGCATTCGATATGATTAGATAGACTTGTGAATTGAATAATTAAATACTTGTTTGTTTTGAATAGTTAATGAATTGTATCATGAATCATGTCTGAGTAGTTTTCCTTTGTTGGGTAAGATATGACTGAAATATTAAAAAAAAACGCTAAATGGAATAGCCCGCCCGCTATAGTCCAACTATAGCTTTTCATAGCCTCTAAAAATATCACGGCTAAATGGAATAGTCCGCTATTTTAAACTATATTCAAATTATTAGTCCGTTGCAGATTCATTCATGCTAAATATAGGTTTATGTGCATCATCTTCTTCAATTGTTTGTCATAACGCTCATATTGTTTGATAAGGGTTCTATGACATCCAATGTTTTTTTTCTTGAAAGACTATGCATAATTAAATAGCTATAGTCATCACCACACGCAAATCACTACATTCCATTCAGAAATACTCGTGTATAACTTGCTAACACAACATTCAACATCGAACACTTTGTACATGTTGTATTGTGATTAAATCGATGGTGTTCGAATCTGTATATATAGTTTGTATTAACTTAAAGACATACCAAAACCTCGAAAGCAAGGTTCTTTGAAATCAACATAAATCTCGATAAATATTCTTCCATAAATAAAAAGGTTTTTATTAGATAGTGCGGAAAACTTAATTAATCTATTATATATTAAAATTACATTAAAGGTTAGCCAGGGAAAATAAAAGTTAGAAAAAGTTACCACAAAAATCAGAACCATCTGACCGTCGATTTATTACCTCAGCAAGCCACAACGACTGAATTATGAAAACAGAAACTTAGAGTAAAGAAAAATTACCCACCAATGTTATCACTTAATTTTCCACGTACCTCTTCAATCTTATTGGACTAATCACCCGTCAAACCTAAAAAAAACAATGGTGCGCCAACCCCCAAAAAAAACCAATGGTGCGGTAAAATACAATATTTTTTGTTTTGAAACAAGGCAAAAGATTTGCCATTTTCATTAATTAAGGAGAAGTTAAAAGAGGTCTTACAAACTAAACACCGCTTGTCCAATGGCCAAGCACAAGAAACAAGCCCACTCTCGCGGCATCACATTACTCAAAGCCTTAGCCCAGCGAGGTTCCACATCGCCACCTCTTCTTTAATCTTGGTGAACACCATATTTTAGGTAGAAGCTTCATTGCGAAAGACGTAAGCGTTCCTTTCCTTCCAAATTTCCCATGAAATCAACATTGCAAGCGACACCATTGCCTTCTTTGATTGTCCATGCTTATGAACTCCATCAATCCACCACTCTTTGATGGAGCATATTGTGTGCCAAGTATTAGTGTCAACGTCATTTAACCCAAACCATGTTTTATTTTGGACCATATCCGGATGGTGAAACGAAATTTGAAGAGAAGGTGAGAGGCGGTTTCTTGCACTTGATTACATAGCTTGCACGACCCACAATTTGGCCATCCTCCTTTTTGAAGCCTATCCGCCGTCCACACTCTATTTTGGATCATCAGCCAAGCGAAGAACTTGCATTTCGGAGGTTCCTAAGGCTTCCAAACCACCGAGGAAAAAAGGAGAAGTTGGTTGGCCTAAGAATTGCATCTTGTAAGCCGTTTTGGAGGAGTATGACCCATCATTGGTGAGCTTCCAAGAGATAGAATCTGGTAAGTTCGGGTCCAAATGAGTCGCTTGTACCATCTCCCATCTGTTGGTAAGTTGCGCAATATGCTCCACGAATTGCATCTTGTAAAATACAATATTGATACGTCTCAGACGTATCTATAATTTTTGATGCTCCATGCTTATTTTACACCAATTCATATATGTTTTGCTCATATTTCGTTGCACTTTTATACATTTTTTGGCACTAACCTATTAACAAGATGCCACAGTGCCAGTTCCCTGTTTTCTGTTGTTTTTGTATTTCAGAAAAGTTGTACAGGAAATATTGTCAGAATTGGACAAAACAAAAGCCGAAGTCAATATTTTACCGTAACGAAGATAGAGTCCAAAGGGGAGTCGAAGGGGGGCAGCAGGGCGGCCACATCTGCCCTAGGCGTGGCCTAGCCCTGGCCCGCGCCTAGAGGTGGTGTGGGACACCATGGCCTCCACCGACATCGCCACTCCGCCTATTTATTTGCGATCTTGGGAAAACCCTGAATACCCGAGCCTCCATCCACGAAAAGTTCCGTCGCAGCCTCCATTGCAGAACCCATCTCGGGGGGTTCTGAAGCTCTTCCCGGCACCCTGCCGGAGGGGGAAATCATCACCGGAGGCATCTACATCGCCATGCCCACCTCCGAAGTGACGTGTGTGTAGTTCATCCCTGGACTATGGGTCCGTAGCAGTAGCTAGATGGTTGTCTTCTCCAGTTTGTGCTTCATGTTTAGATCTTGTGAGCTGCCCTACATGATCAAGATCATCTTTATGTAATTCTACATGTTGTGTTTGCTAGGATCCGATGAATATTGTATACTATGTTGAGATCGATTATATATTCATGTCATATGTTATTTGTGATCTTGCATGCTCTCCGTTGCTAGTAGGTACTCTGGCCAAGTAGATGCTTGTGACTCCAAGAGGAGGCATTTATGCTCGATAGTAGGTTCATGCCTCTAGTAATCTGGGAGAGTGACAGTAACTTCTAAGATTGTAGATGTGTTGTTGCTACTAGGGAGAAAATAAAAATGTTTTATCCAAGGATAATTATATTGTTTACTTTACACACATTGCTTAATGCGATAATCTGTTGCTTGCAACTTAATACTGAAAGGGCTTCAGACGATAACCGGAAGGTGGATTATTAGTCATAGACGCAGTTGGATTACGGTCTATGTATTATGTTGTAATGCTCAAACGAATCTCATAGTAATCATCTTGTCATGTATGGTTGATATGCTGTCAATCGCCCAGCTTGTAATTTGTTCACCCAACATGCTATTTATTTTTATCGAGAGACACCTCTAGTGAACTGTGGACTCCGGTCCTTTCCTTTACACTGATAAATTTAACCACTGCAATCCTGCTCTATTACTTACTGTAAAGCCCTGTTCTCTTTAATTACTGCAAACATCTTCTTCCACTTGATACATTTAATCATTTGCGTTCAGCAAAACCGGTGAGATTGACAACCTCACTGTAAGTTGGGGCAAAGTATTTTGGTTGTGTTGTGTGCAGGTTCCACGTTGTTGCCGACGCCGGTAATGCGTCCTGCCACTAGTCAGCTAGCAACACCTTCAGAAGTCACGCCTTTCTCCTACTGCTTGATTAAACCTTGGTTTCTTACTGAGGGAAAACTTGCTACTGTGCGCATCATACCTTCCTCTTGGGGTTCCCCAACAGTGTGAAGTCGGCGTTACGATAAGCACCATCAAATATCAAGGATGATCCTCTCCATCCTCATGCCACCGCCATGTTTTCTATGAGAGTTGGCATGTAGGTCCTTCTACATGAGCATGATCTTCTTCTCTCATGTATCATCAGGGGATTCTCACACTCATCGTCTGTGCATCGAACAGATCAGGTCAAGCGGCAGCCGGAGTTTTATACGATCTTGGCAACTGGCGGCCATCTCTTGCACAATAATGCAGCTTGGCCTCAAAGGACAGTACATGCAATCTGGTAATATAAGCCTGTGATTTCCCCATATCTAATGCTCACACTTAGCTTTGTGTTCGCGTCCTGATCTTGAACTTTGTTGTAGATATCAATGTTGGAGATATGCCCAAGAGGCAATAATAAAAGTGGTTATTATATATCTTTATGTTTATGATAAATGTTTATATACCATGCTATAATTGTATTAACCGAAACATTGATACATGTGTGATATGTAAACAACAAAGAGTCCCTAGTATGCCTCTTAACTAGCTTGTTGATTAATGGATGATTAGTTTCATAATCATGAACATTGGATGTTATTAATAACAAGGTTATATCATTATATGAATGATGTAATGGACACACCCAATTAAGCGTAGCATAAGATCACGTCATTAAGTTATTTGCTATAAGCTTTCGATACATAGTTACCTAGTCCTTATGACCATGAGATCATGTAAATCACTTATACCGGAAAGGTACTTTGATTACATCAAACGCCACTGCGTAAATGGGTGGTTATAAAGGTGGGATTAAGTATCCGGAAAGTATGAGTTCAGGCATATGGATCAACAGTGGGATTTGTCCATCCCGATGACGGATAGATATACTCTGGGCCCTCTCGGTGGAATGTCGTCTAATGTCTTGCAAGCATATGAATATGTTCATAAGAGACCACATACCACGGTACGAGTAAAGAGTACTTGTCATGAGACGAGGTTGAACAAGATATAGAGTGATACCGATGATCAAACCTCGGACAAGTAAAATATTGCATGACAAAGGGAATTGGTATCGTATGTGAATGGTTCATTCGATCACTAAAGTCATCGTTGAATATGTGGGAGCCATTATATGGATCTCCAGATCCCGCTATTGGTTATTGGTCGGAGAGAGTACTCAACCATGTCCACATAGTTCGCGAACCGTAGGGTGACACACTTAAGGTTTGATGTTGAAATGGTAGAACTTGAATATGGAATGGAGTTTGAAGTATTGTTCGAAGTCTCGGATGGGATCCCGGACATCACGAGGAGTTCCAGAATGGTCCGAAGAATAAGATTCATATATAGGAAGTCATTTTATAAGTTTGAAAATGATCCGGTGATTTTACGGAAGGTTCTAGAAGGTTCTAGAAAAGTCCGGAAGGAATCACTAAGGAAGGAGGAGTCCCGGAGGGACTCCACCTCCCCATGGCCGGCCACCCCTAGTGGGGGAGTCCAAGGTGGACTCCACCTAAGGGGGCCGGCCACCCCCCCACATGGAAGGGGGGAATCCCACCTCAAGTGGGAGTCCCACCTTGGGTTGGTTTCCCTACTACATGGAAGGTTCTTGTGTTGGGGTCTTATTCGAAGACTTGTAGTCCAACACTTGGGGATCCACCTATATAATGAGGGGCATAGGGGAGGGGGCCGGCCACCCCAAGACCACAAGGTGGCCGTACCCTATAGTGGCCGGCGCACCCCTCTCCCAAACCCTAGCCGCCCCCCTCTCATCCACCTCTCCCGCACGCTTAGCGAAGCTCCGCCGGAGTTCTCCATCGCCACCGCCACCACGCCGTCGTGCTGCCGGATTGAAGGAGGAGCTACTACTTCCGCTGCCTGCTGGAACGGGGAGAAGGACGTCGTCTTCATCAACACCGAACGTGTGACCGAGTACGGAGGTGCTGCCCGATCGTGGTACCGTGATCAAGATCTTCTACGCGCTTTTGCAAGCGGCAAGTGATCGTCTACCGCAGCAACAAGAGCCTCATCTTGTAGGCTTTGGAAATCTTCAAGGGTGAGTCTCGATCATCTCCTCGTTGCTCCCGTCTTCTAGATTGCATCTTGGCTTGGATTGCGTTCTCGCGGTAGGAAATTTTTTGTTTTCTATGCAACGTATCCCTACAGTGGTATCAGAGCCGTGTCTATGCATAGATGGTTGCACGAGTAGAACACAATGTTTTGTGGGTGTTGATGCTTTTGTTGTCTTTAGTTTGAGTACTTTGCATCTTTGTGGCATAGTGGGATGAAGCGGCTCGGACTAACTTTACATGACCGTGTTCATGAGACTTGTTCCTCGTTCGACATGAAACTTGTATTGCATAAGAGGCTTTGCGGGTGTCTGTCTCTCCTACTATAGTGAAGATTCAATTTACTCTTCTATTGACAACACTAGTATCACCGTTGTGGTTCATGTTCGTAGGTAGATTAGATCTCTCTCGAAAACCCTAAACCACGTAAAATATGCAAACCAAATTAGAGACGTCTAACTTGTTTTTGCAGGGTTTGGTGATGTGATATGGCCATAATGTGATGATGAATATGTATGAGATGATCATTATTGTATTGTGGCAACCGGCAGGAGCCTTATGGTTGTCTTTAAATTTCATGTTGAGTAGTATTTCAAAGTAGTTGTAATAGTTGCTACATGAGGTGAACAACCATGAAGACAGCGCCATGGACCTTGACGCTACGCCGACGATGATGGAGATCATGCCCGAAGATGATGGAGATCATGTCCGTGCTTTGGAGATGAAGATCAAAGGCGCAAAGACAAAAGGGCCATATCATATCACATATGAACTGCATGTGATGTTAATCCTTTTATGCATCTTATTTTGCTTAGATCGCGATGGTAGCATTATAAGATGATCCCTCACTAAAATATCAAGATAATAAAGTGTTCATCCTTAGTAGCACCGTTGCCAAGACTTGTCGTTTCGAAGCATCTCGTGATGATCGGGTGTGATAGAATCAACAAGTGCATACAACGGGTGCAAGCCAGTTTTGCACATGCGGATACTAAGGTGGCCTTGACGAGCCTAGCATGTACAGACATGGTCTCGGAACACGTGATACCGAAAGGTAGAGCATGAATCATATGATTGATATGATGAACACTTTGAATGTTCGCCATTGAAATTACACCTTGTCTCATGATGATCGGACTTAGGTGTGGTGGATTTGGTTCGTGTGATCACTAAGACAATGCGAGGGATATTGTTTTGAGTGGGAGTTCACCTAGATTTTTAATTATGTTGAATTAAAATTTGAACTCAATTTATCATAAACTTAGTCTAAACTATTGCAAATATATGTTGTAGAGATGGCGTCCCCAATCAATTTTAACCAGTTCCTAGAGAAAGAAAAGCTTAAGAGCAATGGTAGCAACTTCACCGACTGGTTCCGTCATGTGAGGATCTTCCTCTCTGGCGGAAATCTGCAATATGTGCTTGATGCACCGCTAGGTGACCCTCCTGCGGAAACTGAAACCGATGAAGTAAAGAATGTTTACGCGACTCGGAAAGCTCGGTACTCTCAAGTTCAGTGTGCCATCCTGTGCGATCCTGAAGCCGATCTTCAAAAACGTTTTGAGCACCACGATCCTCATGAGTTGGTCAATGAGCTGAAAGCTATATTTGAAACTCATGCGGCCGTGGAATGCTATGAAGCATCGAAACACTTCTTCAGCTGCATGATGGAAGAAGGCAGCTCCGTTAGTGAGCACATGCTCGCCATGACCGGGCATGCGAAGAAACTCAGTGACTTGAGAATAGTGATTCCTAACAGACTGGGGATTAATCGTGTCCTTCAATCACTGCCACCAAGTTACAAGAACTTTGTGATGAACTACAATATGCAGAACATGAACAAAGAGTTACCTGAACTCTTTGGCATGCTAAAAGCTGCTGAGATTGAGATCAAGAAAGAGCACCAAGTGTTGATGGTCAACAAGACCACCAGTTTCAAGAAACAGGGCAAGTCTAAGGGAAAATTCAAGAAGGGTGGCAAGAAAGCTGCCACGCCTCCTATGAAACCTAAGAACGGCCCTAAGCCTGATGCTGAGTGCTATTACTGCAAGGAGAAGGGACACTGGAAGCGTAATTGCTCCAAGTATCTGGCTGATCTGAAGAGCGGCCTTGTCAAGAAGAAGAAAGAAGGTATATCTGATATACATGTTATAGATGTTTATCTCACTGGTTCTCGTACTAGTACCTGGGTATTTGATACTGGTTCGGTTGCTCATATTTGTAACTCGAAACAGGAACTAAAGAATAAATGAATACTACTGAAAGATGAAGTGACGATGCGCGTTGGAAACGGATCCAAAGTCGATGTGATCGCTGTCGGCACACTTCCTCTACATCTACCTTCGGGATTAGTTTTAAGCATAAATAATTGTTATTTTGTACCCGCGTTGAGCATGAACATTATATCTAGATCTTGTTTAATGCAAGACGGTAATTCATTCAAGTCTGAGAATAATGGTTGTTCTATTTTATGAATAATATCTTTAATGGTCGAGCACCTGAAAAGAATGGCTTATTTCGGTTAGATCTCGATAGTAGTGATACGCATATACATAACATTGATGCTAAGCGAATTAAATTGAATGATAATTCTACTTATATGTGGCACTGTCGTCTTGGTCATATTGGAGTGAAACGCATGAAGAAACTCCATACCGATGGATTACTTGAATCACTTGACTTTGAGTCACTTGATAGATGTGAAGCATGTCTGATGGGAAAAATGACTAAGACTCCATTTTCTGGTATGATGGAGCGAGCTACTGACTTATTGGAAATCATACATACCGATGTGTGCGGACCAATGAGTGTAGCATCGCGCGGTGGTTATCGTTATGTTCTAACCTTCACAGATGATCTGAGTAGATATGGGTATATCTATTTCATGAAACATAAATCCGAAACTTTCGAGAAGTTTAAGGAATTCCAAAGTGAAGTAGAAAATCAACGTAACAAGAAGATTAAATTTCTACGATCTGATCGTGGAGGTGAATATCCGAGTTATGAGTTTGGCATGCATTTAAAGAAATGCGGAATACTTTCACAATTGACACCGCCGGGAACACCTCAACGAAACGGTGTGTCCGAACGTCGTAATCGAACTCTCTTAGATATGGTTCGTTCTATGATGTCTCTTACTGATTTGCCGTTATCATTTTGGAGTTATGCATTAGAGACAGCCGCATTCACTTTAAATAGAGCACCATCAAAACCCGTTGAAACGACACCGTATGAATTATGGTTTAATAAGAAACCTAAGCTGTCGTTCCTTAAAGTTTGGGGTTGCGAAGCCTATGTAAAGAAGTTACAATCGGACAAGCTGGAACCCAAAGCGGAGAAATGCGTCTTCATAGGATACCCTAAGGAAACTATAGGGTACTTTCTATCACAGACCCGAAGGCAAAATCTTTGTTGCTAAGAACGGAACCTTTCTTGAGAAAGAATTTCTCACTAAAGAAGTGACTGGAAGAAAAGTAGAACTCGATGAGATTGATGAATCTTTACCCGTTGATCAGAGTAGCGGAGTACCGGAAGTTGTTCCTGTACCGCCTACACCGGCAACAGAGGAAGCTAATGATAATGATCATGAAACTTCGAACGAGGAAACTACTAAACCTCGCAGATCGACAAAGGAACGTGCCACTCCTGATTGGTATAATCCTTGTCTAAATGTCATGATTGTGGACAACAATGATGAAGACCCTGCGACGTATGAAGAAGCGATGATGAGCCCAGATTCCAACAAATGGCAAGAAGCCATGAAATCCGAAATGGGATCCATGTATGATAACAAAGTGTGGACTTTGGTAGACTTACCTGATAGCCGCAAGGCTGTCGAGAATAAATGGATCTTCAAGAGAAAAACAGATGCTGATGGTAATATTACTGTCTATAAAGCTCGACTTGTCGCAAAGGGTTTCCGACAAATTCAAGGTGTTGACTACGATGAGACTTTCTCACCTGTAGCGAAGCTAAACTCTGTGAGGATTTTGTTAGCAATAGCTGCATTTTTGGATTATGAGATTTGGCAGATGGATGTCAAAACGGCGTTCCTTAATGGAGACATTGAGGAAGAGTTGTATATGGTACAACCCAAAGGTTTTGTCGATCCTAAAAATGCTGACAAAGTATGCAAACTTCAGCGTTCAATTTATGGACTGAAGCAAGCATCAAGAAGTTGGAACCGATGTTTCGATAAGGTGATCAAAGACTTTGGGTTTGTACAGTGTCATGGAGAGGCCTGTATTTACAAGAAAGTGAGTGGGAGCTCTGTAGCATTCCTGATATTATATGTAGATGACATATTATTGATTGGGAATGATATAGAACTATTATCAGTGCAAAAGGTTATTTGAATAATAGTTTTTCAATGAAAGACCTTGGTGAAGCATCGTATATATTAGGCATCAAGATTTATAGAGATAGATCAAGACGCCTAATAGGGCTATCACAGAGTACATACCTGGACAAGATTCTAAAGAAGTTTAGAATGGACGAAAATAAGAAAGGGTTCTTACCTATGTTACCAGGCAAGGTCTTGAGTAAGACTCAAGGACCGGCTACGGCAGAAGAAAGAGAAATGATGAATCAGATCCCCTATGCCTCGGCAGTAGGCTCTATCATGTATGCCATGCTATGTACTAGACCGGATATAGCACATGATGTTAGTTTGACTAGCAGATATCAAAGTGATCCAGGAATGGAACACTGGACAGCGGTCAAGAATATCCTGAAGTACTTGAAAAGAACTAAGGATATGTTTCTTTGTTATGGAGGTGACCAAGAGCTCGTTGTAAGTGGTTACACCGATGCAAGTTGGAACACTGATCCTGATGACTCTAAGTAACAGTCTGGGTACGTGTTTATATTGAATGGTGCTGCAGTAAGCTGGGCAAGCTCGAAGCAGTGCAAGGTGGCGAAGTCTTCAACAGAATCAGAGTACATAGCGGCTTCAGAGGCTTCATCACAAGCGGTATGGATGAAGAGGTTCATTGTAGAGCTCGGTGTGGTTCCTAGTGCATTGGACCCACTAGTCATCTACTGCGACAACATGGGTGTCATCGCCAATGCACAAGAACCAAGGTCACACAAGAGGCTGAAGCATATCAAGCTGTGTTATCACTCGATTCGCGAGTACATCGAAGATGGAGAAGTAAAGATTTGCAAAGTACACACTGATCTGAATGTAGCAGATCCGTTGACTAAAGCTCTCCCTAGGGCAAAGCATGACCAACACCAGAATGCCATGGGTGTTAGGTACCTTACAATGTAATCTAGATTATTGACTCTAGTGCAAGTGGGAGACTGTTGGAGATATGCCCAAGAGGCAATAATAAAAGTGGTTATTATATATCTTTATGTTTATGATAAATGTTTATATACCATGCTATAATTGTATTAACCGAAACATTGATACATGTGTGATATGTAAACAACAAAGAGTCCCTAGTATGCCTCTTAACTAGCTTGTTGATTAATGGATGATTAGTTTCATAATCATGAACATTGGATGTTATTAATAACAAGGTTATATCATTATATGAATGATGTAATGGACACACTCAATTAAGCGTAGCATAAGATCACGTCATTAAGTTATTTGCTATAAGCTTTCGATACATAGTTACCTAGTCCTTATGACCATGAGATCATGTAAATCACTTATACCGGAAAGGTACTTTGATTACATCAAACACCACTGCGTAAATGGGTGGTTATAAAGGTGGGATTAAGTATCCGGAAAGTATGAGTTGAGGCATATGGATCAACAGTGGGATTTGTCCATCCCGATGACGGATAGATATACTCTGGGCCCTCTCGGTGGAATGTCGTCTAATGTCTTGCAAGCATATGAATATGTTCATAAGAGACCACATACCACGGTACGAGTAAAGAATACTTGTCATGAGACGAGGTTGAACAAGGTATAGAGTGATACCGATGATCAAACCTCGGACAAGTAAAATATCGCGTGACAAAGGGAATTGGTATCGTATGTGAATGGTTCATTCGATCACTAAAGTCATCGTTGAATATGTGGGAGCCATTATGGATCTCCAGATCCCGCTATTGGTTATTGGTCGGAGAGAGTACTCAACCATGTCCACATAGTTCGCGAACCGTAGGGTGACACACTTAAGGTTTGATGTTGAAATGGTAGAACTTGAATATGGAATGGAGTTTGAAGTATTGTTCGAAGTCTCGGATGCGATCCCGGACATCACGAGGAGTTCCGGAATGGTCCGGAGAATAAGATTCATATATAGGAAGTCATTTTATAAGTTTGAAAATGATCCGGTGATTTTACGGAGGTTCTAGAAGGTTCTAGAAAAGTCCGGAAGGAATCACTAAGGTAGGAGGAGTCCCGGAGGGACTCCACCTCCCCATGGCCGGCCAACCCTAGTGGGGGAGTCCAAGGTGGACTCCACCTAAGGGGGCCGGCCACCCCCCCACATGGAAGGGGGGAATCCCACCTCAAGTGTGGGAGTCCCACCTTGGGTAGGTTTCCCTACTACATGGAAGGTTCTTGTGTTGGGGTCTTATTCGAAGACTTGTAGTCCAACACTTGGGGATCCACCTATATAATGAGGGGCATAGGGGAGGGGGCCGGCCACCCCAAGACCACAAGGTGGCCGCACCCTATAGTGGCCGGCGCACCCCTCTCCCAAACCCTAGCCGCCCCCCTCTCCTCCACCTCTCCCGCACGCTTAGCGAAGCTCCGCCGGAGTTCTCCATCGCCACCGCCACCACGCCGTCGTGCTGCCGGATTCAAGGAGGAGCTACTACTTCCGCTGCCCGCTGGAACGGGGAGAAGGACGTCGTCTTCATCAACACCGAACGTGTGACCGAGTACGGAGGTGCTGCCCGATCGTGGCACCGTGATCAAGATCTTCTACGCGCTTTTGCAAGCGGCAAGTGATCGTCTACCGCAGCAACAAGAGCCTCATCTTGTAGGCTTTGGAAATCTTCAAGGGTGAGTCTTGATCATCTCCTCGTTGCTCCCGTCTTCTAGATTGCATCTTGGCTTGGATTGCGTTCTCGCGGTAGGAATTTTTTGTTTTCTATGCAATGTATCCCTACAATCAATGGAATCACAGACATACACTATTAGAAAAATAGGAACGATTGCTTTGTTCAAGTATTCAATATGTTGCCACGCCGCCGAAGTTGAGAGTGACTGTGACACCGCCGCTGGGCCTTAAACCTTGCTGGATTGATCTACCAATGTTGATTACAAGAAGACAAGGGGAAGCGAGAGATGGGTGGCCTGGCTTAGTTAGTCCTAATGAAAGAGTTTCATGGGTCCATCTAGAATTAAACTGAAGCGACACGAGATAGTGTTCATCATCCCAACTCCTCTTTGTAACCAAGTGCACTAAAATCTCTCACCGGCGAGCAGTGCCATAGTAATCAGTCGTACGTGTGGTTCCTTGATTGATCTACTAAATTAAAATGCTTGATGATCATTCTTACAGTATACTAGGTTGGTATTTCCCATGACATTCTCTACGCTGATAACGTGTTTAAGCTACGATAGTATCATTCTATTACCACATACATCTTTGGGCGGGATCCCTTATCTACTGGACCTGCATGGGTCTTAGTTTGGAGGCAGGTTAATTGCCTTGGCGACCACTCTTTGTTCCTCGGACTCAATTACCCGATCATTGATAACCTGAAGAAACATGAATCCTAGGCACCTGATGGCATATTGGTACCATTCATAAGAAAAAATTGCGTGTACGCAGCATACTAGAAGTTCCGCGGTAATCAATACCCTAATATTTTGCACTGCACCTGCACCCAGATGAAGGTGAGATTGTGAGAGTCATCAGCCTTCCTAGAAATGGTTGGGGTAGTATCCGGCAAGCGGCTAGCTGATTTAAACCTTGTTGACACATTGTCCACTTGGTGTTACCTTTTAAAAAATACTTACGTGCTTTTGTATTATGCTTGAACTGTTGAATAGTAGTACATAGTTTTTAGTATCTAATAGTTTGGATCACTTTATTTGAGCACTAACCTGCTTTTGTATTTCGTATTGTCTTCAGATTATAAACCATGTATGGGTGGTCATTAATTGGATTCATTTCGATACTATAATTACAATGTATGTACATCCTTTACAATATAGACTCCTCCTATCAATTATCCTTTGAGAGGACCATTCTTATTATTTTTTCCTTGGCTAAAGGATAATTACATCCCCACGGTCAGTTTTTCTTGTTGAGGCCATGAAACATGCCTCAACCACCATGATTGATTGAGGTATGTACCCCCAAAGCCCCAAAGCAGGACGAGTCGGAGCAAGGAAGTACATGTGCGCCCTAGGTGATATCTAGTGTAGTGACTTTACATACCCCACATGTCGATCATACATAGTTATCAACAAAGAAAAACATGTCACTCATTTATTCCCAAAAAAGGCATACGTTTATACATCGGGCCGTTTGATGGGAAATCCCAGTATGTTGAAATATCAACACTTTTATTCTGGGCTAGCTAAAATCCTAGGTAGATGGTCCAACCAGCTAACACCTTTCACCGAAACTGATATCTAGGCCCTGTGGTTGTTTGGCGCGGGGTTATTTGTTTTGGCGCGAGGTTATATGTTTCTTGTATCCTCTCCCCATCCCCATCACCAAATCCACAACCCCTCCTATACAACCAGCCATCTCCCACCTGCATTCCCCGATCCTTAACTGTCGCCATCGTAGCCATGTCGTGCCCCACACGGACAGCTCGAAAGCACTCTGGCATGGCGTTCCCGAGCTCCATCCTGCTGTCGGGCACTGCGCCATGTTGTTGAACCCCAGCATGTCAGCACGGGACAACGAGCATCGCGGGAGAGCCCTCATGGAAACTATGGAAGATCTCCGGCCTCCGGTCTCGCTGGAGGACCTTGTTAAAGCTTTGGAAGCTCTATGCCATCCGGTGCCGTGACATTCTGGTTTTAGTCTACACACCTCCTATGGATTTATGGTTACATTTTGGAGCGCAAGTGAATGCACTGTTGTGTTCAAGGATTCCACCGTGCTCTGTCAGGGGGTGCCGGTTAGACTCGCACGGTGGCACCCAGGTTAGGGCGCCTTAGAGTCCTCTAAGTTACCCTGTTTGACAAAGTTGAGCTTTGATGCCTTGCTGCGATGGGCCTAGGACTTCGAGACAATGAATGAGCTGCTAAACTTTCTAGACGGTGAGCTCGTGAAGATCTTTCCCCAAAAGATAGCTGGTGTATGTTGGTGATTGCATGGTTGAAGAATCCTTCGCATGTGCCGAAGATCCTCTATGTTGAGTTGCCGGTTAAGGGATCCACAATGGACGATGGTGCTCTACACCCACCATCACAGAAGACACAACCTATGTCCAAATCCGTGCTTGTGCATGTTCCACATGTGCATGATCGCAAGAATTATGAAGGCGAAGAATATTTGGTTGACATCTTCCCTATGAGCCTCGGAAGGGTTGACGGCACTGTTCCTACTCCATTCCGTGATGGCGGCCACTTATTCTTTGGCTCAAGTGGACGGGCCGGAGGTTTTAATCTTCATAGTTTTAGGTAATGAATTTGGTACTAACTTTGATCTATTGTATGTGAAACAAAGAAGACATGCTTTTATGTGGTTATCCATCATGTGGTGATGTGCTAGTGTACAATTTGTTGTACATTGTCTGAATTGAATGTGGTAAGTCTATTAAATAGTTCATCTTAATTTGTATTTTGGCCGAGGACTACATACTCTGATCTAGTTGATTGAATTCAGGGCGTGATTCGGATAGATTCATTACATGTTGATTACACCAAGCCACCCATCTTGGCCCTAATTTTGAAATATTTGATTGTACTGAAGCCACTTAGAATACATGCCAAAAAAACATCCAGTGAGAATATAACTGCCATTGATCAATATAAGCCGGAAGTATAGGGCTTGCTTGAGCTCTTTGAACCTGGCAAATCAAGGCTACCATGTCTCTCTTATCTACAAATTAAACTACTTAATGGTTTCAAGTACATTAGAACAACACCGCCAAAAAATAAAGAAAGATTACATTAGAACAAATTGGGCAGAATCGAATCCACCCAAGATATCTACAAATGCTTCCTCTGTCAATGAATACAAGGCCACATCCTTTTCCGTGTCAAACTTTGACCAATGATTTAATCAACAAAATATATGTTATATAACATCCAGAAAAATATACCCATTGGAAAGTTCATTGAAATTGAAATCTGCATCCGATGATATAGTTTTAAATGAAATGTAACTAATATTTTATTGAACCAATTATTAGTCAAGTTTACGTTAAAAAATAAAGTGGGCTTGTATCCAAGGATAACCTTTGCAGAAAGATAATTGCACCCTCCCCCAATATAAGAGGAACATGCATCGTCCATCCCTACCCCATGAACCACCTCCTCATGATACGTCTCAAACGTATCTATAATTTCTTATGTTGCATGCTAGTTTTACGACAATACTCACATGTTTTATATACACTTTATATCATTTTTATGCATTTTCTGGAACTAACCTATTAACAAGATGCCGAAGTGCCAGTTCCTGTTTTTGGTTTCAGACATTCTACATAGGAAATATTCTCGGAATTGGACGAAACAAAAGGCCACGTTCCTATTTTTCCAGGGGTTTCACGGAGTCCGAAGGAGAGACGAAGGGGGGCCACGAGGAGCCCACACCCATAGGGGGGCGCGGGCCCCTCCGTGGCCGCACCACCTGGTGGGGACCCCACCTCGGGACTCCACCGACATCGCCCTTTCGCCTATATATGCTCCCAGATGTGGAAACCCTAAAACGATCGATGATATTCCACGAAGAGTTCCGTAGCCGCCGCCATCGTGAAGACAAGTATCGGGGGACAGAAGTCCCTGTTCCGGCACGCCGCCGGGATGGGGAATTGCCCCCGGAGTCATCTCCATCGACACCACAGCCATCTTCATCGTCGTTGCTGACTCCCATGATGAGGAGGGAGTAGTTCTCCCCCGAGGCTGAGGACTCTACCGGTAGCTATGTGGTTCATCTCTCTCTCCCATGGTGTGATCTTTATGTGATCATGAGCTTTGTATCACTATTAATCTATGTGCTATTCTAGTGATGTTATTAAAGTAGTCTATTCCTCCTCCATGATGTAAAGTTGACAGTGTGTGCATCATGTAGTACTTGTCGTAGGTTATGATTGTAATCTCTTGTAGATTATGAAGTTAACTATTACTATGATAGTATTGATGTGATCTATTCCCCCTTTCATAGCTATTGGTGACAGTGTGTATGCTATATTAGTACTCGGTCTAAATTGCAACGGTCTATTATGCACTCTAGAAGTTACTTTAATATGAACTCCGGATGTTGTGGAGCTTGTTTACTCCGGCTTGAGGTGTGCTTTTATAGCCCTACACAATGAATATTGTTTGTTATCCAACAAGAGAGTGTTTAAGAGTAGTTTTATTTAATTATGTGATCATTGTTGAGAGTGTCCACTAGTGAAAGTATGATCCCTAGGCCTTGTTTCCAAATATCGAATCACCGTTTATTTACTGTTCTACTGCATGTTTATTTTCTGCCATATTTATTTCAGATTGTTATTACCACTCATATTCATCCATATCACTTGCATTTTACTATCTCTTCGCCGAACTAGTGCACCTATACATCTGACAAGTGTATTAGGTGTGTTGGGGACACAAGAGACTTCTTGTATCTTAATTACAGGGTTGCTTGAGAGGGATATCTTTGACCTCTACCTCCCTGAGTTCGATAAACCTTGGGTGATCCACTTAAGGGAAACTTGTTGTTGTTCTACAAACCTCTGCTCTTGGAGGTCCAACACTGTCTACAGGAATAGAAGCGTGCGTAGACATCAAGCTATTTTCTGGCGCCGTTGCCGGGGAGGTAAGGTAAAAGGTATTCACATCCTCCGACTACTAAGCTATTTCCTAGCACTGTTGCCGGTGTGTGAGTGCTCGAAGTTATTTCCTTTAGATTCTGCAATTGTATCTTTTTATTTCTTGTTTTTATTTTTCACTAGTTAGGCATAATGGAAAACAACAAAAAAATAGAGATCTTTATGAAATTTATCTTGAGTTAGGACATGAGGTGTTTGAAGAGAAAATTTAAAAACCTATGGAACTTTATATGCATGCTAATGGCAATGTTACTAGTATGAATTCTTTGAACACCATTATTGCTAATGCTATGGAAAATTCTAAGCTTGGGGAAGCTGGTTTTGATGAGCATGATATTTTTAGTCCCCCAAGCATGGAGGAGTGATACGTCTCCAACGTATCTATAATTTCTGATGTTCCATGCTTGTTTTATGACAATACCTACATGTTTTGTTCACACTTTATGATGATTTTATGCGTTTTCCGGAACTAACCTATTGACGAGATGCTGAAGTGTCAGTTCCTGTTTTCTGCTGTTTTTGGTTTCAGAAATCCTAGTAAGGAAATATTCTCGGAATTGGACGAAATCAACGCCCAGAGTCTTAAAATTCCACGAAGCTTCCAGAACACCCGAGAGGAACCAGAGGGGGGCCGCAGGGCCACCAGACGCCAGGGTGGCGCAGCCCAAGGGGGGGGCGCCCCCCTATTGTGTCACCGCCTCGTCAGCCCTCCGACTCCGCCTCTTCGCCTATTTAAAGGTCCCTGACCTAAATCTTCGATACGAAAAAGCCACGGTACGAGAAACCTTCCAGAGCTGCCGCCATCGCGAAGCCAAGATCTGGGGGACATGAGTCTCTGTTCCGGCATGCCGCCGGGACGGGGAAGTGCCCCCGGAAGGCATCTCCATCGACACCACCGCCATCTTCATCACCGCTGCTGTCTCCCATGAGGAGGGAGTAGTTCTCCATCGAGGCTAAGGGCTGTACCGGTAGCTATGTGGTTAATCTCTCTCCTATGTACTTCAATACAATGATCTCATGAGCTGCTTTACATGATTGAGATCCATATGATAGCTTTGTAATCTAGATGTCATTATGCTATTCAAGTGAATTTTACTTATGTGATCTCTGGAGACTCCTTGTCCCACGTGTGTAAAGGTGACAGTGTGTGCACCGTGTGGGTCTCTTAGGCTATATTTCACAGAATACTTATTCACTGAGTTATGATTTGAGTTGGATGTTATCTTGCCAGAGAGTAATTCAGAATAGCATAGTGAAGTGCTTATTTATATTCCTTTATGATTGCAATGTGCTTTGTATCACTATTAATATATGTGCTACTCTAGTGATGTTATTAAAGTACTCTATTCCTCCTTCATGATGTAATGGTGACAGTGTGTGCATCATGTAGTACTTGGCGTAGTTTATGATTATGATCTCTTGTAGATTATGAAGTTAACTATTACTATGATAGTATTGATGTGATCTATTCCTCCTTTCATAGTATGAAGGTGACAGTGTGCATGCTATGTTAGTACTTGGTATAGTTGTGTTGATCTATCATGCACTCTAAGGTTATTTGAATATGAATATCGAATATTGTGGAGCTTGTTAACTCCGGCATTGAGGTGCTCTTGTAGCCCTACACAATTAGTGGTGTTCATCATCCAACAAGAGAGTGTAGAGTGGTTTTATTATGTGATCGATGTCAAGAGTGTCCACTAGTGAAAGTATAATCCCTAGGCCTTGTTCCCAAATACTGCAATCATCGCCTGTTTACTGTTTTACTGCATCTGTACTGCCTGCAATATTCCCACCATCAACCACACGCCAGTTGTAGCAGCAAGCTATTTTCTGGTGTCGTTACTACTGCTCATATTCATTCATACCACCTGTATTTCACTATCTCTTCGCCGAACTAGTGCACCTATACATCTGACAAGTGTATTAGGTGTGTTGGGGACACAAGAGACTTCTTGTATTGTGATCGCAGGGTTGCTTGAGAGGGATATCTTTGACCTCTTCCTCCCTGCGTTCGATAAACCTTGGGTGATCCACTTAAGGGAAAACTTGCTGCTGTTCTACAAACCTCTGCTCTTGGAGGCCCAACACTGTCTACAAGAAAAGGAGTGTGCGTAGACATCAAGCTATTTTCTGGCGCCATTGCTGGGGAGGAAAGGTAAAAGGCACTCACACTCCGGATCTCGGCTACTAAGCTATTTTCCGGCACCGTTGTAAGTACTCGAAGCTATTTCCTTTAGATCCTGCAATTGCATCTTTTTGTTTCTTGTTTTACACTAGTTTGGCATAATGGAAAGCAACAGTGAGCTTTTAAAATTATTTCCTGAGTTAAGACATGGATGGTTTGATGCGAAAATTAAAAAACCCATGGAACATATTAGTATGAACGCTTTGAACACCATTGTTGCTAATGATATGGAAAATTCTAAGCTTGGGGAAGCTGGTTTTGATGAGCATGATCTTTTTAGTCCCCCAAGCATTGAGGAGAAAATTTTCTTTGATGATACTTTGCCTCCTATTTATGATGATTATAATGATAGTAGTCTTTTGGTGCCGCATGTTATGGAGGATAAATTTGATTATGATTACAATATGCCTCCTATATTTGATGATGAGAATAATAATGATAGCTACTTTGTTGAATTCGCTCCCACTATTACTAATAAAATTGATTATGCTTATGTGGAGAGTAATTATTTTATGCATGAGACTCATGATAAGAATGCTTTATGTGATAGTTATATTGTTGAGTTTGCTCATGATGCTACTGAAAATCTTTATGAGAGAGGAAAATATGGTTGTGGAAATTTTTATCTTACTAAAACACCTCTCTATGTGCTTAAAATCTTGAAGCTGCACTTGTTTTATCTTTCTATGCTTGTTGCATTATGCCTACATGACTTGTTTATTTACAAGATTCCTATGCATAGGAAGCATGTTAAACTTAAATGTGTTTTGAATTTGCTTCTTGATGCTCTCTTTTGCTTCAACTCTCATCTTTATCAGTGCATCATTTAAATTGCTGAGCCCATCTTAATGGCTATAAAGAAAGCACTTCTTGGGGGATAACCCATGTGTTTATTTTACTACAGCACTTTTATTTTATATTTGTGTCTTGGAAGTTGTTACTACTGTAGCAAACTCTCCTTATCTTAGTTTTGTTGCATTGTTGTGCCAAGTAAAGTCTTTGATAGTAAGGTTCATACTAGATTTGGATTACTGCGCAGAAACAGATTTCTTGCTGTCATGAATTTGGGTTGAATTCTCTGTAGGTAACTCAGAAAATTCTGCCAATTTACGTGAGTGATCCTCAGATATGTACGCAACTTTCATTCAATTTGAGCAATTTCATTTGAGCAAGTCTGGTGCCTCTTAAAAATTCGTCTTTACGGACTGTTCTGTTTTGACAGATTCTGCCTTTTATTTCACATTGCCTCTTTTGCTATGTTGAATGGATTTCTTTGTTCCATTAACTTTCAGAAGCTTTGTGCAATGTCCAGAAGTGTTAAGAATGATTATGTCACCTCTGAACATGTGAATTTTGATTATGCACTAACCCTCTAATGAGTTGTTTTGAGTTTGGTGTGGAGGAAGTTTTCAAGGATCAAGGGAGGAGGATGATACAATATGATCAAGAAGAGTGAAAGCTCTAAGCTTGGGGATGCCCCGGTGGTTCATCCCTGCATATTTCAAGAAGACTCAAGCATCTAAGCTTGGGGATGCCCAAGGCATCCCCTTCTTCATCGACAAAATTATCAGGTTCCTCTAGTGAAACTACATTTTTATTCCATCACATCTTATGTGCTTTACTTGGAGCGTCTGTTTGTTTTTATTTTTGTTTTGTTTGAATAAGTTCATTCTTGTGTGGGAGAGAGACACGCTCCGCTGGTTCATATGAACACATGTGTTCTTAGCTTTTAATGTTCATGGCGAAGGTTGAAACTGCTTCGTTCATTGTTATATGGTTGGAAACGGGAAATGCTACATGTAGTAATTGGTATAATGTCTTGAACAATGTGATACTTGGCAATTGTTGTGCTCATGATTAAGCTCTTGCATCATATACTTTGCACCTATTAGTGAAGAAATACATAGAGCTTGCTAAAATTTGGTTTGCATGATTGGTCTCTCTAAGGTCTAGATATTTTCTAGTAAGGGTCGAACAACAAGGAAGACGGTGTAGAGTCTTATAATGCTTGCAATATGTCTTTTATGTGAGTTTTGCTGTACCGGTTCATACTTGTGTTTGTTTCAAACAGCCTTGCTAGCCTAAGCCTTGTATTGAGACGGAATACTTCTCGTGCATCCAAATCCTTGAGCCAAACACTATGCCATTTGTGTCCACCATACCTACCTACTACATGGTATTTCTCCGCCATTCCAAAGTAAATTTCTTGAGTGCTACCTTTAAATTTCTATCATTTATCTTTGCAATATATAGCTCAGGAGAAAGTATGTGGTGTTTATCTTTCAATCTTGTTGGGCAACTTTCACGAATGGACTAGTGGCTTCATCCGCTTATCCAATAATTTTGCAAAAAGAGCTGGCAATGGGGTTCCCAGCCCCAATTAATTAACTTTCATGATTTTACAAAAAAATAGACACTCCTCCATGGTATGTGATTGTTGGACGGCACCCGAGGATTCGGTTAGCCATGGCTTGAGAAAGCAAAGGTGGGGAGGAGTGTCATCTAAATAAAACTAAAATAAAAAGGCATGATTCAGTTGTTTAGTCATTATCTTTACCATTGCTTTGAATCACTTCATTCATCTCATATGCTTTACAATAGTATTGATCAAGATTATGATAGTAGCATGTCACTTCAGAAATTATCCTTGTTATCGTTTACCTACTCGAGGGCGAGTAGGAACTAAGCTTGGGGATGCTTGATACGTCTCAAACGTATCTATAATTTCTTATGTTCCATGCTAGTTTTACGACAATACTAACATGTTTTATATACACTTTATATCATTTTTATGCATTTTCTGGAACTAACCTATTAACAAGATGCCGAAGTGCCAGTTCCTGTTTTTGGTTTCAGAAATTCTACACAGGAAATATTCTCGGAATTGGACGAAACAAAAGGCCACGTTCCTATTTTTCCAGGGGCTTCACGGAGTCCGAAGGAGAGACGAAGGGGGGCCACGAGGAGCCCACACCATAGGGGGGCGCGGGCCCCTCCCTGGCCGCGCCACCTGGTGGGGACCCACCTCGGGACTCCACCGACATCGCCCTTTCGCCTATATATGCTCCCAGATGTGAAAACCCTAAAACGATCGACGATATTCCACGAAGAGTTCCGTAGCCGCCGCCATCGCAAAGACAAGTTTCGGGGGACAGAAGTCTCTGTTCCGGCACACCGCCGGGATGGGGAATTGCCCCCGGAGTCATCTCCATCGACACCACAGCCATCTTCATCGCCGTTGCTGACTCCCATGATGAGGAGGGAGTAACCTCCCCCGACGCTGAGGGATCTACCGGTAGCTATGTGGTTCATCTCTCTCTCCCATGGTGTGATCTTTATGTGATCATGAGCTTTGTATCACTATTAATCTATGTGCTACTCTAGTGATGTTATTAAAGTAGTTTATTCCTCCTCCATGATGTAAAGTTGACAGTGTGTGCATCATGTAGTACTTGGCGTAGGTTATGATTGTAATCTCTTGTAGATTATGAAGTTAACTATTACTATGATAGTATTGATGTGATCTATTCCCCCTTTCATAGCTATTGGTGACAGTGTGTATGTTATGTTAGTACTCGGTCTAAATTGCAACGGTCTATTATGCACTCTAGAGGTTAATTTAATATGAACTCTGGATGTTGTGGAGCTTGTTTACTCCGGCTTGAGGTGTGCTTTTATAGCCCTACACAATGAATGTTGTTTGTTATCCAACAAGAGAGTGTTTAAGAGTAGTTTTATTTAATTATGTGATCATTGTTGAGAGTGTCCACTAGTGAAAGTATGATCCCTAGGCCTTGTTTCCAAATATCGAATCATCGTTTATTTACTGTTCTACTGCATGTTTACTTGCTGCCATATTTATTTCAGATTGTTATTACCACTCATATTCATCCATATCACTTGCATTTTACTATCTCTTCACCGAACTAGTGCACCTATACATCTGACAAGTGTATTAGGTGTGTTGGGGACACAAGAGACTTCTTGTATCTTAATTGCAAGGTTGCTTGAGAGGGATATCTTTGACATCTACATCCCTGAGTTCGATAAACCTTGGGTGATCCACTTAAGGGAAACTTGCTGCTGTTCTACAAACTTCTGCTCTTGGAGGCCCAACACTGTCTACAGGAATAGAAGCATGCGTAGAAATCACCCCACCAGTCCTAAATATTTCACCTCCTCCTCAACTTTTAACATCATAAGAACTGTCAATGGGTCTTTTGATTTGTGCACTTTTGGACCCTTTCTAAATCAAACTGAGTGTTCCTATGATTCACCCAGAAAAACACGAAGATTCTACATATAAGTTGTTTTATTTATTTTGTATTCTCTTGTTGAAATTTTTGAAACTGTGCATACCAAATGTGAGAACCTTGTTCACTTCATATCTACATGGAGCACGGTATTTTGAAAAATCCATAAACTCGATATTAAATATTCAAAGCAAACTAAAAACCCATGATTTATTCCATCAACTTGCAAGATCCGAGAGCGAACGAGCTTGTATATAGTTTTTAATAAACCTGTCATAAACAAGTGCAACGTTTTGACCAAATATATACTTGAATAGGTAGTCCCCAGTCAAAAAAGATGTTTAGCAGAAAGTTACATCACGTATTTGTGGTCATAGTGGAATTCACCGAGTTCGTCAGATAGACCGAAATCTTATGTTCAGATCCTTTTTGAACATATATTTTGTAGTATTTTTCTCGTAGCTAAATTGTAGTAGGTATAGGCTTACATATTGTTAACAAGGTAAAATTAAATGTCGGTTTCGAAAAAAAGGAGTCAAGTAGCTAGAAATCACAGCTAAAAAATCAAAGATAGAATACATTTCTTATATAGGGAGGCTGAGATCAGGGGCTCTTCGGCGTCTTTAGCAAGCAGCGTCCCTCAACGTTAACAAGGTACTATTAAACGAAATGGTTGGAAACAAAAGGCAAGTAGCTCACAATATCCTGGGTAAAAAATAATCAAGATATCTCATGCTTCATGTATATGGAGGCTGACATCAGGGACCCATCACCTAGCAGCGCCAACGTCCCTCAAAGTTATAACAAGGTAAAACTGAATATATGAGATCAAAAAAGGAAAGTATTCCGCCATATCATGAGTAAAAAATAATCAAGAGATCTCAAGTTTCTTGTATAGAGAGGCTCACATCGGGGACCCATCAGCCAGCAACGTCCCCCAGCGGTAACATGGTAAATTTAACGGAAGAGAAAAAAAAAAGGAAATTATCCCGCAATATCACGAGTAAAATAATCAAGATATCACACGTTTCTTGTACAGAGAGACTAACAATGGGTATCCATCAGCAATGTGCCTCATAGTAACAACGTAAAATTAAATGGGAGGGATTCAAAAAAGGCAAGTATCCCGCAATATCACGGGTAAAAAATCAAGGTATCTCATGTTTCTTGTATAAAGAGGTTGACAACAGAGACCCATCATCCAACAACATCCCTCAACGTTTAAAAGATAAAATCAAAAGCAAGGGTTCGGAAAAAAGGCAAGTATGTAACAATATCATGGGTAAAGAATAATCAAAGAAAATAAACATCTATTGTTAAGAGCGACTTACACTAGAGACCCATCAGTCAGTAGCATCCCTCAATGTTTAAAAGGTAAAATAATCAAAGGAGTGATTGAAAGGACACATATATCGCCTGGAGGGGGGGTGAATAGGCGGTTTAAAACTTTTACGAGATGGACTTAACAAATGCGGAATAAAACTAGTGTTTACTTTGTCAAGCCCAAAACCTATATACTATGGTTCACCTATGTGCACCAATAACTTATGCTAAGCAATACAAGCAACTATGTGATAGCAAGATATATAACTTCAAGCACGATTGCTATCACAAAGTAAATTGCATAAGTAAAGATCTCGAGTATAGAGATAACTGAGGCGGGCGGGAGACGATGATTTATCCCGAAGTTCACACTCTTGCGAGTGCTAATCTCCGTTGGAGAGGTGCGGTGGCTTAGTGCTCCCGAATGCCACAAGAGGCCTCACCTTGAGATGTGGTTGCTCGATACACACCAACGCCATTAGGGATGCACCCCAAGATGCGGTAGTCACACCACACATCGAGCGCCACGAAGGTGCCTCACCTTATTCTCCGGTGACCCTCGCCACAAAGGCCTAGGTCACGGTTCCACTAAGGGATTTCCTTCGAGGCGGAAACCGGGCCTTACATAAAGGTTGGAGCACACATCCACAACTTAATTGGAGGCTCCCAACAAATCACCACAAAGGCCTCAAAACCGTGGAGAACTCAAGAGTAACAACTTTCTTGCTTTCACTTCCACGAATCACCGTGGAGAACTCAAACCGATGCACCAAATGCAATGGCAAGAACACCACAAAGATGCTCAAATCCTTCTCTCTCAAATTCCAATAAAGCTACAAAAGCTATTGGGAGAATAAGAGAGGAAGAATAAAGAGGAGAACACAAAGAATTCCAAGTTTCTCCAAGATCTAGATCTAGATGGTTCCTCTCACAAAGAGAGGAATTTGATTGGTGAATATGTAGATCTAAATCTCCTCTCTCTTTCCCTCAAGAATATGGAAGAATCATGAGAGGAATCAAGAACTAGGGCAAGCTTTCAAGATCAACAATAGAGGAGAGAGAGAGTGAGAGAACCAACCAGATTTTGGGGAAGAAGAAGGCTATTTATAGCTGATGTGGTCTAAGACCCCGTTTGTGGCCCGATCTTGCGGTTGACCCGAAATCCAAAGAGGGAAGAGAGGGAGAGCGCCAAGAACACGATGGACACGAGGAACTCACGCACGCACACCAACCCGATACAATCGATACTTACCCCCGTGGCTCGATGGACCACGCCAATAGAATCAACCCGAAAGAGACGCACGGTAGAATTCCGAGCGGAGAGATTGGTGAGGGAGATGAATCTAGGAGTGGGAGAGAGAGTGGGTAGCACTAGAATCTCACACACCAAATCCAATCATCCAACAAGGGTAGCCTTGATACAAAGGGGATGAAACCCTAGGGAGACAAAGCTCAAATCCATGTCTAAGCCTAAATCTTGTCTAAGGGGTAAAGGAGGGGTCCAGGCTACTTATATAGGCATACATGGCCAGCAAGGCGAAAAGGTACGCAAGTGGATAACTTAGGTAGTTTGGTGAGTCATTCTCGTCAAATCCGGTTTGGGGCCGGTCAGACCGGGCCTGTGATCGGGTGGTCCAGTCCTGGGTCCGGTCGACCGGGCGCCAACCGGAAACCTCGCAAGTTTCCGTCCGGTTGCCTTCCGGTACGATGCAGGGAAATCCGGTTGGGCGCCCGGTTGACCGGGCCTAGGACCGGACGGTCCGGTTGTGGGGCCGGTCCAACCGGGTCCTGGGCCGGCCAACCTTCTTCTCTTCTTTCCTTCTTCTTCTTCTTCTCTCTTCCTTGCACCATGGGAGTTCCTTCTCTCTTGGTCCTTGTCGATGTCGGCACCTATGGACACAATGATGATAGGCATGAGGTAGCATACCATTCAAGTTGGTGTTGAGGTCGACCATAGAGAGGAAAGGGTTCACCTTGAAATATATGGCGGGGGTTTGTGTTGTTGGTCCACTTGGGGGACTCCTTGGCCATGGTGTGAAATCGACGATAGGCGGGGCTGCACTTGACGGTCTTGAGGTGGAGGTGTCCGAAAGCCACCCCGCATCATCTCCCCCCCTTGGGGAAGAGTCGTCCTCGACTCTTGTTCCTCCTCACCGATGATGTAGGCCATGACGGTTCTCCCATGTAGTAATGGATGGGCAAAGTCGCGGTCGAAGAAGAACTTAGGGAAAAACAACTTGCGAATGGAAAGCTTGTGGATGCCAATTTGGTGATCGGTGAACAAGAGGCTCTCAATCAAATACGAAGTATCAAGTCGTTTCTCCGAGACGCATTTGGCAAAAATGGGAACCAAAAAAGTGTCGATGTATCCAAAATTTGGTAGGGAAAAAATTTGTGCATGTAAAAGTTTGGTTTGTAAAGTGTCAAAAATGTGATGTGTAGCATTGTCCCACACAAATGGAACAATCAAAAGGCAAGTATCGGTGGCAAAATTTTGGGCAAAATTGTTATGTGCAATGGCAAAGAGATGGAAACTTCTAGCTTGGGAAAGTATGGTTGGCGGGAGCCAAGTATGGGTATCCTCAAGTGTCAAAGAATCCATTTCAATTGCCAAAGATGAAATGAGAAATCCAAAGAAGAGCAACTTTATGAGTGACATGTGGCACAAGATGCATAAGGTGTCTCTCACATGTATGACATGGTCCTTGAGATTGTCGGAGTGTATGATGATCTCATCAAGACATACAACAATCATTGTGCCAACAAGATGTGTCAAGATATGTTGCATAAGAAGCAAAAGAGGTGACGAGGAATTGGACCAAACCGAAAGCTCGACAAGACAAGTCGGAAAGACACGAGGGCGAAGGCGTTGGGAACCATACCCTTTGGTGTGAATCCCACGGGTTTGGTGATGGAGTTCGTCCTTGGTGGGGTAGCTCTCTATTGCGCGTTTCGTGAGCTCATGCTCCATAGCGGTGGAAGTTGTCATTCGGGTACCTATACACACAAAAGAGAAAACAAAAAGCGTGTGTGCATGGTAAAGGAACACATCATCCATCATGATGTTCCATGTCTTGTGCACATCACCATTAGTGTCAATAAAGATAGTATGAAATGCATGACGATGGTGCATATGGCAACAAGGTGCATTCATAGCATGTGGTAACTCATGATCATCAAAAAGTGAGAAGGCTATGGGGGCCATCTCGTGGACAATGAAATAAGCATTCTTGCATACCAAGCATAAGAAACAGCAATTGTTCACAATCTTGGATGCAAGGATCATGGAATGGTGTAAACATTTGGGGCAAAGCATGCGGAAGCTAATGTCATGCTTATCATTATCATTGCAAGCAATACATGGGAAAGAGCAAGTGGTCGACATATTGCAAGCAATGGTAGAAAAATTGAAGCTCTCATAGCATGGCATGGTCATGGTATCACAAGCATTCACTTCCACATGATCAACAATGTTAACAAGCAAAGTATCGCATGGGAAAATGAAACTAGCATATGAAGTAGCAAATGGATCATCGAGATCATGCATGCACTCCAAAGGCATCATGTCCACTAGTGGGATCATGGCATCATCAACACCTATGTTGTTACCTTTGTAGGCCGATTCATTTGAGGTAGGTGTTGTGGAGGTAGGAGGATCCATGTGGTCGATATGTTCATCTTGAAGCAAGCATGGTGAGATATCATCATCTTCATGCACCATGTACATCGTCTCCATGAGCGGGAACTCGTCCTCCGTGGAACCTAGTGCAACATAAGAAGACACAAACGAGGGAGAGGTTAATTTGTTAGCAAATGCGATGTCCTCCATGGACCTATCATCTACCTCTCTCAACTCACTTAGTGTATCACTAATGTCCTCCAAATGGAAGCACTCAAACTCACATATGGGGTGGGAGTCACTCAACTCACTATCACTCTCACTCAAGTGGGCTAAGTGGCTCTCATGCTCACATGGGATTGGTACCAACTCATCAATGAAGCATGTAGGAGTAGGCTCGACTTTCTTATCTCCATGCGCCTCCTTGGTTGAAGGGAAATTCCCATGCTCAACCAACTCAACTCCATCGCCTCCCAAGTCGTCCTCCATCGGTGGCGCCGTAGTGTCGTGGAGAGCTAGGCTCGGATCCACATCATCCTTGGGTTCACCTTGGTGATCTTCATCTTGAAGTGTTGGCGTCAAAGGCTTCTTGGTGGCTTGGGCTTGTAGCTCGTCGAAGTAGAGCGTCTTGGCGCTTGGCTTTGTGCATTGCCATGCCTCGTGACCCTTGTCCTTGCACACCTCACGTAGGAGATTGGGACATTCCCGTGGAGGGTGGCCTTGTTGCTTGCACTTGTAGCATCGGAGTCCATAGGCATGTGACGAGGTAGGGGCCATTGTGGTGGTGGCACAAGAGGGAGAAGTCGCCTTATGAGGAAGGTCTTCTTGATGTGCCCTCTCCAACCTTGGAGTGGTAGACACCGAAAGATGGTGTTTGTCGTCTTCGTGTCGAGGCTCTCGTCGTCGTGCTTCATCACCATGTCTTGATGAGTGTCTTCAAAGATCCTTGGGGGATGTTGGTCGATGGCGATCATGAAGTGGCTTGTGGCGGCGAAGCTCATGTGGTGACATATGTCGATGTAGACCATGAGGTGGTAGTGGTCGACGACTATCATGAGATGGTGTGAGTCGATGACGGTCCTTGCCATGCCTAGATGATGGCTCATGCGACTTGGCATATTGCTTGGGGCGCCTTGTGGAGCTTGTAGAAGAGTGTCGATGACGATCATGTTGGGGACGCCCTTGAAGCTCCAGATGATGTCCTTGATGTCGATAATCTTGTGCATAAGCACTCTCATGGTGGCGCCTTGTGGAGCTCGGAGAAGTGTGTCGATGGCGATCATGTTGGGGACGCTCTTGATGCTTCATATGATGGTGCCATCTTGGAGGTCCTCTATCTTCATTTGTAGCTCCATTGGCGACGTAGGTGTACTTGGGAGCATCGTCTTTGCTCATCGTGGAGCGTAGGTGAGGCTCCGCCATGGTGTCGATGTCGTACTCGTGGTGTTGCTCCACCATGTCGTCGATGTCGTACTCGTGGCGTTGCTCCACCATGTCGTCCATGAGTGGTGAGCCATTGTCGATGTAGAGCTCGTCGATGTCGTCCTCAAGGTGGTGCTCCACCATGTCGTCCATGCTTGAGGAGCCATTGTCGATGTAGAGCTCCTCGATGTCGGTCATGTCGGTGATGCTCGTGGAGCCATAGTCGGTGTCGAGCTCCACATGTTCCTCCACATCCGCGGTGCTTGAAGAGGTATCCTCCTCGAAGTGCTCCGTGTACTCCTCCGTATCTTCTTCATCGCTATATATGTTAGCACGACAAGATCTATATGGTGTATGTTAGTGGAAGAACACTACCTCGCAACCTTACCGTGGTATGACAAGATTGGGGCGATCCAACAAACCGAGAGTTAGAACAATTGTATCGGGCACTCACACAAAGACACACGCAAAAGCTAGCAAATATGGTGTTAGGTGGGTATGGTGGAAATCCAAAAGACAAAATCCAAGATCAAGTATGTTGTTAAAAGTGGGTGAGGTCCAAAAATCCAAATGTCAATGTGAAGATCACTATAAACACGGAAAAGTTGTGGAACGCACACACGAGATAAGCGGGGTTAGTGCAACCAAAAGTGAGCGGAAAAGTGTATGTAAAGGTGCTCGGTGTCACACTAACACAAGGAGAGCCAAAGCTTTGGTTGCAAATGAAGAGACAACAAGATTCACACGCGGCCTCTCTTCTCTTCTCTCGTTTGCTTAAAAGCTTAGGACTCTTTTGTATACGGTGGCACTTGCACTCTTTTGTATCTATGGTGGCACTTTCACACTTTTGTATGTATGCATGTATGATGCTACTTGCACTCCTTTTGTGTTTTTGGGGCTTTTTGACGCACTATGTTAGCGTTAGCCTCGCTTTTGCTATCTTGCCACACGAGTGTTTGCTTGTATGCTTTACTCCACACGACACACACACCTCACAATCGGGGCCACGTGCAATGTCTCGCAACACTAAACAAGCAATGCTCAATGGGATAGATCGCAAAAGGAAGAGGATTACAAGGGAAAACTGCAAGTTATACCTGCGATGATGGTGGTGGTGGTGGTGGTGGTGGCCGAAATCGAGCTCGGAGGAGGGCGCGGAGCTGCGCCCGGTCTGGATCCGGTTGGACCGGGTTTTGGACCGGCTGATCCGGTTGGCGCCCGGTTGACCGGGTGCTGGGCCGGCTGGTCCGGTCTGGGGTCTGGTTGACCGGGTTTCTCAACCGGGTTTCACGATTTCTCTCTCCTGTTCTTCCCCAAACCAAAACCAAAAGAACAAATCGACGGGAAACGAAGGAATTGGAGGCTAAAAGTTGGGGAAATAGTAGATCAAGCACAACAACACCGAATCCACGGACCAAAACCACTCAAAACGCAACTAAATCACAGATCGGTCAAGAGGCACTTTGGGGCTATTTTTGGGGATTTTGTGGAAAATTTTCTAGAAACGAAATCGGGTGGGTGGAGGGTCAAAATCGCGGTAACCAAGAGCTGCTGATACCATATGATGTGGTCTAAGACCCCGTTTGTGACCCGATCTTGCGGTTGACCCGAAATCCAAAGAGGGAAGAGAGGGAGAGCGCCAAGAACACGATGAACACGAAGAACACGAGGAACTCACGCACGCACACCAACCCGATACAATCGATACTTACCCCCGTGGCTCGATGGACCACGCCAATAGAATCAACCCGGAAGAGACGCGCGGTAGAATTCCGAGCGGAGAGATTGGTGAGGGAGATGAATCTAGGAGTGGGAGAGAGAGTGGGTAGCACTAGAATCTCACACACCAAATCCAATCATCCAACAAGGGTAGCCTTGATACAAAGGGGATGAAACCCTAGGGAGACAAAGCTCAAATCCATGTCTAAGCCTAAATCTTGTCTAAGGGGTAAAGGAGGGGTCCAGGCTACTTATATAGGCATACATGGCTAGCAAGGCGAAAAGGTACGCAAGTGGATAACTTAGGCAGTTTGGTGAGTCATTCTCGTCAAATCCGGTTTGGGGCCGGTCGGACCGGGCCTGTGACCGGGTGGTCCGGTCCTGGGTCCGGTCGACCGGGCGCCAACCGGAAACCTCGCAAGTTTCCGTCCGGTTGCCTTCCGGTACGATGCAGGGAAATCCGGTTGGGCGCCCAGTTGACCGGGCCTGGGACCGGACGGTCCGGTTGTGGGGCCGGTCCAACCGGGTCCTGGGCCGGCCAGCCTTCTTCTCTTCTTTCCTTCTTCTTCTTCTTCTTCTCTCTTCCTTGCACCATGGGAGTTCCTTCTCTCTTGGTCCTTGTTGATGTCGGCACCTATAGACACAATGATGATAGGCATGAGGTAGCATACCATTCAAGTTGGTGTTGAGGTCGACCATAGAGAGGAAAGGGTTCACCTTGACATATATGGCGGGGGTTTGTGTTGTTGGTCCACTTGGGGGACTCCTTGGCCATGGTGTAGCGTCGACGATAGGCGGGGCTGCACTTGACGGTCTTGAGGTGGAGGTGTCCGAAAGCCACCCCGCATCAATAGCCCCCCATGATATATGGCTGTTGGGGGTTACCAGGCCGGATTATCCGCCCCCCAGCATGAAATATCCGGCTAAAAATACGGGGGCAGTATAGGGGTTCACGCCCAAAAGTTATTAGCAGCTTTTTGGGGGCCGGATTATCCGCCCACCACTTGGCCGGATAATCCGCTCCCCTGAAAACTGGCAGAGACAGCAAAACGAGAATGAGCATAACTTGAGCATCCGGACTCTTATGGACAACTCCTACAAATATAACTCAATGCAAACATTAGTGCATAGGGATTTTCATCAATTACCAAAACCACACATGGGGACTCCATGCACTTTCATTGATTGACAAAAAAGGCAAGTATCTTGCAAAATCACGGATAAAAAAATACAAGAGACCTCAAGTTCCTTGTACAGGGAGGGTGATATTCGAGACCCATCAGCCAATAGCGTCCCTCAAAGTTATAAAAAGATAAAATGAAATGGAAGGGGTCAAAAGGAAGGCAATTATCCCGCAATATCAAGGGTAAAAATGATAAACATATCATATGTTTATTGTTTAGTGAGGCGTACATTTGGGACTCATCAGCTAACGATGTCCCTCAACGTTTACAAGGTGGGACGGGAACGAAAGATTAAGTCAAGTAGCCTACAATCACGGGTAAAAAATAATTGAAGAAAAGAAACGTCTATTGTTTAGAGGGGCTGAAATTGGGGATCCATTTGCCAGCAGCTTCCTCAACATTAACAAGACGGCAGGGGGTCGAAGAAAAAATGAAGTAGACAGAAATCAGGGGTAAAAATAAATCTAAGAAAGGAAACGTTTATTGTGCAGAGAGGAAGACATCAGGGACCAAACAACCAGCAACATAAATGGATAAATCGGGGAATGTCAACCAGGTTGAAACAGAGGGCAACCAAAAAATAGGGCCAGAGCCGCTGCCATCTGGGCCCCACGGTCCGCCGGGGCGCCGATTTGCGTTGACTTGGCCGGCGATCATGCGCGAAGTTTTTGCCGAATCCGTGGCGCTAGATGACCTTAGAAATGATAAAAATAAAGTTTTAAGATCTACCATGAAAAGAGCAAAAATCATCGGGGATAGATCATCATCGACCACGATCGGAGCCCAACTTCATCGCCTATGGAAACTTTCTTTTGTAGTGTATTTTGTATACATTTGGTCAAAGTTTATAGAGTTTTACTTTGACTAGAACTGATATGAATCCTAATTTAGGAAATATGGAGTATTGACTACAATGACACGTTCCCACCGGTCGTGGTTGTCAAGCCCACAACAATTCATCTTTTCCTACTATCAATTGTCGTGTCTTCTTGTGGTCTATTTGTTAAGATGGTGTCAAAATGATTTTATTCATGGCATTCTTCAAGATCATGACGAAACCTTCGGGTTTTGAAGATTCCCTTCACCACGATCATGTCTTCGCGATTGGTAAAACTATCCATGGCCTCAAATATGCATTAGGGCTTTGTTTGCTTGCCTCAGTTCCAAATTGTTGGAATGGTTGTTGATAATGAGTTGGTATTTTTGTGTTTGTGTGTATTGATGACTTAATTATCATCAACTCGTCTAACTCGTCCATTGGTGATTTATTTGGTGTGCCTCAATTATGCTTTTTTGTTAAGGACCTCGGTCAAATCCATTTATTTCTTGGCATCGAGGTGACCTAGAGGCACGTGATGCCTCAACGCAAGTATATTAGGGATTTTCTTTAGGACACAAACATGCAATCTCTTAGACCAATGACTACATCGTTTTCCAGCTTCAAAAATTTATCCAAGAGTGTTGGAGTTCCCTTTTCCTCGACAGATGTCACCATGTATAGAAGCATAATTGGGGCCTTACAATATTAAATTATCATAAGTGTGCTAATATATGCAGGCTCCAATGGATGTGCATTGGGGGAGCAGTGAAGAGAATACTGCGATTTTAATGGATGGACTTCGTATACACAAGCACATATCAATGTTTCTTATAGCTTTGTATAGAGCAAATTGGTGTCATGGATTGCTCTTAAGAAGCTTAAGTACCGAATAAGAGTAAGATTCCGTTCGTTCTCCAAAATATGGGGGTTGTTCATTCCATAGCACCCTCGTTATGGTGTGATAATCTTGGAGCAACCTACCTTGATGCTAATCTGGTGTCTCACGCAAGACTAAGCACATAGAATTGATTTTCTTTTTGCGTGAGTAAGAGTTGCGTAGAAAGGCTTAGAGATTCGGCTCATAAAAAGTCATGCTCAACATAAATATATTTTCAATAAAGTTGATTTGTTCGGTAGGTTAGGGTGCTTCTCAACCTAGTTCATGTTAAGCATGAGATTGACTGGGGGAGGTTGAGAGTTACATATTCATCGTGTATAGTTTTTTATATGATCATGTATAACACTTATGCTCATAAATAAAAGGTGTTGTAGGATTTCAATTATTCTCCCAAAAAAAGTTATAATCAGGAACATGTGGAGTAAATTGTATGTCTGTGCAATTTCCCAAAACACTTTTCTCAAGACAAATTGATGGGTTGAAGAACAATCTCAGCCATTGACGACAAAACATACGGTTTTGCATCTAGGCCATGGACAGCTCGGCCCAAAATTTCCAAGCATGGGGTCTAAAAATGTTGGCCCGTTAGCCAGGTTGGGCCTAGGTAGTGCAAATAAATAATTGTGCGAGGAGGCTTGGTCTGGCTAAGATTTCGGGCTTTTTGGTCGGGCTAGGCCTAGGCTTGTTTCTTTTTTGCCTTGGATTTTCTTTGTCCGAGCCCAATGCCTAGGTATTTGCTGCACGGCTCACTCGACCATGGGACCTATACATCGACCAGGTCGGTGGCTACCGGTCACCGCACACCCCCTAGTCGGGTTTGGGCCTGGCCCATTTTTTCTGTTTCGCGTGTAGTAGTTCAGTTTTCCATTTTGGTTTCCTTTTTCTTTTCTTTTTTTGGTTCCTTTTTCTGTTTTTCTTTTTTGTTTTCGGTTTTGTTTATAGTTTTTCAGATTCAAAAACATTAATTTTTAAAAATTGTTCAAATTGAGAAAATATTTAAATTAAAAATGTTCAAATTCGAAAATCGTTCGACTTTGAGAACCGTTCAAATCTGAAGACCGTTCAAATTTGAAAAACCGTTCAAAAGTGAAAAATGTTAAAATTTAAAATATATTCATATTTAAAACATTTTAAAAAATAACAAAATTCAAATTTAAAAATGTTAAAATTTAAATATGTTCAAATTCGAAAAACGTTCGAAGTTTGAAAATTTTAAATTTCAGAAAAAACTAATATTTAAAATTCCAGATTTTAAAAAATCGGATCGAAAAAGAATCAGCTTTTAAAAAACGTAAAAAGAAAAATATAACAGAAAAAAGATAAAGAAAAATAGGAGGAACGTTGGGCCGGCCAACAACCCGTCTGGGGGGTGTGCGGCGCCTGGTCCGTGCCGGGTCGGCATACAGCACCCGCCTGGACCACGGCCTTGTTGTGACCGTTTGTTGCTGCCTTGTCGGAAAACGCGACCAAGCAGCGGCCAGTGCGGCAGTGTCTTCTCGCCCTCGCCCTCGGCGACCACCGTCTCTGCCGCTACCACAGAGCCTCCTACTCTTCTTTTCCGTGCGGAAGATCGGTGCATTTCTCGATCTCACCACCCGCCGGTCGCCGGCGCCGCCTCTGCGCCTCCCAATTTTCCCAAACCCTAGAGCCAAATCCCCCACACAGCCGGGTTTGCTGGTAGGCAGGAGAGGCGAATCGAGCCCCCCTGCCGCTGCCCGGCATGTCGCCACGCGCGTACGCATGAGCTCGTCCATGGACGAGATCAACCTGTTGGGGCAGGCGCAGCGGCAGCAGCAGCACCACATGTCCGTCCGCGGCATCGGCGAGGAGATCGACCTCGAGATCGACCAGTGCTGTGAGGATCCCTCTTTCTCCGACGCAGCGCTCGTGGCCGTCCCCTCCCCGCAAGACCCCGTCGTCCCCGCCGACGACCACAAGGGCTTCCTCATCCCGTGCTCGCAGTCGCAGCCTGCCGCGGTGGACGGCCAACCGCAGCCCACGCCGCCGCAAAGGGAGGAACACCAAGGCACACTCAGGCTGCTGCCGCATACCAAGAAGAAGAAGAAGGTGGTGAAGAAATGGCGGGAAGAGTGGGCGGACACCTACAAGTGGGCGTATGTGGCCGTGCACGACAACACCAGCAGAATCTTCTGCACTGTCTGCAAGGAGTTCGGCCGGAAACATCGCCGGAACCCCTATGGGAACGAGGGGAGCAGGAACATGCAGATGAGTGCCCTCGAAGAGCACAACAATAGCTTGCTGCATAAGGAGGCGCTCCGACTACAGTCTGCGTCCAAGGAGAAGGTGCAGAGTCCTGAGATAGAGAGGCCGGTCTATGTCAAAGGTTGGTCATCATGTCTGAGCTCCTGCGATTAAGCTATGGGTTTGCTTGTTGGGTGTTTGTAGGAATTAGGAGTGTGTACTGGTTTATTAATTAGGTATTCAGGCAAGTCTCTTCACTTCCTGTGTAAATAGTTTAAATTGACTTGTGGGAAATACATAACTTGATTTTTTTAGTATGTCATAATGTTCTTACTTTTGAAATTCGTTGCTTTGATGATCCCATGCCACCAGTACGCAGTGGGAACTTGGAAGTGCTTCTGTCTTCAGTAGTATAAGAAAATGAACATAGTCTAAGCAAATGATAGGATGAAGGGCCATCAAACAGTTTGTAACTATAAATGCTTAAATGTCAGAACCTTTTCAATGCGCTCCATCTTCTATCAAATTGGAACAAATTAATAATATACCTATTTTAAATTTCAAGGTTTTATCTGAATTGTGCATCTCCCATTTCAGCTTTGTCAAAAACAGCAGCTTCAATACTTGAGTCTGTCTCAAACAAGGATCCTCATGAAGCTGAATTTATACAGTCTATCCAGGAGGTGGTTCATTCTATCGAACCAGTTTTGGTGAAGAACTCCCAGTAACTCTCTCTTTCTCTCCTCCTCCCCTTCTTGAGGGACAGTATGCCTAAGCCTCAATTGTAACATGATTCCTGATGGTCTTTTTTCAGATATGTTCAGATATTGGAGCGTTTATTAGAACCTGAGAGATGTTTTGTGTTTAGAGTGCCATGGATTGATGACAGAGGCGAATCACATGTCAATCGAGGTTTTCGTGTGCAGTTCAGTCAGGCTTTAGGTCCATGCAGAGGTGGTCTTCGCTTCCATCCTTCCATGAACTTAAGTGTGGCAAAGTTTCTAGCTTTTGAGCAGGTATTAGCGTACTTGTCCTGAATGCATTTTGCATGTAAATGAACTTGCTGCTAAAATATGAATTTCATTCTTGTACCATCTGTGATCATAATACACTAAATAACCAAACTTGTTTTCCGTTTGATTAATAGCTGTAATGCATAGAGTTACTTCTCAAGTAATGGAATACACATGAACTTGAGCTTCTACGAATACTGTTATGTTGTTTTCCCTTATTCCATACAGGCTTCTAAAGCTAATGGTATGATTAGAGCAGTCTTATTTTCTGTGCAAAATGAGGGTATTTGTGTGGATGTGCATGGGTGGGATGCTTTTTTGCACTCAGTTGGTATACATGTCTATTAGTGTGCCAATGGAGCCAAGTTTTATAAAAAAAATGTTTGCAGTGCTATTTTATGATTTTATCATGTCTGAATTCATTGGATTGTGGTAGTGAAGAGTGACCACTTAACCAAGAGGTTGTTCTCAATGGATGTCAAAATTAAAGCCTATTAGAGACTCACTATAGCATTTGAGTTATTTGTCTTTATGCAGACTTTGAAAAATGCCCTGTCACTATATAAACTTGGAGGTGCTGCTGGAGGGAGTGATTTTGATCCAAAGGGTAAAAGTGAAAGTGAGGTACTTGTGTTGTATTTTATTTCCTTCATGCAATAGTATTTTGCTTCACGTAATAAGAATTTGGTCAATGCCAGGTAATGCGTTTTTGTCAAAGTTTTATGGATGAGCTGTACAGATATTTGGGCCCTGATCAGGTACTTTACAATCAGAGATTATGTCTTTTCTGTATAGACTGAGTTTTTTGTTTTGTAATGAATTAAATGGTGGTCAAAACTATAATTTAAACCAGGAATTTATGCTTCAGTTTCTGTCTTAGGATCTCCCTGCTGAAGATGTTGGTGTTGGTCCTAGGGAAATGGGCTACCTATTTGGACAGTACAGACGCCTTTCTGGCCATTTTCAGGTACACCACACATGTTACCCAAAATAATGCTTGTGATCCTCTTTAGGAGTCCTTTACTTCGAGTACTCTGGCTATTATTGCTATTAGACTAAGAAGTAAAGACTTGCCTTCTCTGTTTAGAATATTCGAACATTATGTTAAAATTCGTTCAGTTTTGTTTTAGCAAGAATCTGTTTCATGTGCACCTCTAGTTGTATTACAGAATAGTGTTCCTTGATATTTAATTAAAACTTTGTACGCCTGTTCTGATGCTGAACTTGTCACTTGGTTCCACTATTTCGTTTTGTTTACTATTGTTCTTGTTTCTACTTTTACATGTTAGGTTCATGAATCTTTGCAGCTTTCTTGTAAATTTAAGTATTCACTCCTGTCCTTATGCAGGGAAATTTTACAGGCCCTAAAATCTTCTGGTCTGGTTCTAGTTTCCGTACGGAAGCTACTGGATATGGGCTGGTAAAGTGGTATCTTAACTTCTCTTTCGAGAAGCAATTAGTCTAAATCTTTTCATGTGGCAGTTCTTTCACAAAGTAATACTTTTGCCGCATGTGTTGGTCATTTTTTCCTGTTGAAAAAAGTGTTGCAAAATTGTATGTAGGTATTTTGTGCACGTGTTGTACTTGCTGATATGAACAAGGAGCTCAAAGGATTAAGGTTTTTGACAGATATACATATTTGGTTTTGTGTTGTATTTTATCCATTCATCGGCATCATAATATGCATGGTGCAGATGTGCGATAAGTGGCTCTGGAAAGATAGCAATGCATGTCTTGGAAAAGCTTTTGTCGTGTGAAGCTATCCCTGTTACAGTCTCAGGTATACAAATTTAGCTTGGATTATTTGGAAAATAAAAACAATGTGATGGGGTACAACTATTGGCATGGGCAAAATCAATAGTCTTCTATTATGAAACAAGCCGATCGCGGCATGCGGAGGCACATAGAATCTCGTGAATTGAATACTGCTACTCATACAAATTTAGACTAGTTGATATCTGATTTCGAAGGTCCTTATGATTGTATACTTATAATGGGGCTCATAGTTGTACACTCTTCCCGAAAATGCTTTCGCCCCGCTTTATATAGAAAGCAACCACATCCATACAAGGTTCAAGTGCAAAATAAGAGAAAGAGAGTGCACTCTTTTCTCCATCAAAATCTTTTGTGGTACTTGTACAGTAGCTATATCAATTCTAACCAGTGAAACCTGATGGACACCTCCAATGTTGCAGATTCAAAAGGCTATCTATTAGATGGAGACGGGTTTGATTATGTGAAATATTCACTTATAAGGAACATTAAGGCTCAGCAAAAGAGCCTCAAGTGGGTACTTGCCTTTCCCTTATTTTTAGTTTGTAATTATTGAGCTTTTGAGATACCATTTTCCATTTAACCGTACAGGGAGTATTTGAAAACATTTCCACGTGCCAAGTACATCGATGATGCAAAACCATGGGGTGAGCAGTGTGATGTTGCATTCCCTTGTGCATCACAAAATGAGATTGACCAAGGGGAGGCTCTTGCAATAGTCACCTCTGGTTGCCGTGTTCTTATAGAATGTATGCACTCTTGAACTGTGCCCTCTTGGTTCCCGTCTAATTATATAACTCCTACTGATATTATTATTCGTGCCAACTGCAGGTTCAAATATGCCATGCACTGCTCAAGCAGTTGATATACTAAGAAAGGCAAAAGTTCATGTCGCTCCAGCAAAGGCAACTGCTGCTGGTGGGGTAATTCACCGTCTGAATTCTTTCCATTTTCCGAAACCAAATAATTCAACTTCCAAGTATGGTTGCTGTACTTTCTAACTGGGAAGCTAACCTAGACTTCACACAAACAACTTTAATGAAAATCACATAAAAGATGAGACCACTTTAATGTTGTTATTTTTGTTTCTCTTGAATAACAAACAGGTAGCAGTCGGAGAACTCGAACTTAATTCTGAGTTCAGTTTGATGCAGTGGTCGGTGGAAGATTTTGAGAACAAAATACAGGTATGATCTGCTCCTGCCCGTTGGGTCATACAATGTTACTACAGACCTGCTTAGCTTCTTTTTTGTTTTAAACAGGACGCAGTAAAGCAAACATATGACAGATCAATGAAAGCTGCTCAAGATTATGGCATCATGAAAGAGAACCCAGAGTTAGTTTCCTTGTGCATTTATGTGGATATCTTCTTCCAATGCTTCCACTTGGCTTCACTCCCAGAATCTGATCTATCTCTTGCTGTCTGCAGGTCATTAGTGCATGGTGCAAATATATCTGCATTCCTCAACATTGCACAAGCCATGACTGATCAAGGATGTGTCTAGCTAAGCGTTTGGTTCTGTCAAGAAATAGAATTACACGTTGATAGGGTTTTGCTTGAAACTGGTTGTTGCAGTCATCTATCATGAGGATTCTTAGCCTCACAAATCGATATATCTTTGGGCCTTATAGGAAAGAAGATCTGTTCTAGATATAGAAGGGCCTTCCTTCTGGACATGCTGTTTCTGCTCCCGGGAGCACATGCACCTGGTTTTTATAATTAAATTTCAACATATTATATAATGTCAAAAAAATCCGATAAAAAATGTTACGGATACATCTTGATGTTCTATGTGTTTGCAAAGTCGTTTCACGAAAAATCGATACTTTTTGTGTCATGTGTAAAAAAGTTAAAATTTGGTGCTAAATATAAGCTCTTCACAAGACGTTTTCCTTGTCATTTTTACACAGGACACCAAACCTACCGGTTTCGCGCGAAACTTGGCATACACATATGGATTGTTGACATATACGCGTGAAATTTGTGTTTGTATTTTTTGTGATATTTTAAAATGTTTTTCTCTGTAGCAGGAGCATATGCACCTAAGATCAAAATTGCATTTCCGCTTCTGTTGTAGATCACCAATGTATTGATTCATTATTGCCCATCAGTATAAATTGAAGGGAACAGAAACGATTATTTTATGCTTAGGAGTTGCTCTTATTCTGAAAGGACTGAAAATAATGTATAAGCTTTTTGCAAAAGCTGTAAAATTCACATCAAGGAGCTATTTATCTGAAGCAGGGATCTAGAATTTTGGTTAAAGCGTCAGGCAGACTTGTTTACAGAATAGGATCCTTACATAAGCGATATAACCCTGAACAACACTGATAAATTACATGCCGAAGTACATTATGCAGATGCTTTTTGATAATCCACACCTCAACAAAGATCAGTGCGAGAGCCCATTGCTGCCTTCCGTAGCCTCTTCACGGTATTTTTTCCAGCCAATTGATGTGAAAACAAAATCACGGGCAGCATATATATAACCACTTTGGGCTTTCCCTACAAATAGATTTTCAGAAACATGCCCCGTCTTATGATCTTGAAGCCTAAGCTGATGACTTCCCTGTCTGTTCTGCTAAGAAATGCTCAAGCATGTCCTCCTCGTCATCTGTACCAACATTAGGATGCCGGCTTTGTAAGGTGAATCTCAATATCCGAAGTCCACAAAGAAGTGCTAGGAAGCTTACCTTCAAAATCTTCATCAAATTCGATGTCCTCCTCCTCTTCTTCATCGTCTTCTTCAGCAAGAGTACTTGCTCCTTTCTGAAAAGACAATTCATGTAACGTGAATTCAATGGAAAAAATATACGAAAAACATCTGATGAATTTAAAAAATTGGGTAACAGTACATAGGGATATCACTAAGTATGTTGCCACTAAGGCTAAATGTAACACAGGCAATGGCACACGTCTTATGTAGGATAAAGTACCACTATATGCCTTCCACTTTCAAAATACTGTCTCCCAGTGAGTCTCTTTTCCTTTGGGGCTGTAAGAGCTGAATCTGGCATAAGCCTGCAAAAATAATGAAATTCAAAAGACTATCTGTAACCACATGTCGAAACAATCAACATCTAAATTTAGGAAACATATGCTCTCGAAGGGAAACAAATCATGCTAAGAAGATCCCATTATCCATGAGATCATTGAGAGCAAGGTAATTATAAAAATAGAATAAAAACTTGAATGCTTACTTAGCACGCTGTAGTGCTAATTCAGCTTCAAAACGTTCTCTCCAGGCCATAAAGCTCTCCACAGTAACAGCTTCACCATGGGGTACAATGACCTAACAAGCAGCAAATGTTTCAACCATAAAGTATATGCATCAAAATTATATTAGCTAAAGGGGAACATAACAGCAAATTTCAATAGTTCATGATACAGTAATACAACAAACCTCCTCTGCTGGTTCTTCATTTTCTTCAGATTCCCCATCTCCAGCATTTTGACCATATTTCTCAGTTAACCATTCTTTAGCAGAGTCGAGAAGAGTATAAACCATAGCCATGCCAAGATTCTCAGTTGCCTAAAAGATTGGAAGCTTGAACAGAACATGAGATGACATAGCAGGTAACTGATGATATGCCACACAACCTATAATGCACTCCTAAGATCTGGTGATATTTGAGCACAGTATGTTCAAAAACTGTAATTTCGTGCGGTCCCAATCAAAACTCGAGCTAGTACTGACATATGAGCCAAAATGAGCTTTTAACAATTCCTATAGTACATCTGAGTCAACGTATAGGTTGCTTTAGATATTGAAATGGTGAATAAATTGACACTTTGGACATGAGTTCTAATGAAAATATGTTGCTTCAAACAAAACTAAGTACGCATTAAGAAAGTATATTTCATCATAGATCTAGTAATAACAATGTAGTATTGTTGTAGATGTGTGTATTTTCCTTGCGACTCCCGAGAAGTAAGCCTGGCTCACTTAGTTGGGGCCTTGGGGGAGTGGATGTACAACCCCACCACCTTGACGCGGTTATCCGTTCTGGTTTATACTGCAAGGGTCTCCCTTATAACTTTCCTTCAAAAAAAAAAACTAGCTCTATTAGGTGAGCGCTTTCTTTGTAGTTTGGGGTCTCTATGAGTTTTGTGTGGTATTGCTGGTTGGGGTCGTTGTGAGCCTCCAAAGTGCATTGTGGGTGTTGTCTATGTGGTTAGTTATCCAGCCGTTCACTTTTTCAGTGCAAGTTAGCCAACATCACTGGCTATGTTGTTGGGAGTAGTCCGCAAAAGAGGTTCACCATTTTTTTCCATAAAAACTTGGCTATTCAATTATTCTTTTGCTCTTTGTAACTGACTGATTGAGCTCCTGCTAGTTTTTCGACAAAAAAAATACACTAGTTTTCCAGCCAAATATAATGATATGATATCAGTCCATTCTTATTTGGTTCATTTAAATTATTTAAGTTCAAAGACAGCTAGCTTCATTTTACCGCACTATCAAACGAGACAAGAAAACTGGAGCCAAAACGAAGTACCTACGTACCTCTTGTTCAAGCTTTTCTTTCAAGGATGTAAGGTCTTCTGGTTTAATACCCCTTACACTGCATGATTTTGGTTATAATTCAACAGTAAGTTTTAGAAACACAATAAGCGTACATGTTGCACCAAAAGCAAGAGTATCCATAGACATACACACACACACAATTCCTTGCTTAAAGCCATGTTGGACTATCAAGTTAAATAACTCAACCTTTTGACATTCACAAGTGGAGGCTCGTCCGGGTACTTCTCAGTGTGTGCAAATATCAGAGCCATTTGAACTGCGAACCGGGGCCAGGTTACATGAAATCTGATATGAACCCAGCATTCTGGGATGTATGCAAGCTCGTTTGTGTTTCTATAAAGAATACAATTCTATAAAAGTCGTTTACCTGGCACACGAGCGGCCTCGTCAAAATCATCATCCTGGTCAATATAAAGGCAGGAATAAATCACAGGTTTCATCAAAGGAAATTGCAAAGGCATTCATAAATATGACTAGCATATAGAAATTGTAAGAAGCTCAAAATGTGTGACGCTCAGCGTTGTCACCCAGGCCAGATTCAATAAAGTGCGTTAAATATGTACACCACGGATTGATTCATCTGCAAGACAGGAAATACCTGAGGGGATAGCAGGATCTCGAAGCAGCGGGCCGTGGTGTCGATCCCGCTCTCGCTGGGGTCGATCTCTGCCAAAAAAAAAAATCCCGTAAGCAACAGTGGCTAAATCAGCGAGGAAGAGCAAGGCCGAGCTAGACAGAAGCAAAGGAGCGAGGAATTCGGAAAGGAAAGAAGAGAATAACCCTTGATGTCGTCCATGAGGATGGACTGCAGGGCCTCCAGCTCCATCTCCTGCTCCTGCTCGTAGTCTGAGATGCCATCCACGGATGCAGCATCATATGCGGCAATTACACACAAAATTGCAGTGAGTACCACCATAGAAGGGAAAGTGTATAGAGGAGTCGACGCGAGGAAGAGGCGGGGCTTGGGTTCATCGTACCTGCCATGACCGGCGAATTCTCTGTTCCTTCTTACTCCGCTACTATTCTCCGGGAGGATCCAGTTATCCTACCGGAGAGACTTCGGAGGCGGCGGTGGAGAGGCTGTCGCCGGAAGGGGTGTGGGATGGGAGAGCGAGACGGGCTTGGCAGGGCTAGGAAGGCTCGCTCCGCTCTGGATGGGCTGGATAACGCAATGGGCATGAGCCCATGAGATGAAGAGGCTCAGATCCACATGAGAAAAGTTCTTTCAATATCTTGATGAGAAAATAGGGACTTTTTGGTAGCGGCATCCACAAACCAGACTCGGTGAAGAAAAAATTAGGCTGATTGGATTCTGGCTGTTTCTTGTTAGATATATACTAGTACAAATACCTGTGCGTTGCACCGGGTATAAGTAAGAAATAATTTCTTAATTAAAAAACGACATCATAATACGAATTTTGCTCCAAAATTGATTGACCCGTGTAGAATAATTTTATTTTTCTAGCATATGAACTTGGAGTTGACACAACATCAAATATGTCTCAAAGGCTAACCATAATGTGTAAGTTAATCTAAGTTATGCCAAATCCATAGCAAATTCCTCAGGAATCAATGAATTCGTTTGTCATAGGCAAACTCGCCGTGAGGAGCTTGAGCAAAGCGGCGAGCAGACGTCCCCTAGCGCTTGCGCGCGAGGATGAAACACCAGAGGGCTTCTCCCCTTGCGCCCCATCGCGTGTTGGAGGGCGTCGCCATGCCGCGGATTACTCATGTGATGGAAAATTAACACTTTTCCTAATTTTCAGCTAGCTGAAATCTCAATTCGTCTCAGGTCAGCTCGCTGGCCGTTCATTCGGAACGTTAGCGCGAATCTTGGCACTAGCACCGCTCGCTCGTGGCTCTGGTCGCCTTATGTTTTCGGTCCAGGCTTTATACCGGTTTTTCTGCTCGATCTGGTTTTTTTGTCCATACCCTACTTTCCCCTTCCCATTCATTTCTCTTTTATCTCTGGCAGAGGAGAGAGCTTTTCTCCTACGGTGGTTGGTGATCTCCCCCGGCCAGGACATGGGTACCCCAGCGGGCGGCTGTGAGATCGGTAAAGGCCACCGGAGCGAGGAACCGGGAGGAGCCCGCTTGATCTCGTCCCCGTGTTTCGTCGCTGTAAGTGAGAAGTATGGGTTTGTGTAGATGCCGGGGAGCTGGGTTCCTCCATGCCGGAGCTTCCAGCGAGCGGCCACCATTTCGAGGATGCAGTAGGAGGCTGCGGCGCCGGCGTTTGGGTATCTATTCCTCGTTGTTCTCCTTTTCTGTCTGTCTTGTAGCCTGCTCTATGTGCGCCTTCGCAACGTAGTCTTCTAAATTAGCACTCTGATTTGGTTAGTTCTGGGTATTTTGTGTTGTTCTCACGTGGTTAGGTGGTGCAGGGGAACGCGAATACATTGATTTGCTAGGCTATTCTGGATCGCGTGCACCCGTGCTATTCCCCCCCCCCCAGATTTTCCTAATGTTTTTGGGCCGCCCTTGATTCAAAATGTATACTGGTAGGAGAATTTGTTAATTGTGAACTTAGAGAGTGGCAGCCACGAGAGTTTAGCTGGGGCAATATCGAATTCGAAGATGCTGATAATTTGCCGATGGACATTTGCTCAGCAAAATTGATTCCCCAACTGCAAGTAGTGTATGTTTTGCACACATGCCGGTTTTCAAATATTAATTAGCTAGAAAGAAGGCTAGGAAAATAAAGATCAAATAAGTGAAACTAACCCTTTGTATTTTGCAATACTGGTAGCCATTTTTAACTTTCATTTTCCTGATGACTCTTGTGACTTATAATCAGTAGAACACACGGTGTAACATGGCTCTTGCTTGGTAATGGTTCTGTTTTTTTCCATATGCTTTTGTTTGCCCTGTTTTTACATGTTTTTTTACGAATGGTAGTATGATCCTTTTTTACATTGTTGTTCGATTGGTAGTCAGAGGAGCGTTGTTCATTTTGGTTAGGATTTCTTTAGTGCATATGCATTTCGAGGCTCAAAGCAGGTGTTGCCGTCAAGGGGGTGTCAAAGATGTTTGTTGGCTTCCTTTAATTTGTATTGAAGTTTTAAGTGGTCAGTGGACATTTATGCATGCACATTCTACATGTGTGGTGTTTTAACATATGATACCTGAACAGTATGTGTGGTGTTTTGCACATTCCGTATTAGTGGACGCGGGGTTTAATTTGCTCTGCTATGTGTAGTAGCATGCACCCTGTGAACTGCAAATCAATACCGAATTTGCATGCAATTTTGATGTTCATTGTACTACTGTGTACTCTTCATTTTCTTCCGCAATACAGTAAAGGAACTTTCATTTTCTTCTCACTTTTTGTCATTTTATCATTTAGTTCATAGACTTGTTATCTTCAGATTTTTTATTTGAATACAACATCATGTGACTTTGCAGCAAACCTGCAGCAACAAGTTTGGTCTAGGACGAGAATTGCTGAAGCTCGGGAACCCGGGTAAGTGTCTCTTGGTTCAGGAATTATGAGTTTACTTTTCCTGAAATAATTTTTTTCTCAATCATCAGCAACTATATGTTCAGTTTCTCCTTGAATCTGTCCTTTCTATGTTTGTGGCTCATCTTGGAACTTCCAGTAGGTGCGTGAACAGTTTTGATGTAGTTTATCTCCTATTTTCAGTTTTCTCTCCTCAGTTTGTCCTCATTTTTAAGAGGTAAAACAAGGTTGATGTATAACCCGAAGCTTAATTTGTACATGACAGTGGGCATATACTCATGCAGAAGATTCGTGAACCGGCCAGTTTTGCTTAGTTTTGCATTATTTTATTCCATTTTATTAGCTCATTTTTTTAATTTTGTTTTTATCTTTGCATCTTCAGTTTCCCGTTGATAAAATCAGATATTGATTTGATGCTTGATGCAAATTTACAGTCTTCCTAATTCAGAAAATAGGTTCTCTCATATTCCAGTTGTTTCTATATTCATTTAACTAAGTTTACAATTTCACTTTACATATGTTTAACTTAGCCTATGTAAGTAGAATATTTCACATATGTTACTATTTTAGGAAGCTGAAAATAGGGTCACAGGGATACCTCTGCAACAGCAGTTTTGTTTCTTCAGTTTTTCATCATTTTCTATTCATTATTTCAGACTTCATTATATTTCTTTCTTTTTCTTCAGTTTTTATCTCTTTGTATCTTTTTTCATCTTCTTTCTTCCTTTCTGTTTATTTCCTCATTAATCTCGGTCCTCTAATTTATTTCTTCTCAGTCCTCTTCATAATTCTGAGTGTTTTATTTCCTTATTTCTCAGTTCTCAGTTTCTCATATTATCTCTTAATTGATTCTATGTCTATTTCTTCATTTATCTCATTCTTCTCATTTACAATTTCCGAGTCTCATTTTTTTCTCATATTTGTTTTCTATTTTCTTAGTTATATTTGCTTAGTATCTTGTCTTCTCGGGTTTCCAATTACTTCTTCTCTTCTTTTTCTCAGTCCTCAGTTTCTCATATTTCTTGTCACTCTTTTTCTGTATCTCTTTCCTCAGGTTTTCAGTTACTTCTTCTCTTTTTTGTTCTCAGTCCTCAGTTTCTCCTATTTCTTTGTCACTCTTTTTTTCCGTATCTCTTTGTTCATTTATTTATTTATTCACCTCTCTGTTTCTCTTTCATTTTCTCGGCTCTTCTTCATTCTCATTATTCTCGGTCATCTTTTTGTTTATTTTCTTAGTCTTTATTTTCTCATATTTCTGTGTCCTTCTTTCTTCGGTATCTCTTAACTTTACCATTTGGTTTGCTGGAGATTGATGATGTGATGTGAACTTCATGTGATGTGCTTAGTTTATAAGTTGCTATGAAAAATTAAGTTGTGAAAATCTTGTTTAATCAGGAGTTTCTTCTTTTTGTTTGCTTCATTTATTCAGTGCAGCCGGAGAACTCCCAGATTATGTGGTTAATGTGGTCGATTCTTTCGTCAGAACATATATAATCTCAATGGAGGGCCAGGGCCATGGGAAGCCTGCCTAAGTAGGGCACAAGAAAGTTGTGCGTTCTTTTTCAGTCTCATAGGTTTTTTGCTTTAATTTTGCTCTCAATCGATCTCTAGCTCATTTATTCTTCAATTTTTCTTAAATTTGCAAAGTGAAAATATCCAAAGTATATAGCTAGATGATGGTTAATCCGAAGTAACCAAAAATTAATTTCCACAACTATGTAAAACTACATAAAGTAGTACTACCATAAATTGTGTCTATTCACCATTGTTCTGAGCGAAGATGTTGTAGTAGCTAGGTTTAGAACTGCAGAAACGTCATTCTGTTACGATACTAGTTGCTAGGATTAGAACTGCTGGCATTGTTCACAACAAATAGGCTTCCACTACTTTGCATTTGTCGTTGTTGCGCATGACGATGCGGATGAGCAATGTTGCCGCTGCCCCCTTTCTTCACGTATCTTCCAGGATGAATCCACAATCAATATTTTCTTCAGTTTTGCAAGTCCCTGTAGTCTATATTTAAACTTGCATTTGCTGGTTACTGAACTTTTCTTTTCACTCATTTTTATCGTTCTTTTCAGCCTGTCATGTCATTTCTGTAGTTAGTATTTTCTCAATTTCCTCTGTTTTGCATATTCTCAATTACTAACACTTGACCATTTTTGGTGCAGTCAAAATAGGCATACGAGGGGGAGAGCTAGATATTTCTACTACGTTGATCAAGAGAGAGAGAGAGTGAGAGAGATGCTCTCTCTCTCTGATCCTACATTTTATCTCGTTTTTCTTGTGCACCCCCTGCCGGTGTGCCGGTGTTGGTGTTTGTGCATAAAGAGGAAGAAGAGAGAATGCTGAGATGGGGGCAGTTGGTAGAATGGGCTGGCAACTGCAATGCCTAGGATGTTCTCTTTTTGTAAGGCCAAGAAGTACGTAGTTGCAACAATAGTGTGTAAATTATCCCATGTTTTGACTTTTATTTAGGTAGCATAGAAGGCTTTAGTTTTCGGGAGCTGGCCAGGCGTGATTCGAGAAAACCGAGAAAAACCAGACTGAAGTAATGAACAGTTTTTTTTGGTTTTGCTGTTCAGAATGAAGTAATGAATGGGGACCGTGGAATGAGGAAATTTGGACGAATAGAAGGGAAATCTGACTTGAGACGAATTGCAATTTCAGCTAGATGACAATTAGATAGTCCCAAAATTAATACTAAGTTACCAATATTTATTATAGATCGGAGGAGTATTCAAAATAATTTAAATATGTTTTTCTTTCATGTACTAATTGTTTCACGTGTATGGCAAGCCTTGAGGCATAAACGTGGATCGCCATCCGGCCTACAAATTTGACTTAAAATTGGACAGTTCCAGGATAAGCACCTTTTCCTTTTTCCTCACCAAGTCCTTATGCTAATCGTGCAAACTTTCTTTTAATCAACACATTTTGACAGCAATGGTAGCCATTTTGCGATTGAGAAGAGAAGAGCTCAAGCTCCGCACTGGCCCTTTTTTCTCCGAGCAGGTCTTGTCCCCCGGCCGCCGAGAGCTCCCTCTTCCTCCGCCCTCTCTAAATCTCGGTCGTCCTCGGATGCTCCTTCCTCCGTTCAGATCCCGTCACCGGCCGTTCCTCCGCCCCCTTTAATCTCGGTCGTTCTCAGCTGCTCGTTCCTCCGTTCAGATCCCGTCCACGGCCAGCGAGCGTATAAATCTCCGGCCGTCCTCCCGTGCTGAGCTCTGGTCTCCGTTTCGGGCCGGGCCAAGTTAATTCTTTCCTCATGATTACACATCTTAGACCAAACGTGAATGATGCTGCGGATTGTTGTTCTTGAGGAGGCTTGCTGATTAAATAAAACGCCCGTATATAAACCAGCTGGTCTCGATTTAACTTAGCGAGGTGGTATTATTTTGGATACAAAATATTTTTTCGCTTGTATATTCGTGGCTGTGAATTGGGCCGTCGTCTGGCCAACACCAAGCAAAGCCAGCAACCATCCAGCTCATGCGAGGGTTAGGGGAGAAACGAACGAAATGTTTTTACTTTAGAGTGCAATGTTTTATTTGAGGCCCATGACGGTACATACCAAACTTGGCCCAGATCGGATCAGCGGCAAAGGAAGGACGACGAACGGAAACACAGCGATAGACGAAACGTTATTCACTTAGGGGTGACATAGGTGGGTAATTTTCTTCAATTTTAGTGGTAGTTTGAAGTTGGACGAAAATTTTGGGGAGAAACCTTCCTTCCTTTATTAGTAGGTAAAGGTAAAGATTTTAGAATAGGAAAAAATGTCCTACGTCTAAACCTAGCCAAAGACCTGGCTGAACTCTCATCCGCCCCGTCTCCTCCCACGATACAACATGGATGCACCGAGCACCCACTTGTCGGGATCGCTTTCCTCACCTAGTCTCCTTTCGTAACGAATCCCTTATCTTTCAGCCGTGTTTCCTACTAGTCTCGCTCCGTAGCAATTTGGTCTTGCACAACCTATCCAGCTCGCCCTCTCCTCGTCTCTTCAGTACTCGGTTCACCACCGGATCCACTTCAACACTAGCAGTACGAATAGTCCTCTCAAACAAGTAGTCTATTTGTTTGTGAGAAATACTCCGCGAAGCATTGTTCAATGTTGAACTACTAGTGTGAACATTTTGGTGATCTTTGGAAACTGAAATTATCACTCTATGTTGCCTATTAGGTGATACTATTTTTCGATCATTGCTCTTGTAATCTTGTTGGAATCCACCTAAAATGATGCGAATCTGAAATTGATGCTAAAATGTTGTCAAAGTGTTTTTGGTGGTATGTTCATGTGTTCTAAAAAGGATGCAGACGGGATGCGTCCATGTCAGACGCGAGCGGGAGGCGTGGCACGCGTTTCCGCCAAGCTTTCCTGCTAGAGCCGCCTACATAAAATGCACCGCGCGCGGCCTCCTCCGGCACAGCCACAAACCCCTCTTCCCCTCTTCCTTCCCTGACACTCTATCCTCTGCGCCATGCCTCGCAAGCTCCATACGACGTGGGAGAAGCTCACCCTGGCCGCCCATGAGCGGTACCAGCTCACCACCGAGCAGAGTGCAGCGAAGGAGCGCGAGGTGGAAGCGCGTGTGGCGGCAGAGGGGGCGGCGGCGGAGGCAGATGACGCAGAGCAGGCGGAGCTGGACCATGCTATCGACGAGGAGGACGACAACGGTTGGTAGGACGCGCCGTCGGGCCTGCAAGACGTGCCGGTTTCCTAATTCGAGACCGCGCATCACGAGCGCAAACTCGTGGAGGTGAACGCCGGCATCGAAGCACGTGTGGCCGAGCTCCCTCGCGCCACCACCAAGCACGAGACCACGGGTGGGGCCGGCCACCAGGTCATAGGCGACCTGATCGTGTGGAGGGCTGAGTTGGTCACCATAGCGGATGCACGCTACCTTCTCCAACTCTCCTCGCCTGAGCGGCGGGAGGAGTACCCGCTGGAGGAGGAGCGCGGCCGAGAGTGGCGCGTGAATCGCTAGCGGGGGAACATGCAGTCTGTCGCTGATGGGCTAGCCTGGATCCGTGAATTCCATGAAGTTGACTTCACCCCATGCGCCGCCGTGCACGCGAGGAAGAACACGAAGCTAATGCGCGAGGCGCCATGATGACCCACAAGTATAGGGGATCGCAACAGTCTTCGAGGGAAGTAAAACCCAATTTATTGATTCGACACAAGGGGAGCCAAAGAATATTTGTAAGCCTTAACAGCGGAGTTGTCAATTCAGCTGCACCTGGAAACAGACTTGCTCGCAAGAGTTTATTAGTAGCAACAGTTTTATAGCAGTAGCAGTAGTGAAGTATCAGCAGCAGTGTAACAAAGACAATAGTAGTGATTATAGTAAACAACAGGATTAAAATACTGTAGGCACAGGGATGGATGAACGAGCGCTACATGGATGAGAGAAATCATGTAACAATCAAGGTAGGGCATTTGCAGATAGTAATAAAACAGTATCCAAGTACTAAACAACCATAGGCATGTGTCCCAAATATAGTCGTACGTGCTCGCAAAGAGAAATTTGCACAACATCTTTTGTCCTACCAGCCGGTGGCAGCCGGGCCTCTAGGGAATCTACTTGGTAATTAAGGTACTCCTTTTAATAGAGCACCGGAGCAAAGCATTAACACTCCGTGAAGACATGTGATCCTCACATCACCGCCTTCCCCTCCGGTTGTCCCAATTTCTGTCACTTTGGGGCCTCGGGTTCCGAACAGCAATATGTGTATACAACTTGCAGGTAAGATCATAAAGCAATGAATATCATCATGAATTGATAACATGTTCATATCTGAGATCATGGCACTCGGGCCCTAGTGACAAGCATTAAGCATAACAAGTTGCAACAATATCATAAAAGTACCAATTACGGATACTAGGCACTATGCCCTAACAATCTTATGCTATTACATGACCAATCTCATCCAATCCCTACCACCCCCTTCAGCCTACAGCGGGGAAATTACTCACACATGGATGGGGGAAACATGGTTGGTCGATGGAGAGGCGTCGGTGGTGATGATGGCGATGATCTCCTCCAATTCCCCGTCCCGGCGGAGTGCCAGAACAGAGTTTCTGGTCCCGAGACGGAGTTTCGCGATGGCGGCGGTGTTCTGGATGTCTTCTGGCGATTTCGTCTAACCCCCGTGCGTTTTTAGGTCAGAACCCTTAAGTAGTCGAAAGAGGGGCGTCAGAGGCTGGCCGAGGCACCGCCACCATAGGCCGGCGCGGCCCAGGGGCCTGCCGCGCCGCCTGGTGGGGTGGGCGCCTCGTGGCCCCCCTCCTTCTGGTCTTCTGGCTCCGTCAATATTATGTGAAAATAGGCCCATTGGAATTAATCCCGGGGATTTTCCTGAAAGTCGAGTTTCTGCACAAAAACGAGACACCAGGGCAATTCTACTGAAAACAGCGTTAGTCCGTGTTAGTTGTATCCAAAATACACAAATTAGAGGCAAAACAATAGCAAAAGTGTTCGGGAAAGTAGATACGTTTTGGACGTATCAACTCCCCCCAAGCTTAGCTTATTGCTTGTCCTCAACCAATTCAGTTAACAACTGAGTGCGATAAAAGAACTTTCACGAACACATTTGTTCATATGATGTAAATATTCTCATGATATGGATAAGTACTTAGGCAATTCATAAGATACATGCAAATAAAGTCATCTAATAGCTATGTCAATCATGGAAAAGGTACCAACAAATTAATAATAAGCATCATGAATCATGTTTATCAGCAAGATTGCAATGTTTATAAAAGGGTATGATAAAGTGGTATCTCGCTTGCCCGTATTTGTATAGCAAAACATAAATGCCCGGGCACCTTTGAAGTTCATGGAAAGACTGGAAGTAGAGATTATCAAAGATAAAAGCATCAAAGTTATACCACAGTTAATCGCATTTTGGGACAAGCATATTATACTAAGAATGACAGTTGTGCTCTCAAGAAGGTGCTCAAAGAAAGGATGGTGACTCAATGTAAAAGTAAAAGATTGACCCTTCGCAGAGGGAAGCAGGGATTAACATGCGCTAGAGCTTTTCATTTTTTTAAACAGGAGTAAAATTATTTTGAGAGGTGTTTGTTGTTGTCAACGAATGGTAGTGGGCACTCCAACTACCTCGTCAACCAGACTTTCAAGAGCGGCTCCCATGAAGGACGTCATCTTTACCAGCAAGGTAAATCATCCCTCTTCTCTTTGGTTTACACACGTATTTTAGTTTCATTATGGATGACACTCCCCCCCAACCTTTGCTTACACAAGCCATGGTTAACCGAATCCTCGGGTGCCTTCCAACATTCACATACCATGGAGGAGTGTCTATTTGAAAATTAAGTTGCTTACTGACAAATCAGGGCAAAACATGTGAAGAGAATTATTGATGAAAGTTAATTAATTGGGGCTGAGAACCCCGTTGCCAGCTCTTTTGCAAAATTATTGGACAAGCGGATGTGTCACTAGTCCATTGATGAAAGTCTGTCAGAAGTAAATGACAAGGTTGAAAGATAAACACCACATACTTCCTCATGAGCTATAAAACATCGACACAAATTGAGAAGTATTTTGAAGGTTTAAAGGTAGCACATGAGAATTTACTTGGAATGGTTTGAAATGCCATGCATAGGTATTTATGGTGGACACTTTGGAATAACTTGGTTTTCAGGGGTTTGGAAGCACGAGCAGCGTTCCCGCTCAGTACAAGTGAAGACTAGCAATAGACTGGGAAGCGACAATCAAGAGAGCAATAACTGTCATAATCATGCTTGCGGCAAAATAAATTAACGGAGGCATAAAAGTGATACAAGAACTGTGAGGCAAAGTAAATCATCGAGGCTTAATTGACTTTTGTTCGGTCATATGCATGCGTGAGCATGTGCCAAGTCGATTCAAGTGAATTATTCAGAGGAGGATACCACAATGTCATACCTATTTATGAATAAAACAATGCAAGCAAATATCTATGACATGCTACTCATATTAATAAACTGGAGCTAAACATGAGAGATCATGAACTACTAGACTTTCTTAAATGACATATACCTCACATGAACCAACTAAGCATGCTCACATGGATGAGTATATGTACAAAAATGAAAACAAATAGAGCTCATACCAGCCTCTCACCACAGTCGAATTGTCGTAGATCATCATTATTGCCTTTCACTTGTGTAGCTTGAATAATATGGAATGAAAACCAAGCTCCAGCCACCGGAGACCGCTGAACTCCATAATTGACTTTACAAAACCAAAGAAGAACAACAAATATTTTTGGTGTTTTCGAATTGGAAACAAGAACAAAAGGAAACAAGCAAACAAAGCAAAATCTTTTTGGATTTTCTTATAGCAAACCAACGATAGCAAATAAAGCAAAATAGGAGCTGATGTCTACGCCCCCTCCTTTTCCTGTAGACAGTGTTGGGCCTCCAAGAGCAGAGGTTTGTAGAACAGCAGCAAGTTTCCCTTAAGTGGATCACCCAAGGTTTATCGAACTCAGGGAGGAAGAGGTCAAAGATATCCCTCTCATGCAACCCTGCAACCACAAAGCAAGAAGTCTCTTGTGTCCCCAACACACCTAATAGGTGCACTAGTTCGGCGAAGAGATAGTGAAATACAGGTGGTATGAATAAGTATGAGCAGTAGCAACGGCACCAGAAAAGTGCTTTGCCCAAGACAGTAAACAAGCGGTAATGCTTAGCAGTAGTAACGCAGTAAAACAGTAAATAAGCAGCGATAGCAGTATTTAGGAACAAGGCCTAGGGATCATACTTTCACTAGTGGACACTCTCAACATTGATCACATAACAGAATAGATAAATGCATACTCTACACTCTTTTGTTGGATGATGAACACCATTGCGTAGGATTACACGAACCCTCAATGCCGGAGTTAACAAGCTCCACAATTTAATTTTCATATTTAAATAACCTTAGAGTGCATGAAAGATCAATACGACTAAACCAAGTACTAACATAGCATGCACACTGTCACCTTCACACTATGTAGGAGGAATAGATCACATCAATACCATCATAGCAAAAGTTAACTTCATAATCTACAAGAGATCATAATCATAGCCTACGCCAAGTACTAACACGGATGCACACACTGTCACCATTACACCGTGCAGGAGGAATAAAACTACTTTAATAACATCACTAGAGTAGCACATAGATAAATTGTGATACAAAACACATTGCAATCATAAAGAGATATAAATAAGCACTTCACTATGCCATTCATAACAGTGAATAAGTATTCTGTGAAATATAGCCTAAGAGACCCACACGGTGCACACACTGTCACCTTTACACACGTGGGACAAGGAGTCTCCGGAGATCACATAAGTAAAATTCACTTGACTAGCATAACGACATCTAGATTACAAGCATCATCATATGAATCTCAATCATGTAAGGCAGCTCATGAGATTATTGTATTGAAGTACATAGGAGAGAGATGAACCACATAGCTACCGGTACAGCCCCGAGCCTCGATGGAGAACTACTCCCTCCTCATGGGAGACAGCAGCGTTGATGGAGATGGCGGTGGTGTCGATGGAGGAGCCTTCCGGGGGCACTTCCCCGTCCCGGCGGCGTGCGGGTCAGAGACTCCTGTCCCCCAGATCTTGGCTTCGCGATGGCGGCGGCTCTGGATGGTTTCTCGTACCGTGGCTTTTCCGTATCGAGGTTTTAGGTCCAGGGGCTTTATATAGGCGAAGAGGCGGCGTCAGGAGGTCGAAGGGGCGACCACACTATAGGGGGGCGCGGCCCCCCCTTGGCCGCGCCGGCCTAGGGTTTGGTGGGCCTGTGCCCCCTCTCTGGCGGCTCTCGTGTGTTCTGGATGCTTCCGGGCAAAATAGGAACCTGGGCGTTGATTTCGTCCGATTCCGAGAATATTTCGTTACTAGGATTTCTGAAACCAAAAACAGCAGAAAACAGGAACTGGCACTTCGGCATCTTGTTAATAGGTTAGTTCCAGAAAACGCATAAATATGACATAAAATGTGCATATAACATGTAGATATCATCAATAATGTGGCATGGAACATAAGAAATTATCGATACGTCGGAGACGTATCAGGAGCAAGAAACCAAAATAAACAAATTGTAAAGAGAAACAACAGAAATATTTTTGGTCTTTTTGTGTTTTAGGAAAGAAACAAAGCAAAAACAAGAAAAAGAGTCACATAAACGCAAAGCAGTAGAAATTCGCCAAACTTGGCAGGAGTACAGTAATCGCTTTTTAAGAAAATCTTCCGCTGCTCAGCTCGAAAAGTGATCGACTAATGAAAGTTAGATAATAACCTGGGGAACATGCACAAAAATTGGCTTCGCAAAATAACGTTCTGGCTGTTTTGGGGAATTTTTTTGGTATCAGTCCAGAATCTGTTTTCAAACAGCACTTCCCCAAATATCATCTCCCTCTTATTAGAAACCACCTTAAGAAGCTAAACAAGTATGTACAAGTATCCAGCAATTATAATATGCAATGAATGAGTGATGCCGGTATACCTCCCCCCAAGCTTAGGCTTTTGGCCTAAGTGGAGATCAATCACATGGTGCCCATGAAGTGGCACCTCCGTAGTATGACGGAGAAGGATCCTGTTCTGGGTATGTGCTGGAAGACGCACCAGGATACGTGACGGTGTACCCGTAGGAGGGCTCGGCGTCCTCGGAGTCATGCTGCTGGTGGAAACCATGTATCCTCAGCTGCTCATCCACCTCCTCCTTAGAGCGCGACCACGGTCTCCTGTGAATACTGAACAAATCTGTCTGCGGCAAAGGGATTTCCCTCTCATCCCCGTCAATAAACAACATTTTATAGACAATATTTTCTAAACTAGAGTCGGTTGTGACAAATTGGTGACTCTTCATAGCAGCAATATCAAGCCTTATAGGAGTTAATTTCTCATCACTGGGATCAAGAGGAAGATCTAGATATGTAATAATACGTAAGGCAACAATTCCTCCAAAAATGGGTCCTTTATTAGCTAAGCGACGAGCAATGAGAGCACCAAGATGATAAGGTGTACTTCGAGTAAGTGCAGCAACTAGAAAAGCAAGATGATAACTAGAAATGTTGCTAGTGTTCTCCCTACCAAGAATGCTAGTAGCAAGATAGTAAGCGAAATATCTAATGGCAGGGAATTGAATGTTTCTTATCTTGCCGCGCTGAATGGTGCGGCTATCATCATTGGTAACTTCTCGATAGAGCTCCGTCAAAGCTTTGGGACTTTTCTCAATCTTCTTCGTTGTACCTACATGAGTAATACCCAATGCAGCACAAAAATCCTTCAACTTCATAGTAATAGGCCTATCATAAATCCTAAATGTAATTGATGGTGAGAAGTGTGCGTTGTTGAACTGAAAGCTTTCAACAAAGATTTTAGTTAGCATGTAGTATTGACTCCTCTCATCTTCTATATAGGTAGATAAGCCCGCATTATTGATGAGGGACAAGAAGTCATCAAGCAGCCCTGCATTACGCAAAAAGTCATAGCATGGAAAGGATGAAGCATTAGGGAGTCCATTATCCTCTTCAACTTCGAACCTCGGTGCGATGACATCCTCATTATAGGATCATCTAATTCGAGTGGCTGCCCTTGAGGGCCTCCCCGTGCTTGTCGTCTCTCTTTCGAACACCTCTCCAAAGGTATGGTTATGCATCTTCCTTTTCTGAAATTTTTCAACAAACATTATAAAACTTGGTAGAGTACTAAACATGCATCAAAACTAATTTTTACAACTTAGAACAAGCATGCAAGCTCACTTAACATGTTACCTACAGCAGCAAAATATTCAAGATATACTCAACCAAACAAAATTATATTTGGATAATCGGAGGAGTCACATACCGGAGAGAAAATGTGCCAAATTTCAGACAGAAATCTGGGCTGAGCAAAGAGATCGAGAAATCCTGAGCTCTTGAGCAAAAACGCGAGTGAGAGAAAGTTGGTACGAGTTTTTTTGGGAGAGAGAGTAGAATGGGAGGAAGAGATGACTTAGTGGGGAAAGGAGGGGCCCACACCACAGGGTGGCGCCCCCCCCCCTCCTTGGCCGCGCCGGCTCATGGGGGCAGCCCTGGGGTGCCCCACTGGTCAGCCCCAGGTGCTCCCAGGTAACTCTTCGAAAAATAAGACCAACGGTGTAATTTTTGTAAATGTTTGAAAACTTTGAAAAAAGCACATTCCTGGGTGTTAAAATTATTATTACTGGGCAGAAAAATATTTTCAAACCTCTAAACAACTAAAGAATCTTGCAAAACAATTAGTGCTACAGCAAGTAGAACAAGTGGAGGAAGAAAGAAATGTTGTTTAGCTCCTCTATGCATATAAAATGTACTTGTTAACAAGGTTGATCAAGTCTTGCCACCAAATAAATTTTACATGACAAGAAGAAATAAACCTCAAATCAATCATGTTACCTTGTATTGAATTGATATGTATCCAATCATAATATTTTGATATCCTTGTTTAGGCTCATATATAGGACAATCAATAACTCCCACTTTGATAGTTCTCACATTAGAAATTGTATTAACTCCACATACTTTATCAATCCTCTTGGGAAAATAAACAGTATGCTCCTTGTCATCAACATTGAAAGTAACTTTTCCTTTATTGCAATCAATAACAGCCCCTGCGGTGTTAAGAAAAGGTCTTCCAAGAATAATAGACATATTATCATCTTCAGGCATTTCCAACACAACAAAATTAGTTAATATTAAGCAATTATTAGTAACTTGAACAGGAACATCCTCACATATACCAACAGGAATAGCAGTAGATTTATCAGCCATTTGCAAAGATATATCAGTTGGTATCAACTTATCTAAATAAAGTCTCTTGTAAAGAGAAAAAGGCATAACACTTACTCCTACTCCCAAATCACATAGAGCAGTTCTAACATAATTATTCTTGATGGAACAAGGGATAGTCGGTATACCTGGGTCGCCCAGCTTCTTTGGAACCTTTGTATTGAAAGAGTAATTAGCAAGCATAGTGGAAATCTCCTCATTAGGAATTTTCCTTTTGTTAGAGACAATATCTTTCATATACTTTGAATAAGGAGGCAATTTAATAGCATCAGTCAAAGGGATTTGCAAGAACAAAGGTTTCATCCAATCACAAAATTTATTATAGTGTTCTTCTTCCTTTGATTTTAGTTTCTTAGCAGGAAAAGGCATTTGCTTTTGTACCCAAGGTTCTCTTTCATTACCATGTTTCTTAGCAATAAATCTTCTTTAGTATACTTTTTATTTTTAGCATGCTTTTCAGGTTCATCTTCAACCTCTTCTTTATTAGAAGCATCATTCTTATCATTATCTTTATCATGTTCATTACCACTTTCAGTTCCAGCATCAGAAATAGAAATACTATTAGGATCATTAATAGGCTCAGAGGATTGTACAACAGTTTTATGTTTCTTCTTCTTTTTCTTAGAAGGAGCACTATTTTCAGTTCGTTGAGAATCTTGTTCAACTCTTTTGGGATGCCCCTCAGGATATAGAGGATCCTGAGTAGAAACACCACCTCTAGTTGTTACTTCATAAGCATGTTTTTCTTTAGAACTATTTTTTAACAAGTCATTTTGCACTTTAGTGAGTTGATCAATTTGAGTTTGAACCATATGAAAATGTTTAACAAGCATCTTAACATCATTGGAGGTTCTCTCCATAATATCATGCAATTTACTAATAGCTTGAGAATTTTCCATTAAATGATTCTCTACTCTCATATTAAAATTATCTTGCTCAACAATATAATTATCAAACTCATCTAAGCATTGAGAAGGAGGTTTTGAATACGTAATATCTTCCCTACTAAAGCGTTGAAGAGAATGTACCTCAATCATGGATGAAGGGGGAGTTATCTTGCATAAATCTTCTATGGGAGGTAAATTCTTCACATCTTCAGATTTAATACCTTTCTCCTTAAGAGATTTCTTGGCTTCCCTCATATCTTCATCATTTAATTTAATCATACCCCTCTTCTTCAATATTGGCATCGGGGTTGGTTCAGGTGTTGTCCAATCATCATGATTCCGGCCTATTTTAGCCAATAATTCTTCAGCTTCGTCTGGAGTTCTTTTCCTGAAAACACAACCAGCACAACTATCCAAATATTGTAGGGATTCGTTGCATAGAAAACAAAAAATTTCCTACCGTGGGAACGCAATCCAAGCCAAGATGCAATCTAGAAGATGGGAGCAACGAGGGGATGAACGAGACTCACCCTTGAAGATTTCCAAAGCCTACAAGATGAGGCTCTTGTTGCTGCGGTAGACGATCACTTGCCGCTTTCAAAAGCGCGTAGAAGATCTTGACGGTGCCACAATCGGGTAGCACCTCCGTACTCGGTCACACGTTCGATGTTGATGAAGACGACGTCCTTCTCCCCGTTCCGGCAGGCAGCGGAAGTACTAGGTCCTCCTTGAATCCGACAGCACGACGGCGTGGTGGCGGTGGTCCGGCGGAGCTTCGCTAAGCGTTGCGGGAGAGGTGGAGGAGTGGGGCGGCTAGGGTTTGGGGAGAGGGGGTGGCCGGCCTCCAAGGGGTGCGGCCAAGGTGGTGGTCTTGTGGTGGCCGGCCCCCTCCCCTTTGCCCCTCATTATATAGGTGGAACCCCCAAGTGTTGGACTACAAGTCTTCGAATAAGACCCCAACCCAAAACCTTCCATGTGTAGGGTAACCTACCCAAGGTGGGATTCCCACCTCAAGTGGGACTCCCACCCTTCCATGAGGGGGGGTGGCCGGCCCCCTTGGTGGAGTCCACTTGGGACTCCACCCCTCTAGGGTTGGTCGGCCATGGGTGGTGGAGTCCCTCTGGGACTCCGCCTTCCAAAGTGATTTCTTCCGAACTTTTCTAGAACCTTCTAGAACCTTCCATAAATTCACCGGATCATTTTCCAACTTATAAAATGACTTCGTATATATGAATCTTATTCTCCGGACCATTCCGGAACTCCTCGTGATGTCCGGGATCCCATCCGAGACTCCGAACAAAACTTCGAACTCCATTCCATATTCAAGTTCTACTATTACGACATCAAACCTTAAGTGTGTCACCCTACTGTTCGCGAACTATGTAGACATGGTTGAGAACTCTCTCCGACCAATAACCAATAGCGGGATCTGGAGATCCATAATGGCTCCCACATATTCAACGATGACTTAGTGATCGAATGAACCATTCACATACGATACCGATTCCCTTTGTCACGCGATATTTTACTTGTCCGAGGTTTGATCATCGGTATCTCTCTATACCTTGTTCAACCTCGTCTCCTGACAAGTACTCTTTACTCGTAGCATGGTATGTGGTCTCTTCTGAACCATTCATATGCTTGCAAGCTATTTAGACGACATTCCACCGAGAGGGCCCAGAGTATATATATCCGTCATCGGGATGGACAAATCCCACTGTTGATCCATATGCCTCAACTCATACTTTCCGGATACTTAATCCCACCTTTATAACCACCCATTTACGCAGTGGCGTTTGATGTAATCAAAGTACCTTTCCGGTATAAGTGATTTACATGATCTCATGGTCAAAAGGACTAGGTAACTATGTATAGAAAGCTGATAGCAAATAACTTAATGACGTGATCTTATGCTACGCTTAATTGGGTGTGTCCATTACATCATTCATATAATGAAATAACCTTGTTATTAATAACATCCAATGTTCATGATTATGAAACTATAATCATCTATTAATCAACAAGCTAGTTAAGAGGCTTACTAGGGACTCATTGTTGTTTACATAACACACATGTATCAATGTTTCGGTTAATACAATTATAGCATGGTATATAAACATTTATCATAAACACAAAGATATATAATAACCACTTTTATTATTGCCTCTTGGGCATATCTCCAATAGTCTCCCACTTGCACTAGAGTCAATAATCTAGATTACATTGTAAGGTACCTAACACCCATGGCATTTTGGTGTTGGTCATGCTTTGCCCTAGGGAGAGCTTTAGTCAACGGATCTGCTACATTCAGATTAGTGTGTACTTTGCAAATCTTTACTTCTCCATCTTCGATGTACTCGCGAATCGAATGATAATGCAGCTTGATATGCTTCAGCCTCTTGTGTGACCTTGGTTCTTCTGCATTGGCGATGGCACCCATGCTGTCACAGTAGATGACTAGTGGGTCCAATGCACTAGGAACCACACCGAGCTCTACAATGAAGCTCTTCATCCATACCGCTTCTGATGAAGCCTCTGAAGCCGCTATGTACTCCGGTTCTGTTGAAGACTTCGCCACCGTGCACTGCTTCGAGCTTGCCCAGCTTACTGCAGCACCATTCAATATAAACAAGTACCCAGACTGAGACTTAGAGTCATCAGGATCAGTGTTCCAACTTGCATCGGTGTAACTGGTTACAACGAGCTCTTGGTCACCTCCATAATAAAGAAACATATCCTTAGTTCTTTTCAAGTACTTCAGGATATTCTTGACCGCTGTCCAGTGTTCCATTCCTGGATCACTTTGATATCTGCTAGTCAAACTAACAGCATGTGCTATATCCGGTCTTGTACATAGCATGGCATACATGATAGAGCCTACTGCCGAGGCATAGGGGATCTGACTCATCCTTTCTCTTTCTTCTGCCGTAGCCGGACCTTGAGTCTTACTCAAGACCTTGCCTGGTAACATAGGTAAGAATCCTTTCTTACTTTCGTCCATTCTAAACTTCTTTAGAATCTTGTCCAGGTATGTACTCTGTGATAGCCCTATTGGACGTCTTGATCTATCTCTATAAATCTTGATGCCTAATATGTACAATGCTTCACCAAGGTCTTTCATTGAAAAACTGTTATTCAAATAACCTTTTACACTGCTTAATAGTTCTATATCATTCCCAATCAATAATATGTCATCTACATATAATATCAGGAACGCTACAGAGCTCCCACTCACTTTCTTGTAAATACAGGCCTCTCCATGACACTGTATAAACCCGAAGTCTTTGATCACCTTATCAAAGCGTCGGTTCCAACTTCCCGATGCTTGCTTCAGTCCATAAATTGAACGCTGAAGTTTGCATACTTTGTCAGCATTTTTAGGATCGACAAAACCTTTGGGTTGTACCATATACAACTCTTCCTCAATGTCTCCATTAAGGAACACCGTTTTGACATCCATCTGCCAAATCTCATAATCGAAAAATGCAGCTATTGCTAACAAAATCCTTACAGATTTTAGCTTCTCTATAGGTGAGAAAGTCTCATCGTAGTCAACACCTTGAATTTGTCGGAAACCCTTTGCGACAAGTCGAGCTTTATAGACAGTAATATTACCATCAGCATCTGTTTTTCTTTTGAAGATCCATTTATTCTCGACAGCCTTGCGGCTATCAAGTAAGTCTACCAAAGTCCACACTTTGTTATCATACATGGATCCCATTTTGGATTTCATGGCTTCTTGCCATTTGTTGGAATCTGGGCTCATCATCGCTTCTTCATACGTCGCAGGGTCTTCATCATTGTTGTCCACAATCATGACATTTAGACAAGGATCATACCAATCCGGAGTGGGACATTCCCTTGTCGATCTGCGAGGTTCAGTAGCTATCTCGTTCGAAGTTTCATGATCATTATCATTAACTTCCTCTGTTGCCGGTGCAGGCGGCACAGGAACAACTTCCGGTACTGCGCTACTTTGATCAATGAGTGAAGATTCAGTAATCTCGTAGAGTTCTACTTTTCTTCCAGTCACTTCTTTAGTGAGAAATTCTTTCTCAAGAAAGGTTCCGTTCTTAGCAACAAAAATCTTGCCTTCGGATCTGTGATAGAAAGTGTACCCTATAGTTTCCTTAGGGTATCCTATGAAGACGCATTTCTCCGCGTTGGGTTCTAGCTTGTCCGGTTGTAACTTTTTTACATAGGCTTCGCAACCCCAAACTTTAAGGAACGACAGCTTAGGTTTCTTATTAAACCATAATTCATACGGTGTCGTTTCAACAGATTTAGATGGTGCTCTATTTAAAGTGAATGCGGCTGTCTCTAATGCATAACTCCAAAATGATAATGGCAAATCATTAAGAGACATCATAGAACGAACCATATCTAAGAGAGTTCGATTACGATGTTCGGACACACCGTTTTGTTGTGGTGTTCCCGGCGGTGTCAATTGTGAAAGTATTCCGCATTTCTTTAAATGCATGCCAAACTCATAACTCAGATATTCACCTCTGCGATCAGATCGTAGAAATTTAATCTTCTTGTTATGTTGATTTTCTACTTCACTTTGGAATTCTTTAAACTTCTCGAAAGTTTCGGATTTATGTTTCATGAAATAGATATACCCATATCTACTCAGATCATCTGTGAAGGTTAGAACATAACGATAACCACCGCGCGATGCTACACTCACTGGTCTGCACACATCTGTATGTATGATTTCCAATAAGTCAGTAGCTCGCTCCATAATACCAGAGAATGGAGTCTTAGTCATTTTTCCCATTAGACATGCTTCGCATTTATCAAGTGACTCAAAGTCAAGTGATTCAAGTAATCCATCGGTATGGAGTTTCTTCATGCGTTTCACTCCAATATGACCAAGGCAGCGATTGCCACATATAAGTAGAATTATCATTCAATTTAATTCGCTTAGCATCAATGTTATGAATATGTGTATCACTACTATCGAGATCTAACAGAAACAAACCATTCTTTTCAGGTGCTCGACCATAAAAGATATTATTCATAAAAATAGAACAACCATTATTCTCAGACTTGAATGAATAACCGTCTTGCATTAAACAAGATCCAGATATAATGTTCATGCTCAACGCGGGTACAAAATAACAATTATTGAGGTTTAAAACTAATCCCGAAGGTAGATGTAGAGGGAGTGTGCCGACAGCGATCACATCGACCTTGGATCCATTTCCAACGCGCATCGTCACTTCATCCTTCAATAGTCTTCGTTTATTCTTTAGTTCCTGTTTCGAGTTACAATTATGAGCAACCGAACCAGTATCAAATACCCAGGTACTAGTACGAGAACCAGTAAGATAAACATCTATAACATGTATATCAGATATACCTTCTTTCTTCTTCTTGACAAGGCCGCTCTTCAGATCAGCCAAATACTTGGAGCAATTATGCTTCCAGTGTCCCTTCTCCTTGCAGTAATAGCACTCAGCATCAGGCTTAGGGCCATTCTTAGGTTTCACAGGAGGCGTAGAAGCTTTCTTGCCACCCTTCTTGAATTTACGTTTAGACTTGCCCTGTTTCTTGAAACTGGTGGTCTTGTTGACCATCAACACTTGGTGCTCTTTCTTGATCTCATCTCAGCAGATTTTAGCATGGCGAAGAGTTCAGGTAACTCTTTGTTCATGTTCTGCATATTGTAGTTCATCACAAAGTTCTTGTAACTAGGTGGCAGTGATTGAAGGACACGATTAATCCCCAGTCTGTTAGGAATCACTATTCCCAAGTCACTGAGTTTCTTCGCATGCCCGGTCATGGAGAGCATGTGCTCACTAACGGAGCTGCCATCTTCCATCATGCAGCTAAAGAAGTGTTTCGATGCTTCATAGCATTCCACGGCCGCATGAGTTTCAAAGATAGCTTTCAGCTCATTGACCAACTCATGAGGATCATGGTGCTCAAAACGTTTTTGAAGATCGGCTTCCAGACTGCATAATATGGCACACTGAACTTGAGGGTACCGAGTTTTCCGAGTCGCGTAAACATTCTTTACTTCATCGGTTTCAGTTTCTGCAGGAGGGTCACCTAGCGGTGCATCAAGCACATATTGCAGGTTTCCACCAGTGAGGAAAATCCTCACATGACGGAACCAATCGGTGAAGTTGCTACCGTTGCTCTTAAGCTTTTCTTTCTCTAGGAACTGGTTAAAATTGATTGGGGACGCCATATCTATAACATATATTTGCAATAGTTTAGACTAATTTTATGACAAATTGAGTTCAAATTTTAATTCAACAAAATTAAAAAACTAGGTGAACTCCCACTCAAAACAATATCCCTCGAATTGTCTTAGTGATCACATGAACCAAATCCACCACACCAAGTCCGATCATCATGAGACAAGATGTAACTTCAATGGCGAACACTCAAAGTGTTCATCATATCAATCATATGATTCATGCTCTACCTTTCGGTATCACGTTTTCCGAGACCATGTCTGTACATGGTAGGCTCGTCAAGGCAACCTTAGTATCCGCATGTGCAAAACTGGCTTGCACCCGTTGTATGCACTTGTTGATTCTATCACACCCGATCATCACGAGATGCTTCGAAATGACAAGTCTTGGCAACGGTGCTACTAAGGATGAACACTTTATTATCTTGATATTTTAGTGAGAGGGATCATCTTATAATGCTACCGTCACGATCTAAGCAAAATAAGATGCATAAAAAGATTAACATCACATGCAGTTCATATGTGATATGATATGGCCCTTTTGTCTTTGCGCCTTTGATCTTCATCTCCAAAGCACGGACATGATCTCCATCATCAACGGGCATGATCTCCATCATCGTCGGCGTAGCGTCAAGGTCAATGGCGCCGTCTTCATGATTGTTCTCCCATGTAGCAACTATTACAACTACTTTGAAATACTACTCAACATGAAATTTAAAGACAACCATAAGGCTCCTGCCGGTTGCCACAATACAATAATGATCATCTCATACATATTCATCATCACATTATGGCCATATCACATCACCAAACCCTGCAAAAACAAGTTAGAAGTCTCTAATTTGGTTTGCATATTTTACGTGGTTTAGGGTTTTCGAGTGAGATCTAATCTACCTACGAACATGAACCACAACGGTGATACTAGTGTTGTCAATAGAAGAGTAAATTGAATCTTCACTATAGTAGGAGAGACAGACACTCGCAAAGCCACTTATGCAATACAAGTTGCATGTCGAGCGTGGAGCAAATCTCATGAACGCGGTCATGTAAAGTTAGCCCGAGCCGCTTCATCCCACTATGCCACAAAGATGCAAAGTACTCAAACTAAAGACAACATAAGCATCGACGCCCGCAAAACCATTGTGTTCTACTCATGCAACCATCTATGCATAGACACGGCTCTGATACCACTGTAGGGATTCGTTGCATAGAAAACAAAAAATTTCCTACCGCGAGAACGCAATCCAAGCCAAGATGCAATCTAGAAGATGGGAGCAACGAGGGTATGGGCGAGACTCACCCTTGAAGATTTCCAGAGCCTACAAGATGAGGCTCTTGTTGCTGCGGTAGATGATCACTTGCCGCTTTCAAAAGCGCGTAGAAGATCTTGACGGTGCCACAATCGGACAGCACCTCCGTACTCAGTCACACATTCGGTGTTGATGAAGACGACGTCCTTCTCCACATTCCAGCGGGCAGCGGAAGTAGTAGCTCCTCCTTGAATCTGGCAGCACGACGGCGTGGTGGCGGTGGCGATGGAGATCTCCGGTGGAGCTTCGCTAAGCGTTGCGGGAGAGGTGGAGGAGTGGGGCGGCTAGGGTTTGGGGAGAGGGGGTGGCCGGCCTCCAAGGGGTGCGGCCAAGGTGGTGGTCTTGTGGTGGCCGACCCCCTCCCCTTTGCCCCTCATTATATAGGTGGAACCCCCAAGTGTTGGACTACAAGTCTTCGAATAAGACCCCAACCCAAAACCTTCCATGTGTAGGGAAACCTACCCAAGGTGGGATTCCCACCTCAAGTGGGACTCCCACCCTTCCATGAGGGGGGTGGCCGGCCCCCTTGGTGGAGTCCACTTGGGACTCCACCCCTCTAGGGTTGGCCGGCCATGGGTGGTGGAGTCCCTCTGGGACTCCGCCTTCCAAAGTGATTTCTTCCGGACTTTTCTAGAACCTTCCATAAATTCACCAGATCATTTTCAAACTTATAAAATGACTTCCTATATATGAATCTTATTCTCCGGACCATTCCGGAACTCCTCGTGATGTCCGGGATCCCATCCGAGACTCTGAACAAAACTTCGAACTCCATTCCATATTCAAGTTCTACTATTACGACATCAAACCTTAAGTGTGTCACCCTACGGTTCGCAAACTATGTAGACATGGTTGAGAACTCTCTCCGACCAATAACCAATAGCGGGATCTGGAGATCCATAATGGCTCCCACATATTCAACGATGACTTAGTGATCGAATGAACCATTCACATATGATACTGATTCCCTTTGTCACGCGATATTTTACTTGTCCGAGGTTTGATCATCGGTATCTCTCTATACCTTGTTCAACCTCGTCTCCTGACAAGTACTCTTTACTCGTATCATGGTATGTGGTCTCTTATGAACCATTCATATGCTTGCAAGCTATTTAGACGACATTCCACCGAGAGGGCCCAGAGTATATCTATCCGTCATAGGGATGGACAAATCCCACTGGTGATCCATATGCCTCAACTCATACTTTCCGGATACTTAATCCCACCTTTATAACCACCCATTTACGCAGTGGCGTTTGATGTAATCAAAGTACCTTTCCGGTATAAGTGATTTACATGATCTCATGGTCGAAAGTACTAGGTAACTATGTATCGAAAGCTGATAGCAAATAACTTAATGACGTGATCTTATGCTACGCTTAATTGGGTGTGTCCATTACATCATTCATATAATGACATAACCTTGTTATTAATAGCATCCAATGTTCATGATTATGAAACTATAATCATCTATTAATCAACAAGCTAGTTAAGAGGCTTACTAGGGACTCATTGTTGTTTACATAACACACATGTATCAATGTTTCGGTTAATACAATTATAGCATGGTATATAAACATTTATCATAAACACAAATATATATAATAACCACTTTTATTATTGTCTCTTGGGCATATCTCCAACAAATATGCCCTAGACTCAATGGTTAGTCCACTATAAAATATATCAAGTAAATCATGCTTTTCCAGATCATGTCCAGGTCGAGCTCTGATAAGAGAACAAAACCTTGCCCAAGCTTCAGGCAATTTCTCTCCATCTTCCTGGTCAAAACTATAAATTTTCTGCAAAGCAATATGTTGAGCACTAGCAGGAAAGTATTTTCGAAAGAAAACATCAAGCAAACCACTTGGACTATTAATAGAATCAGGAGGCAAACTATTATACCAAGTTTTAGCATCATCCTTTACTGAGAAAGGAAAAAATTTAGCAACAAAATAAGTACGCTTCTTGATATCATCAGAAAACAAGCTACTCAAAGTAGAAAGCTCATTCATGTGTTCTACATCACTTTATTATTCAGTACCACAAAAAGGTGTTTTCTCAACAATAGATATATGAGATAAATCAAGAGAAAAATCATAATCCTTATCCTTAATGTTTATAGAAGATGTGGCAAACTTAGGATCAGGAGACAGTTTATATCTAATAGTATGTTGTGCAAGAAGCTTTTTAATATTACTTGTACCAGTAGTAGCATTGCATTTATCAATAAAATCATCATCAAGTTCCACATAATCTTCATCAAGATCATCACTAGAGTATTCAACAGACTCAGGCGAATTAATAGGTGTAACAGTATTTTCATTAGGAATTTTAGTATTTTCAATTTGTCTAGACCTAGCAATTGTAGCATCTAGAAAAGATCCTAACGAACCAGTATCATCAAGCACAGCAGAAGCATCATTCAAATTATAAGAATTTTCAGATTCAGCAGAAGTACCAGCATGTGAAGCTTGTGGTGGTGATACAAGTTGACTTATCACAGATGGTGAATCAAGAGCAGCAGAGGTACTCAGAGTTGTACCTTTTCTTGTAGTGGATGGTAATATGGCGACTTTAGTATCGCGAGGTTTACCCATGATGGAGAATTTACAGCGAACAATATCAATCCAAGTGAACTTGCAAAAGAAGCTATGCTCCCCGGCAACGGCGCCAGAAAAGTCTTGATGACCCACAAGTATAGGGGATCGCAATAGTCTTCGAGGGAAGTAAAACCCAATTTATTGATTTGACACAAGGGGAGCCAAAAAATATTTGTAAGCCTTAACAGTGGAGTTGTCAATTCAGCTGCACCTTGAAACAGACTTGCTCGCAAGAGTTTATCAGTAGCAATAGTTTTATAGCAGTAGCAGTAGTGAAATATCAGCAGTAGTGTAACAAAGACAGCAGTAATGATTATAGTAAACAACAGGATTAAAATACTGTAGGCACAGGGGTGGATGAACGGGCGCTGCATGGATGAGAGAAATCATGTAACAATCAAGGTAGGGCATTTGCAGATAGTAATAAAATAGTATCCACGTACTAAACAACCATAGGCATGTGTCCCATATATAGTCGTACGTGCTCGTAATGAGAAACTTGCGCAACATCTTTTGTCCTACCAGCCGGTGGCAGCCGGGCCTCTAGGGAATCTACTTGGTAATTAAGGTACTCCTTTTAATAGAGCACCGGAGCAAAGCATTAACACTCCGTGAACACATGTGATCCTCACATCACCGCCTTCCCCTCCGGTTGTCCAATTTCTGTCACTTTGGGGCCTCGGGTTTCGGACAGCAATATGTGTATACAACTTGCAGGTAAGATCATAAAGCAATGAATATCATCATGAATTGATAACATGTTCAGATCTGAGATCATGACACTCGGGCCCTAGTGACAAGCATTAAGCATAACAAGTTGCAACAATATCATAAAAGTACCAATTACGGATACTAGGCACTATGCCCTAACAATCTTATGTTATTACATGACCAATCTCATCCAATCCCTACCATCCCCTTTAGCCTACAGCGGGGGAATTACTCACACATGGATGGGGGAAATATGGCTGGTCGATGGAGAGGCGTCGGTGGTGATGATGGCGATGATCTCCTTCAATTCCCCGTCCCGGCGGAGTGCCAGAACGGAGTTTCTGGTCCCGAGACGGAGTTTCGCGATGGCGGCGGTGTTCTGGATGTCTTCTGGCGATTTCGTCTAACCCCCGTGCGTTTTTAGGTCGGAACCCTTAAGTAGTCGAAAGAGGGGCGTCAGAGGCTGGCCGAGGCGCCGCCACCATAGGCCGGCGCGGCCCAGGGGCCTGCCGCGCCACCTGGTGGGGTGGGCGCCTCGTGGCCCCCTCCTTCTGGTCTTCTGGTTCCGTCAATATTATGTGAAAATAGGCCCATTGGAATTAATCCCGGGGATTTTCTTGAAAGTTGAGTTTCTGCACAAAAACGAGACACCAGGGCAATTCTGCTGAAAACAGCGTTAGTCCGTGTTAGTTGTATCCAAAATACACAAATTAGAGGCAAAACAATAGCAAAAGTGTTCGAGAAAGTAGATACATTTTGGACGTATCACGCCACACCACCTCATGGAGGCCCCGGTGGTGGGGGAACACGCGCGCACGAGGAAGGCTGCCACGGAGAGAGACGCCGGTGGCGTGGGGCTGATGATGCGTGAAGCACACGTCCGTTGGGAACCCCAAGAGGAAGGTGTGATGCGTACAGCAGCAAGTTTTTCCTCAGTAAAAAACCAAGGTTATCGAACCAGTAGGAGATGAAGGCCACGTGAAGGTTGTTGGTGAAGGAGTATAGTGCGGCGCAACACCAGGGATTCCGGCGCCAACGTGGAACCTGCACAACACAATCAAGATACTTTGCCCCAACTTAACGGTGAGGTTGTCAATCTCTTCGGCTTGCTGTAAACAAAGGATTAAACATATGGTGTGGAGAATGATGTTTGCTTGCAAAGAACAACAGAAGAACAATGATTGCAGTAGGTTGTATTTCAGATGTAAAAGAATGGACCGGGGTCCACAGTTCACTAGTGGTGTCTCTCCAATAAGATAAATAACATGTTGGGTGAACAAATTACAGTTGGGAAATTGACAAATAGAGAGGGCATAACAATGCACATACATATCATGATGACTACTATGAGATTTACTTAGGGCATTACAACAAAGAACATAGACCGCTATCCAACATGCATCTATGCCTAAAAAGTCCACCTTCGGGTTAGCATCCGCACCCCTTCCAGTATTAAGTTGCAAACAACAGACAATTGCATTAAGTACTGTGCGTAATGTAAACAATACAAATATCCTTAGACAAAGCATTGATATTTTATCCCTAGTGGCAACATCACATCCACAACCTTAGAACTTTCTGTCACTGTCCCAGATTCAATGGAGGCATGAACCCACTATCTAGCATAAATACTCCCTCTTGGAGTTACAAGTATCAACTTGGCCAGAGCCTCTACTAGCAACGGAGAGCATGCAAGATCATAAACAACACATATATGATAGATCGATAATCAACTTGACATAGTATTCCATATTCATCGGATCCCAACAAACACAACATGTAGCATTACAATAAGATGATCTTGATCATGATAGGCAGCTCACAAGATCTAAACATGATGGCATAATAGGAGAAGACAACCATCTAGCTACTGCTATGGACCCATAGTCCAAGGATGAACTACTAACGCATCAGTCCGGAGGCGGGCATGGTGATGTTGAGCCCTCCGGTGATGATTCCCCTCTCCGGCAGGATGCCGCAGGAGATCTTCTAAATCCCCCGAGATGGGATTGACGGTGGCGGCGTATCAGTAACTTTTCTCGTATCGTGGCTCTCGGTACTGGGGTTTTCGCGACGGAAGGATTATATAGGCGAAGGGGCAGAGTCGGGGGACGCCCGAGGGGCCCACCCCATATGGCGGCGCGGCCAGGGGTGGGGCCTAGCCCCCCTATGGTGTGGCCGCCTCGTGGCCCCTCTTCGTCTCCTCTTCGGTGTTCTGGAAGACTCCATGGAAAATAAGACCGTGGGCTTTTGTTTCGTCCAATTCCGGGAATATTTCCTGTGTAGGATTTCTGAAACCAAAAAAACAGCAGAAAACAGGAACTGGCGCTTCGGCATCTTGTTAATAGGTTAGTGCCGAAAAATGCATAAAAATGATATAAAGTGTATATAAAACATGTGAGTATTGTCATAAAACTAGCATGGAACATAAGAAATTATAGATACATTTGAGACGTATCAAGCATCCCCAAGCTTAGTTCCTACTCCCTCTCGAGTAGGTAAACGATAAAAAGGATAATTTCTGAAGTGACATGCTACCATCATAATCTTGATCAATACTATTGTAAAGCATATGAGATGAATGAAGTGATTCAAAGCAATGGTCTATAGTTTGTTAACAAATAGATAATGACTAAACAACTGAATCATATAGCAAAGACTTTTCATGAATAGTACTTTCAAGACGAGCATCAACAAGTCTTGCATAAGAGTTAACTCATAAAGCAATAGATTCTTAATAGAAGGTTTTGAAGAAACACAAAGGAAGATTTAAGTTTCAGCTGTTGCTTTCAACTTTCAACATGCATATCCCATGGATAATTGTCAACACAAAGTAATATGATGAGTGCAAATAAGCAAGTATGTAAGAATCAATGCACACAGTTGACACAAGTGTTTGCTTCTAAGATAGAAAGAAGTAGGTAAACTGACTCAACATAAAGTAAAAGAAAGGCCCTTCGCAGAGGGAAGCAGGGATTACTCATGTGCTAGAGCTTTTTATTTTGAAAACATGGAAACAATTTTGTCAACGTTAGTAATAATTCATATGTGTTATGCATAAAACCTCCTATAAGTTGCAAGCCTCATGCATCGAATACTAATAGTGCCCGCTCCTTGTCCAAATTTTTTCGGATTTCCATGGATTATCATTGAATTACATATGTTTCAACCAAGTGTCACAAAGGGGTACCTCTATGCCACCTGTACAAAGGTCCAAGGAGATAGATCGCATTTGATCTCTCAATTTTGATAGATCTCAACTTGAAGGCATCCATACCGGGACAACATAGAAAACAGATAATGGACTCCTCTTTTATGCTTTAAGCATTCAACAACAGATAATATTCTCACAAGAGATTTGAGGATTAATGTCCAAGCTGAAACTTCCACCATGATACATGGCTTTGGTTGGCGGCCCAATGTTCTTCTCTAACAATATGCATACTCAAACCATTTAACTCATGGCAAATCTCCCTTACTTCAGACAAGACGAACATGCATAGCAACTCACATGATATTCAACAAAGGTGTGACAGGTTGATGGCGTCCCCAAAAACATGGTTACCGCTCAACAAGCAACTTATAAGAACTAAGATACATAAGCGACATATTCATTACTACAATAGTTTTTAGGCTACTTTCCCATGAGCTATGTATTGCAAAGTGATACGTCTCCGACGTATCGATAATTTCTTATGTTCCATGCCACATTATTGATGATATCTACATGTTTTATACACATTATATGTCATATTTATGCGTTTTCCGGAACTAACCTATTGACGAGATGCCGAAGTGCCAGTTCCTGTTTTCTGCTGTTTTGGGTTTCAGAAATCCTAGTAACGAAATATTCTCGGAATTGGACAAAATCAACGCCCAGGTTCCTATTTTGCCCGGAAGCATCCAGAACACCCGAGAGCCGCCAGAGAGAAGCCCTGGGGGCCCCACACTACACCCTGGCGCGGCCAGAGGGGGGGCCGCGCCGCCCTATGGTGTGGTGGCCCCAGGCCCCCTCCGAGGCTACCCTTCCGCCTATTTAAAGCCTCCGTCGCGAAAACCCTATCACGTTCGATGAAACCCACAGAAACCTTCCAGAGCCGCCGCCATCGCGAAGCCAAGATCTGGGGGACAGGAGTCTCTGTTCCGGCACGCCACCGGAACGGGGAAGTGCCCCCGGAAGGCTTCTCCATCGACACCGCTGCCATCTCCACCGCCATCTTCATCACCGCTGCTGCTCCCATGAGGAGGGAGTAGTTCTCCATCGAGGCTCGGGGCTGTACCGGTAGCTATGTGGTTCATCTCTCTCCCATGTACCTCAATACAATAATCTCATGAGCTGCTTTACATGATTGAGATTCATATGAGTTTTGTATCACTATTCATCTATGTGCTACTCTAGTGATGTTATTAAAGTAGTTTTATTCATCCTGCACGGTGTAATGGTGACGGTGTGTGCATCCGTGTTAGTACTTGGTGTATGCTATGATTATGATCTCTTGTAGATTATGAAGTTAACTATTGCTATGATGGTATTGATGTGATCTATTCCTCCTACATAGTGTGAAGGTGACAGTGTGCTTGCTATGTTAGTACTTGGTTTAGTCGTATTGATCTATCTTACACTCTAAGGTTATTTAAATATGAACATTGAATTGTGGAGCTTGTTAACTCCGGCATTGAGGGTTCGTGTAATCCTACGCAATGTGTTCATCATCCAACAAGAGAGTGTAGAGTATGCATTTATCTATTCTGTTATGTGATCAATGTTGAGAGTGTCCACTAGTGAAAGTATGATCCTTAGGCCTTGTTCCTAAATACTGCTATCGCTGCTTGTTTACTGTTTCACTGCGTTACTACTGCTGCGTTACTACTGCTTGTTTACTGTCCTGGGCAAAGCACTTTTCTGGTGCCGTTGCTACTACTTAATTATACCACCTGTATTTCACTATCTCTTCGCCGAACTAGTGCACCTATTAGGTGTGTTGGGGACACAAGAGACTTCTTGCTTTGTGGTTGCAGGGTTGCATGAGAGGGATATCTTTGACCTCTTCCTCCCTAAGTTCGATAAACCTTGGGTGATCCACTTAAGGGAAAACTTGCTGCTGTTCTACAAACCTCTGCTCTTGGAGGCCCAACACTGTCTACAGGAAAAGGAGGGGGGGCGTAGACATCAAGCTATTTTCTGGCGCCGTTGCCGGGGAGGAAAGGTAAAAGGTACTCACACTCCGGATCTCGGCTACTAAGCTATTTTCGCCGTTGTAAGTACTCGAAGCTATTTCCTTTAGATCCTGCAATTGCATCTTTTTGTTTCTTGTTTACACTAGTTTGGCATAATGGACAAGAATGAGCTTCTATTTCTATTTCCTGATTTAAAACATGGATTGTTTGATGCGAAAATTAAAAAACCTATGGAATCTTATTTGCATGCTGGTAGTAATATTAGTATGAACACTTTGAACACCATTGTTGCTAATGATATGGAAAATTCTAAGCTTGGGGAAGCTGGCTTTGATGAGCATGATATTTTTAGTCCCCCAAGCATTGAGGAGAAAATTTTCTTTGATGATACTTTGCCTCCTATTTATGATGATTATAATGATAGTGGTCTTTTGGTGCCACCTACTATGGAGAGTAAATTTTGTTGTGATTATGCTATGCCTCTTACACTTGATGAGAATAATAATGATAGCTACTTTGTTAAATTTGCTCCCACTACAACTAATAAGAATGATTATGCTTATGTGGAGAGTAATAATTTTATGCATGAGACTCATGATAAGAATGTTTCATTTGATAGTTATATTGTTGAGTTTGCTCATGTTGCTACTGAAAGTTATTATGAGAGAGGAAAATATGGTTGTAGAAATTTGCATGTTACTAAAACACCTCTCTATGTGCTGAAATTTTTGAAGCTACACTTGTTTTATCTTCCTATGCTTGTTACTTTGCTCTTCATGAATTTGTTTATTTACAAGATTCCTTTGCATAGGAAGCATGTTAGACTTAAATGTGTTTTGAATTTGCCTCTTGATGCTCTCTTTTGCTTCAACTACTATTTCTTGCGAGTGCATCATTAAAACTGCTGAGCCCATCTTAACGGCTATAAAGAAAGAACTTCTTGGGAGATAACCCATGTGTTTATTTTGCTACAGTACTTTGTTTTATATTTGTGTCTTGGAAGTTGTTTACTACTGTAGCAAACTCTCCTTATCTTAGTTTTGTGTTTTGTTGTGCCAAGTGAAGCCTCTAATCGAAGGTTGATACTAGATTTGGATTTCTGCGCAGAAACAGATTTCTATCTGTCACGAATCTGGGCTGTTTTCTCTGTAGAAAAATCAGAAAAATATTACAATTTACGTGCGTGTTCCTCAGATATGTACGCAACTTTCATTAGTTATGAGTTTTCTGATTTGAGCAACGGAAGTATTTATTAAAAATTCGTCTTTACGGACTGTTCTGTTTTGACAGATTCTGCCTTTTATTTCGCATTGCTTCTTTCGCTGTGTTGGGTGGATTTCTTTGTTCCATTACCTTCCAGTAGCTTTGAGCAATGTCCAGAAGTGTTAAGAATGATTGTGTCACCTCTGAACATGTGAGTTTTTGATTATGTACTAACCCCTCTAATGAAGTTTATGAGAAGTTTGGTGTGAAGGAAGTTTTCAAGGGTCAAGAGAGGAGGATGATATACTACGATCAAGAAGAGTGAAAAGTCTAAGCTTGGAGATGCCCCGGTGGTTCACCCCTGCATATATCAAGAAGACTCAAGCATCTAAGCTTGGGGATGCCCAAGGCATCCCCTTCTTCATCGACAACATTATCAGGTTCCTCCCCTGAAACTATATTTTTATTCCATCACATCTTATGTGCTTTGCTTGGAGCGTCGGTTTGTTTTTGTTTTTTTTTTGTTTGAATAAAATGGATCCTAGCATTCACTTTGTGGGAGAGAGACACGCTCCGCTGTAGCATATGGACAAGTATGTCCTTAGGCTCTACTCATAGTATTCATGGCGAAGTTTCTTCTTCGTTAAATTGTTATATGGTTGGAATTGGAAAATGATACATGTAGTAATTGCTAAAATGTCTTGGGTAATGTGATACTTGGCAATTGTTGTGCTCATGTTTAAGCTCTTGCATCATATACTTTGCACCTATTAATGAAGAAATACATAGAGCATGCTAAAATTTGGTTTGCATATTTGGTCTCTCTAAAGTCTAGATAATTTCTAGTATTGAGTTTGAACAAGGAAGACGGTGTAGAGTCTTATAATGTTTTCAATATGTCTTTTATGTGAGTTTTGCTGCACCGCTTCATCCTTGTGTTTGTTTCAAATAACCTTGCTAGCCTATACCATGTATCGAGAGGGAATACTTCTCATGCATCCAAAATCCTTGAGCCAACCACTATGCCATTTGTGTCCACCATACCTACCTACTACATGGTATTTCTCCGCCATTCCAAAGTAAATTTCTTGAGTGCTACCTTTAAATTCCATCATTCACCTTTGCAATATATAGCTCATGGGACAAATAGCTTAAAAACTATTGTGGTATTGAATATGTACTTATGCACTTTATCTCTTATTAAGTTGCTTGTTGTGCGATAACCATGTTCACTGGGGACGCCATCAACTACTCTTTGTTGAATATCATGTGAGTTGCTATGCATGTTCGTCTTGTCTGAAGTAAGGGCGATCTACCACCTTATGGTTAAGCATGCATATTGTTAGAGAAGAACATTGGGCCGCTAACTAAAGCCATGATTCATGGTGGAAGTTTCAGTTTTGGACGTATATCCTCAATCTCATATGAGAATAATAATTGTTGCCACATGCTTATGCATAAAAGAGGAGTCCATTATCTGTTGTCTATGTTGTCCCGGTATGGATGTCTAAGTTGAGAATAATCAATAGCGAGAAATCCGATGCGAGCTTTCTCCTTAGACCTTTGTACAGGCGGCATAGAGGTACCCCTTTGTGACACTTGGTTAAAACATGTGCATTGCGATGATCCGGTAGTCCAAGCTAATTAGGACAAGGTGCGGGCACTATTAGTATACTATGCATGAGGCTTGCAACTTGTAAGATATAATTTACATGATACATATGCTTTATTACTACCGTTGACAAAATTGTTTCTTGTTTTCAAAATCAAAGCTCTAGCACAAATATAGCAATCAATGCTTTTCCTCTATGGAGGACCATTCTTTTTCTTTCATTGTTGAGTCAGTTCACCTATTTCTCTCCACCTCAAGAAGCAAACACTTGTGTGAACTGTGCATTGATTCCTACATACTTGCATATTGCACTTATTATATTACTCTATGTTGACAATATCCATGAGATATACATGTTACAAGTTGAAAGCAACCGCTGAAACTTCATCTTCCTTTGTGTTGCTTCAATGCCTCTACTTTGAATTATTGCTTTATGAGTTAACTCTTATGCAAGACTTATTGATGCTTGTCTTGAAGTACTATTCATGAAAAGTCTTTGCTTTATGATTCACTTGCTTACTCATGTCATATACATTGTTTTGATCGCTGCATTCACTACATATGCTTTACAAATAGTATGATCAAGGTTATGATGGCATGTCACTCCAGAAATTATCTTTGTTATCGTTTTACCTGCTCGGGACGAGCAGAACTAAGCTTGGGGATGCTGATACGTCTCCGACGTATCGATAATTTCTTATGTTCCATGCCACATTATTGATGATATCTACATGTTTTATACACATTATATGTCATATTTATGCGTTTTCCGGAACTAACCTATTGACGAGATGCCGAAGTGCCAGTTCCTGTTTTCTGCTGTTTTTGGTTTCAGAAATCCTAGTAACAAAATATTCTCGGAATTGGACGAAATCAACGCCGAGGTTCCTATTTTGCCCGGAAGCATCCAGAACACCCGAGAGCCGCCAGAGAGAAGCCCTGGGGGCCCCACACTACACCCTGGCGCGGCCAGAGGGGGGGCCGCGCCGCCCTATGGTGTGGTGGCCCCAGGCCCCCTCCGAGGCTGCCCTTCCGCCTATTTAAAGCCTCCGTCGCGAAAACCCTATCACGTTCGACGAAACCCACAGAAACCTTCCAGAGCCGCCGCCATCGCGAAGCCAAAGATCTGGGGGACAGGAGTCTCTGTTCCGGCACGCCGCCGGAACGGGGAAGTGCCCCCGGAAGGCTTCTCCATCGACACCGCTGCCATCTCCACCGCCATCTTCATCACCGCTGCTGCTCCCATGAGGAGGGAGTAGTTCTCCATCGAGGCTCGGGGCTGTACCGGTAGCTATGTGGTTCATCTCTCTCCCATGTACCTCAATACAATAATCTCATGAGCTGCTTTACATGATTGAGATTCATATGAGTTTTGTATCACTATTCATCTATGTGCTACTCTAGTGATGTTATTAAAGTAGTTTTATTCCTCCTGCACGGTGTAATGGTGACGGTGTGTGCATCCGTGTTAGTACTTGGCGTATGCTATGATTATGATCTCTTGTAGATTATGAAGTTAACTATTGCTATGATGGTATTGATGTGATCTATTCCTCCTACATAGTGTGAAGGTGACAGTGTGCTTGCTATGTTAGTACTTGGTTTAGTCGTATTGATCTATCTTACACTCTAAGGTTATTTAAATATGAACATTGAATTGTGGAGCTTGTTAACTCCGGCATTGAGGGTTCGTGTAATCCTACGCAATGTGTTCATCATCCAACAAGAGAGTGTAGAGTATGCATTTATCTATTCTGTTATGTGATCAATGTTGAGAGTGTCCACTAGTGAAAGTATGATCCCTAGGCCTTGTTCCTAAATACTGCTATCGCTGCTTGTTTACTGTTTCACTGCGTTACTACTGCTGCGTTACTACTGCTTGTTTACTGTCCTGGGCAAAGCACTTTTCTGGTGCCGTTGCTACTACTTAATTATACCACCTGTATTTCACTATCTCTTCGCCGAACTAGTGCACCTATTAGGTGTGTTGGGGACACAAGAGACTTCTTGCTTTGTGGTTGCAGGGTTGCATGAGAGGGATATCTTTGACCTCTTCCTCCCTGAGTTCGATAAACCTTGGGTGATCCACTTAAGGGAAAACTTGCTGCTGTTCTACAAACCTCTGCTCTTGGAGGCCCAACACTGTCTACAGGAAAAGGAGGGGGGGCGTAGACATCACAAAGACAAGGAATGAATTTTTTAAAAGGTAGCACGCAAGCAATTTACTTTGGAATGGCAGAAAAATACCACATAGTAGGTAGTTATGGTGGACACAAATGGCATAGGTTTTGGCTCAAGGTTTTGGATGCACGAGAAGCATTCCCTCTCAGTACAAGGCTTTGGCTAGCAATGTTGTTTGAAGCAAACACAAGTATGAACCGGTACAGCAAAACTTACATAAGAACATATTGCAAGCATTATAAGACTCTACACTGTCTTCCTTGTTGCTCAAACACTTTTACCAGAAAATATCTAGACTTTAGAGAGACCAATCATGCAAACCAAATTTCAACAAGCTCTACGGTAGTTCTCCACTAATAGGTTTAAACCACATGATGCAAGAGCTTAAACATGATCTACTTGAGAGCTCAAAACAATTGCCAAGTATCAAATTATTCAAGACAATATACCAATTACCACATGAAGCATTTTCTGTTTCCAACCAAATAGCAATAAATGAAGCGGCTTTCAACTTTCGACATGAACATTAAAAGTAAAACTAAGAACACCAGTGTTCAATATGAAAAAGAGGAGCGTGTCTCTCTCCCACACAAGGAATGCTAGGATCCGGATTCATTCAAACACAACCAAAAATAAAAGCACACAGACGCTCCAAGTAAAGCACATAAGATGTGACGGAATAAAAATATAGTTTCACTAGAGGTGACCTGATAAGTGGTTGATGAAGAAGGGGATGCCTTGGGCATCCCCAAGCTTAGATGCTTGAGTATTCTTGAAATATGCAGGGATGAACCACGGGGGGCATCCCCAAGCTTAGACTTTTCACTCTTCTTGATCATATTATATCATCCTCCTCTCTTGATCCTTGAAAACTTCCTTCACACCAAACTCAAAACAATCTCATTAGAGGGTTAGTGCATAATCAAAAATTCACATGTTAAACGAGGACACAATCATTCCCAACACTTCTGGACATTACCCAAGGCTACTGAAATTTGATGGAGCAAAGAAATCCACTCAAACACAGTAAAGGAGGCAATGTGAAATAAAAGGCAGAATCTGTCAAAACAGAACAGTCCGTAAAGACGAATTTTTTCGAGGTACTTAACATGCTCAGATGAAGAAGCTCAAATTGAATGAAAGTTGCGTACATATATGAGGATTACTCATGAATTGTTTCAAGATTTTACGAATTTCCTACAGAGAGAAAACCGCGAAACCGTGACAGATAGAAATCTGTTTCTGCGCAGAAATCCAAATCAAGTATCAACTTTCTATCAAAGACTTTACTTGGCACAACAATGCAATAAAGTAAAGATACAAAGGTGTTGCTACAGTAGTAACAAGCACCTTGACTCAAATATAAAAATTGTTGTAGTAAAATAATGGGTTGTCTTCCATAAGCGCTTTTCTTTAACGCCTTTCAGCTAGGCGCAGAAAGTGTAAATCAAGTAACATCAAGAGAAGAAGCATCAACATCATAATTTGTTCTAATAATAGAATCAAAAGGCAACTTCATTCTCTTTCTATGGAAGTGTTCCATACCTTTCTTAAGAGGGAATTGATATTTAATATTTCCTTCTTTCATATCAATAATAGCACCAACAGTTCGAAGAAAGGGTCTTCCCAAAATAATAGGACAAGATGCATTGCATTCAATATCCAAGACAACAAAAACAACGGGGACAAGGTTATTGTTAACCGTAATGTGAACATTGTCAATCCTCCCCAAAGGTTTCTTTATAGAATTATCAACAAGATTAACATCCAAATAACAATATTTCAAAGGTGGCAAGTCAAGCATATCATAGTGTTTCTTAGGCATAACAGAAATACTTGCACCAAGATCACATAAAGCATTACAATCAAAATCAGTGACCTTCATTTAATGATGGGCTCCCAACCATCTTCTAACTTCCTAGGAATAGAAGCTTCAAGTTTTAATTCCTCTTCTCTAGCTTTAATGAGAGCATTTGTAATATGTTTTGTAAAGGCCAAGTTTATAGCACTAGCATTAGGACTTCTAGAAAGTTTTTGCAAGAACTTAATAACTTCAGAGATATGACAATTATCAAAATCAAAACCATTATGATCTAAAGCAATGGGATCATTGCCCCCAATACTCTGAAAAATTTCAGCACTTTTATCACAAACAGTTTCAGCAGTTTCAGGCAATTTTGCATGCTTTGTATTAGAAGTAGAAACATTGCCAACACCAATTATTTTACCATTGATAGTAGGAGGTTTAGCAACATGTGAAGCATCAACATTACTAGTGGTGGTAATAGTTTAAACTTTAGCTACATTATTCTCTTTAGCAAGTTTTTCTTCTCTTCCCCACCTAGCATGCAATTCAGCCATCATTCTAATATTGTCATTAGTTTGAACTTGGATAGCGTTTGTTGTAGCAAATGACTTAATATCTTTAGTTTCATTAGGCATAACTTTCAGTTTTAAAAGATCAACATTGATACGTCCATTTTGCATCACTATTTTGTATCATAATATACTGTTATTCATTGATATATTTCGTATTTAGAGATGATACTTATGTTATTTCACCTATTTTGCATGTTTCATGATTATTGGAGAATCGCTCACCGGAGTCAGGATTCTGCTGGAAAAAGCACCGTCAGAATGCAATATTTCGGAAGATCAACAATTGACGGAAATTACACCGAAGATCTTATTTTTTCCAGAAGACGGAGCCAGCCAAAAGGAGGGACCGAGGAGGGCCGCCATGGCCCCCCCATAGGCCGGCGTGGGCCCTGGCCTAGCCGCGCCGCCTTGTGGGGAGGGGGCCCACAGCCCCCTTCTGCCGCCTCTCCTTCGCGTACTTCTTCGTCCCGAAAACCTAAGCTCCAGAGGATAGTCGCGAAGAGTCACAGCCGCCTCTGCGGGGCGGAAAACACCAGAGAGAAAAGAGCTCTCCGGCAGGCTGAAATCTACCGGGGAAATTCCCTCCCGGAGGGGGAAATCGACGCCATCGTCACCATCATCGAGCTGGACATCATTGGGATCATCATCACCATCATCTTCATCATCATCACCGCCATCTCCACTGCTGCACCTCGTCATCGCTGTAACATCTAGGGTTGAATCTTGATTGTTTGATAGGGAAAACTCTCCCAGTATTGATTACTACTTGTTATTGATGCTATTGAGTGAAACCATTGAACCAAGGTTTATGTTCAGATTGTTATTCATCATCATATCACCTCTGATCATGTTCCATATGATGTCTCGTGAGTAGTTCGTTTAGTTCTTGAGGACATGGGTGAAGTCTAAATGTTAGTAGTGAATTATGTTGAGTAATATTCAATGGTTTGATATTTAAGTTGTGGTGTTATTCTTCTAGTGGTATCATGTGAACGTCGACTACATGATACTTCACCTTTATGGGCCTAGGGGAATACATCTTGTATTCGTTTGCTAATTTTGGGGTTGCCGGAGTGACAGCAACCTGAACCCCCGTTGGTATATCGATGCAGGAGGGATAGCAGGATCTCAGAGTTTAAGGCTGTGGTTAGATTTATCTTAATTACTTTCTTGTAGTTGCGGATGCTTGCAAGGGGTATAATCACAAGTATTTATTAGTCCTAGGAAGGGCGGTGCATTAGCATAGGTTCACCCACACAACACTTATCAAAAGAATGAAGATTAATCAGCTATATGAAGCGAAAGCACTAGACTAAATTCCCGTGTGTCCTCAAGAACGTTTGGTCATTATAAGTAAACAAACCGGCTTGTCCTTTGTGCTAAAAAGGATTGGGCCACTCGCTGCAATTATTACTCTCGCATTTTACTTACTTGCACTTTATTTATCTGCTATATCAAAACCCCCTGAATACTTGTCTGTGAGCATTTACAGTGAATCCTTCACCGAAACTGCTTGTCAACACCTTCTGCTCCTCGTTCGGTTCGACACTCTTATTTATCGAAACTACTACAACACACCCCCTATACTTGTGGGTCATCAAGACTATTTTCTGGCGCCGTTGCCGGGGAGTGAAGCGCTATTGGTAAGTGGAATTGGTAAGGGAAACTTTTACTGTACGTGCTGATTTTATTTCTGCCTGCTGCTATAATTCATTATGGAGATATCTTCTCTTGAATTCCTATTTGGAAAATCTACTACTACTGCAAAGGTAGTGGATGAGGCGCCAGGTGAGAAAGAGGTTCCATACAAAATACCTATGAAAATTATTGAACGTGTTGTGGATAGTCGCTATGAAGGGAATGGAACTGTCCATCCTGGAGATCATTTACTGTCCTTACATGAATTATGCGGGTTATTCAAGTGTGCAGGTATTGCTATGGATGAAGTTAGGAAGAAACTATTCTCTATATCGATGTCTGGTAAAGCGGCGCATTGGTATAAATTACTGAAGAATGGGGATTCTCTTGATTGGAAGGATATTGTGCCTCTATTTTATTCTAAATTCTATCCTCCAAGTGAAATTCACAAATACCGGAACCGCATATATAATTTCTGGCCTTATGATGGAGAGAGTATTGCCCAAGCATGGGGGAGATTGAAGTCTTTAATGCTCAAATGCCCCATTCATGAGCTTCCTGGTAATATAATTATTGATAATTTCTATGCAAGACTTTCTTTTCAAGATAAAACCTTGCTGGATACTTCTTGTTCTGGATCATTTACACGCAACAAAGAAGAGTTTAAAAGGGACCTTCTTGATCGGATTCAGGAGAATACTGAAGGATGGGAGAACGACAAAGATAGAGAGTCAGGTATAAATTATGATTATGAATGCATTGAAACTTTTATGGATACTGATAAATTTCGTAATATGAGTGCTACTTATGGTCTTGACTCTCAAATCGTTGCAATTTTTTATAAAGCTTTTGCCTCTCATTTTGAATTGCCTATGAAGAATTTTGATAAGTATCATGAACCGTATAAAGATAAAACTGATTCATCTATAAATAAATGTGTTGTAATTGAAACTGTTGATCATATTCTTCCTGAAGCTTATATTGAAAAAACTCCTTTCCCTGCTAAAATGAAGGAGTATTCTGTTATAACTAGTGCGGTTAATAAAAGTGCAAAGAAACCTATTGAACCTGAAGAGCAAATAAAGGTTGAACCTGCTATTGCAATAGTTAAAGATCTTGTGACTGAAAATGTAGAAGATGGTCATATTATTTTCTGTGAAGATGCTTCTAATATTGTTTCGCATCCTAATAAGTCTAGGAAAACCAGTGTTCCTATGCTCTCTGTTAGAATTGGTGATCGTTGCTATTATGGTTTATGCGATATTGGTGCAAGTATTAGTGCTATTCCTTATGAGCTTTACACGGAGATCGTGCATGAAATTGGTTCTTGTGAACTTGAAGATATTGATGTGGTTATTCGGCTAGCTAATAGAGAAACTATCTCTCCTATTGGTATTGTTCGAGATGTGGAAGTTTTATGTGGTAAGATTAAATATCCTGCTGACTTTTTGGTACTTGGTTCTGCTGCTAGTAAGTCTTGTCCTATTATTTTTGGTAGACCTTTTCTAAATACTTGTGGAGCTGTTATAGATTGCAAGAAAGAGAAAATTGTGACTAAATTTGCTGGTGAATCTTATGAGTTTAATTTCTCTAAATTTGCCAAAACTCCTTATAAAGCTGATTTGCCTAATAATGATTTTAGAGTTGAACAATGTGCATCTATTGCTCTTGCTCCTAATAATCCTTTGCAGCAACATTTGGAGGATAGTGAGAGTGAAGTCTTTAGGGAAGAAAGGAATGAGCTTGATGAATTTTTCCTTCGTCAACCTATTCTTAAACATGATTTACCGGTTGAAGATCTAGGTACAACACCACCACCAAAGGAAGATCCTATTTTTGATTTAAAACCATTGCCTGATAATCTTAAATATGCTCATATTGATGATACCAAAATATATCCTGTTATTATTAGTTCTAAGCTTTCAGAGTTTGAGGAAGAAAGGTTATTGGAAATATTGAAGAAACACCGAGTAGCTATTGGCTACACTCTTGATGACTTGAAGGGGATTTCTCCCTCTATTTGCCAACATGCCATCAACATGAAAGATGATGCAAAGCCTGTTGTTGAGCATCAGCGTCGTCTAATTCCTAAGATGAAGGATGTGGTAAGGAATGAGGTATTAAAACTTCTTGAAGCCGGTATTATATATCCTATTGCTGATAGTAGATGGGTTAGTCCTGTGCATTGTGTTCCTAAGAAAGGAGGAATAACTGTTGTGCCTAATGATAATGATGAGCTCATCCCTCAAAGAGTAGTTGTAGGGTATAAAATGCGCATTGATTATCGAAAAGTTAATAAAGTTACTAAGAAATATCATTACCCTTTACCTTTTATTGATCAAATGTTAGAAAGGTTGTCTAAAAATACTCATTTTTTCTTTCTTGATGGTTATTCTGGGTTCTCACAAATTGCTGTTAAAACTAAAGATCAAGAGAAAACCACTTTCACTTGTCCCTATGGAACTTATGCTTATAGGCGTATGCCTTTTGGTTTATGTAATGCTCCTGCTACTTTTCAAAGATGCATGTCTGCTATTTTTCATGGCTTTTGTGAGAAAATTGTAGAGGTATTCATGGATGATTTTTCTGTCTATGGGAATTCTTTTGACAATTGCTTGCGAAACCTTGATAAAGTTTTGCAGAGATGTGAAGAAACTAACCTTGTTCTTAATTGGGAGAAATGCCACTTTATGGTTAATGAAGGAATTGTATTGGGACATAAAATTTCTGAGAGAGGTATTGAAGTTGATAGAGCTAAAGTTGAAGCAATTGAGAAAATGCCCTATCCAAGGGATGTTAAAGGTATTCGTAGTGTTCTTGGTCATGCTGGGTTTTATAGGAGATTTATTAAAGATTTCTCTAAGATTTCAAAGCCTCTTACTAATCTTCTTCAAAAGGATGTACCTTTTGTTTTTGATGATGATTGTAAGGAAGCTTTTGAAACTCTAAAGAAAGCCTTAACAACTGCTCCTGTAGTTGAACCTCCTGATTGGAATTTACCTTTTGAAATTATGTGTGATGCTAGTGATTTTGCTGTAGGTGCTGTCCTTGGACAGCGAATAGATAAAAAATTGAATGTTATTCATTATGCTAGTAAAACTCTTGATGCTGCTCAAAGAAATTATGCTACAACTGAAAAAGAATTGTTAGCTGTGGTTTTTGCTTGTGACAAGTTTAGACCTTATATTGTTGATTCAAAAGTTACAATTCATCCTGATCATGCTGCAATTAGATATCTTATGGAAAAGAAAGATGCTAAGCCAAGGCTTATTAGATGGGTACTTCTCTTGCAAGAATTTGATTTGCATATTATAGATAGAAAAGGTGCTGATAATCCTGTTGCTGATAATTTATCTAGATTGGAAAATATTGCTTATGATCCTGTTCCTGTTAATGATAGTTTTCCAAATGAACAATTGGCTGTAATAAAGGTGAACTCGCGAGATAGTCCTTGGTATGCTGACTATGCTAACTTTATTGTTTCCAAGTACTTGCTTCCAACCTTTTCAGCTCAGCAAAGGAGGAAATTCTTTTATGACTTGAGGCATTATTTTTGGGATGACCCACACTTATATAAAGGAGTGGATGGTATTATGCGAAGATGTGTTCCCGAATATGAACAACAAGAGATATTGAGTAAATGTCATGGTAGTGTTTATGGAGGACATCACGCCGGAGATAGAACCGCGCAAAACGTTCTACAATCAGGTTTCTATTGGCCAACTCTCTTCAAAGATGCAAGAAGGTTTATTTTATCTTGTGATGAATGTCAAAGGGTTGGTAATATCTCCAGACGCAATGGAATGCCTATGAATTATACTCTTGTTATTGAACCATTCGATTGTTTGGGATTTGACTTCATGGGTCCTTTCCCTTCTTCAGAAGGTAACACTCATATACTTGGTGCTGCTGATTATGTTACTAAATGGGTGGAAGCCATACCCACAAAAAGTGTTGATGGTGAGACCTCTTTAAGAATACTTTTAGATATTATTTTTCCTAGATTTGGAGTTCCTAGATATCTTATGACTGATGGAGGTTCTCATTTTATTCATGGTGGCTTTAGAAAAACTCTTGCTAAATATGGTATTAATCATAGGATTGCTTCCGCTTATCATCCTCAAACTAGTGGCCAAGTAGAATTATCAAATAGAGAGATTAAATCTATCTTGCAAAAGACTGTTAATAAATCTAGAAAGAATTGGGCTAGTAAATTGAAGGAAGCACTATGGGCTTATAGAACTGCTTATAAAAATCCCATGGGTATGTCACCTTATAAAATGGTTTATGGGAAAGCTTGTCATTTACCTTTAGAACTAGAGCACTGCTTGTGACGGTACAACACGCGTCCGTTGGGAACCCCAAGAAGAAGGTGTGATGCGTACAGCGGCGAGTTTTCCCTCAGTAAGAAACCAAGGTTATCGAATCCAGTAGGAATCAAGAAGCACGTTGAAGGTTGATGGTGGCGGAGTGTAGTGCGGCGCAACACCAGGGATTCCGGCGCCAACGTGGAACCTGCACAACACAATCCAAATACTTTGCCCCAACTTAACAGTGAGGTTGTCAATCTCACCGGCTTGCTGTAACAAAGAATTAGATGTATAGTGTGGAAGATGATGTTTGCAAACAACAGTAAGAACAAGTATTGCAGTAGATTGTATTCGATGTAAAAGAATGGACCGGGGTCCGCAGTTCACTAGTGGTGTCTCTCCAATAAGATAAGGCATGTTGGGTGAACAAATTACAGTTGGGCAATTGACAAATAAGGAGGGCATGACAATGCACATACATATCATGATGAGTAGTGTGAAATTCAATTGGGCATTACGACAAAGTACATAGACCGCTATCCAGCATGCATCTATGCCTAAAAAGTCCACCTTCAGGTTAGCATCCGCACCCCCTCCAGTATTAAGTTGCAAACAACATACAATTGCATTAAGTATGGTGCGTAATGTAATCAACACAAATATCTTTAGACAAAGCATTGATGTTTTATCCCTAGTGGCAACAGCACATCCACAACCTTAGGGGTTGTTGTCACTCCCCCAGATTTAATGGAGACATGAACCCACTATCGAGCATAAATACTCCCTCTTGGAGTTACAAGTATCAACTTGGCCAGAGCCTCTACTAGCAACGGAGAGCATGCAAGATCTTAAACAACACATATATGATAGATTGATAATCAACATAACATAGTATTCCATATTCATCGGATACCAACAAACGCAACATGTAGTATTACAAATAGATGATCTTGATCATGTTAGGCAGCTCACAAGATCTAACAATGATAGCACAATGAGGAGAATACGACCATCTAGCTACTGCTATGGACCCATAGTCCATGGGTGAACTACTCACACATCAATCCGGAGGCGATCATGGCAATGAAGAGTCCTCCAGGAGATGATTCCCCTCTCCGGCAGGGTGCCGGAGGCGATCTCCCGAATCCCCCGAGATGGGATTGGCGGCGGCGGCGTCTCTGGAAGGTTTTCCGTATCGTGGCTCTCGGTACTGGGGGTTTCGCGACGAAGGCTTCTTATAGGCGGAAGGGTAGGTTTAGGGGCGTCACGAGGGGCCCACACACCAGGGCGGCGCGGGCCCCTCCTTGGCCGCGCCGCCTTGTTGTGTTGCCACCTCGTGGCCCCACTTCGTATCTCCCTCGGTCTTCTGGAAGCTTCGTGGAAAATAAGACCCTGGGCGTTGATTTCGTCCAATTCCGAGAATATTTCCTTACTAGGATTTCTGAAACCAAAAACAGCAGAAAACAGCAACTGGCTCTTCGGCGTCTTCTCAATAGGTTAGTGCCGAAAAATGCATAAATATGACATAAAGTGTGTATAAAACATGTGAATATCATCAATAAAGTAGCATGGAACATAAGAAATTATTGATACGTTTGAGAAGTATCAAGCATCTCCAAGCTTAGTTCCTACTCGTCCCCGAGTAGGTAAACGATAACAAAGATAATTTCTGAAGTGACATGCTATCATAATCTTGATCAATACTATTGTAAGCACATGAGATGAATGCAGCGATTCGAAGCAATGGTAAAGACAATGATTAAACAACTGAATCATATAACAAAGACTTTTCATGAATAGTACTTTTCAAGACAAGCATCAATAAGTCTTGCATAAGAGTTAACTCATAAAGCAATAAATTCAAAGTAAAGGCATTGAAGCAACACAAAGGAAGATATAAGTTTCAGCGGTTTCTTTCAACTTCAACATGTTTATCTCATGGATAATTGTCAACACAAAGTAATATGATGAATGCAAATATGCAAGTATGTAAGAATCAATGCACAGTTAACACAAGTGTTTGCTTCTAAGATAGAAAGGAGTAGGTAAACTGACTCAACATAAAAGTAAAAGAATGGCCCTTCGAAGAGGGAAGCATGGATTGCTATATTGGTGCTAGAGCTTTTATTTTGAAAACAAGAAACAATTTTTTCAACGGTAGTAATAAAGCATATGTGTTATGTATAATATATCTTATAAGTTGCAAGCCTCATGCATAGTATACCAATAGTGCCCGCACCTTGTCCTAATTAGCTTGGATTTACATGGATTATCATTACATAACATATGTTTTAACCAAGTATCACAAAGGGGTACCTCTATGCCGCCTGTACAAAGGTCTAAGGAGAAAGCTCGCATTGGATTTCTCGCTTTTGATTATTCTCAACTTAGACATCCATACCGGGACAACATAGACAACAGATAATGGACTCCTCTTTAATGCATAAGCATTCAACAACATATAATATTCTCATAAGAGATTGAGGATTGTTGTCCAAACTGAAACTTCCACCATGGATCATGGCTTTAGTTAGCGGCCCAATGTTCTTCTCTAACAATATGCATGCTCAAACCATTCAACTCATGATAAATCACCCTTACTTCAGACAAGACGAACATGCATAGCAACTCACATGATATTCAACAAAGGTGAAATAGTTGATGGCGTCCCCAGGAACATGGTTATCGCTCAACAAGCAACTTATTAAGAAATAAGATACATAAGTACATATTCAATACCACAATAGTTTTTAAGCTATTTTTCCCATGAGCTATATATTGCAAAGACAAAGGAATGGAATTTTAAAGGTAGCACTCAAGCAATTTACTTTGGAATGGCAGAGAAATACCATGTAGTAGGTAGGTATGGTGGACACAAATGGCATAGTTTTTGGCTCAAGGATTTGGATGCACGAGAAGTAATCCCTCTCAATACAAGGCTTAGGCTAGCAAGGTTGTTTGAAGCAAACACAAGTATGAACCGGTACAGCAAAACTTACATAAGAACATATTGCAAGCATTATAAGACTCTACACTGTCTTCCTTGTTGTTCAAACCCTCACCAGAAAATATCTAGACTTTAGAGAGACCAATCATGCAAACCAAATGTCAACAAGCTCTACAGTATTTCTTCACTAATAGGTGCAAAGTATATGATGCAAGAGTTTAAACATGAGCACAACAATTGCCAAGTATCAAATTATTCAAGACATTATACCATTTACCACATGTAGCATTTTCTGTTTCCAACCATATAACAATTAACGAAGCAGTTTCAACCTTCGCCATGAACATTAAGAATAAAGCTAAGAACATATGTGTTCATATGCAACAGCGGAACGTGTCTCTCTCCCACATAATGAATGCTAGGATCCAATTTTATTCAAAAAAAAACAAAAACAAGAACATAAAGACGCTCCAAGTAAAGCACATAAGATGTGACGGAATAAAAATATAGTTTCACTAGAGGTGACCTGATAATGTTGTCGATGAAGAAGGGGATGCCTTGGGCATCCCCAAGCTTAGATGCTTGAGTCTTCTTGAAATATGCAGGGATGAACCACGGGGGCATCCCCAAGCTTAGAGCTTTCACTCTCCTTGATCATATTGTATCATCCTCCTCTCTTGATCCTTGAAAACTTCCTCCACACCAAACTCAAAACAAACTCATTAGAGGGTTAGTGCATAATCAAAAATTCACATGTTCAGAGGTGACATAATCATTCTTAACACTTCTGGGCATTGCACAAAGCTACTGAAAGTTAATGGAACAAAGAAATCCATCAAACATAGCAAAACAGGCAATGCGAAATAAAAGGCAGAATCTGTCAAAACAGAACAGTCTGTAAAGACGAATTTTTCTGGGGCACTAAACTTGCTCATATGAAAATGCTCAAATTGAATTAAAGTTGCGTACATATCTGAGGATCACTCACGTAAATTGGAAGATTTTTTGGAGTTACCTACAGAGAATACTACTCAAATTCGTGACAGCAAGAAATCTGTTTCTGCGCAGTAATCCAAATCTAGTATGAACCTTACTATCAAAGACTTTACTTGGCACAAAAATGCAATAAAATAAAGATAAGGAGAGGTTGCTACAGTAGTAACAACTTCCAAGACTCAAATATAAAACAAAAGTGCAGAAGTAAAATAATGGGTTGTCTCCCATAAGCGCTTTTCTTTAACGCCTTTCAGCTAGGCGCAGAAAATGTGAATCAAGTATTATCAAGAGACGAAGCATCAACATCATAATTTGTTCTAATGATAGAATCAAAAGGTAACTTCATTCTATTTCTAGGGAAGTGTTCCATACCTTTCTTGAAAGGAAATTGATATTTAATATTGCCTTCCTTCATATCAATAATAGCACCAACAGTTCGAAGAAAAGGTCTTCCCAATATAATGGGACAAGATGCATTGCATTCAATATCCAAGACAACAAAATCAACGGGGACAAGGTTATTGTTAACCGTAATGCGAACATTATCAATCCTCCCCAAAGGTTTCTTTGTAGAATTATCAGCAAGATTAACATCCAAATAACAATTTTTCAATGGTGGCAAGTCAAGCATATTATAGATTTTCTTAGGCATAACGGAAATACTTGCACCAAGATCACATAAAGCATTACAATCAAAATCATTGACCTTCAACTTAATGATGGGTTCCCAACCATCTTCTAACTTCCTAGGAATAGAAGTTTCAAGTTTTAGTTTATCTTCTCTAGCTTTTATGAGAGCATTTGTAATATGTTTTGTAAAGGCCAAATTTATAGCACTAGCATTGGGACTTCTAGCAAGTTTTTGTAAGAACTTAATAACTTCAGAGATGTGACAATCATCAAAATCTAAACCATTATGATCTAAAGCAATGGGATCATTGTCCCCAATATTTTGAAAACTTTCAGCAGTTTTATCACAAGCAGTTTCAGCAGTTTTAGCAGTTTCGGGCAGTTTTGCACGCTTTGCATTATGAGTAGAAACATTGCCAACACCAATTATTTTATCATTGATAGTAGGAGGTGTAGCAACATGTGAAGCATTATCATTACTAGCGGTGGTAATAGTCCAAACTTTAGCTATATTATTTTCTTTAGCATTTTCTTCTTTTTCCCACCTAGCACGCAATTCAGCCATCAATCTAATATTTTCATTAATTCGAACTTGGATGGCGTTTGCTGTAGCAAATGAATTAATATATTTAGTTTCATTAGGCATAACTTTTGATTTCAAAAGATCAACATCAGCAGCAAGACTATCAACCTTAGAAGCACGAATATCAATTTTACCAAGCTTTTCTTCAACAGATTTATTGAAAGCAGTTTGTGTACTAATAAATTCTTTAAGCATGGCTTCAAGACCAGAGGGTGAATTCCTATTATTGTTGTAAGAATTACCATAAGAATTACCATACCCGTTACCATTATTAGAAGGATATGGCCTATAGTTGTTACTAGAATTATTCCGATAAGCATTGTTGTTGAAATTATTATTTTTAATGAAGTTCACATCAACATGTTCTTCTTCGGCAACCAATGAAGCTAACGGAACATTATTAGGATCAACATTAGATCTACCATTCACAAGCATAGACATAATAGCATCAATCTTATCACTCAAGGAGGAGGTTTCTTCAACAGAGTTTACCTTCTTACCTTGTGGAGCTCTTTCCGTGTGCCATTCAGAGTAATTAATCATCATATCATCAAGAAGCTTTGTTGCGGCACCTAGAGTGATGGACATAAAAGTACCTCCAGTAGCTGAATCCAATAAGTTCCGCGAAGAAAAATTCAATCCTGCATAAAAGGTTTGGATGATCATCCAAGTAGTCAGTCCATGGGTAGGGCAATTTTTGACCAAAGATTACATTCTTTCCCATGCTTGAGCAACATGCTCATTATCCAATTGCTTAAAATTCATTATGCTACTTCTCAAAGATATAATTTTAGCAGGAGGATAATATCTACCAATAAAAGCATCCTTACATTTAGTCCATGAATCAATACTATTCTTAGGCAAAGATAGCAACCAATCTTTAGCTCTTCCTCTTAATGAGAAAGGAAACAATTTTAATTTTATAATGTCACCATCTACATCCTTATATTTTTGCATTTCACATAGTTCAACAAAATTATTAAGATGGGCAGCAGCATCATCAGAACTAACACCAGAAAATTGCTCTCTCATAATAAGATTCAGTAAAGCAGGTTTAATTTCAAAAAATTCTACTGTAGTAGCAGGTGGAGCAATAGGTGTTCATAGGAAATCATTATTATTTGTGCTAGTGAAGTCACACAACTTAGTATTTTCAGGAGTATCCATTTTAGCAATAGTAAATAAAGCAAACTAGATAAAGTAAATGCAAGTAACTATTTTTTGTGTTTTTAATATGGAGAACGCAAACAAGATAGAAAAAAAAGTAAATGCAAGTAACTATTTTTTTGTGTGTTTTGATATAAGAAAGCAAACAAAACAGTAAATAAACAAAGTAAAGCAAGACAAAAACAAAGTAAAGAGATTGGAAGTGGGAGACTCCCCTTGCAGTGTGTCTTGATCTCCCCGGCAACGGCGCCAGAAAAAACGTTGCTTGTGATGGTACAACACGCGTCCGTTGGGAACCCCAAGAGGAAGGTGTGATGCGTACAATGGCGAGTTTTCCCTCAGTAAGAAACCAAGGTTATTGAATCCAGTAGGAGTCAAGAAGCACGTTGAAGGTTGATGGTGGCGGAGTGTAGTGCGGCGCAACACCAGGGATTCCGGCGCCAACGTGGAACCTGCACAACACAATCCAAATACTTTGCCCCAACTTAACAGTGAGGTTGTCAATCTCACCGGCTTGCTGTAACAAATAATTAGATGTATAGTGTGGAAGATGATGTTTGCAAAGAACAGTAAGAACAAGTATTGCAGCAGATTGTATTCGATGTAAAAGAATGGACCGGGGTCCACAGTTCACTAGTGGTGTCTCTCCAATAAGATAAAGCATGTTGGGTGAACAAACTACAGTTGGGCAATTGACAAATAAGGAGGGCATGACAATGCACATACATATCATGATGAGTAGTGTGAAATTCAATTGGGCATTACGACAAAGTACATAGACCGCTATCTAGCATGCATCTATGCCTAAAAAGTCCACCTTCAGGTTAGCATCCGCACCCCCTCCAGTATTAAGTTGCAAACAACATACAATTGCATTAAGTATGGTGCGTAATGTAATCAACACAAATATCCTTAGACAAAGCATTGATGTTTTATCCCTAGTGGCAACAGCACATCCACAACCTTAGGGGTTGCTGTCACTCCCCCAGATTTAATGGAGACATGAACCCACTATCGAGCATAAATACTCCCTCTTGGAGTTACAAGTATCAACTTGGCCAGAGCCTCTACTAGCAACGGAGAGCATGCAAGATCTTAAACAACACATATATGATAGATTGATAATCAACATAACATAGTATTCCATATTCATCGGATCCCAACAAACGCTGTTGGGATACGTTGCATAGAAAACAAAAAAATTCCTACCGCGAGAACGCAATCCAAGCCAAGATGCAATCTAGAAGACGGTAGCAACGAGGAGATGATCGAGACTAACCCTTGAAGATTTCCAAAGCCTATAAGAGTAGGCTCTTATTGCTGCGGTAGTCAATCACTTGCCGCTTGCAAAAGCGCGTAGAAGATCTTGATCACGGTGCCACGATCGGGCAGCACCTCCGTACTCGGTCACACGTTCAGTGTTGATGAAGATGACGTCCTTCTCCCTGTTCCAGCGGGCAGCGGAAGTAGTAGCTCCTCCTTGAATCCGGCAGCACGACGGCGTGGTGGCGGTGGTGGTGGAGAACTCCGGCAGGGCTTCGCCTATGCGTTGCAGGAGTATTATGTGGAGGAGGAGAGGCTAGGGTTTGGGGAGAGGGGGAGGCTAGGGCGCCGGCCAAGGGCAGCCCTAGGTGGTGCAGCCAAGAGTGGGCAGCCCCCTCCCTCTCCTCCTCATTATATAGGTGGAAATCCCCAAGTGTTGGTATCCAAGTCTTCGAATAAGACCCCAACTATGAAACCTCACATAGGTGGGAAAACCTACTCAAGGGGAAAATCCCACTCAAGGTGGGACTCCCACCCCTTCCTTGGGGGGTTGGCCGGCCACCCTTTGGGGAGTCCACCTTGGACTCCTCCCCTTTAGGGTTGGCTGGTCATGCGGACTCCACTTTCCATGGTGATTTCTTCCGGACTTTTCTAGAACCTTCTAGAACCTGCCATAAATGCACCGGATCATTTCCAAACTTGGAATATGACTTCCTATATATGAATCTTATTCTCCGGACCATTCCGGAACTCCTCGTGATGTCCGGGATCTCATCCGGGACTCCGAACAAATATTCGAACTCCATTCCATATTCAAGTTCTACCATTTCAAGATCAAACCTTAAGTGTGTCACCCTACGGTTCGCGAACTATGCGGACATGGTTGAGTACTCACTCCGACCAATAACCAATAGCGGGATCTGGAGATCCATAATGGCTCCCACATATTCAACGATGACTTCAGTGATCGAATGAACCATTCACATACGATACCAATTCCCTTTGTAACGCGATATTTTACTTGTCCGAGGTTTGATCATCGGTATCACTCTATACCTTGTTCAACCTCGTCTCCTGACAAGTACTCTTTACTCGTACCGTGGTATGTGGTCTCTTATGAACTTATTCATATGCTTGCAAGACATTAGACGGCATTCCACCGAGAGGGCCCAGAGTATATCTATCCGTCATCGGGATGGACAAATCCCACTGTTGATCCATATGCCTCAACTCATACTTTCCGGATACTTAATCCCACCTTTATAACAACCCATTTACGCAGTGGCGTTTGGTGTAATCAAAGTACCTTTCCGGTATAAGTGATTTACATGATCTCATGGTCATAAGGACTAGGTAACTATGTATCGAAAGCTTATAGCAAATAACTCAATGACGTGATCTTATGCTATGCTTAATTGGGTGTGTCCATTACATCATTCATATAATGATATAACCTTGTTATTAATAACATCCAATGTTCATGATTATGAAACTAATCATCCATTAATCAACAAGCTAGTTAAGAGGCATACTAGGGACTCTTTGTTGTCTATATATCACACATGTACTAATGTTTCGGTTAATACAATTATAGCATGATATATAAACATTTATCATAAACATAAAGATATATAATAACCACTTTTGTTATTGCCTCTTGGGCATATCTCCTTCAAACGCAACATGTAGCATTACAAATAGATGATCTTGATCATGTTAGGCAGCTCACAAGATCTAACAATGATAGCACAATGAGGAGAAGACGACCATCTAGCTACTGCTATGGAACCATAGTCCAGGGGTGAACTACTCACACATCAATCCGGAGGCGATCATGGCGATGAAGAGTCCTCCGGGAGATGATTCCCCTCTCCGGCAGGGTGCCGGAGGCGATCTCCTGAATCCCCCGAGATGGGATTGGCGGCGGCGGCGTCTCTGGAAGGTTTTCCGTATCGTGGCTCTCGGTACTGGGGGTTACGCGACGAAGGCTTCTTATAGGCGGAAGGGTAGGTTTAGGGGCGTCACGTGGGGCCCACACACCAGGGCGGCGCGGGCCCCTCCTTGGCTGCGCCACCTTGTTGTGTCGCCACCTCGTGGCCCCACTTCATATCTCCCTCGGTCTTCTGGAAGCTTCGTGAAAAAATAAGACCCTGGGCGTTGATTTCGTCCAATTCCGAGAATATTTCCTTACTAGGATTTCTGAAACCAAAAACAACATAAAACAACAACTGGCTCTTCGGCATCTTGTCAATAGGTTAGTGCCGGAAAATGCATAAATATGACTTAAAGTGTGTATAAAACATGTGAGTATCATCAATAAAGTAGCATGGAACATAAGAAATTATAGATACGTTTGAGACGTATCAAGCACAAAGCTTATTGGGCTGTAAGAGAACTAAATAAAGATCCTAAACTTGCCGATAAGAAGAGATTGCTACAATTGAGTTCCCTAGATGAATGGAGAAATGAAGCTTATGAAAATGCTAAACTCTTTAAAGAGAAAGTTAAGAAATGGCATGATAGAAGAATTATCAAAAGAGAATTTAATGTTGGGGATAAAGTCCTATTGTATCGGTCTCGTCTCAGATTTTTTGCAGGGAAATTACTCTCAAAATGGGAAGAACCATATGTCATCGTGGAGGTGTACGTTTAGGGGCAATTAAAATTAGTTCTCTGCAAGGCGATGCCACACAAGTGGTGAATGGATAAAGACTCAAGCATTATATTTCTGGAGATTCTTATAATGAAGATGTTGATGTTATTCGAGTGGTGACTCCGAAAGCTTTCATCAAAGGCCAAATTGACAGTTCTGCAGAGTTCAACTTTGAATAGGTAACAGTACTGGTAATAAAAATTCCGCGTTTAACTTTCCGAACAATGTTTTTGCTATTTTCGGAAAATATGAAAAATTACGAGATCGAAACGGAGTGGATGAGACGCACGAGGGCGTGCCCCCATAGGCCGGCGTGGGCCCCAGCCTGGCCACGCCGCCCTATGAGGACGGCCCCTCGGTGACCCTCTCCGACTCTAGTTTGACCTGGTACTTTCCTTCCGTCGTGAAATTTTTTGCTATATAATCTCCCGGACCCCTGGAGGTCCGTATATCATTTTCTCGTCGTGTTTTGTTTCGAGCTGTTTTCTGCCAGGATCTGTTTGATCTAGAGACACCATGTCTTCGTCGGGAACTCCGAAGGACAGCTTCTTTGAGGACGTCGTCAACCCGTACATGAACGAGCTGAAGATGCACCCCAAGGAATTGCTGCTCATAGATGGAGAGTTGCAGATTGAAGATGTCCGGGGTCCTAAAGGAGAAGGAAGCTTGGAAGACAGGATTGAGAAGCTAGAACAAGAGGTCTTCAACTACAAGAAGATGGCTGAGCGTGAAGTGGACATCTTCCACAAGATTGTGTCTGAACTTATTGATGGACACAAGAAGGAGACTGCAAAGCTGTGGGACGATATCTTCTCGCTTCACGACACCACCAACAAACTCCAAGCTCAACTCTATGATGTTCAGAATCAAAACTGTGAGTATGAAAACAGGTTTAAACACATAAGCTATGCTGCTAGTTTCAGGATTCCTGAAACCAAGATGTCGTTTGTTGATGGAGAGCCTCTTCCTTGGAAGTCAGATGATGGGAAGAATTCATCACCACCGCCGAAGGAGTAATTCATCATTGGTATTGGCACCCCCTTGGTTTGTTCCAAGCTTGGGGGAGTGCCGCGGTATCACATCATCACCATCTTTTACCTTTTTACTATCAAGTAGTGTCATATCATGAGTAGGGGAGTTATCATATAAGATGGTTTGCAGTGTGGAAGTATCTCTCTTTAGTTGGTTGTCTATGTATCCCTTGGTGTGAGTTATCGTTATGGAATATTAATGAGAAGTCTTATCATTTACATATTGCACATCTTATTTTAGTTTGCAATTTCTATTATATGATTGATCTTGTTATTAGTATTGGTATCACTTTGGGAGCATTGAATAAATCTATTTGGTTTTGGCAAACTTAGCATTGGTCAATAGCAACAACACTTTGAGGTTTAAGTAGAAAAGAGAAATACATGTAGTTGTTTCATTATCTTCCTTTCTTGTTAGCTCATAGCTTATTATTCTGAAGTTAAAACTGTTTGTGCTTACAAGGAAGATGCATGATTGTTTCTATCACATGTATATTTGTTTGTTTCCCTCAACTCTTATGCTTGCTAATCAACCTTGCTAGCCAAAGACCTGTACTGAGAGGGAATGCTTCTCGTGCGTCCAAACCTTAACCCAAACCTATGCCATCAGTGTCCACCATAACTACCTACTATGTGGTATTTCCTGCCATTCCAAGTAAATACTTCATGTGCTACCTTTAAACAATTCAAAATTTATCATCCCTTATTTGTGTTAATGTTTTATAGCTCATGAGGAAGTATGTGGTGTTTTATCTTTCAATCTCGTTAGGCAGACTTTCACTAATGGATTAGTGGCTTCATCCTCTTATCCTATAATTTTGCAAAAAGAGCTGGCAGCGGGGTTCCCAGCCCCCAATTAATTAACCTTCATTAATAACTCTCTTCACATGTTTTGCCCTGATTCATCAGTAAGCAACTTAATTTTGCAAATAGACACTCCTCCATGATATGAGAAATGTTGGAAGGCACCCGAGGATTCGGTTAGCCATGGCTTGAGAAAGCAAAGGTTTGGAGGAGTGTCATCAATAAATAAAAACTAAAGTACATGTGTAAACAAAAGAGAAGAGGGATGATCTACCTTGCTGGTAGAGATAACGTCCTTCATGGGAGCCGCTCTTTGGAAGTCTGTTTGGCAAGGGGGTTAGAGTACCCACTACCATTTGTTGACAACAACAAACACCTCTTAAAACTTTACTTTTATGCTCTCTATGTGATTTCAAAACTGAAAAAGCTCTAGCACATGATTTAATCCCTGCTTCCCTCTGCGAAGGGCCTATCTTTTACTTTATGTTGAGTCAGTAAACCTATTTCCCTCTATCTTAAGCAAGCAATTGAGTTGTTGTGATCAAACCATTTACATTGTGATCTACTTAATCATGCCTTTTATTCTACCTTGTTTAGTACAAGTTTTATCCGAATGAATATAGCTTTGAAAGTTATCAATGATTATGAGGAGATTATTATGATTGAGCATGCAAGTTGTGCCATTAAAGCTTTAACATAAGAGCACTGCTCGATAGATAAGTACAATCTGTTAATTGTTCTCTGACCAAGAATGAAGTTTGCCATCACCAATTATGATTTCTTACGCACCTTTATTTGTGATTACCTTCTACTTGTTTCAAGTTTAATTATATGAGGAAGTTGTTCACTAGAATGTCTTGTGTGAATTAATATGATGCTTCTTGTCCGTATTTGGTTTATTGACTCTTCACTCCATAAACATGTGGTCTTGTTTACTGAGTTTAGTTTCGCTTGGGGACAAGCAAAGTCTAAGCTTGGGGGGAGTTGATACGTCCATTTTGCATCACTATTTTGTATCATATTTTAATGTTATTCATTGATATATTTCGTATTTAGAGATGTTACTTATGTTATTTCACCTATTTTGCATGTTTCATGATTATTGGAGAATCGCTCACCAGAGTAAGGATTCTACTGGAAAAAGCACCGTCAGGATGCAATATTTCGGAAGATCAACAATTGACGGAAATTACACCGAAGATATTATTTTTCCAGAAGACGGAGCCAGCCAAAAGGAGGGACCGAGGAGGGCCGCCATGGCCCCCCCATAGGCCGGCGCGGGCCCTGTCCTGGCCGCGCCGCCTTGTGGGGAGGGGGCCCACAGCCCCTTCTGCCGCCTCTCCTTCGCGTACTTCTTCATCCCGAAAACCTAAGCTCCAGAGGATAGTCGCGAAGAGTCACAGCCGCCTCTGCGGGGAGAAAACACCAGAGAGAAAAGAGCTCTCCGGCAGGCTAAAATCTACCGGGGAAATTCCCTCCCGGAGGGGGAAATCGATGCCATCGTCACCATCATCGAGCTGGACATCATTGGGATCATCATCACCATCATCTTCATCATCATCACCGCCATCTCCACCGCTGCACCTCGTCACCGCTGTAACATCTAGGGTTGAATCTTGATTGTTTGATAGGGGAAACTCTCCCGGTATTGATTACTACTTGTTATTGATGCTATTGAGTGAAACCATTGAACCAAGGTTTATGTTCAGATTGTTATTCATCATCATATCACCTCTGATCATGTTCCATATGATGTCTCGTGAGTAGTTCGTTTAGTTCTTGAGGACATGGGTGAAGTCTAAATGTTAGTAGTGAATTATGTTGAGTAATATTCAATGGTTTGATATTTAAGTTGTGGTGTTATTCTTCTAGTGGTATCATGTGAACGTCGACTACATGATACTTCACCTTTATGGGCCTAGGGGAATACATCTTGTATTTGTTTGCTAATTGTGGGGTTGCCGGAGTGACAGCAACCTGAACCCCCGTTGGTATATCGATGCAGGAGGGATAGCAGGATCTCCGAGTTTAAGGTTGTGGTTAGATTTATCTTAATTACTTTCTTGTAGTTGCGGATGCTTGCAAGGGGTATAATCACAAGTATGTATTAGTCCTAGGAAGGGCGGTGCATTAGCATAGGTTCACCCACACAACACTTATCAAAAGAATGAAGATTAATCAGCTATATGAAGCGAAAGCACTAGACTAAATTCCCGTGTGTCCTCAAGAACGTTTGGTCATTATAAGTAAACAAACCGGCTTGTCCTTTGTGCTAAAAAGGATTGGGCCACTCGCTGCAATTATTACTCTCGCATTTTACTTACTTGTACTTTATTTATCTGCTATATCAAAACCCCCTGAATACTTGTCTGTGAGCATTTACAGTGAATCCTTCATCGAAACTGCTTGTCAACACCTTCTGCTCCTCGTTGGGTTCGACACTCTTATTTATCGAAAGTACTACGATACACCCCCTATACTTGTGGGTCATCAAACATCAGCAACAAGACTATCAACCTTAGAAGCAAGAACATCAATTTTACCAAGCTTTTCCTCAACAGATTTGTTGAAAGCAGTTTGTGTACTAATAAATTCTTTAAGCATGACTTCAAGACCAGAGGGTACACGTACTCCTACTATTGTTGTAAGAATTACCATAACCATTACCATTATTAGAAGGATATGGCCTATAGTTGTTGTTACCAAAATTATCCCTATAAGCATTGTTGTTGAAATTACTATTTTTAATGAAGTTCACATCAACATGCTCTTCTTGGGCAACCAATGAAGCTAAAGGAACATTATTAGGATCAACATGAGATCTACCATTAACAAGCATAGACATAATAACATCAATCTTATCACTCAAGGAGGAGGTTTCTTCAACAGAATTTACCTTCTTACCTTGAGGAGTCCTTTCAGTGTGCCATTCAGAGTAGTTGATCATCATATCATCAAGAAGCTTTGTTGCAGCACCCAAAGTGATGGACATAAAAGTACCTCCAGCAGCTGAATCCAATAGGTTCCTCGAAGAAAAATTTAATCCTGCATAAAAGGTTTGGATGATCATCCAAGTAGTTAGTCCATGGGTAGGGCAATTCTTTACCAAAGATTTCATTCTTTCCCATGCTTGGGCAACATGTTCATTATCCAATTTCTTAAAATTCATAATGCTACTTCTCAAAGATATAATTTTAGCAGGAGGATAATATCTTCCAATGAAAGCATCTTTATATTTAGTCCATGAATCAATACTATTCTTAGGCAAAGATAGCAACCAATCTTTAGCTCTTCCTCTTAAGGAGAAAGGAAACAATTTCATTTTTATAATGTCCCCATCTACATCCTTATACTTTTGCATTTCACAAAGTTCAACAAAATTATTAAGATGGGCAGCAACATCATCAGTATTAACACCAGAAAATTGCTCTCTCATAACAAGATTTAGTAAAGCAGGTTTAATTTCATAAAATTATGCTGTAGTAGCAGGTGGAGCAATAGGTGTGCATATGAAATCATTATTATTGGTGCTAGTGAAATCACACAACTTAGTGTTCTCAGGAGTATTCATTTTAACAATAATAAAAATAAGTAAAGCAAACCGAACTAAATAAAGTAAAACAAGTAACTAATTTGTTGTGTTTTTGATATAAACAAAGCAAACAAGACAGAAAATAAAGTAAAGCAAGACAATAAACAAAGTAAAGAGATTGGGTGTGAGAGACTCCCCTTGCAGCGTGTCTTGATCTCCCCGGCAACAGCGCCAGAAAAATAGCTTGATGACGCGTGAAGCACATGTCCGTTGGGAACCCCAAGAGGAAGGTGTGATGCGTACATCAGCAAGTTTTCCCTCAGTAAGAAACCAAGGTTATCGAACCAGTAGGAGATGAAGGCCACGTGAAGGTTGTTGGTGAAGGAGTATAGTGCGGCGCAACACCAAGGATTCCGGCGCCAACGTGGAACCTGTAGGATAACGTTGCATAGAAAACAAAAAATTTCCTACCGCGAACACGCAATCCAAGCCAAGATGCAATCTAGAAGACGGTAGCAACGAGGGGTTTATCGAGTCTCACCCTTGAAGAGATTCCAAAGCCTACAAGAGGAGGCTCTTGTTGCTGCGGTAGACGTTCACTTGCCGCTTGCAAAAGCGCGTAGAAGATCTTGATCACGATCGGTTCCGGCGCCACGAACGGGCAGCACCTCCGTACTCGGTCACACGTTCGGTTGTTGATGAAGACGACGTCCACCTCCCGTTCCAGCGGGCAGCGGAAGTAGTAGCTCCTCTTGAATCCGACAGCACGACGGCGTGGTGTCGGTGGCGGTGGAGAACTCCGGCGGAGCTTCGCTAAAGCTACACGGGAGATATGGAGGAGAGGGGGCGGCCAGGGTTTGGGAGGGGGTGGCCGGCCACTTCAAGGGGGGCGGCCAGCTTGTGGTCTTGGGGTGGCCGGCCCCCTCCCTTGGCCCCTCATTATATAGGTGGATCCCCAAGAGTTGGTCTCCAAGTCTTCGAATAAGACCCGAACCAAAAACCTTCCATATGGAGGGGAAACCTAGCCAAGCTAGGACTCCCACTAGAGGTGGGAGTTCCACCTCCCATATGGGGGGGTGGCCGGCCCCCTAAGGGGGAGTCCACTTGGGACTCCTCCCCCACTAGGGTTGGCCGGCCATGGAGGTGGAGTCCCATGTGGACTCCACCTTCCTTGGTGGTTTCTTCCGGACTTTTCTAGAACCTTCCATAGAACCTTCCGCGTCAATTTAATTCACATAAAATGACATCCTATATATGAATCTTATTCTCCGGACCATTCCGGAACTCCTCGTGATGTCCGCGATCTCATCCGGGACTCCGAACAAATATTCGAACTCCATTCCATATTCAAGTTCTACCATTTCAACATCCAACTTTAAGTGTGTCACCCTACGGTTCGTGAACTATGCGGACATGGTTGAGTACTCACTCCGACCAATAACCAATAGCGGGATCTGGAGATCCATAATAGCTCCCACATATTCAACGATGACTTTAGTGATCGAATGAACCATTCACATACAATACCAATTCCCTTTGTCACGCGATATTTTACTTGTCCGAGGTTTGATCTTCGGTATCACTCTATACCTTGTTCAACCTCGTCTCCTGACAAGTACTCTTTACTAAATGCCGTGGTATGTGGTCTCTTATGAACTCATTCATATGCTTGCAAGACATTAGAAGACATTCCACCGAGAGGGCCCAGAGTATATCTATCCGTCATCGGGATGGACAAATCCCACTGTTGATCCATATGCCTCAACTCATACTTTCCGGATACTTAATCCCACCTTTATAGCCACCCATTTACGCAGTGGTGTTTGGTGTAATCAAAGTACCTTTCCGGTATAAGTGATTTACATGATCTCATGGTCATAAGGACTAGGTAACTATGTATCGAAAGCTTATAGCAAATAACTTAATGACGAGATCTTATGCTACGCTTAATTGGGTGTGTCCATTACATCATTCATATAATGATATAACCTTGTTATTAATAACATCCAATGTTCATGATTATGAAACTAATCATCTATTAATCAACAAGCTAGTTTAAGAGGCATACTAGGGACTTCTTGTTGTCTACATATCACACATGTACTAATGTTTCGGTTAATACAATTATAGCATGATATATAAACATTTATCATAAACATAAAGATATAAATAATAACCACTTTATTATTGCCTCTAGGGCATATCTCCTTCAGTCTCCCACTTGCACTAGAGTCAATAATCTAGATTACATTGTAATATACCTAACACCCATGGCATTCTGGTGTTGGTCATGCTTTGCCCTAGGGAGAGCTTTAGTCAACGGATCTTCTACATTCAGATCAGTGTGTACTTTGCAAATCTTTACTTCTCCATCTTCGATGTACTCGCGAATCGAGTGGTAACGCAGCTTGATATGCTTCAGCCTCTTGTGTGACCTTGGCTCTTGTGCATTGGCGATGGCACCCATGTAATCACAGTAAATGATTAATGGGTCCAATGCACTAGAAACCACACCGAGCTCTACAATGAACCTCTTCATCCATACCGCTCTTCCGATGAAGCCTCCGAAGCCGCTATGTACTCTGATTCTGTTGAAGACTTCGCCACCGTGCACTGCTTCGAGCTTGCCCAGCTTACTGCAGCACCATTCAATATAAACACGTACCCAGATTGTGACTTAGAGTCATCAGGATCAGTGTTCCAACTTGCATCGGTGTAACCATTTACAACGAGCTCTTGGTCACCTCCATAACAAAGAAACATATCCTTAGTTCTTTTCAAGTACTTCAGGATATTCTTGACCGCTGTCCAGTGTTCCATTCCTGGATCATTTTGATATCTGCTAGTCAAACTAACAGCATGTGCTATATCCGGTCTAGTACATAGCATGGCATACATGATAGATCCTACTGCCGAGGCATAGGGGATTTTACTCGTCCTTTCTCTTTCTTCTGCCGTAGCCGGTCCTTGAGTCTTACTCAAGACTTTGCACAGTAACATAGGTAAGAATCCTTTCTTACTTTCGTCCATTCTAAACTTCTTTAGAATCTTGTCCAGATATGTACTCTGTGATAGCCCTATTAGGCGTCTTGATCTATCTCTATAGATCTTGATGCCTAATATATATGATGCTTCACCAAGGTCTTTCATTGAAAAACTATTATTCAAATAACCTTTAACACTGCTTAATAGTTCTATATCATTCCCGATCAATAATATGTCATATAATATCAGGAATGCTACAGAGCGCCCACTCACTTTCTTGTAAATACAGGCCTCTCCATGACACTGTATAAACCCGAAGTCTTTGATCACCTTATCAAAGCGTCGGTTCCAACTTCTCGATGCTTGCTTCAGTCCATAGATTGAACGCTGAAGTTTGCATACTTTGTCAGCATTTTTAGGATCGACAAAACCTTTGGGTTGTACCATATACAACTCTTCCTCAATGTCTCCATTAAGGAACGCCGTTTTGACATCCATCTGCCAAATCTCATAATCGAAAAATGCAGCTATTGCTAACAAAATCCTCACAGATTTTAGCTTCGCTACAGGTGAGAAAGTCTCATCGTAGTCAACTCCTTGAATTTGTCGGAAACCCTTTGCGACAAGTCGAGCTTTTATAGACAGTAATATTACCATCGGATTCTGTTTTTCTCTTGAAGATCCATTTATTTTCGACAGCCTTTCGGCTATCAGGTAAGTCTACCAAAGTCCATACTTTGTTATCATACATGGATCCCATTTCGGATTTCATGGCTTCTTGCCATTTGTTGGAATCTGGGCTCATCATCGCTTCTTCATACGTCGCAGGGTCCTCATCATTGTTATCCACAATCATGACATTTAGACAAGGATCATACCAATCAGGAGTGGTACGTTCCCTTGTCGATCTGCGAGATTCAGTAGTTTCCTCGTTCGAAGTTTCATGATCATTATCATTAGCTTCCTCTGTTGCCGGTGTAGGCGGTACTGGTACAACTTCCGATCTGCGCTACTGCGATCAATGAGTATAGATTCATCAATCTCATCGAGTTCTACTTTTCTTCCAGTCACTTCTTTAGTGAGAAATTCTTTCTCAAGAAAGGTTCCGTTCTTAGCAACAAAGATTTTGCCTTCGGATTTGTGATAGAAAGTATACCCTATAGTTTCCTTAGGGTATCCTATGAAGACGCATTTCTCCGCTTTGGGTTCTAGCTTGTCCGGTTGTAACTTCTTTACATAGGCTTCGCAACCCCAAACTTTCGAGAACGACACTTATGTTTCTTATTAAACCATAATTCATACGGTGTCGTTTCTACGGATTTTGATGGTGCTCTATTTAAAGTGAATGCGGCTGTCTCTAATGCATAACTCCAAAATGATAATGGCAAATCAGTAAGGGACATCATAGAACGAACCATATCTAAGAGAGTTCGATTACGACGTTCGGACACACCGTTTCGTTGTGATGTTCCCGGCGGTGTCAATTGTGAAAGTATTCCGCATTTCTTTAAATGCATGCCAAACTCATAACTCAGATATTCACCTCCACGATCAGATCGTAGAAATTTGATCTTCTTGTTACGTTGATTTTCTACTTCACTTTGGAATTCCTTAAACTTCTCGAAAGTTTCGGATTTATGTTTCATGAAATAGATATACCCATATCTACTCGGATCATCTGTGAAGGTTAGAACATAACGATAACCACCGCACGATGCTACGCTCATTGGTCCACATACATCGGTATGTATGATTTCCAATAAGTCGGTAGCTCGCTCCATCATACCGAAAATGGAGTCTTTGTCATTTTTCCCATTAGACATGCTTCGCATCTATCAAGTGACTCAAAGTCAAGTGATTCAAGTAATCCATCGATATGGAGTTTCTTCATGCGTTTCACTCCAATATGACCAAGGCAGCGATTGCCACATATAAGTAGAATTATCATTCAATTTAATTCGCTTAGCATCAATGTTATGTATATGCGTATCACTACTATCGAGATCTAACGTAAATAAGCCATTCTTCTGTGGTGCTCGACCATAAAAGATATTATTCATAAAAATAGAACAACCATTATTCTCGAGACTTGAATGAATAACCGTCTTGCATTAAACAAGATCCGGATATAATGTTCATGCTCAACGCAGGTACATAATAACAATTATTTAGGCTTAAAACTAATCCCGAAGGTAGATGTAGAGGAAGTGTGCCGACTGCGATCACATTGACCTTGGATCCGTTTCCAACGCGCATCGTCACTTCATCTTTCAGCAGTTGTCATTTATTCTTTAGTTCCTGTTTCGAGTTACAAATATGAGCAACCGAACCAGTATCAAATACCCAGGTACTAGAACGAGAACCAAGAAATGAACATCTATAACATGTATATCAGATATACCTTCTTTCTTCTTCTTGGCAAGGCCGCTCTTGAGATCAGCCGGATACTTGGAGCAATTACGCTTCCAGTGTCCCTTCTCCTTGCGATAATAGCACTCAAGCATCGGGCTTAGGGCCGTTCTTAGGTTTCACAGGAGGCGTGGCAGCTTTCTTGCCACCCTTCTTGAATTTTCCCTTAGACTTGCCCTGTTTCTTGAAACTGGTGGTCTTGTTGACCATCAACACTTGGTGCTCTTTCTTGATCTCAATCTCAGCAGCTTTTAGCATGCCAAAGAGTTCAGGTAACTCCTTGTTCATGTTCTGCATATTGTAGTTCATCACGAAGTTCTTGTAACTTGGTGGCAGTGATTGAAGGACACGATTAATCCCCAGTCTGTTAGGAATCACTATTCCCAAGTCACTGAGTTTCTTTGCATGCCCGGTCATGGCGAGCATGTGCTCACTAACGGAGCTGCCTTCTTCCATCATGCAGCTGAAGAATTGTTTCGATGCTTCATAGCATTCCACGGCCGCATGAGTCTCAAAAATAGCTTTCAGCTCTTTCATCAACTCATGAGGATCGTGGTGCTCAAAACGTTTTTGAAGATCGGATTCCAGTCGCATAGGATGGCACACCGAACTTGAGAGTACCGTATTTTCCGAGTCTCGTAAACAGCTTTTACTTCATCGGTTTCGGTTTACTGCGGGGAGGAGGGTCACCTAGCGGTGCATCAAGCACATATTGCAGATTTCCGCCAGAGAGGAAGATCCTCACATGACGGAACCAGTCGGTGAAGTTGCTACCGTTGCTCTTAAGTTTCTCTTTCTCTAGGAACTGATTGAAATTGATTGGGGACGTCATCTCTACAACATATATTTGCAAAAGTTTAGACTAAGTTTATGACAAATTGAGTTCAAATTTTAATTCAACATAATTAAAAACCTTAGTGAACTCCCACTCAAAACAATATCCCTCGCATTGTCTTAGTGATCACACGAACCAAATCCACCGCACCTAAACCCGATCATCACGAGAAAAGGTGTGATTTCAATGGCGAACACTCAAAGTGTTCATCATATCAACCATATGATTCATGCTCTACCTTTCGGTATCACGTGTTCCGAGACCATGTCTGTACATGCTAGGCTCGTCAAGGCCACCTTAGTATCCGCATGTGCAAAACTGTCTTGCACCCGTTGTATGTACTTATTGAATCTATCACACCCGATCATCACGAGATGCTTCGAAACGACAAGACTTGGTAACGGTGCTACTAAGGATGAACACTTTATTATCTTGAGATTTTAGTGAGGGATCATCTTATAATGCTACCGTCGCGATCTAAGCAAAATAAGATGCATAAAAGGATTAACATCACATGCAGTTCATATGTGATATGATATGGCCCTTTTGTCTTTGCGCCTTTGATCTTCATCTCCAAAGCACGGACATGATCTCCATTATCTTCGGGCATGATCTCCATCATCGTCGGCGTAGCGTCAAGGTCAATGGCGCCGTCTTCATGATTGTCCTCCATGTAGCAACTATTACAACTACTTTGAAATACTACTCAACATGAATTTTAAAGACAACCATAAGGCTCCTGCCGGTTGCCACAATACAATAATGATCATCTCATACATATTCATCATCACATTATGGCCATATCACATCACCAAACCCTGCAAAAACAAGTTAGACGTCTCTAATTTGGTTTGCATATTTTACGTGGTTTAGGGTTTTCGAGAGAGATCTAATCTACCTACGAACATGAACCACAACGTTGATACTAATGTTTTCAATAGAAGAGTAAATTGAATCTTCACTATAGTAGGAGAGACAGACACCCGCAAAGCCTCTTATGCAATACAAGTTGCATGTCGAACGAGGAACAAGTCTCATGAACGCAGTCATGTAAAGTTAGTCCGAGCCGCTTCATCCCACTATGCCACAAAGATGCAAAGTATTCAAACTAAAGATAACAAGAGCATCAACGCCCACAAAAACATTGTGTTCTACTCGTGCAACCATCTATGCATAGACACGGCTCTGATACCACTGTAGGATAACGTTGCATAGAAAACAAAAGTTTTCCTACCGCGAACACGCAATCCAAGCCAAGATGCAATCTAGAAGACGGTAGCAACGAGGGGTTTATCGAGTCTCACCCTTGAAGAGATTCCAAAGCCTACAAGAGGAGGCTCTTGTTGCTGCGGTAGACGTTCACTTGCCGCTTGCAAAAGCGCGTAGAAGATCTTGATCACGATCGGTTCCGGCGCCACGAACGGGAAGCACCTCCGTACTTGGTCACACGTTCGGTTGTTGATGAAGACGACGTCCACCTCCCGTTCCAGCGGGCAGCGGAAGTAGTAGCTCCTCTTGAATCCGACAGCACGACGGCGTGGTGTCGGTGGCGGTGGAGAACTCCGGCGGAGCTTCGCTAAAGCTACACGGGAGATATGGAGGAGAGGGGGCAGCTAGGGTTTGGGAGGGGGTGGCCAGCCACTTCAAGGGGGGCGGCCAGCTTGTGGTCTTGGGGTGGCCGGCCCCCTCCCTTGGCCCCTCATTATATAGGTGGATCCCCAAGAGTTGGTCTCCAAGTCTTCGAATAAGACCCGAACCAAAAACCTTCCATATGGAGGGGAAACCTAGCCAAGCTAGGACTCCCACTAGAGGTGGGAGTTCCACCTCCCATATGGGGGGGTGGCCGGCCCCCTAAGGGGGAGTCCACTTGGGACTCCTCCCCCACTAGGGTTGGCCGGCCATGGAGGTGGAGTCCCATGTGGACTCCACCTTCCTTGGTGGTTTCTTCCGGACTTTTCTAGAACCTTCTAGAACCTTCCATAGAACCTTCCGCGTCAATTTAATTCACATAAAATGACATCCTATATATGAATCTTATTCTCCGGACCATTCCGGAACTCCTCATGATGTCCGCGATCTCATCCGGGACTCCGAACAAATATTCGAACTCCATTCCATATTCAAGTTCTACCATTTCAACATCCAACTTTAAGTGTGTCACCCTACGGTTCGTGAACTATGCGGACATGGTTGAGTACTCACTCCGACCAATAACCAATAGCGGGATCTGGAGATCCATAATAGCTCCCACATATTCAACGATGACTTTAGTGATCGAATGAACCATTCACATACAATACCAATTCCCTTTGTCACGCGATATTTTACTTGTCCGAGGTTTGATCTTCGGTATCACTCTATACCTTGTTCAACCTCGTCTCCTGACAAGTAATCTTTACTCGTACCGTGGTATGTGGTCTCTCATGAACTCATTCATATGCTTGCAAGACATTAGACGACATTCCACCGAGAGGGCCCAGAGTATATCTATCCGTCATCGGGATGGACAAATCCCACTGTTGATCCATATGCCTCAACTCATACTTTCCGGATACTTAATCCCACCTTTATAGCCACCCATTTACGCAGTGGTGTTTGGTGTAATCAAAGTACCTTTCCGGTATAAGTGATTTACATGATCTCATGGTCATAAGGACTAGGTAACTATGTATCGAAAGCTTATAGCAAATAACTTAATGACGAGATCTTATGCTACGCTTAATTGGGTGTGTCCATTACATCATTCATATAATGATATAACCTTGTTATTAATAACATCCAATGTTTATGATTATGAAACTAATCATCTATTAATCAACAAGCTAGTTTAAGAGGCATACTAGGGACTTCTTGTTGTCTACATATCACACATGTACTAATGTTTCGGTTAATACAATTATAGCATGATATATAAACATTTATCATAAACATAAAGATATAAATAATAACCACTTTATTATTGCCTCTAGGGCATATCTCCTTCAGAACCTGCACAACACAATCAAGATACTTTGCCCCAACTTAACAGTGAGGTTGTCAATCTCACCGGCTTGCTGTAAACAAAGGATTAAACGTATGGTGTGGAGAATGATGTTTGCTTGCAAAGAACAACAGAAGAACAATGATTGCAGTAGGTTGTATTTCAGATGTAAAAGAATGGACCGGGGTCCACAGTTCACTAGTGGTGTCTCTCCAATAAGATAAATAACATGTTGGGTGAACAAATTACAGTTGGGCAATTGCCAAATAGAGAGGGCATAAGAGCATCTCTAACAGAGCCCGTAAATCCCGCCGGAACTAAACTTTTCCGACGGATTTACGGGTTCAGGCCGAAACGCGCGCAGATCAGCGCCCGAATACATGGGCCGGCCCGTAAACGAAGTTCAGGGGCTCGAGAAATCGAGCGGGCGCCCCCTATTAAAAGGGTTCGCGGAGGGGAGTTTGGTTCGCAAACCCTACTCCCCTCCGCCGCTCGTCTCCCGCCGCCGCCGCCAGTTCCCCGCTCCGACGAGCGATTCCGGCCGCTCCGAGGTTGCGCCGCCGCTTCAGCCAGCGCCCCTCCGTCCCGGATGACGCGTGCTAGATGCGCGGGTAGGGGAGGTGGCCGATCTGGCGCCGGAAGGTGCACTCGGCGTCCGCCGGGTGCACGGGCGTCGCCGGAGCTCGGCAGGCGTAGGCGCTCCATCGGCGCATGGAGGAGGACCGGCCGGAAGTGGCCGGAGATGATGGCGTACCTCGCTGCGCGCGCGGAGGAGGTGGCGGAAGGAAAAGCCGAGGCGCCCCCCGCTGCCTCGGCGTGCAGCCCTCCTCTGCCGGCGCTGCCCCCGCACGGCGACGACGATGACGACGCCGCCGGGACGCCTCAAGCGTGCGGGAGCACCTCCGAGGCGGCGGTCGTCGAAGTGGCGGCGGTCGTCCTCACCTAGGAAGACCGGCGAGCAAAAACCCTCCGCCGGCTACGTTTAGCTCCCCGGTGACAGTATAGTCACTCCGGGGACTAATTCTAGTTTAATTTAGGTGCCTAGATCGTGATGTACGTGCAATATGCATGTATTTTGCCTAGTATTGTACAAATTATGAACGAATTTAGCTTCATTCGATGAAATCGAGTGCGATCGCAAATTTTGGTTTCCCGCGACGTTTGATTTCATCGAGTTCGGTTCACCTTTTCGGTTTCTGTTCTGCGCCATCGCTAAATCCGCAACCAAATTGTTTTTCGGTAGACTGAACTCGCTTTTTTCATTTCCGATAAATAGGGGCTCTGTTAGAGTTGCTCTAACAATGCACATACATATCATGATGACTACTATGAGATTTACTTAGGGCATTACGACAAAGAACATAGACCGCTATCCAGCATGCATCTATGCCTAAAAAGTCCACCTTCGGGTTAGCATCCGCACCCCTTCCAGTATTAAGTTGCAAACAACAGACAATTGCATTAGGTACTGTGCGTAATGTAAACAATACAAATATCCTTAGACAAAGCATTGATGTTTTATCCCTAGTGGCAACATCACATCCACAACCTTAGAACTTTCTGTCACTGTTCCAGATTCAATGGAGGCATGAACCCACTATCTAGCATAAATACTCCCTCTTGGAGTTACAAGTATCAACTTGGCCAGAACCTCTACTAGCAACGGAGAGCATGCAAGATCATAAACAACACATATATGATAGATCGATAATCAACTTGACATAGTATTCCATATTCATCGGATCCCAACAAACACAACATGTAGCATTACAATAAGATGATCTTGATCATGATAGGCAGCTCACAAGATCTAAACATGATGGAATAATAGGAGAAAACAACCATCTAGCTACTGCTATGGACCTATAGTCCGAGGATGAACTACTCACGCATCAGTCCGGAGGCGATCATGGTGATGTAGAGCCCTCCGGTGATGATTCCCCTCTCCGGCAGGATGCCGGAGGAGATCTTCTGAATCCCCCGAGATGGGATTGACGGTGGCGACGTCTGAGTAACTTTTCTCGTATCGTGGCTCTCGGTACTAGGGTTTTCGCGACGGAAGGATTATATAGGCGAAGGGGCAGAGTCGGAGGACGCCCGAGGGGCCAACCCCATATGGCGGCGCGGCCAGGGGTGGGGCCGCGCCCCCCTATGGTGTGGCCGCCTCGTGGCCTCTCTTCGTCTCCTCTTCGGTGTTCTGGAAGACTCCGTGGAAAATAAGACCGTGGGCTTTTGTTTCGTCCAATTCCGAGAATATTTCATGTGTAGGATTTCTGAAACCAAAAAAACAGCAGAAAACAGGAACTAACGCTTCGGCATCTTGTTAATAGGTTAGTGCCGGAAAATGCATAAAAATGATATAAAGTGTATATAAAACATGTGAGTATTGTCATAAAACTAGCATGGAACATAAGAATTATAGATACGTTTGAGACGTATCAGGGGCCATCCAGATGAAGCTGGAGTGGAACGCGTACTGCGGGGTGCCATCGTCGAGTGGAATCCTCGGCCGCACCGGCAACGACGACGAGCTCTAGAATAGGGATAGCCTATTTACTTAAAAAGATGTAATATGTTTTTAATTTTAATAAAAAAGGGTTTCCCCTCTGTGACTGGCTGGCCAAGGGACGTACATGGGAGAACGAGAGCCGCGTCCGCGCGGCGTACATGGCCATGCAAAGCAGACCCAGTTTCGGGCCAACTTTGGGTTGGCGTGGACTCCGCAGCGGACAATTTTTTTGCTTACGTCCCCGCGTTGGGCCGCATTTTTGTCTGGCGCAACCCATCCGGACGCACGCGGATGTGATGCGTCCCCGTGTTGGAAATGGCTTTAGAGGATATGTTCCCGAAACCAACCCAAATTTTTGGAACAGTCCTTCCGCTCCAACCATGGCCAATAAAGGCGAAGAGCCGTGGCGAAGTTGTCCAAGTGCATGACCCCAAGGTCGCCAAGCTTTTTGGGACGACGCACCAAATCCAATTAAATTTTCACTTAATTGGTGGTGGCCTTGGCAGGGCAAAGAAAAGCCCGCTTGAGCTTGTTGATGTAGTTGATAGTGCCCGACAGAGCCACAAGGGGCATGAGGTAATAGGTCGCTTGGGAGGTGATGAATAACTTAACTAGAGCCGTACGGTCGGTCGTGGTGATGTACTTGTCGCTCAATGGTGGTAACTTTACGATACACTTGTCCTCAAGTGTTGGAAGTCAACTTGTTTTAGCTTCCACACCGAAAGCGACAACCCAAGGTAAATCAGGGGGAACGTGGTTCGAGTGACTAGCAAGCCACCGAGGATGTCGTCGATGTTGATGTCACCATAATAGATGGGGACAACGGAGTTTTTTTAGAAAGGTTTTTTTGAGATAAAAGCATTTTAGGAAGTTAGCGCACAACCCGACAACCTCACCTAAGCTTTGAAGAATCTTGGCCAAGTCAAGAATGTTCTCTTTGATAGGCACAACAAAAACCGCCTGTGTTGTCCCCATAAAGCGAGGTTCTCGCAATGGTTTCCCTCCCCGTAGCTTCTGAAGAAGGCGCCTTCGAAAATTTGGGTGAGCGGGTTGACATATATAAGTCTTTTTATGTCGGTGTTATTCCTACATGGTGTATGGTGGTATTTTGGCTATGTAAACCAAGATTGGAAAGGTAATTCGGCACTGCAACATTCTCTTTTCTCTCTCAAATCCAGCTGTCGTGATCAGTTATGTTGCCCTAAGCGCAAGATGACTAAAATGGGCTTGCGGGTCAACAGAGGCCGGGTACCCGCGGGCCGAGCGAGGAAAAAGCCCAACCGTCGCTCAGAAGGACCCAAACCTCCCTTTCCTTTCTCTTCCCCAGACGGCGAGACCCCCCACACACCTCACCTCCCCTCCCCTCCCCTTTCTACTTCTCCACAGCACGGAGACCTTCTGCCTCCACGGGGAACCGGAGCTGCATCACCCGCCGCCTCTCGCGCTCGCTGAGCGCCGCCTCCGCGCCTTTGCCGGTTTTATCCGCTTTCCTCCTCGCGTTCTTGGACAAGAAAGTCGTTATTGGCTTGATCAATTTTTTGTCTGAGGAGGAGGGGCGGGTGATGGTGGTGGGGCGGTGAGGGTGGTGGCGGCGCCGGGATGGGAAGCGTAGGTGGAGAAGACGAGTTCCCCGCCGGAGTTACGGGGGCGGACGCGGAGGTGGGGGCGCTAGTCTGGGTGCGCCGCCGCAACGGATCCTGGTGGCCCGGCCGGATCCTCGGCCAGGACGAGCTCCCCGAGAACTGTGTCGTTCCGCCCCGCTCCGCCGGAACGCCCATCAAGCTCCTCGGCCGCCCCGACGGCAGCATGTCCGTAGTACAAACCCTCCTTCTTATCTCTTGTCGCTGTTTCGTTCTTGCGCTTGTGGATGCATAGATTCGATCTACTCAGATGATCCGTGCTGTGGTTGGTTATTCGGCTATCACGAAACGATTTTCTTTTCTTCCGATGTTGCCATCGATGCCTTACACTACTGCTAACGATGCTGATTGGCAGCAGATGTGTTCTTGCTACCATTCGTGGCATAGAGTAGTACTAGTACTCAGTTTCTACCCAGACTTGGAGATAATGAAAACTAGGTTCACATCATTGACTCCCACTGTCTATTTGCCCACCAAAAAGCCAAAACTAGGACAATTAGGTGACGAACATTATAAGTTTCTCTGTATACCAAGAAAAAAGTGTCATGCACTAATTTTTAGATCTAATTTTTATGTGGAAATGTGGTGATTATATCTGACAATATTGTCCTGCATAGTTTGAAAAGGTTCGAAAAGAATTTTCCATTTTTCTCTACTCACAGTTTGCATCATTTATTTGCAACTAGGTTATTATGTTTTTATTCTTGCATCTTAAGTCTGATCTTTTTATCTTGTTTCTTTGACTTTCATCACAGTGACTGGTATAATCTCGAGAAGTCTAGGCGTGTCAAGGCATTCCGGTGTGGGGAATATGAAGAGTGTATAGAAAAAGCAAAACTTTTAGCTCGCCAGCAAAAGAGGACATACAATGAAGGAAAGTATGTTCGCAGAGAGGATGCCATTATGCATGCCCTTGAAATCGAAAGATCTCGCTTTCCAGATGAAGATGACATGGATGAAACAGATACCTATTCAGCAAAGTCTAAAAACAAAAGATCTTCTTATGTTGAAACAGATATGTATGGTATTGAAGAAACCTCAGCTCAAGGTTCATCTCAGGCCTCGTTGTTCAAGCTGCCACAAAATATATCCTCTTCAAGCACAAGGTATGCTTCATCGTCAAAGAAGAAAAGGAAGTCATCAAAAAAACGTCAGGATGATACAGGTAAAGGATTCCGGCGCATGAGAGACCTTATTGGATCCAGTACTGTTCCCAAGCAGAAGTCAAGTGCAGGTTCTTTTTCAAATGGGTATCAGGATCTACCTCTTTTTGAAAGTGGGCCAAGCTTTGGCTATGACTTGTATAGCACCGACGGAATAAACAGGAGTAATCAGTCTCATTCATTGACGAAAAGGAAACGATCCAATATTGGGCAAGCTTATGAAAATTCGAGGCATAAAGATAGGCAACGTCCTCTGTCTAAGTTATGTGAAGATTCACCCCTGACAGTTCCATCATATTGGGACCCGTCAAGGCAGTCTTCTGTCCAGTACCCTGGACACAAACTGTCCAATGTGTTCGAATCAAATAGGGGGGGATCTGCGTTGTCAGAGAATGTAAATTGTTCCCACAGCTCAGGTGCTTCAAGTGTCGAGACCTTAGCAGATGCATTATACACTAATCGCTCTGATGATGATGAATTTCTTGATGCTCCCCTTACTAGGGAGGAGGCTGTCACGGCGGAAGGTAAACACATAGTACTGCTTCCCTTCTTTCAGTTGCATTATACTTTTATGACCATTAGCAGATAGATACGAAAGATGGCAAGAACAGCACATGTGCTTTTAGTACTCTTTGAGCAACTTGTGATAAAAGGTTTTACGACACCAGTATTGTAGAGTAACTTGCTCCATGCTTTGTAATCAAATCGATCGTGTGTTAGAGGTGAATTACTTCAGGCATTGGCATCGGCCAGGTCTTCCATATTTCATTTAATGTGCACATCCATCATTCCATTCACTTATTTTGATGGAAGTTACCAATTTTGTTGCAATGTGTGTCCATTTTTTGCACTGTCTACCACATAACTTACTGCTTAATGCTTCTCAACTGATATTTTGTCAGGCCATTTGCACACTTATGGATCTTGCGCAGCTGTGAAGGATGAGATCTTAAAACGCAGTACTCACACTACTGACTATAGCAAAGAGCGCATACCCTCACTTCATGATAATACAAGTTCGAAGAACAGAAACATACAGACAACTCCAGTAAGCTGCAACATCAATAAGAATTTGCTGGTGCAACAGTATGAGAAGACAATAAAGTGCAAGGAACAAGACGAAGATGTTACTGGGTTGGAGGCAAGAGCGGGAAGTGCTTCTTTATGTAAGCCCACTGATCTGGGAAATAACACGAAATTTGTGCTAGTTCCTCCAGATGGTGGTGCTGGTATTATGGGGCAACAGTATGCTGAAAGCGGACCTGAGCATGATGAGTCATCTGAAACTCTAAGCAGCCAATCATACTCTGAGAAAGTTAAGGCAGCATCTCCAAGATGCTCCGTGGCAAAGCCAACCAAGAGTGTACGTACAGACTATAAACTTTATGATGTTGAGTTGGCAGCTGAAGGAACCTACAAGGGTCACCGTGCGCCTCTTGTTTCCCTCATGAGTCAATGGAATCGTAAACCTGTTCTGGGGTTCCCTTTACCTGTTGTGGTTTTGGATGATAGTTGTCCAGTGGAAAGTAGAGATAATCACCATCTGGCAAGAAGCAATCTTAACCACTTGATAAAGAGCGAAGTTGCAGAACCACGTCAGCAAAGATCATCACATGCATCTAGATCAAAACACAGTGGGCGCAAAAAGATCTCGGAGCATGACATGGATAAGTCTTGGCGGCCACATACCAAGAAATCAGAAGCTGAGCATGACGTGGATAAGTCATGGCGGCCACATACCAAGAAATCAGAAGCTTCGCCAAGGAAAATGCGCAGGCTCTCATCTTTTGCCAGCAGTCGTAGAGAAAGTGCTAGAAGGAATACTTTAGTTCGGAAAATTGGTGGATCCACAATTGCCTGCATCCCGGTTCGACTTGTTTTCAGTCGGATCAATGAAGCATTAAGCTTTCCAGTGAGATCAGGAACCTGAGGTGCTCCGCCAGGGCTTTGCATTAAAGAAAGACCCTGATCATACATTTACTAGCTTTTCATGTACATTAGTCGCTATAATTTTTTAAAGTTTGATGCCTGGCATGTTAATATGACTATTATCTGGTTGTAATCCGTAATTGCAGTAGGCAATTGGTCATTACCCACCGCTGTGTTGGGGACATCCCCATGGTGGAAGGAAATAAGCAGCATGAGTAGCTGTGCGCTGATGGTGGAAGCAGGGAAGGAAATAAGCAGAATTAGTGTTTCTTTTCGCTGATAGAAAACTTGACTTTTGCCAAATCTTGAAATTTAGATTCATAGCCCTAAGCAAAGTCTTGTTGGTCTTTGCAAGCGTGCAAGCTATTGGAGATTTGGAAGTATGAATGGTAATGGATGCTCTTTATGCCAGATAGTGTTTTTCTTTACATAGAAATGGGTATCCATTAACCAGAGAGCTCAGCAGAATTGCTGGCAACAAGTTCAGTAACAAAGTTTGGGACTCATCGGCCCAACCCACCACACTCTACCTCAGACTCTCTGCAACACCCTCTCTGCTGGGTTGTCTGTGCCGGCTATAGTCTAATTCCTTCATCTTTGGAATGCCATCTCTTATCTTGTTTGAGGTGTTGAAAGGTTTGGGCCGTCCTTCGTTGGCGCACTTGGTGACTGACTCTCATGGATTGGTGGACGAGAGTTACTGGCACCTGGCCTGAGAAGTTGGCTCCCCAGGTCCGCTCACTCTTCCTCCTAGAGCTTCGCTCCATTTGGATCGAGAGGAACAAGAGGATCTTCAATCAGAATTCCAAACCTGAAGCTTTAGTCCTTGACGCCATTGTTGAAGAGGCGGAAAGGTGCAAGTTAGTGGGTTTTATGTGAAGAGTGTTCCTTTTGTTTTTGCCTTTGGGCTAGTTGCATAAAGAAAAAAAGGCGAGCTTTCTCGTCCGTTTTTTGAAATAAAAATCATTAGTAACACCGGCTCTCACTTTCTTGCATTTTATGAACAGATGGCCCAGTCTTCATCAACTCTATAGCACATCCGGCCGTGTCAAGTTCAATTTTCTTCCGTTCAATCTTCGTTCTCGTGGGCAGACTGTTGTGGCTTAATCTCCACACACAAGATCGTACACATTCCCATGCAAAGTTCCATATGGGAGATTTTTCTGAAGGGAACTCGCATCACTACCCAGTTTGTTATCATGCAACCTTAGAGCATCCCCACTCGTTGGCGCTCCCCACGCCCAAATCCGGCGAAATTTTCATCCGGATTGGAGGAAGATTTGGCGTGGGGAGGAGTAGTTTCCCAGTCGTGTGCTCCCCAAGCGGCGTTTCTCGGGGAAAAAGATGATGGCTCGGGGAATCCGGACGAAAGAGGAGACATGTGGGCGTGAGCGGTTGGTTTAGCTTCATCCGGAGTCCCCGGGAGACCCCCGGAAAACCGAGGATGGCATGGGGAGTCCGGACGAAAATAGGCTCAAATCCGGACCAAAACGAGAAACCGGGGGCCTGACTGGGCCGTTTTTCGCCATCCGGATGAAAAAAAGTGGCCGTGGGGGGCCCTGTGGGGAGACGAGTGGAGATGCTCTTACCCCTAGCTGGTAGCGGGATTTCATCGAGAACATCCCCTTGTCAAAATGCCAAGCAACCCTATCCGTCATTCCATGTCGAATTGGGATAGACAGCATCCAGCTGATCAAACATGTCCCTAATCGTTTCCTCATCCCACTGGACATTGCAAAGATCAATGCGGTAACTAACCCTCAACTAGTAGAATGCCCGTGCTTCGCCACGACCCTTTAACGTAGTGTCAAATACATAAACGTGTAAATAATGCATGCAAATATTAAAGTATATAAAATAAATATATAATACTTAAAATATTTAAAGATCCACTTCGCACAATTCATTTTGTAGAAGAGAAATGACTGAATACACTATTTATTAAAGCCATGGTCCGTTGACGCGTCTAAGGTATTCTCGCACGATCTCAGGAATGTTGTCTTCAACTTCATTAGCCAGATACTTGAGTATGTGTATCAAAAACTTTTTTCCTTAGCTCGTAACCATCCTGCACAATTGGTATATCATGTTAACATGAAGTTTTCTTTCCGCAAAAAAATATAAGATTGTGAATATAGAGTACTCACGCTGCAAACATAAGATCGCAACGGCTCCTCTAATTTTAATCCTGATTGCACATGCGAATTTCAAAATTCATGTGTATGTAAATATAGTTCTACAATAATGCAAAACTTAAGATCCCACTTTTGTTTAATTATGCTTGCTAAAATCCCAAAAATAATACAGAACCCCCCCCCCCCCCCTCTCCCACACACACAACACCCAATAAGAGAAATTACAACACAATCCCATACTTTTACATAATACCCTGCATAACAAGTGTTGAATTCCATCGAGTCCTTCTCTACCGTTGATTTATACGAGCTCAATGATCGCCATGGCGAGGATGTAGAAGACCCTCCATTTTCGCCCGCTGACCGGGAGGGAGAAGATGAGATGGCACCCGCCCAAACCAGACCTTGAAGTGGATGCATGACGTCCAATTGAGTCAGCACCTGGACGGCACATCGCCCCAGAATGTCGTGTACTCATATGCATAGAAAGCAAATGAGCAATTACTTCTTTGTTACTTGTGGAAATATACTCTCAGCTCTCAAACTTTAGTGTCTTCCAGCCTATCTATATGCTTTGCTTGCAGCAAATGACATGAGCTTTCCTTATAACTCGTCCAGTCTGTCCACTCACCCTCTCCTCTCTCCCTCCCATGGGCTGTTGTGTGTATCATATATGCACAGTACCCACCGTTGGTAAAAAACCGAAGTAGCATGTACATTGTTCAATTCTAATGTTGGATGAGCTCTCAAATACTCCATCTGTCTATAGAAAGATGTCTCAACTTTGGATATATTTGAATGTATCTAAATACTAAAATAGGTCTAGATACATTTAAATTTTAATAAAGTTGAGACATCCATTTATAGACGGAGGGAGTAGTATATTTTAGTCACACCATTCCAATTTGATATAAGAATCTACTAATTGCTATCGAGGATCACACATGTGCAATCTAAAACCAAAGGCTTATTGCTGAAGAAGCTTGCATACACTTCCGTACGGAATCATGTACTGCTTTATTTGTAGGTTAACCACCGCCAGCAAGGGTTCCACATCTACTTGACAAGAGATTTTTTTTGGTTCGTGTCTGTTGTGGGTATACTTCATGGATGTACCATCGACAGTGCCTAGATCCGGCAAGCCCAGGTGGCCCACAGATGGTGATGTGGCATGTGGCCCATCGGGCGGCCCAGTTGCTGTTGATCCTGACGGATGACGTCCGGCCCAGGAGAAGGGAGCCGGATCCGACCGACCTTAAGGAGGAACCCGGATCCATGAAGGCCCATTAAGGAACCCGGATCCGGTACGACGTAGATGGGAAGGCGGATCCTTGACGTGCACGGCAAGACATTGTACCGTAGTTAGGTAACCTGTATCCGGCTAGGACTCTCCGTGTAAACCCTAGATCTGTGCGCCTTCATAAGCCGGATCCCGGAAGCCCTAGAGACACAACCACAACTCATTGTAACAACGCAAAAGCGCCCAAATAATTCCAGACAAGCAGTAGTAGGCCCTGTCATCGTGCAGGTGTTCCGAAGCTGGGTAAATCGCGTATCACCGTCCCGTGTGCACTCCGCCCTATGGCCCCTACTTCTTCTCCCCCTCGTGAGGATCCCTCCTCCGAGGTACCGTCGATTAGGCAACGATAGTTGGCGCCCACCGTGGGGCCTGCGGCGTCTGGAGGCCGGAACCGGGAGGGTTCCGCCATGGGAAGCTACGACGACACCATCGCTGTGGGGCGCGTCCTTTACGCCGGAAATCTGCCGTTCGTCCCTCCGGATGAGTGCTGGATTCCGGCTAATACAAACCCCGTCAAGCTCTCCATCATCCCAGTTGGCGGCATACACATCTTCATCGGGGAAACCGTCGATTCCGACGGAAACCCACTGGTAAGTAGCGCTGACGCGATCGACGCTGAGCAGGACGCAGTCGCGAAGATCCGATCTGAGATGCATGAGCTTCCTAAGGAAGATTCCGCCTTGGATCTGAAAATTTCAAAACCCACCCAATCCGCCCATGAGCAGGAAATAATGGTGGAAGACCAATGCAGATCCGCCTGGGTCTCCCAGGTGTTAGAAAAGCAGAGGTGCCACTTCGTACACTTCTTGGCCCATACCGCCGGAACCGCCCCTCAAGAAGTCGGAGCTGGTCCCGAGCAGGTCGAGGCACCGGAAAACTACGCTGCTCCGGATCAGGGCGAACCTGTCGGAGAAAGCGGGACTCCGGCCGAAGAGTCGATTTTGGGGAACCTAAGCCCAATTTCCGGGGATACTCCCTCCATGGATACTGAAGAGTTCAACCGCAAGCTAGGGGAATACGGGTACGGTGACCAGCCTGAGGTTGAATCCGCCCAGCCTAAAGAGGTACTCGCGACCGTGGCGGCGCTGGATCAACGCGAATCAGAAGATGAAAACACCCAATCCGACCCCCAGCCATCCCGTCAAGGATCTCCAATGTCGCGGGAACGACCGCATGAGGAATTCCTGTCGCCTGAGGAGATGGTTGAACAAGCAGGCATGGATGCAATTTATCACTCGGACATTCTCAACAAACCCATCACTCCCGAAGACGCAGAAGCGTTAGAAGCCAAGACACTGGAGATGCTGGCCACAGCCAAGAAGTTCGCCGACACCGCAGCTGCAATGCTTGATGAAAGGAAGCACGCCGCAGTTTTTGTGGAAGGCTTCATCCAGCGCGACCAGGAGGTAGACGAAGGATTGGCGAAGGTCAAGGAACTCCGGAAGCATTGGGAGGACAAGATCGTTGAGGCTCATCAGGAGGTCGAAAAAATCCGGCGAGAATTGATAGCTCCCCGTAAAATCACCTTCGCAACTCCGACCGAGCAGCAGCCGTACGCCACTCCGAAGGACAATATGAAGAAGGCCGCGGAGATCTTGAAGAAAAAGGACGAGGAGATTGACATCGACTACGTCCGTACGCTCGTCGCTTCAGCAATGAAGCAGCAGAGCAAGGCAGACACTTCGCGCAAATTGGAATCTAACCTAGAGCATTGCGTCTCCACTGCGCAGAAGGACGCCTACGACAATCGCCATCGAGATGACGAATCGCGAACCGGATCCTCGGAACGCAGAAGGAAAATCAGAGAACACCCAAATCCAATCCCGGTACCATCAAAGACGCCTCCGTCAGATCCAAGAAAGGGAAAGGATGCAATGTACTCTGGTAGGGACAAGTACCGCAACCACTCTCATCCGCATAACGGTTACCTGCGTCCCCCTCGCCGCTGTAGTCCAGCCGGAAACACCAGGCCCCATGGGCCTGGCGGAATCAACATCCGCGACAACGTGCTGCCCTCAAGAAACAGGAACAGGGAGCGAATGCCGGAACCCCGCCGGAGCCAGATCAATGATCGTGAGCCCGAGCCCAGGAGGAGTCGGAACGAAGAGCGCGACCCGGAGCCCCGCAGGAGCCGGAACGGCCATGGTAGCCAGCGCCACGGCGAAGGCAGTCATCGGAGCCGGAGCCAGCACCGTGAAGAGCGAGGAGAGTCGGATGGCGGAAGCAAAAAGTCGGATCGGCCCCCTCGCAGGTCTCCCTCACCACCACCTAGTGGTGGAGGCGGAGGTGGAGGCGGAGGTGGCGGCCGGAGATCTCGCTCGCGCTCCAATTCCCCCCGCCACGGCTCGCGTGACGCGCGGGAACGCCTTAACGAATACAGAACTGACTACATCGGCCCGAAGTGCTTTGGTAGGATGATTCGAGAGGAACCAAAGCCAAGGATGAACCTCAAGCTACCCGGAAACATGAAGCACTATGATGGCACGGAGAGGCCGGATACCTGGATCGAGGATTACTACAATGCAGTAACCTTTGCCGGAGGAACCCCTAATATCGCCTGCCGCATGCTTCAGTTGTACCTTGTAGGTCCAGCCCGGATCTGGCTCAGCGACCTCGAGCAGAACTCCATCTTTTGCTGGTTTGACCTGAAGACGGCTTTCGAGAAACACTTCAGGGGCACCTACAAAAGACCTGCCACAGCAAGCGACCTACAAGCATGTATTCAGAAGAAGGTAGAATCATCAAGACACTTCCTCACGCGATGGTTGGCATGCAGGAACGAGTGCGAAAATGTTGACCACACCACTGCTATGTACGCCTTTATTGGTGGACTGCTGAGAGGAGGATTGCTGAGGCATAAGCTCACCTGTTTGGCTAACGCAAATAAACTGACTTTGGATGACATGATCTCCATCGCCAGTGATCATACTACCGCCGCCGACGACGCTGGCGGAGATCTTGCAGCTACAGCAATCCCCCTACACCAACAGAAGAAAAACCGTGATAACGGTAACAGCAGCAGCCACAAGCGAAAGAACCCCTCTGATGACCAGAAGAGTGGCGGATCTGAGATGGTCGCCATAGCGTTCCAACGCGGAGGTCAAGGAGGCGGAAGAGGACGCGGCCGTGGAGGCGGAGCCGGCAGGGGCCAGCAGCATGGCACTGAAGTCACAGCTGCCGGATCCCGCGCCCCGCAAACCTATGAGGAGTACAGAGACATGCCCTGCCTGGCCCACCTAGATCCGGCTACGGGGAAGTCCACTCACACTAACCGCAATTGCAAGTGGGTCAATGATCTAAAAAACGACCCGGAAGCAGGATACAAGCGAGCCCGGAAGCACCGCCCACGCGGCAAAGGAGGCAAGGGCAAGAACAAGGACAAAGAAGAGGACAGTTCCGAGGCGATGGACGAGGATGATAACTCGCCGGATCCCAAGGCAGGGTCCGCAGGTAAATCCAACCCCTTTGAGAAAAAGAGTGTGGGTGCGTACCACACCTTCCTCGGAACCCCAACAGTCCGCGCTACTAAGTCAGCTATCCGGATCCTGAATGCCACAGTTCCGGCTGTGCCGCAGTATGTCAGGTGGTCGGAAGTCCCGTGCACATTTGACAGGGAGGATCACCCTACCATTGTGCCAAAAGAGTGCTACGCCTTGGTTGTAAGTCCCCGCATAGACGGGTATGACTTCTCCAAGTGCCTCATGGATGGCGGAGCCAGCCTGAACATCATGTACCTGGAGACTCTGGAGCGGATGAACCTTACTAAGGAACAGCTCAAACACAGCAACACTGAGTTTCATGGCGTGGTTCCGGGTAAAAAGGCGAATTCCCTCGGCAACATCACACTTCCCGTGGCCTTCGGCGATGTTCACAATTTCCGCGAAGAGAAGATCACGTTTGAAGTTGTGCCCTTCAAGAGCTCCTACCACGTCATCTTCGGCAGGCCCACCTACCACAAGTTTCACGCAAGAGCGTGCTACATCTACAACAAGCTCAAGATTCCGGGTCCTAATGGTATGATCACCATATCCGGAGACTACAAAAAGGCTCATGAGTGAGAGTTGGGCGAAGCCGCCTTCGCAGAGTCTGTGATATCTGGAGAGGAGCTGAAAGGCTACAGAGCCGCGGTGGATCCGACTGAAATGCAGACCACCAAGAAGCAGATCTCCGAGCGTAAAAACTCCTTCAAGGCCGCGATAGAGACAAGAAAGTCAGCTTCAAGGAAGGAGACGATTCCAAACAGGTCTCAGTCGGAGCCAACATGGACCCCAAATAGGAAGACGCGCTCGTCGAGTTCCTCCGCGCTAACATGGATATCTTCGCGTGGCAGCCTTCTGACATGTCCGGAGTACCAAGGGAACTCGCCGAGCACTACCTCAACATAAACCCGGGGGCTAAACCGGTGAAGCAAGCTATGCGACGCTTTGGAGATAAGAAGCGCCGCGCCATAGGAATGGAATTAGCAAAGTTACTAGAGACAGGTTTTGTAAAAGAAGTTATCCACACTGATTGGGTCGCAAATCCCGTCCTTGTACCCAAAAAGAATTCTGAAATACTAAGAATGTGCATCGATTACTCTGGCTTGAACAAACATTGCCCGAAAGATCCGTTTCCCCTGCCGCGCATTGACCAAGTCATTGATTCGACGGCATGGGTGGAACTTCTGTGTTTTCTTGATGCGTATTCCGGATATCATCAGATCCGGATGAAAGAGTCCGACCAAAAGGCGACCTCGTTCATCACCCCATTTGGCACTTACTGCTATGTTACTATGCCTTTTGGCTTAAAAAATGCAGGTGCCACCTATCAGCGTACGATGCAGCGGTGCCTGAAGGACCAAATTGGCCGGAACGTGCACGCCTACGTCGACGACATCGCGGTCATGACTCGGAAAGGATCCGACTTGATCAGCGACCTTACAGAAACCTTTGAGAACCTCCGACGGTACAAGATGATGTTGAATCCACTGAAGTGCGTCTTTGGCGTACCAGCTGGAAAACTCCTTGGCTTCATTGTCTCTAATAGGGGCATTGAAGTTAACCCGGAGAAAATCAAGGCAATCCTATGCATCAAAAGGCCAACTTGTATCAAAGATGTGCAACGACTAACTGGTTGCGTCGCAGCAATCAACAGGTTCGTCAGCCGTCTTGGCGAGAAGGCGCTACCCCTGTACAAGCTATTGAAGCAAACAGACAAATTTGTCTGGGATGAGGCAGCAGATGCAGTACTTCAAGGGTTGAAGGAAATACTCACCTCCCCACCTATCCTAGCAGCTCCAGGAGAGTCAGAGCCTATGCTCCTTTACCTGGTAGCCACCAACAGAGTCATCAGCCTCGTCATCGTGGTGGAGCGACAGGAAGAAGGTCATGAGTATGGAGTCCAAAGGCCAGTCTATTACATTAGCGAGGTGCTTACGGAGTCCAAACAACGCTACCCTCACTTTCAGAAGCTAGCCTATGGAGTATTCATAGGTAGCAGGAAGCTAAGACACTACTTCCAGGAGCATCCAGTAACAGTCGTGAGCAAAGCTCCCCTGTCAACGATTCTCAACAACGCTGACGCAACAGGACGCACAGCAAAATGGGGCATTGAATTATCCGCCTTCGATATCAACTACAAAGCCAGGACCGCGGTCAAATCCCAGGTCTTGGCAGATTTTGTCGCAGATTGGACAGAAGCTCCGGATATGAATTTGGAGCCGGAACCAGAGACATGGGTTATGCACTTCGATGGATCCAAGCAGCATCAAGGCTCAGGAGCCGGAGTCACCCTGAAGTCCCCTACCGGAGAAGAACTGCAGTACGTTCTGCAGATACACTTCGAAGCTACAAACAATATGGCGGAATATGATGCTCTACTACACGGACTGCGCATCGCTAAGGAGATAGGGATCAAGCACATCATCTGTTGCGGAGATTCCGACCTGGTGGCACAGCAAGTAGCCGGAACCTGGAACGCCCGAAACTCCGTCATGGCGGCTTACAGAGACGAAGTTGACGAGATCGCCAAGTGCTTCCTCGGATACGAAGTCAAGTACGTCAGGAGAGATGATAACACAACGGCAGACATGCTATCCAAGCTCGGATCCGGCAGGAAGTCAATTCCGCCTGGCATTTTCCTAGAGCATCTCCGGATACCCTTGGTAAAGGGCGCTAACCCGGAAAATCCAGAGGTGGCAGTATCTCCGGCTAGAGAAGTGATGGCAATCATTCCGGCTTGGACACAGCCTTTCCTAGACTACCTCATCGATCAGAAGTTGCCAGAGGATGAGGTCCTTGCGCGATAGATCATCAGACGAGCAAGATCCTATACAATTGTGGATGGATAGCTCTACAAACGAAGTGCAACAGGAGTGTTTCTCAAATGCGTCTCTAATCAAGACGGCATTGACATACTCAGAGAGATCCATGCAGGGGATTGCGGGCATCATGCCGCCCCCATGTCACTCGTTGCAAAAGCTTTTCGGCTTGGGTTCTATTGGCTTACAGCTAAAGAAGATGCTGACAAGATAGTCAAGACATGCCGAGGTTGTCAGTACTATGCTACTCAACCAAATGCTCCAGCCCAAGAGCTGAAGACCATACCTATCACCTAGCCGTTCGCGGTCTGGGGGCTCGATATGGTTGGTAAGTTAAAAAGATCATCTCCTGGCGGTTTTGAATATCTCCTGGTCGCTGTTGACAAGTTCAGTAAGTGGATCGAGGCAAAGCCAGTGAGAAAAGCCGACGGTGCTACGGCACTAAAATTCGTCTGCAGCCTCGTGATGAGATTCGGCATCCCACACAGCATAATCACAGATAATGGCACGAACTTCGCTCAGGGAGAATTGAAGGATTATTGCGAGACAGTAGGGATTCGCCTGGACCTTGCTTCTGTGGCTCATCCACAATCCAATGGTCAGGTTGAAAGGGCTAACGGTCTCATATTATCAGGAATTAAGCCACGCCTTGAAGAACCGCTGCGACGCGCAGCTGGAGCTTGGGCTGATGAGTTGGAATATGTCTTGTGGAGTTTACGAACTACCCCCAACAGATCAACAGGATTTACCCCCTTCTTCCTGGTATACGGATCCGAAGCCGTGCTCCCCTCCGACATCATCCACGATTCACCGCGAGTTTCCGCCTATGATGAAGAAACAGCTGACGAGGTCAGACAGCTATCTGTGGACCTGATCGAAGAAGCTCGGAACCTAGCCGACCAACGTTCCGCCATTTATCAGCAGAAACTCCGACGTTATCACAGTCGTCGAGTTCGGAACCGCTCTTTTATGGCTGGAGACTTGGTCCTCCGCCTCCGACAGGTGAAAGACCATAAGTTGCAGTCTCCATGGGAAGGACCCTTCGTCGTTAGCAAAGTGCTTCACAATAGATCGTACTACCTTGTCGATTTCCGGGAGCTAAAGGACACACCTGCTAACTGGTACCGGCAACGCAAGCGTGAGGATCCGGATGACATCTACGACGAGACAGATCGTTCTTGGAACATTGCACAGCTACGTCCTTTCTACACTTAGCACAATTTTCCGAGTTACAAACTCTGTAATAGTTATACATGATCAATGAAATAAAGCTTTTGGTTCACTCTTTGAGTCTTTTACCTCCTTTACTTTTTCAGTTTTAGATCGTGTATGTTTTCCGACTAAAACCGCAGAGCTGGATATTTCCGCCTAGACGTGTATAAAAGTTGTGATTTTCAAAAATCGTCCTTTAGGACGTAAGCTTAAGTTTTCTGATGGAAGTGTTTTCTGTTGCGAACTCGTGGATTCCTAGTAGCGATTTCCGGCACCTACGTTGGGGGCTTGTTTCCGCGGTTATTGACGGATTGTCATTGGGCTTCGTCACCGCTGGCGAGTGTTTCCGGCTAAGGTCTTCCGGCTCGCGGAAGGTCAAGCGAGCAAGCCGGAAAACAATGAAATCAGCACTTGCTTTCCGATAAGAATGAAACATGCAAATAATATTAAAAGGATAGCGGGATAAGTGTTTCCGCCCATGCGCAACTGTTTCGTTCCTAGCTACTTAAAAATTTAAGTTATATTACAAACCCACTCCGGGGCCAAAATTATGCAACATTGTTTCATTGTTTCACAGGAACTCTACTCGGAGTCCTCCTCTTCAGATTCCTCATAGGCGGAGCCGTCGCCATCGCTGTCGCCGGAGCCGATGTCGGAGTCTTCGTCGGTGCCTTCTTCGGAAAGCTCAACGCTCAACCCGGAACCTTCCGCGTAGTACTCCGGCTTGCCTTCCTCCTCATCTTCCACGTCGGAGAAACCCTTGGGCAGATCGTGCTTGTGGTACCAGAACGAGTGGTTAACTCGCCTGACAAACAGCTGATCAAACCCTCTGGTTTCCGCGAGGATGGCGCGCATGTTGGCACCCTTGGGAGTGTCGCGCGCAACATCCGCGAAGTTCAGGGAGGGGAAGTGCGCCTTGCAGGTGGCCAGAACAAGGGAGGCGACTCTGCGAGCGGAAGACTCTTGCCAGTCCTTGATGAACTCCGGCACTTGCTGCATCAGCTTGGTCATCGTATCAATCACTGAAGTCTTGGCCCTCTTCAAGGACAAGGTCTTGGCGATTCCGCGACATGCTGCGAACAGCTCGTCGATGGAGCTCCGCGCTTCGTCGTATGCCTCCGTCCTCTTGAGGGCTGACTCTTTGTTCCACTCAAAGCCAAGGCTTGCTGTGAACAATTAGGGGATCAGTTCCTTCGCGGACAAAGCAACGTGCGGTGAAGTCGGAATCCCAACAATAAAGGATGCTGACGGAAGATCAGTTTGTCAATGGCCTCCGCCTCCGCTTCTTGGACCTTGCTTTTAGCCACTAAGGTTTTCACATTCTGTTGGCTCTTCTTCAGCTTGTCAGCAAGTTCCGCCAAGTCACGGGCGTGCTTCTCGGAGAGCTCCTTCCTCACCAAATTCTCCTTGTCGGAGGACTCTTTGATAAAGGCTTTGAGGGATTCATTCTCCGCCTCGAGCACTTTGACTTTGGCGGACAGGTCATCGAAGGCGGAGTGCTTGGCAGTTTCTTCTGCAGGAGGAAAGTCACACATGTTATGCATCATGAAAGGTTATATCAGGATATAGATCAAAACTCGGAGCTCGTACCCTGAAGGCGGGTCTCCAGCTGCTGGATAGCCTTCTGGCTATTTTCCGCGTTCTGGCGCAGCCCCTCAATCTCCGTTATCTGCTCAAGCACGTGAACGCGCAGATCTTCATGCAACTTCCGTGTGTTCTGAGAAGCAGTCAGGAGTTAGCCGGATATTTAAAATTCTGGGGGCTGGCGAGGCATTCAAAGTCTTGAAGGTATAAAATTTTAAATTTCCGCCTAAGGTACACATTGAAGAAAGCATCGGCTAACACATGTTACACGTAAAAAATGTCTGACCCAATGCTTGGGGGCTAGTGTTACCTGGCGCACGTCCTTGTGCTTAGCAAAAAAGACCTTGAGGTCGTTCTCAAGGTCGGTGAGCTCCTGCATCTCCGTGTTCGCAGTCCCCCACACCTTGTCCATCATGGTGGAAACTTCCGCGTGGCGTTGTGCGAGGGAAAGCTTTTGCAGAGACGGGGTAGGTTGAGGGTCAGTTTGGAGCGTGCTGGAGGCATGAATAAGCTGCACCTTCTGCTCATACTGCTCCGCCGTAGGCTCGGCAAAGGTGGCACTTGGTTGTTCAGGCGGAGGCGCAGACGAGGAGGCGCCCTTGCCGGAATCGCCATGGCCAGCGGGGTCTTCGGGAAGGTCATCGATGTTGATGACGTCCTTGGGATCCAGCTTGGTGGCGGATGAGGCTTTGGACGGAACTTCCACTTCCGGCGTAACGGGGATAGAAGCCGGAGATGGCTTGACCTTCTTCTTGAGGGCTCTTGGAGCCTTGGGGGGCTGGCTTCCGGAACTTCTGTAAAGGAAAAAAGCAAAATAACTAAGTAAGTGCTAACTCGTGATAACAGAAGAATTTGAATTCGGAAATCAAGCGCTTACCCGGAAGGCTTGAAGAACTGGTGGATGTCGGGTTGAGCTCGGTTGCTGGTGTCGATAAGTTTGAGGCGTTTCTTCTCCGCCTCCGCCTTCCGAGTAGCCGCAGTGCTAAGCACTTCGCGGGCGCGTTTGGCTGCAGGGCTGGAGGGAGCAGCTCTCTTCCTCTTGGAGGGACGCGGGGCATCAGGAGCTTCCGCCTCCGATGCGGCTTCTGGATCCGTGTTGCCCATAGAAGGGACCCGGACAAGAGTTCCGAGTTCGCCTTCCTCGAGGGCTTCGAGCTAAGTCACAGGGCCAACACTTAGACAAAATTTTGAGTACAAAGAAAACAATGGACAAGTCAAGATAACATACCGCGGTTCCGGAACCATTGATGTGAATATCCTTGTTGCACACGTGAACATGAAGTTCACGCGGAATCTTGATGAGGAGCCAGATCCTCTTGTCGATGGCGTCGGCGGAGAGATTGTCCTTCGTGGCGCGCATTGGGTTGTCGCGCCCCGTGTAGTGGAACATCAAGTGGTCCCTGTGCTGAAGTGGCTGGATCCGCTTGGTGAACCAAGACAAGGTAAGGTCTTTCCCCGTCAGCCCCTCCTCCGTGAGCTTGCAGATCCGCCTAACAGCGCGGGTCAGCTGAGGCGACTCGGAGAGGTGGGGGCATTGCGTCCATGCCGGAGTTTCGCTGGCGGGGCAGTTCTTGAATGGCGGCAACTTCCTTTCGCCCGCCGGGTCGGAGACGTCCTTCAAATAGAAGAAACCCCCTGACCAATACCGCGCGGATTCGTGGCGAACGGTAGGTGGGTAGACGCGGCCAGGGCGGAGCATGAAGGTGATGGACCCGCATGTCGCCAGCTCGGAGGTCTGGCGGATCTTCTCCTTCTTGACGGAGAAATAGTATTGGAAAAGAGAGAGTTCGGGAGGTACCCGGAGATGGCCCTCGCAGAGGGTGACGTGGTTGCTGATCGCTAACACGCTGTTCGGAGAGATGTTGTGGGGCTGGAGCCCATATACCTTCAGGATTTCCGAGAAGAAGTCCGAAGGCGGAAACGAGAAGCCTCGCTCCACTAGCGCTTTAGTCAGCACCATCTCGTTATCTTGGGGGGCTGGAGCCAAGGAGTTCAGAACTGTCCGCCAGCTTCCGGGTTGCAAGAAACCTTCCGCCTCCAAGTTTTTCAGTTCCATCTCCGTGGTGGTGCAGGGCCACCATTTCCCTTTGGCCTCTGAGTCTCGCTGACGAGCTTTGGATTTCTTGGCGGTGTTTTCTTCCGCCTTCTGTTCTGCTTGCTCCGTCCCGGAGGTTTTCTCCGGGTTAGCTGAAGTACCCTCGGCGTCCTTACCAGAATCCTTAGTGGGATCCAGTTGGACTGGGACGAAGGGAGGAGGGGCGGAGGAGAGGGGCGTTGCCATGATTGGATCGGAGCTCGGAGGCGGAGTCGCAGAAGACATCTGAAGACAAAGAAGTGGCGGAGAACAAGACTTAGTCGGATCCACATCGTCATCCTAAGGATCATCCCTACCAGCTACGGCGAAAGGTTGAAGCTCGGAGAACTCACCGTGATGGATTCCGCGGTGGTCGGAGTCGCCGGCGACGAGGATTTCGCACGGTGGCTCGCCGAAGTTAAGAACTCGATGAACTACGCGGTGGTGAAATTGCTCCGGCGAAACTCTGGCGAGTTTTCCGGCAGACTCCGGCACGGCGGAGGAGGAGCTCGTGGGCGGCGCTTCGCAGAGAGGTGAAAGAGGGGGTGAATGGGAGGATTAGGGTTGACGGTGGATATTTATAGGCTGCGGGGAGGAGATTCGTGCTCCGCATCCTGTGGTCGGAACACAAGCGTCGCGCCGTTGGATGCGTGACACGTGTCCAAACCCTAAACGGTAAAAATGGCTAAGGATAAGTTACCGTTCAAATCGCGCGAAAATGGCGCCAGAATTGGCGGAACCGTTTGAGTCTTTTAAAGATTCCGGGTAAACGCGCGGAGATAAGCAGTTCTCGTTCGCGAGCAGGGGAGTAACCCGGAAACACGTTCTGATTTGTCGATGGATGAAGTCCCGCAGGATGAGAATATTTTCCGACTAAAGGTTGGGAAAGAAGAAAATGAGAAGTTGGAGTTCTTCAAGTTTCTCCGCGTTACCAACATTGTCGGAGACCATGAGGGGCTAGCAAGGCGGAAACAAGAGGTGAAACTCGGAGAACTCTGGGGGCTACTGTTGTGGGTATACTTCATGGGTGTATCATCGACAGTGCCTAGATCCGGCAAGCCCGGGTGGCCCACAGATGGTGATGTGGCATGTGGCCCATCGGGCGGCCCAGTTGCTGTTGATCCTGACGGATGACGTCCGGCCCAGGAGAAGGGAGCCGGATCCGACCGACCTTAAGGAGGAACCCGGATCCATGAAGGCCCATTAAGGAACCCGGATCCGGTACGACGTAGATGGGAAGGCGGATCCTTGACGTGCACGGCAAGACATTGTACCGTAGTTAGGTAACCTGTATCCGGCTAGAACTCTCCGTGTAAACCCTAGATCCGTGCGCCTTTATAAGCCGGATCCCGGGAGCCCTAGAGGCACAACCACAACTCATTGTAACAATGCGAAAGCGCCCAGATAATTCCAGACAAGCAGCAGTAGGCCCTGTCATCGTGCAGGTGTTCCGAAACTGGGTAAATCGCGTACCACCGTCCCGTGTGCACTCCGCCCTATGGCCCCTACTTCTTCTCCCCCTCGTGAGGATCCCTCCTTCGAGGTACCGTCGATTAGGCAACTACAGTGTCACATTAGCTCCTTGCAAGCTGGCACCACCAAAAGTTCATTATCTGCAAAAAATACAAATAAATTAAATCATAAATGGTTGAACGGATTTCTTCATACTTATGGCTTGATTAACACATACACAATCACTAATGTGTGAAAAGCACATCAAACAAAAATTCATGTCTAATAGTAGTATTTTATTTAAAAGATGTACGTTCTAGCACAACGACAATGACATATGCAGTCTACGAGTTAAATCTTGTAGAATCTCATCTTGAAAATATGTCAAACGAGGTCATTTGTATTTAAAATACGTTTACCAAGTAAAACTTCACATTTACATTACTTGCAAACGTATATGGCTCAAAAGTTGACTTCCTACAGCCAAGAAACATTTTCTTTAACTAAACTTTAATTATTTGTTATCTACACACCCATGGTTGTTACGAAACAATTTGCACATATAAAATCAACAAATCTCTACTATTAATATTGGTTAAAGAGTCATAAAGTATACTTCACATAAGACAAACGCAACACCACCGTGGTTTTCATGTAATTTTACTTCCAAAAATATTTGAGTAAGTAGATAGTGCATGTAATTTTACTTCCAAAAATATTTGGGTAAGTAGACAGTAGAGAGGGGGGGCACTAATAGTAGTATTTTGTTTAAAAGATGTACGTTCTAGCACAACGACAATGACATATGCAGTCTCCGAGTTAAATCTTGTAGAATCTCATCTTGAAAATATGTCAAACGAGGTCATTTGTATTTAAAATACGTTTACCAAGTAAAACTTCACATTTACATTACTTGCAAACGTATATGGCTCAAAAGTTGACTTCCTACAGCCAAGAAACATTTTATTTAACTAAATTTTAATTATTTGTTATCTACACACCCATGGTTGTTACGAAACAATTTGCACATATAAAATCAACAAATATTGGTTAAAGAGTCATAAAGTATACTTCACATAAGACAAACGCAACACCACCGTGGTTTTCATGTAATTTTACTTCCAAAAATATTTGGGTAAGTAGATAGTGCAAATAATATACACACCTTGATCTTTAGTATGGAGGTAACAAACACATAGTAGTATTGATACAACTATATTATAAGTCAGTACGACTAAGAAATCAAATTTTGCATGAGACTAATTCCTTCTCTAAAAGAATACACAAGCATGCCCTAGCGTTGAGGCACGAGGCATGCGCCGTGGTAGAGGATGGAGATGAGCTCCACGCTCGGGTTCCTCGTCCAGCACACCAGCACACGCCCCCGCCGTTATCGGGGTTGGTTACCTCTTTTTTCCTTTTCCATGTTTGCATATCGATTGAGGACAATTTGGTCCAACATAAGCAAACCAGCGGTATGGACTAACGTAATGGACGGTAGTGGAAAATAAGGAAACAAATTTATACCTAGAGGCAAACAAGGAAAAAAATATTTTCCAGTGTCAAATAGGGAAGCGAAATTTAAGGTAGTGTCAAATAAGGAATTCTCTCTTGCTCATGTTGTTCCATCATCGGTGCCATCTCTCTAGTAGTCGGGACCATTTGGTGGAGCCAATCCCACAATGGTGACATGTCGGCGCATTGTTCGTATCGGTGACGGAGTGGTCGAGCTAGTAGACATAAAGGCAAGGAAACCTAGTGTAACCTGTAGTATGTGCTTTAACATAATTTATATTTTATTAGCAAAAAAACATAATTTATATTTCTACCCCGTAAAAAATATACAAATATATTTTACACTGTTCAACAACAAAAAAAAGCGAGCCAAAGCTAGCTAGCTAAGCACCTTGATGGATGGAAGTTTGGTTCATGCATTTGTATGTGGTAATGTGCTGCTGACCTGCTGAGCGTGCATGCTCGGTGGCCTATAGACGTGGAGTGGAGTGAACACGCTAGACACGGGCAGGAGTTGGCAGAGAAGACAAAGGAGGATCGCGAGACAACGTCGATAAAAGGTTGGCCCTGATCGGTTAGCGGAATTAAAGGTTTCCTCCAATTTAGACAGAGGACTGGTCGTCACTCGTCAAGGTGTTGTTAGCTACAGGTCCAAAAAAAGACTGGATAAGTACGTCCTCATTTTATCTACTCTGGCCACTATTAGTTGTGTTTTCTTTGTGACGTGGGGGGTATTATTGTCCAGGCATTCACCAGTTTGCTCTTAATAGTAGAGATTCCTCGCCCATTTCATCCAGTGCACGAACTCTCCTTGTTTGTCTGTACATATCAAATTCATATCGGTGCCTCTACTCATCTTTTCTCTGAGAAGCACGAGACCTACCCTACGGGAATACTTCTCCTGGTGTATGACATTTACGGTCAAGCTACAATTTGAAGCAAGGATGCTGAAAAGGGGATTCTTAAGACACACAAATGTAGTCAGGTCAGCTTTGTGCAAGTAGGATTCAAACCTATGAAATTAATAGCACACAGTAGGCTGGAGATGATTTAAGGGATATACCGAGTGGCACACATTAGCCATTAGGTACTGCTTGGTCTGCAGTGGAGTTGCCGTTAACATATTGCTGAAAACTTTTTTTTTTTGAGGGTGAAACAGTGGGGTAAAACCCCACTGCAATTTTTATTATAAAAGGCAAAGATTTACAAGGTTACAAAAGAAAAAAAAGAAGAAGAAGAAAAAAGAAAAAGAAAAGAAAGAAAGAAAGAAAGAAAAGAAAAGAAGAGAAAAGAGCAAGCTGTACAAGGAGTACAGAATGCTTAAACTAAAGAGCTAAGAAAGAATTCGAGCCAAGCTTTGTAAGTCTCAGATCTTTTTTTCTTCATTCTGAAAGAGAGTAGGATGAGCTCTTGCTTGAAAACTATCTTCCAGGCACTTAAAGAGGGAGTCTGATCTTCAAAAATCTTCCTGTTTCTAATAATCCAAATGGCCCATGCTGCCAGGATGATGATCTCCACAGCAAAAGGTAAGGATAAATGATCTTTAATCTCATAGAAAGCTTCCAGGACTGAGTGCTGATTCAGAACTTGGGGGCAAATCATAGCCCAACATGATTGAGCAAAAGGGCAACTCCAGAATAGATGTGCCAAGGTTTCTTCTTGGTTACATTGTAATGTGGCACAGTTGAAGGTTGGAAGATGACAATTCTTTCTCTTAAGAAGATTCCTTGTATTTAGTCTGTCATGTAGAAGGAGCCAGAAAAAAAACTTGTGTTTAGGTTGACAAGAGGACTCCCAAATCCAAGTGAAGAATTTTGGGGCATGTTGTTCTCCAATCATGAGTTTATAAGCCTTTGTTGTTGAGAACTTATCAGATCCCCAAATGTAATTCCAAGAATCATGTCCAGAATGATGCATCTCAGCTTGCACATTTTCACATAAGGATTCCAACTGCTCAAATTCATCAAAAGCTTGTTGAGAGAGGGGAAGATGGAAGAGATCCTGTAGATACTCCATTTGAATAGCTTTACTCACAGAAATATCAGCTTTCTTTGTGAAGGAAAAAAGATGTGGGAATTTGTGGTGCAAACATGAGTCCCCCCAGAGATCAGTCCAAAAAAACACAGTCTTGCCATTCCCCACATTACATCTTGCCATAGATTTATAGGTATCAATGAGTTTAAGATGTGTTTTCCACCAGAAGGATCCTTCAACTTTAATTCCAGGGAGTTTGTCTTCAGTATAGTAGGTATCTCTTACAAGGTGTACCCAAGGAATATCAGAGTTATTGTAGAATTTGTCCAGATTCTTGAGAAGAAGAGCTTTATTTTGAATATCAAGATTAAGAACTCCCAAACCACCTTGTTCCTTGGGTCTGCAAATTTTCTTCCAAGAGACTAGAGCATTTCCTTTTGCTTGCACATCTGCAGTCTTTTTCCTCCATAGGCAATGCCTCATATATTTAATCACTTGATCTTTGATTGTGACAGGGACATCCAGACAGCACATGAAAAAGATGGGTAATGATGCAAGAACAGACTTGACCATCTGTAATTTTCCTCCATAATTCAGGAAATCTGCAATCCCACCAAGCCTAGTTTGCACTCTTTGTACAATTGGCAGGAAATGTTCCAGAGATGGTTTTGTAATACTCAGTGGTAGACCCAAACAAGTGAAGGGTAGAGATCCCACTTTACAATTTAGAGTGGCAGCAAAATGGGCCAGTCTGTCAGGGGACATGTTGATTGGCATCATGCTAGATTTCTGATAATTTACTTTGAGTCCAGTTGATATAGCAAAGGATTGCAAAATTGATTTTAATCAAAGCAATTGTGTAGCATCTGCCTTCATGACAAGAAGTGTATCATCAGCATACTGAATCACAGGGAAATCTGGGCATGGTGTGCAGGGAATTGGTTTAGAAAGGAGATTGAGGGTCATAGCTTTGTTTAGCACAGACTGTAGGAAATCAGCTGCAAGGACAAAAAGCAAAGGTGATAAAGGATCTCCCTGCCTCACACCCCTTCTGCAGTAAAATTTCTTTCCAGGAACACCATTTAGCATGACAGCAGATGTCCCAGAACTCAGAATCATAGCAATCCAGCTGATCCACTTATCTCCAAAACCTTTAGCCTTAAGGATTTTTAAGATTTTTGAATGCTCAATTTTGTCAAAGGCTTTTTCAAAATCTAGCTTTAGAATAAGAATCTCCTCTTTTGAATTGTGACATTGAAAGAGATATTCAAAGGCCCACCCTAGGCAGTCCTGAATGGATCTTTTCTTCAGGAAGCCATATTGATTTTTATGTACCAAAGTGAGAATGATACTTTGTAATCTATTGGCCAGCAGCTTGGTGATGATTTTGAGGACACAATTAAGCAGAGAGATAGGCCTAAAGTCCCCAGGTGTACTTGGATTATCAACTTTTGGAACCAGAGTAATAAAGGAAGAATGTATACTTTCAAGGTTAAGCTTCCCAGCATGAAAATCTCTTATCAGTTGCTTGACATCAGGAGCAATAATAGACCAACAGAGTTTGACAAATTCATTATTGAAGCCATCAGGCCCAGGTGATTTATCATTTGGAAGGAGCTTGACCACATCTTCTATTTCCTTATCAGAGAAAGGAGCTTGTAGCATCAAATTCATATCTTCAGAGATGTTTGATTCAAGAATTGTGTCAAGATTATATTGCATCTCTGGGTGATCTGACTGCCCCATTCTATCTTTAAAAGCTTTCCATAAAATAGCAGCTTTTCCTTCATGATCAGAGACTTCAACTTGGTCTGAGTTCTGTAGCATTGCAATGTAATTATTCCTGTAATTGATAGTAGCCTTTGTATGGAAGAACCTAGTGTTTGCATCACCCAATTTGACCCATTTAATTTTCCCTCTTTGTTTCCAATAAGAGTTTTGGTTCTGAAGGAGAGTTACGAGGTGTGTTTTGAGAGTGTCTCTCAGATCCCATTCAGATAAGGATAAAGTTCTAAATTCTTCCAGCTGATCAATGAATGAAATGACTTCATTAACTTTCTCAAGAAGATGTTTTAAGCAGGGTAGATTTTTTGCCCAAAGCTTGAGACTTCTTCTTAAGTTTTTGAATTTTGCATTTATCATTTTAGCACTGTCTGTATGGCCCACAGGAATGTTCCAGGCATTTTGGACAATTTGCTTGAATTCACTGTGTTGCATCCAATGATTTTCAATCCTGAAAACTTTTGCCTTGGGAATCTTTGTATTGAAAACAACCACACAGGGAACATGGTCAGAGGTGGGCCTCACAAGGGGATAGGCAAAAGAGGCTGGGTAAGAAATAGTCCATGAGGGTGAGGTAAAAACCCAGTCCAGTTTTTCGAGAAGAGGATCTTTTTGCATGTTACTCCAAGTAAATTTCCTCCCTTTTAAGGGTAATTCAATAATACCCAAATTACTAATAGCTTCATTGAACAAAAGCATATCATTTAAGTCCCCACCAGGTTTGTTTCTATCTGAGGGACTTCTGATGAAGTTAAAGTCACCCATAATGAGCCAATCAGTATCTTGGGGCATGTCAATGTTAGCAAACCAGTCTAAAAAAGTAGCTTTCTTATCTGCTTGGCATGGCCCATATATATTTGTAAGAATCCAAGAATCATTGGAAAGGTTGCTTTTGAAATTAACAGAGAGAGAGAACTCATTGTGAAAAGCTAAGTCCCCACTAAAGAGAGATCCATTCCAAATAATGATCAAGCCACCAGAGGCCCCCACTGAAGGAACAAATTCAAATTTATTAAATTTCTTGGGACAGAATTTCCTGATGTAGGCCAAGTCAAAGGACTCTCTTTTAGTTTCTTGGAGACAAATAATATCACATCCAGACTCCTCAATTTTGGTAGATAGGGCCAACCACTTCTTTTCAGAATTAATACCTCTCAGGTTCCAGTTCATAATTTTCCAAGATTTGCAATTATCCATAGACAACAAAAGGATTTTTGTTTAACCAACCCACAGCAAAAGATACTGTAGGCATCCAACAGAAAAGGATTAAAGTCATTACACCACAGATAGCAAGGCCACCTAACATGTTCACATATATTTGGTACATACTGACAAAAGCAAGGTTCAACAGGTCCATAAGGTGCAAAGGAAGCAACCATGCCCCAAAAACAAAAGCATAACAGGAGCTCATCATTGGAGACTATTTGGGGGTCTTCTTCTTGGCCAACTGTTCAATGGCAGCAGGCTTATTTTTCCCTTTCTTTTCAATTGGCTTGATCTTTGAGCTAGAGGAGGTATTGCTTGACTTCTTCTGGCCAATTACTCCTGGTGGCACCATGGTTTTGTTAACTCCATCTGAAGCCTTGTGTTTCTTCAGTATATTCTTATCTACAGTTTCTTCAGACACCTTGCAAAAGGATATTGCCAAGTTCTTAACCACTTTAGTATTAATCATAGGTGGAGCAGCATTGCAAGTGAGGCATTGTTTATCTGAATAGTTGGCATGGTTCTTATATCCATCATTTAGTAACACAAGTCTGGGACTTCTCCTTACCTCAGACTCTACCAGAGCACCCTTGCCTTCCCTTCTTTTCCTTTTAGGGGTTGATGGCAAAGCTTCCTTGGATGTAGGAGGAGAGAATCCTTCCTCCTGAACAGACATGGTGATGCAAACAGGGGCCTTAGTAGAAGTGCATGAATCTGGGATAACAAATTTTATAGAATCTTCTGTGCTAATAGGTTCTTTAAGAATCTCCCAAAGTTGTGATGAAAGAAAGTGTTTTGTCCAATCAAATTTCTCTGGAGTCAAAAGCATAAGGGTAACAAAATTAAACCAACTCACAGGAATATCCACAATAGCCTTATTTGATTTCCCATCAGCATTCAAGTGAGGTGCAAAGAACTTCTCCCAAAGAAGTAACCCTGTTGTTGACATTTTCCTGGTCGAGATCATGTTCCTCGGGTATGGGGAGAAAATGTGTTTGAACTCTTCCTAGAGTCAACTGCAAATGGGCTTCATTAGGAGGGACCAAGTGCACATTATCTGGTAGGAAGAGGCTGTCCTCTATGAGTTGTGTTCCACTGTGATTCGAAGTCTCCAAGGAAGTGTCATTGTTTTCGAGCTGAGCAAAGTTTTCTTCGATTTCTTCCTCAACAGGGTAAGCTTGTATAATGTTTGACAGTCCTTCACCCAAAGGCTGTTCATGGTGAGGAGAGATTGTGATGGGTAAAGTAACAGCTGATAGAATCTCACTTTCTGCAGGACCTTGAAAAGAAGTACCTTCAGAGCTAGAGGAGGATATCTGCACATAACTTGTTGCATCAAGAATAGGAGGCCCATGATCTTCATCACCCATATCTACTTCCTCTGGCAGTGCAGGTAACTGATTGTTTAGAGCAACTTGCTGTTCCACTTCCATGGGTTGAGGATTATCTTGAATTGGACCCAAAGCCCAATGGCCCCACCCATCTACATTATCTGCATCATTTTGCACAGTGGTGTGGTGGACCAGGTTGCACTAGTGGAACAGGTAGAGCATGCCCTGGCATGGGATGTGGGTCCACCCCTTCATCAGGCACAGGATCTTCATCTGGTGGCCCACCACCAAGGAGGTTTTGTTGCAGCACCTCAACAAGAAAGGTCCAGGATTGTGCTTCTGGTCTTGAACTTTCAGTCATTCTGATACTCCTAGGGATATCCTGCAGTCGGTAACCCTCACCTTAACAAGCACTCTTCCTTTTATTAGGGTCTCTTTCCCACAGCAGCAGAGAGCCAATATCAGAGAAACAAGCATTCAAATCTTCAGTTTTCATGTGATCCAGAGGGGGTCCAACTAGCAGTAACCAGACATCTCTATTGAAAGTAACCCCTCTCCAGTTAATTCCCTCATCATGGTTAACAAAAGAAATAGTAACATCACCAAATTGATTGGGGCTAGAAGAGATCAATCTATCCTTGTCACTGACATTCCTGAACTGAACATATGCAGCCCCAAAAGGGCAAGATTGCAAAGCCACAAAACCAACTCTAGCAACCTCAGTTAAGTATTCTCCTAGAACATCCCTGACATTATCAAAAGGCACCAAACCTTCTGGGAAAGGATGGATGGTGGCGATGGCGTCTTGCTCGTGCTCCTTTGGTCGCGCGGCACCACCACCCTTTTGACCGCTAGCCTTCCTTCAATGTGTTGAATCTCGATAACCTTGAGGAACAAAGGGCCTGGGGTCGATGGGGATGTTCGCCATTGCCGGAGTCCAAGCCTCCGATGGCTCGGCGGTGGGGAACTGTAGCAGCAGCGGTTGCGGAGAGAGCGAGGGTGGTGAATGCGAGGAGGCAGACAGAGCGGGGGATATTTTTTCCCCAGAGAGGAAACCCACCAAATCGCTAAAAGAGGAAGTCTCCTGAATTAAAGGCGCCGGCCCATGGGCCTTAAACCAGGTAAGGTAATTGTCATTTGGCCATTTAATGGGTTTGAATGCGGGAAATTTGAAGAAAGGAAGGAGGCCCGGTAAAGCAGCGTGTAATGGAGGGCGATTAGGAGGAAAGCTTTGATTAGGGTGATCTCCCGCCGAAGGGGTAGCCGTTTGCATGGGAGAGGAAATCTCGGGGTGGCCACGAGGGTATTGCATGCGTTTAAACACTGACAAACGCTGAAAATTGGATGGATAACTTTTTTTCCTTTTTACCACATGCCATTCTGAATCAGATTCTTTGTAAAATTTTCTCTCCTCAACAAGCCAATTTGGGCCACCATTACCCCAGAGATTAAGGAAGAGTGCACACATCGGAGTGCACACTTTTTTCATGTTGTAAATTTCAAACCCAACAGGTGTTGATGCCACTGAGAATTGAAAAGATCTATCTCTAAGATGTTTGACTCTGAAAGAAGAAGCAATGCCCCCAAAACAAGATTGAAGAACAATGGCTACCGTGTGTACATCAAATTTAAAGGTGGCCCTCCCAAAAGAGGCAACGAGTAGAAAAGCTCTTCTAAGAGAACCATTTGCAAGAGTAATGGGGTGACCAAACTTGTTTTTGCAAGCTGCTTGAAATGAAATTCCAATAGAGAAATCCAAGGCAGGAACATGGGTAGTACCTTGAGAAAAATTGTTCTTCTGTTGATTGATAGGTTTCGATGATGATGATGATCTCAAAAGGTCCACACCTAGAGGCAGAGAATCTGAAATAATACGTTCACCCACAACAAGAGTGTGAGATTGGAGATCTAGAATCAACCCTGAATGAACCCTTTCATTTTCCAAAAGAAATCTTGCATCCAAAACTTGCTCATCAGTATTGAGAAGAACCAGTCTCTTAGCATGAGGTCTTAATATCAGAAATGCTTGAAAAGCCTTAGAACCATCTTGAAAAGAAGAGCATGATGCCTTCCAACGAACTAGAGGAGCATCTGGCAATGAAGAGGGCTTAGGAGCCGCAGATGATTTAACCACTTGGGCAAAACTCCTGGATTTGTTAAACTCTTGGGACTTAGAGGGGCTGGAAACCACCTTGTGAGAGCATGAAGGAGAACCAATACATTCACCCACCAGAACAGAATGATCATTGATGTCCAAAACAGAACCAATATTAATGTGCTCATCTTGATGCAAGAATCTAGCAGAGATGATCTGTTCTTTAGGGCCAACCAAAATAAGTCGATTTGCCATAGATTTAAGGAGAAGGAAACCAGATCTACCCATAGGTATTTTTACATCCATTTTTCCCACGGGGGAGAAAGTTACCCTCCATCTCAAAGGCGGGGGTTCCGAAAATGAAGAAAACCCAGGCGGAGAGAGAAGACAATCTTGCACAAAAACCAGATAGGATGGGAATCTAATTGAGGATCCAGGGTAGAAAACTGACTAAGCAGGTAACGAATACACCGCTGTATACATTATCCCAGTTCTACAATCGTTCACCGTAACTAATTAGCTGCATTTTTTGAAAACATAGGGACATGAAACATTAATTGAATGAGGTTGAACATAAACCACCACATGGAACATAGCAATATGAACAGTCAGCTAAAACAGGCCGCAGCATCTGCTGCACCATTACAGTTAAGGGGGCATAACACTTCTTCCAACATACGACACGGTAGTAGTATACTTAATTTACAGGGGAAGAGCAACCAATTGAGTTTTGCAAGCCCGCTACAGTGATCTTGACGATCAAGACGAGCAGCAACCATTTTGCTGCGCAACAGGCTGACCCTTCATTGTCACGGTCGCAGGCTTGCTAGCATTTGCAGCAGGCTGGCTGGCCATCCTGTTCAAAAGAAGAGAATGAGATTATTAGTTTACGGTACATATGCTTGAGTATATAACAACTAAAAATCATTGTGGCAGTTATAATCAAATTACATGACATTATCTTGCATTATTGATTTAGCTGTCCTGGCTTGCAATATGAACCACTTTTTTTAAAAAAATAACAGTACCGAGTCAACAGAGAAAATAAGACAGCTCTGACATGCAGAGGTAAAAAGCATGTGTCAAAGAAAGAGAAACAAGATAGTACATCGCAACACTTAGCAGTAGTTATATATAAGATGCATTTCTATGAGCTAGACTATTTTTTTGTGAGGTGAGCTAGACATTTCTGTAAGGAGTCATCTATGCATTGTTACTGTTTAATTCTCTCATGCATGCATCCAGAATGAGTATGACAGCGCAAAGCTGCCGACTCGGTGAATCCATAAAATGCATTATGTTGTTACCTGGTCTTTATCTCTGCCGCCATGGTCATAAATGCCTTCTCCACATTTGTTGCATCCTTGGCACTTGTCTCCAGGAATGGTATTCCAATCTCATCAGCAAGGGCCTGTGATCAACAGCGGCAAGTGTGTGAATTTAACGGTAACTTGCATCACCTGTAGGAACTATAAGCAAGGGTAGTGGGTTCACAGAAGTTACCTTGCCAGTCTCGTAAGAAACTACTCTGCTCTCAGCTAAGTCGCATTTGTTCCCCACCAAAAGCTTGTTCACGTTTTCACTAGCATACCTGTCGATTTCATTTAGCCACTGCTTGACGTTGTTGAAGCTCTCTTGGTCAGTCACATCATAAACGACCTACAGAACACACGGTACATTACTATCAAGCATGGATGTTAACATAGTGGAGATATATAATGACAAATGTCAAGAGAGCTCACAATGATGCCATGGGCACCACGGTAGTAGCTGCTTGTGATGGTTCTAAATCGCTCTTGGCCAGCAGTATCCCACTGAAGAATAAGAAGCAGACATCAGAACTGAACCTCCAAATACGTAATGATAATGCAGGGCCTTCAATACAAAGGGTTACGTACAATTTGCAGCTTGATTGTCTTCCCATCTTGCTCAACAGTGCGGATTTTCTAGCAAGTCAAAGAGAGTGAAAAGGCTGCACACGATAAACAGGACACATATATGCATGCACAGAAACTGAACTTCGTTTAAGCTAACAAAGAAACTTACAAAGTCAACGCCAATAGTACTGATATAGCTCTCCAGATATGAATCATCCTGTAAAATGTGGTAAGTAAGATCCTCAGTTCCTCGCATTGAAAAAAGGATGAGATAGTTGATAAAACTTGATGTACAATAGGAACACAGTTGCCATCATAAGTTGTCTAGAAGGTTTTGTACTATATGTTCTTCTGGTGATCACACTGAATGTTGTTGAGATTAGATGATACAAAGAACAGTTACTTGGCTATAAATTCGTTGTTTTGGCAAGCTTCCGGCTAATGGGTACACATGCTAGGCTCTTCTTATTTCATAATAATATACTATGTAATGCAAAACAATATGCCAAAATTTTGTTCTAAATTAGTCGATGGTGCAGGTGTGGGAGAATAGAGAAAATGTTATCTAAGTTGACAAACAACAAAAAAAGCAAAAATCCTAGCCAGGGCCAATTTAGTAGCTGATCTAGTGCCACATTTGGTTAGTACTTTCCTATAAAACTGCAGGGAGATCAAATCCTACGATAGTGATATGATGCTTTCTTATTCTGATAAGGGAACTGTTTGTGTACGCACAGAGAAGTGAACTGTTTCCTGGGAAAAATTCTTACGAAACCAGGAAATGTCCGTCCCACTAAAGGGAAAACACGTCAGGCATGTTTGCTGTCTTGTCCCCAGCAGACCCTGTCTATATTTAGGTAAGGCCCAAGTAATATGGCAGGCCTGGTTGGAACAGAAAGCAAACACATGCATGGTTCCCACCAACTTCATGAGCAAAACACGTGGAAGAAAATCTATCTATTGCTTACTAATAACGCCTATCCCTGCTACAGATTTTATTGGTACTAACGTTTGATTGTGTAACAGTATTTATGCTGAGCTGTCTCGGGAGGTCCACTGAAATTAAATTAAACAGAATTTAGAAGTATATTTGTAGAGCCCTGGCCTGCTGGCCATATAGTAGCATATCTACAGAAACAGAGTTTACTCAAGGAGAAGAGATAGAGTCCTTACCGCAAACCTGAGCAGCAGGCAAGACTTGCCGACGCCGGAGTCCCCGATGAGCAGCAGCTTGAACAGGTAGTCACTGCAGAAAATCACGCGGTAGAAACTCATGAGATCCTGTGTGGTGATAATAAGATGCTAATACACGGTAGCAATCAACGAACGCAACATCTCGTGAAGGAGGACGGCAGGGCGCGTCATCTAAACGTTAGAATCTATCTACAGCTTGGAAAACTCGATCCGGTCCGTGGGAGCAGCGCGATCGAGCGAATCTGGTCGGTTGGGGAGAAGGGGAAGCGCATCGGAGCAGGCCGATGCCTCCGGCAAGTTTGGAGACTAGGACAGGTAGATAGATCCAGTATCGTACGACGCACGCGGTTAACGGCAGGGAGTGAGTAGATCCACGATCGGGGCGCGAATCGGCGGCCTTCGGACCCGCCCGACGGCGAGATCGGCCGAGACGGAAAGTAGTAGTAGTAGTAGTAGAACTCCGTCTACGACGGGTTATGGAATTGCAACCGGGTAGGTAGAGAGGAGGGAGAAGGGGCGTACTATTCGGGGTTCATGGCGGCGACGGTTGCGGTGGTCCGGGGAGGGGCGGCGAGGGAGGGACGTCGGCGGGCGGGCGATTTGCTGGGAGACGACCGGTGACGAGGAGGGTGAGAATTTGGGGAGAAGGTGGGTGTGGGGGAAGGAACACGGGGGGAAAGGAAAGGAAAGGAAGGTGGAATAAAAAAGGTTGGGGTCTCCTCTCCGGGTTGGGTTGTGGAGTGGGGCACGTCTCGTGGAGTCCAGGCCACGGCCACGGCCACGCATCCCACGACCACCTGCCGCCAGCCCGGTGGTTGCTTGCTTCCGCTGTTCAGACTTGAGAGTCTCCGCTCCGCCGGGACCACCACGGCGTTAGGCGGTAGGCTGGGCCAAATGTGCTGCACAGGGCCGGTTCCTGACGGGCCTACAAAAATGATGTTTGATGTCTCGTGGAGGGTCTGGACTCTGGAGAGCACAGCAGTGGGCCGTACTGGGCCAGTTCAGCCCACGGTTAGATGGCACTTTCGCGAGGTATGCAAAGAAAAAAAAGATATGTGCCCTTATAAAACTACTAAGACTAACCCCAGTGGGAGTATCATAAGTAGTATCATGCATGCCATGTTGGTAAAAATATGATGTGTCACATCAATTAATGAAGTGAGAGATGAGATTAGTATCATAATATGATACCGTATCATGACACATAAACTAAGAAAACTTCATGGCAAATACATCATGTACACACATTTACATTGAGATTCTACAAAACATTAAATATGACATAAGTATGATACCATATTATGATACCATGCATTGTGGAGGTGGTATCACAAACTAGTATCATGTACATGATACTAGTGTATGATACTTTCCATTGTGACTAGTCTAACTCCGATCGTGGGCGTGCAGTGTTACGCGTTCATTAAACACAATTGGAGGGTGTGCCTTCTTAAAAGAACTAGTACATTTTTTTGAAAAAATAGTGAAATACATTCATGGAGATTAAGATGAGGGCCTTGTAAGGATGAAGATTAGAGTAGATGCCATCGTTTCTAAATTTCAAACGAATGGTGTTGATGGCTCCAAGGGAGAGATGGACATAGAGAGTACTGCGTGGTAGGGAGGCTTTTACCCCTTCTCTATGAGTTGACTGCTCCGGCTTGAAGGACGGTAGCCGGATGCGCTCTCGCAATGCTCATGGCGACCAAGGCGACCTTGCGCCCGCCGCCCTCTCGGTCGCCGGTAGCTCCCTCCCCCAACCCACCACCTCCCCTGCCGTCGCCCTCCCCTTCGGTGTCCTCCTCGCGGTGGAGTGACGGTGCGGTCGGGCCGTCGACGCATGCGGCTTGCACCCCGACGCCGCCCACTGCTTCTGGAGCTCCTTCGACCACTGAGGTACCACGGTCAGGTGGGACGTGCGTTCCGGCTGACGGTCCACTAGGGTCGACGGCGATCCTCCTCGACGCCAGCTCGGGGCACCCAGCTTCCGCCTCGCCTCCTACTGCTCCCTCGCCGGTTGTGCTTGTTGCCAAGTCGACTCCTGCACAAGGCTTCCTCACCAAGCGGCTCCCTGGATTTCTGGCGCTGGATCCTCAAGCTCTGCCGCACCCCTTCTCGACCCCGGGCGTCGCGTTCCTGCAATTCACGCTGGAAAACTTATCTTCCCTGGTATGCTCTCTGGTCGCCCCTGGTTCACTATTGTTTGCCACGTCCACGGTGTTCATCGCAGTGAGTCATGGAGACCACCAACCTACTCAAGTTTCCTCTGTTCGTAGTTGATACGTCCCAAACGTATTTATAATTTTTGATACTCCATGCTTGTTCTGTTACAATTCTTATATGTTTTATGTGCACTTTTTCACACTTTTTAGCATTTTCTGGGACTAACCTATTAACGCAGTGCCACAGTGCCAGTTCCTATTTTTGTGTTTCGGAAAAGTTGTACATGAAAGTTTCTCGGAATTGGACGAAACAAAAGCCAAGAGTCTTATTTTTCCGGGACGAAGACGGAGCCAAAAGGACACACGCAGGAGAGCTACCACGTGGCAGTACATAGGGCAGGCGCGACCCCACCCTTGGCCGCGCCTGGCCCATGTAATGGTGCCTCGTCGCCTCGTTTTCTCCGCCCTTCCGCATATTTATTCCTCGTATCGGGAAAACCCCAGGGACCCGAGCCTCCATCCACGGAAAGTTCTGACACCGCCGTCAACCGAAACCCTAGATCGGGAGGGTTCTGCAGTCCATCCCGGCACCCTGCCGGAGAGGGAAATCACCGCCGGAGGCCTCTACATCGCCATGTCTTCATCCGAGGTGATGCGTGAGTAGTCCTCCACGGGACCATGGGTCCATAGCAGTAGCTAGATGATTGTCCTCTCCTTGTTGTGCTTCATGTATAGATCTTGTGAGCTGCCTAACATGATCAAGATCATCTATTTGTAATTGCTACATGTTGGTTTGATGTGGATCTGATTTATAGAGAGATTGCTTTGGTTGAGATTATGTATTATGTTATTATGATCTTGCATGCTCTCCGTTTCTAGTAGATGTTCTGGCAAAGTAGATGCTAGCGACTCCAAGAGGGAGTATTTATGCTCGATAGTGGGTTCATGCCTCAATTTAACCATGGGAAGTGACCTTGTTCTCTACGGTTGTAGATGTGATGTTGCTACTAGGGAGAAAACAGCGGTGTTCTATTCAAGGGTAGTTTCATCGTTTACTTTACACACATTACTTAAAGCGATAGTCCGTTGCTTGCAACTTAATGCTGGAGGGTGTCGCGGATGCAATCCTGAAGGTGGATTATTAGTCATAGATGCAGTTGGATTACGGTCTATGTATATTGTTGTAATGCCCGCATACTTTCATAGCATGTATTCTGCACCAACCATTAGCGTAGAATCTCTATTTATCAATTGCCCATCTTTAATTTGTTTACCCAGCATATTTATTTTATCGGGGAGGCGCCTCTAGTGAACTGTGGACCCCGGTCCTTCTTCTTTTAATTGCAATCTTCTATAACATTTTCCTGTTCTGTTCTCTGCAAACAATTCTTTTTCCACACGGTTCGTTTAATCTTTTGTTTTAAGCAAAACCAGTGAGCTTGACAACCTCGCTGAAAGTTGGGGACAAAGTACTTGGTTGTTTGTGTGCAGGTCTCCACATTGCTGCTGACGCCGGCAGTGCGCCCTGCCACGAGTTGGTTCGCAACACCTCGGGAGAGAACGTTTTTCTTCTACTGATCGATAAACCTTGGTTTCTTACCGAGGGAAAACTTCCTGTTGTGCTCATCATACCTTCCTCTTGGGGTCCACTCAACGTTGCGCTTAAATTCTCCTTCATCAACTCCGCGCTCAGCAAAGACTTTTTCTGGCGCCGTTGCCGGGTGACATAGGCATCCCCAATGGGCCTGCCGAAGATGGTACCCGGGGTTTACTGAAGGCCCACGACACGAAGTTTATGAAGCCCGGAAGCCCTATTAAGAGATAGTTTGGCAAGATAGCTATATTAGGAATATTCGATATGTAACTATTACGGGACGAACTCAAAGAGTCTCCCGGACTTTGTAAACTTGTACACCACGAAACCCTCGGCTCCGCCAACTATATAAGGGGGAGTCGAGGGACAGAAAGAGGATCGATTTCATTGTCAACACAACCTTAGTTTTCTAGTAGTCGAGTACTTTTCCGGCTGAACCTTCGAGATCTACTTGCCCTCTACTTCCGACTAAACCCTAGTCTACAATCCGTAGGCATTGACAAGTTAATACCTTGTCAATTAGCGCTGTCCGTGGGGATTAGAGGCGACAAGGAGCTGATCTCGATGGCACGTTCAAGATCGTCGACTTCTTTGGTGGCATGCAACGCGATGGACAGAGGTAAACGGATCGAAACTGATCTAGTCGATTTTGTTCCTCACCCGCCCTCCCGTTTGGATGCATATGCGTATCTGGAGAAGCCTGTGGAGATGACGTTCAGAAGGTTCCACTTCCGCGTCAGAAAAGAAGGATCGCATCGTCTCGAGATTCTGATTTCGTCGGGATCGTCGGCGGTCGGTTCCGATCTCTCGGAATCATCGTCATCGTTCGAGATAGGCGACGAGGAGATTTCGCCGCCATGCTTCGTCAAATCTACGACAAGCGAAGAACTTGCCAAGATCTTCGGCAACATGTCCTTCGAGTTGTCTGCGGACTCTAGTATAAGCAGCGACTCCGACAGCGTCGACAGCTTCAACTTCATCGACAAATCTACTTCTGTTGGAGAGGTCTTCTCCGATCTATACGACGGTGTCACCAATCCCGACAAAGGTCAAAGTGCAAAATACCATCAAATCTATGCAATTGGAGATACCAGTCGCCCACAGGAGGAGACATCTGAGGCTTTCGATGATGCGGGAAATCCGTACATCGATCCCGCTGATCTTACGCGAGGTTTGGGAAGCAAATATGTTGGACCTGCGACACGACAGATGGTGCAATTTCCGCAAGCAGTTTGGGACAGAGTCGCAAGAGCTATCGATGGCACTGAGCCGATGACTGTGGCCGGCACAGCTGAAGAGTTACAAGCTATAGACTCGCCCGTGCTAGGCGGGTACTCGGAAAACAGAAAGTTGAGCTGGATAGGAGGCAAGCCGCGGCTTCCGAGTCAAGCAGGCGAAGAGCTGAGTTGAGTCGACAATCAGGTACTTCGGGAAGAGATAGTCACAGAGCAGCTCGAAACAGGGCAAGGTCTCGGTTGCAGCATATACCTATGGCTGAGAGGGAGAACCTAGTTCAAAACCTCGACATGTCCTTTATGTCGATAGATACGAGGGGGAATATTATTCCAAAGACACCAGAAGTTGGATATATGGCGACACAAGCTTTCATCCTGGCGTCCAGGCCACCTCCCGGAGATCCAAGAGAAGCACTGTATAACATGGCCATGGCAGGAGTTGGAGCCATGGGAACAACATTCGCAAGTACGCCTCCCGATGGATCTGCAAGACAAAATAGTCCACGACCTACCGTAGTGGTGCAAGACCCTGCGAGAACGAGTGGGGCAAGAGATACAACGACACAAGCAAGGGTTGACAGAGCGCGACATGAAAGAAGGGAACGTCGGCACTCACCAGAGGTTGACGAAGAGGATATGTGTGGGCTCCCGTGCTTTACGAGACGAGTCCGTAAAACTCGAGTTCCATATGGGTTTAAGCTACCCGATAATTATAAAAAATTTGATGGCCTGCAAGATCCCGAGGATTGGTTAATCGACTACCTGGAGACGGTGAAACTAATGGGTGGAACTAGATCAACCGCCATGCAAAGCATCCAAGTACACTTGAGTGGAGCCGGACGATCATGGATAAAGAAGCTGCCTCCTTGTTCTATCGACAGCTGGGAAAGTTTCGAGGATATATTTGTGAAGAACTTCCGATCCACGTGCAAGAAACCCGCATCATTGGAGCAACTGAGGGCTTGCAGACAGAAATATGACGAACCAATGAGGATGTATATCCAGAGGTGGAACATCATCAAAAACTCGGCAGAAAACATTGTAGGGATTCATTGCATAGAAAACAAAAAATTTCCTACCGCGAGAACGCAATCCAAGCCAAGATTCAATCTAGAAGACGGGAGCAACGAGGGGATGATCGATACTCACCCTTGAAGATTTCCAAGGCCTACAAGAGTAGGCTCTTGTTGCTGCGGTAGACTGATGTCTACGGGTGCTTCTATTCTTGTAGACAGTGTTGGGCCTCCAAGAGCAGAGGTTTGTAGAACAGCAGCAAGTTTCCCTTAAGTGGATCAACCAAGGTTTATCGAACTCAGGGAGGAAGAGGTCAAAGATATCCCTCTCATGCAACCCTGCAACCACAAAGCAAGAAGTCTCTTGTGTCCCCAACACACCTAATAGGTGCACTAGTTCGGCGAAGAGATAGTGAAATACAAGTGGTATGAATGTATATGAGCAGTAGTAACGGCACCAGAAAAGTGCTTTGCCCAGGACTGGCGTGTGATGGATGATGGTAATATTGCAGGCAGTAGAAACGCAGTAAAACAGTAAACAAGCAGCGATAGCAGTATTTGCGAACAAGGCCTAGGGATCATACTTTCACTAGTGGACACTCTCAACATTGATCACATAACAGAATAAATAGATAGATGCTAGACTCTACACCCTCTTGTTGGATGATGAACACCACTAACTATGTAGGATTACACGAACCCTCAATGCCGGAGTTAACAAGCTCCACAATATTTAATGTTCATATTTAAATAACCTTAGAGTGCATGACAGATCAACATAACCAAACCAAGTACTAACATAGCATGCACACTGTCACCTTCACGCTACGAAAGGAGGCATAGATCACATCAATACTATCATAGCAATAGTTAACTTCATAATCTACAAGAGATCACAATCATAGCCTACGCCAAGTACTACACGATGCACACACTGTCACCATTACACCGTGCAGGAGGAATAAACTACTTTAATAACATCACTAGAGTAGCACGCAGATAAATAGTGATACAAAACACATTGCAATCATAAAGAGATATAAATAAGCACTTCACTATGCCATTCATAACGGTGAATAAGTATTCTGTGAAGTATAGCCTAAGAGACCCACACGGTGCACACACTGTCACCTTTACACACGTGGGACAAGGAGTCTCCGGAGATCACATAAGTAAAATCCACTTGACTAGCATAATGATATCTAGATTACAAGCATCATCATATGAATCTCAATCATGTAAGGCAGCTCATGAGATTATTGTATTGAAGTACATAGGAGAGAGATGAACCACATAGCTACCGGTACAGCCCCGAGCCTCGATGGAGAACTACTCCCTCCTCATGGGAGACAACATCATTGATGATGATGGCGGTGGTGTCGATGGAGGAGCCTTCCGGGGGCACTTCCCCATCCCGGCGGCGTGCCGGAACAGAGACTCCTGTCCCCCAGATCTTGGCTTCGCGATGGCGGCGGCTCTGGAAGGTTTCTCGTACCGTGGCTTTTCCGTGTCGAGGTTTTAGGTCGAGGGGGCTTAAATAGGCGAAGAGGCGGCGTCGGAGGGTCAACGAGGCGACGTCACCACAGGGGGGTGCGGGCCACCCCTGGGCCGCGCCGGCCTATCCCCTGGGGGGCCTGTGTCTCCTCTCTGGCGGCTCTCGGGTGTTCTGGATGCTTCCGGGGATTCTAAGATGCTGGGCGTTGATTTCGTCCGATTCCGAGAATATTTCCTTACTAGGATTTCTGAAACCAAAAACAACAGAAAACAGCAACTGGCCCTTCGGCATCTCGTCAATAGGTTAGTTCCGGAAAACGCATAATTATGACATAAAGTGTGCATAAAACATGTAGATATCATCAATAATGTGGCATGGAACATAAGAAATTATCGATACGTCGGAGACGTATCAGCATCCCCAAGCTTAGTTTCTGCTCGTCCCGAGCAGGTAAACGATAACAAAGATAATTTCTGGAGTGACATGCCATCATAAACTTGATCATACTATTGTAAACACATGTAATGAATGCAACAATCCAAAACAATGGTAAATGACATGAGTAAACAAATGAATCATAAAGCAAAGACTTTTCATGAATAGTACTTTCAAGACAAGCATCAATAAGTCTTGCATAAGAGTTAACTCATAAAGCAATAATTCAAAGTAAAGGCATTGAAGCAACATAATGGAAGATTAAGTTTTAGCGGTTGCTTTCAACTTGTAACATATATATCTCATGGATAATTGTCAATGCAAAGTAATATAACAAGTGCAATATGCAAATATGTAGGAATCAATGCACAGTTCACACAAGTGTTTGCTTCTTGAGGTGGAGAGAAATAGGTGAACTGACTCAACATAAAAGTAAAAGAAAGGTCCTTCAAAGAGGGAAGCATTGATTGCTATATCTGTGCTAGAGCTTTGGTTTTGAAACCAAGAAACAATTTTGTCAACGGTAGTAATAAAGCATATGTGTTATGTAAATTATATCTTACAAGTTGCAAGTCTCATGCATAGTATACTAATAGTGCCCGCACCTTGTCCTAATTAGCTTGGATTACCGGGATTATCGCAATGCACATGTTTCAACCAAGTGTCACAAAGGGGTACCTCTATGCCGCCTGTACAAAGGTCTAAGGAGAAAGCTCGCATTGGATTTCTCGCTTTTGATTATTCTCAACTTAGACATCCATACCGGGACAACATAGACAACAGATAATGGACTCCTCTTTAATGCATAAGCATGTAGCAACAATTAAAGTTCTCATATGAGATTGAGGATATATGTCCAAAACTGAAACTTCCACCATGATTCATGGCTTTAGTTAGCGGCCCAATGTTCTTCTCTAACAATATGCATGCTCTAACCATTAAATAGGTGGTAAATCTCCCTTACTTCAGACAAGACGGACATGCATAGCAACTCACATGATATTCAATAAAGAGTAGTTGATGGCGTCCCCAGGAACATGGTTATCGCACAACAAGCAACTTAATAAGAGATAAAGTGCATAAGTACATATTCAATACCACAATAGTTTTTAGGCTATTTGTCCCATGAGCTATATATTGTAAAGGTAGAGGATAGAAATTTTTAAAGGTAGCACTCAAGCAATTTACTTTGGAATGGCGGAGAAATACCATGTAGTAGGTAGGTATGGTGGACACAAATGGCATAGTGGTTGGCTCAAGGATTTTGGATGCATGAGAAGTATTCCCCCTCGATACAAGGTTTAGGCTAGCAAGGCTATTTGAAACAAACACAAGGATGAAGCGGTGAAACAAAACTTACATAAAAGACATATTGAAAACATTATAAGACTCTACACCGTCTTCCTTGTTGTTCAAACTCAATACTAGAAATTATCTAGACTTTAGAGAGACCAAATATGCAAACCTAATTTTAGCATGCTCTATGTATTTCTTCATTAATAGGTGCAAAGTATATGATGCAAGAGCTTAAACATGAGCACAAAAATTGCCAAGTATCACATTATCCAAGACATTTTAGCAATTACTACATGTAGCATTTTCCAATTCCAACCATATAACAATTTAACGAAGAAGAAACTTCGCCATAAATACTATGAGTAAAGCCTAAGGACATACTTGTCCATATGCAACAGCGGAGCGTGTCTCTCTCCCACACAAAGAATGCTAAGATCCATTTTATTCAAACAAAACAAAAACAAAAACAAACCGACGCTCCAAGCAAAGCACATAAGATGTGACGGAATAAAAATATAGTTTCGGGGGAGGAACCTGATAATGTTGTCGATGAAGAAGGGGATGCCTTGGGCATCCCCAAGCTTAGACGCTTGAGTCTTCTTGATATATGCAGGGTGAACCACCGGGGCATCCCCAAGCTTAGAGCTTTCACTCTCCTTGATCATGTTGTATCATCTCCCTCTCTTGATCCTTGAAAACTTCCTCCACACCAAACTCGAAACAAACTCATTAGAGGGTTAGTGCATAATCAAAATTCACATATTCAGAGGTGACACAATCATTCTTAACACTTCTGGACATTGCCCAAAGCTACTGGAAGTTAATGGAACAAAGAAATCCATCCCTCATAGCAAAGGAGGCAATGCGAAATAAAAGGCAGAATCTGTCAAAACAGAACAGTCCGTAAAGACGAATTTTATTGAGGCACCAGACTTGCTCAAATGAAAATGCTCAAATTGAATGAAAGTTGCGTACATATCTGAGGATCACTCACGTAAATTGGCATAATTTTCTGAGTTACCTACAGAGAATTTTACCCAGATTCGTGACAGCAAAGAAATCTGTTTCTGCGCAGTAATCCAAGTCTAGTATGAACCTTACTATCAACGACTTTACTTGGCACAACTATGCAACAAAATAAGATAAGGAGAGGTTGCTACAGTAGTAACAACTTCCAAGACTCAAATATAAAATAAAAGTACTGTAGTAAAATAACACATGGGTTATCTCCCAAGAAGTTCTTTCTTTATAGCCATTAAGATGGGCTTAGCAGTTTTAATGATGCACTCGCAAGAAATAATATTTGAAGCAAAAGAGAGCATCAAGAGGCAAATTCAAAACAAATTTAAGCCTAACATGCTTCCTATGAAAAGGAATCTTGTACACAAATGAATTCATGAAGAACAAAGTGACAAGCATAAGAGGATAAAACACGAGTAACTTCAAGATTCTCAACATAAAGAGGGGAAACTTAATATTATTAAGATGCCTATAACCATGTTTCCCTCTCTCATAATAGCTTTCAGTAGCATCATTGATGAAATCCACAATATACCCATCACTTAAAACATTCTTATCATGGTTCATATGCATAGAAGTATCATTAATTTTGGCATAAGAAGAATTCTTCTCACTAATAGTAATTGGAGCAAGATTATTATCAAGAATTTGAACATGGTAAACAAATTGCATATTAAGGGAATTGTTTTTGGTAATCCAATCATGACTATGACAAGTTTCATAAGGATAGTTATAACCTATATCATAGCATTCTTTATAATAATCATCAAAGGTCGGAGGCACAGTGTCATCATAAGAAATAGAATAGTTATCTTTCACAGTCGGTTTATCTGTGTCCATACCATCATTGTTATTAGAAGGAGATATATCAAACACATAATGATCAGTAGCAAAAGGATTTTCAAACACCTCTTCCCCAAGCTTAGAGCTTTCTATATCATTATGGGAGGAAGCGTGGATAGCACTGACACTATGGCAATTATTATCATCATCATTTTTAGAATTAGTTTCCCAGAGATTTGCAATATCAAAAGTAGTGTGCTCATTCAAATCATGATCACTAATGTATGTAAAGAGCATAGGAAGATCATCGTATTCAGATTCATTATCATAATAATCATTAGGAGCAACATACTTACGGTTACCTAGCGTTATCTCATTCACGCGGGGATACGCCGTTACCTCTTTCTTTTTATTCTCCTTCTTCTTCTTCTTCTTCTTCTTCGTTCCCTTCTTCTTCGTCTTCTTCTCTTCCTTCTCCTCGTTCCCTTCTTTAGGAGGAAGAGGCTTGAAGGGTGGCTTGTCCACATAACCTGATTTACTTTCAGAAACAATAGAAGAAACTTGGGAGGATTCCTCCTTTTCATTAATTAGTTCAAAACACACAGCGGTCCTATCATATTTTGGCAAGGTGTCATCTTCTAAAATATTTTGTATGTAAGTATTTGTATGGCTATTATCAATGCAATAAGAAAAACACCCATGCAGGACATCATCAATATCAAGATCATTAATATCTAACAAAGAAATTTTCCTTGATAACTCTTCACACCACAAGAATAAAGTGAGTTCATCATGCTGATTAGGAGTAATTTCATCATCACAATACAACTTTGTAGCACTCATGGGGTTCAGATTATCATTGGAGGAGCATTGAAAATTAAAATGACCCACTCTATGGCAAAGTTCACAAATAAAAGGATAGAGGGCACAAACTTTTTTACCAAGATCATCTAGAGCCCTAAACCACTTTCTAGTTTTTTCATTAATATGATGGATACAATATTCATCTTTGATTTGATTAATTCCACAAGGTCTATGCATTCCACAAAAATTAACATGCTTATAGGAAATAGCATTCTTAGGAGTTTGAGCATGCTTATTGCAATCATGAAGAACAATTTCATTCTTCATGCAAGCCTCTTTAAAAGGTTCATGATACTTATCAAAATTCTTTTTAGGCAATTCAAAATGAGAAGCAAAGGCTTTATAAAGATTTGCAGCAACTTGAGAGTCAAGACCATAAGTAGCACTCATATTTCGAAATTTATCGGTATCCATAAAAGCTTCAATGCATTCATAATCATAATTTATACCTGACTCTTCACCTTTGTTGTTCTCCCATCCTTCAGCGTTCTCCTCAATCCGATCAAGAAGATCCCACCTAGCTTCAACCTCCTTGCTTGTGAAAGATCCCTCCGAACAGGCATCCAGATAGTCCTTGTGTTGTCCTGAAAGCCTCGCATAAAAATTATTAACAATAACATTACGGGGGAGCTCATGAATAGGACATTTGAGCATTAGTGATTTCAATCTCCCCCACGCTTGAGAGATACTCTCTCCATCACGAGGATAAAAGTTATAAATGTGATTCCTATCAATATGCACTTCATGAGGAGGATAAAATTTAGAGTAAAAGAGAGATACAATTTCCTCCCAACCAAGAGAATGACTATTCTCCAACAATTTATACCAATGCGCCGCTTTACCAGACAGCGAAACAGAGAATAGCTTCTTCCTCACTTCATCCATAGAGATACCAAAAACAGTAAATGATCTCCAGGATGGACAGTTCCATCCCCTTTATAGCGGTTATCCATAACACGTTCAATAATTTTCATAGGTATTTTATACGGAATACTTTCAGCAGGTGGATTTAAAATATCAGAAGCATCATTAGAGTTATCGCATATGGGAGATAAAGCATTATCAGAGCAAAATATTTCTTCCAAAGCTGAGGAGCAAAAAAGATTATTTTTATATAAACTAGCTTCCCCAAGCTTAGACTTATCCATAGCATTAGCAGTGATTGCGTTCATACCAATAACATTGCTACTAGCATGCAAATGAGGTTCCATAGGTTCTTTAATTTTCGCATCACACAATTCATGTCTTAACTCAGGAAATAAAATAAGAAGCTCATTGTTGTCCATTATGCCTAACTAGTGTAAAACAAGAAACAAAAAGATGCAATTGCAGGATCTAAAGGAAATAGCTTCGAACACTCACACAATGGCGCCAGAAAAGTACTGTTACCTGGAACCGAAGTATGAGTGCCTTTTACCTTTCCTCCCCGGCAACGGTGCCAGAAAAGTGCTTGATGTCTACGGGTGCTTCTATTCTTGTAGACAGTGTTGGGCCTCCAAGAGCAGAGGTTTGTAGAACAGCAGCAAGTTTCCCTTAAGTGGATCACCCAAGGTTTATCGAACTCAGGGAGGAAGAGGTCAAAGATATCCCTCTCATGCAACCCTGCAACCACAAAGCAAGAAGTCTCTTGTGTCCCCAACACACCTAATAGGTGCACTAGTTCGGCGAAGAGATAGTGAAATACAAGTGGTATGAATGTATATGAGCAGTAGTAACGGCACCAGAAAAGTGCTTTGTCCAGGACTGGCGTGTGATGGATGATGGTAATATTGCAGGCAGTAGAAACGCAGTAAAACAGTAAACAAGCAGCGATAGCAGTATTTGCGAACAAGGCCTAGGGATCATACTTTCACTAGTGGACACTCTCAACATTGATCACATAACAGAATAAATAGATAGATGCTAGACTCTACACCCTCTTGTTGGATGATGAACACCACTAACTGTGTAGGATTACACGAACCCTCAATGCCGGAGTTAACAAGCTCCACAATATTCAATGTTCATATTTAAATAACCTTAGAGTGCATGACAGATCAACATAACCAAACCAAGTACTAACATAGCATGCACACTGTCACCTTCACGCTACGAAAGGAGGCATAGATCACATCAATACTATCATAGCAATAGTTAACTTCATAATCTACAAGAGATCACAATCATAGCCTACAACAAGTACTACACGATGCACACACTGTCACCATTACACCGTGCAGGAGGAATAAACTACTTTAATAACATCACTAGAGTAGCACACAGATAAATAGTGATACAAAACACATTGCAATCATAAAGAGATATAAATAAGCACTTCACTATGCCATTCATAACGGTGAATAAGTATTCTGTGAAATATAGCCTAAGAGACCCACACGGTGCACACACTGTCACCTTTACAAACGTGGGACAAGGAGTCTCCGGAGATCACATAAGTAAAATCCACTTGACTAGCATAATGACATCTAGATTACAAGCATCATCATATGAATCTCAATCATGTAAGGCAGCTCATGAGATTATTGTATTGAAGTACATAGGAGAGAGATGAACCACATAGCTACCGGTACAGCCCCGAGCCTCGATGGAGAACTACTCCCTCCTCATGGGAGACAGCAGCGTTGATGATGATGGCGGTGGTGTCGATGGAGGAGCCTTCCGGGGACACTTCTCCGTCCCGGCGGCGTGCCGGAACAGAGACTCCTATCCCCCAGATCTTGGCTTCGCGATGGCGGTGGCTCTAGAAGGTTTCTCGTACCGTGGCTTTTCCGTGTCGAGGTTTTAGGTCGAGGGGGCTTAAATAGGCGAAGAGGCGGCGTCGGAGGGTCAACGAGGCGACGTCACCACAGGGGGGCGCGGGCCACCCCTGGGCCGCGCCGGCCTATCCCCTGGGGGGGCTGTGTCCCCTCTCTGGCGGCTCTCGGGTGTTCTGGATGCTTCCGGGGATTCTACGATGCTGGGCGTTGATTTCGTCCGATTCCGAGAATATTTCCTTACTAGGATTTCTGAAACAAAAAACAGCAGAAAACAGCAACTGGCCCTTCAGCATCTCGTCAATAGGTTAGTTCCGGAAAACGCATAATTATGACATAAAGTGTGCATAAAACATGTAGATATCATCAATAATGTGGCATGAAACATAAGAAATTATCGATACGTCGGAGACGTATCATAGACGATCACTTGCCGCTTGCAAAATCGCGTAGAAGATCTTGACGGTGCCACAATCAGGCAGCACCTCCGTACTCGGTCACACGTTCGGTGTTGATGAAGACGACGTCCTTCTCCCCGTTCCAGCGGGCAGCGGAAGTAGTAGCTCCTCCTTGAATCCGGCAGCACGACGGCGTGGTGGCGGTGGCGATGGAGGTCTCCGGCGGAGCTTCGCTAAGCGTTGCGGGAGAGGTGGAGGAGAGGGGTGATGTCTACTCACGCTTCTTTTCCTGTAGACAGTGTTGGGCCTCGAAGAGCAGAGGTTTGTAGAACAACAGCAAGTTTTCCCTTAAGTGGATCACCCAAGGTTTATCGAACTCAGGGAGGAAGAGGTCAAAGATATCCCTCTCAAGCAACCCTGCGATCACAATGCAAGAAGTATCTTGTGTCCCCAACACACCTAATACACTTGTCAGATGTATAGGTGCACTAGTTCGGCGAAGAGATAGTGAGATGCAAATGATATGGATGAATATGAGTGGCAATAGCAATCTGAATAAAATATGGCAGCGAGTAAACATGCAACAGAACAGTAAACAAACGGAGATTCGATGTTTGGAAACAAGGCCTAGGGATCCTACTTTCACTAGTGGACACTCTCAACATTGATCACATAATAAAACCACTCTACACTCTCTTGTTGGATGATGAACACCACTAATTGTGTAGGGCTACAAGAGCACCTCAATGCCGGAGTTAACAAGCTCCACAACATTCGATATTCATATTTAAATAACCTTAGAGTGCATGATAGATCAACACAACTATAACGAGTACTAACATAGCATGCACACCGTCACCGACAGACTATAAAAGGGGGAACAGATTGCATCAATACCATCATAGTAATAGTTAACTTTATAATCTATAAGAGATCACAATCATAGCATATACCAAGTACTTCATGATGCACACACTGTCAACATTACATCATGGAGGAGGAATAGACTACTTTAATAACACCACTAGAGTAGCACATAGATGATATTCAACTAGATCACAAAGAGAGAGAGGTGAACCACATAGCTACAGCGGAGCCCTCAGCCCCGGGGGTGAATTACTCCCTCCTCATCATGGAGACAGCGATGGCGGTGAAGATGGCGGTGGAGACGGCGGTGGAGATGACTCCGGGGGCAATTCCCCGTCCCGGCAGGGTGCCGGAACAGAGACTTCTGTCCCCCGAATTGGAGTTTCGCGATGGCGGCGGCTCTGGAAGGTTTTCTCTGGTTTCGTCAATCGGGGTCGATGTTTTAGGTCAGGGAGGCCTAAATAGGCGAAGAGGCGGAGTCGGAGGGGCTGCGGGGCAGCCACACAGTAGGGGGGCGCCCCCCTGGGCCGCGCCGCCGCCACATGTGGGGCCCCTAGGGCTCCCCTCTGGTCCCCCTTCGACTTTCTGGAAGCTTCGTGGAATTATAAGATCGTGGGAATTAATTTCGTCCGATTTCGAGAATATTTCCTTTGTAGGATTTCTGAAACCAAAAACAGCAGAAAACAGCAACTGGCACTTCGGCATCTCGTCAATAGGTTAGTTCCGAAAAACGCATAAAATCATCATAAAGCGTGAACAAAACATGTAGGTATTGTCATAAAACAAGCATGGAACATCAGAAATTATAGATACGTTGGAGACGTATCAGCATCCCCAAGCTTAGTTCCTACTCGCCCTCGAGTAGGTAAACGATAAAAGAATAATTTCTGAAGTGACATGTTACCAACATAATCTTGATCATACTATTGTAAAGCATATGAGATGAATGCAGCGATTCAAAGCAATGGTAAATACAATGGTTAAACAATTGAATCATATAGCAAAGACTTTTCATGAATAGTACTTTCAAGACAAGCATCAATAAGTCTTGCATAAGAGTTAACCCATAAAGCAATAGATTCTAAGTAAAGGCATTGAAGCAACACAAAGGAAGATTAAGTTTCAGCGGTTGCTTTCAACTTGTAACATGTATATCTCATGGATATTGTCAACATAAAGTAATATAACAAGCGCAATAAGCAAATATGTAGGAATCAATGCACAGTTAACACAAGTGTTTGCTTCTAGGACAGAAGGAAATAGGTAAACTGACTCAACATGAAAGTAGAAGAATGGCCCTTCGCAGAGGGAAGCATTGATTGCTATATTTGTGCTAGAGCTTTTGTTTTGAGAACCAAAAACAATTTTGTCAACGGTAGTAATAAAGCATATGTATTATGTAAATTATATCCTACAAGTTGCAAGCCTCATGCATAGATTACCAATAGTGCCCGCACCTTGTCCTAATTAGCTCGGATTACCTGGATTATCATTGCAATACATATGTTTTAACCAAGTATCACAAAGGGGTACCTCTATGCCGCCTGTACAAAGGTCTAAGGAGAAAGCTCGCATTGGATTTCTCGCTTTTGATTATTCTCAACTTAGACATCCATACCGGGACAACATAGACAATAGATAATGGACTCCTCTTTCATGCATAAGCATTCAACAATAGATAATATTCTCATAAGAGATTGAGGATTGTTGTCCAAAACTGAAACTTCCACCATGGATCATGGCTTTAGTTAGCGGCCCAATGTTCTTCTCTAACAATATGCATGCTCAAACCATTCAACTCATGGTAAATCGCCCTTACTTCAGACAAGACGAACATGCATAGCAACTCACATGATATTCAACAAAGATAGTTGATGGCGTCCCCAGGAACATGGTTATCACACAACAAGCAACTTAATAAGAAATAAGATACATAAGTACATATTCAATACCACAATAGTTTTTAGGCTATTTGTCCCATGAGCTATATATTGCAAAGACAAAGAATGGAAATTTAAAGGTAGCACTCAAGCAATTTACTTTGTAATGGCGGAGAAATACCATGTAGTAGGTAGGTATGGTGGACACAAGTGGCATAGTGTTTGGCTCAAGGATTTTGGATGCATGAGAAGTATTCCCTCTCAATACAAGGCTTAGGCTAGCAAGGTTATTTGAAGCAAACACAAGTATGAACTAGTACATCAAGACTTACATAAGAACATATTGCAAGCATTATAAGACTCTACACTGTCTTTCTTGTTTTTCAAACCCTTACTAGAAAATATCTAGACCTTAGAGAGACCAATCATGCAAACCAAAATTTAGCAAGCTCTATGTATTTCTTCACTAATAGGTGCAAAGTATATGATGCAAGAGCTTAAACATGAGCACAACAATTGCCAAGTATCAAGTTATTCAAGACATCATACCAATTACTACATGTAGCATTTCCCGTTTCCAACCATATAACAATTAACGAAGCAGTTTCAACCTTCGCCATGAACATTAAAAGCTAAGAACACATGTGTTCATATGAACCAGCGGAGCGTGTCTCTCTCCCACACAATGAATGCTAGGATCCAATTTTATTCAAACAAAAACAAACAGACGCTCCAAGTAAAGTACATAAGATGTGATGGAATAAAAATATAGTTTCACTAGAGGAACCTGATAATTTGTCGATGAAGAAGGGGATGCCTTGGGCATCCCCAAGATTAGATGCTTGAGTCTTCTTGAAATATGCAGGGATGAACCACGGGGGCATCCCCAAGCTTATACTTTTTACTCTTCTTGATCATATTATATCATCCTCCTCTCTTGATCCTTGAAAACTTACTTCACACCAAACTCAAAATAACTCATTAGAGGGTTAGTGCATAATCAAAATTCACATGTTCAGAGGTGACACACTCATTCTTAACACTTCTGTAAATTGCTCAAAGCTACTGGAAGTTAATGGAACAAAGAAATCCATCCAACACAGCAAAAGGGGCAATGCGAAATAAAAGGCAGAATCTGTCAAAACAGAACAGTCCGTAAAGACGAATTTCTTAGAGGCACCAGACTTGCTCAAATGAAAATGATCAAATTGAATGAAAGTTGCGTACATATCTGAGGATCACGCACGTAAATTGGCAGATTTTTCTGAGTTACCTATAGAGAACCCTGCCCAAATTCGTGACTGACAGAAATCTGTTTCTGCGCAGTAATCCAAATCTAGTATCAACCTTACTATCAAAGACTTTACTTGGCACAACAATGCAATAAAGTAAAGATAAGGAGAGGTTGCTACAGTAGTAACAACTTCCAAGACACAAATATAAAACAAAATTACTGTAGTAAAACAAACACGTGGGTTATCTCCCAAGAAGTTCTTTCTTTATAGCCATTAAGATGGGCTCAGTAATTTTAATGATGCACTCCCAAGAAATAAGAGTTGAAGCAAAAGAGAGCATCAAGAAGCAAATTCAAAACACATTTAAGTCTAACCCACTTCCTATGCAAAGGAATCCTGTACACAAATGAATTCATGAAGAACAAAGTGACAAGCATAAGAGGATAAAACACGAGTAACTTCAAGATTCTCAACATAAAGAGGGGAAACTTAATATTATTAAGATGCATATAACCATGTTTCCCTCTCTCATAATAACTTTCAGTAGCATCATTGATGAAATCCACAATATACCCATCACTTAAAACATTCTTATCATGGTTCATATGCATAAAAGTATCATTAATTTTGGCACAAGAAGAATTCTTCTCATTAATAGTAATTGGAGCAGGATTATTATCAAGAATTTGAACATGGTAAACAAGTTGCATACTAAGGGAATTGTTTTTGGCAATCCAATCATAACTATGACAAGTTTCATAAGGATAGTTATAACCTATATCATAGCATTCTTTATAATAATCATCAAAGATTGGAGGCATAGTGTCATCATAAGAAATAGAATAGTTATCTTTCACAACATGTTCATCTGTGACCATACCATCATTGTTGCAAGAAGAAGATGTATCAAACATGTAATGATCAGTAGCAAAAGGATTTTCAAACACCTCATCCCCAAGCTTAGATCTTTCTATATCATTATGGGAGGAAGCATGGATAGTACTGATACTATGGTAATTATTAACATCATCATTTTCAAAATTAGTTTCCCAGATATTTGCAATATCAAAAGTAGTGTGCTCTTTCAAATCATGATCACTAATGTAGGTAAAGGGCATGGGAAGATCATTGTACTCAGATTCATTATCATAATAATCATTAGGAGCAACATACTTATGGTTACCTAGCGTTATCTCATTCACGCGGGGATATACCATTACCTCTTTCTCTTTATCCCCCTTCTTCTTCTTCTTCGTTCCCTTCTTCTTCTTCTTCTTCTTCTTCTTCTCTTCCTTCTCCTCGTTCCCTTCTTTAGGAGGAAGAGGCTTGAAGGGAGGCTTCTCCACATAACCTGATTTATTTCGAGAAACAATAAAAGAAACTTGGGAGGATTCCTCCTTTTCATTAATAAGTTCAAAACACACAGCGGTCCTATCATATTTTGGCAAGGTGTCATCTTCTAAAATATTTTGTATGTAAGTATTTGTATGGCTATTATCAATGCAATAAGAAAAACACCCATGCAGGACATCATCAATATCAAGATCACTCGTATGTAGCAAAGAGATTTTTCTTGATGGCTCTTCACACCACAAAAATAAAGTAAGTTCATCATGCTGATTAGGAGTAATTTCATCATCACAATACAAATTTGCAGCACACATGGGGTTCAAATTATCATTGGAGGAGCATTGAAAATTAAAATGACCCACTCTATGGCAAAGTTCACAAATAAAAGGATAGAGGGCACAAACTTTTTTACCAAGATCATCTAGAGCCCTAGACCACTTTCTAGTTTTTCCATTAATATGATGGATACAATATTCATCTTCGATTTGATTAATTCCACAAGGTCTATGCATTCCACAAAAATTAACATGCTTATAGGAAATAGCATTCTTAGGAGTTTGAGCACGTTTATTGCAATCATTAACAACAATTTCATCCTTCATGCAAGCCTCTTTAAAAGGTTCATGATACTTATCAAAATTCTTCTTAGGCAATTCAAAATGAGAGGCAAAAGCTTTATAAAGATTTGCAGCAACTTGAGAGTCGAGACCATAAGTAGCACTCATATTTCGAAATTTACCAGTATCCATAAAAGTTTCAATGCATTCATAATCATAATTTATACCTCACTCTTTACCTTTGTTGTTCTCCCATCCTTCAGCGTTCTCCTCAATCCGATCAAGAAGATTCCACCTAGCTTCAACCTCCTTGCTTGTGAAAGATCCCTCCGAACAGGCATCTAGATAGTCCTTGTGATGTCCTGAAAGCCTCGCATAATTTTTTTTAATAATAACATTATGGGGGAGCTCATGAATGGGACATTTGAGCATTAGTGACTTCAATCTCCCCCATGCTTGAGAAATACTCTCTCCATCACGAGGATAAAAGTTATAAATGTAATTTCTATCAATATGCACTTCATGAGGAGGATAAAATTTAGAATAAAAGAGAGATACAATTTCATCCCAACCAAGAGAATGACTATTCTTCAACAATTTATACCAATGCGCCGCTTTACCAGACAACGAAATAGAGAATAGTTTCTTCCTCACTTCATCCATAGAGATACCTGCACACTTGAATAACCCGCATAATTCATGTAAAAACAGTAAATGATCTCCATGATGGACAGTTCCATCCCCTTCATAGCGGTTATCAATAACACGTTCAATAATTTTCATGGGTATCTCGAAAGCAGTACTTGCAGTTGGTGGATTTAAAATATCACAAGCATCATTAGAGTTATCGCATATGGGAGATAAAGTATTATTAGAGCAAATTTTCTCCCCTAAAGATGGGGAGCTAAAAAGATCATAAAAACTAGCTTCCCCAAGCTTAGACTTCTCCATAGCATTAGCAGTGATTGCGTTCATACTAATAACATTGCTACTAGCATGCAAATGAGGTTCCATAGGTTCTTTAATTTTCGCATCACACAATTCATGTCTTAACTTAGGAAATAAATTAAAAAGCTCATAGTTGTTTTCCATTATGCCTTACTAGTGTAAAACAAGAAACAAAAAGATGCAATTGCAGGATCTAAAGGAAATAGCTTCGAGCACTTACAACGGCGCCGAAAAATAGCTTAGTAGCAGAGATCCGGAGTGTGAGTACCTTTTACCTTTCCTCCCCGGCAGCGGCGCCAGAAAATAGCTTGATGTCTACTCACGCTTCTTTTCCTGTAGACAGTGTTGGGCCTCCAAGAGCAGAGGTTTGTAGAACAGCAGCAAGTTTTCCCTTAAGTGGATCACCCAAGGTTTATCGAACTTAGGGAGGAAGAGGTCAAAGATATCCCTCTCAAGCAACCCTGCGATCACAATGCAAGAAGTCTCTTATGTCCCCAACACACCTAATACACTTGTCAGATGTATAGGTGCACTAGTTCGGCGAAGAGATAGTGAGATGCAAATGATATGGATGAATATGTGTGGCAATAGCAATCTGAATAAAATATGGCAGCGAGTAAACATGCAACGGAACAGTAAACAAACGGAGATTCGATGTTTGGAAACAAGGCCTAGGGATCCTACTTTCACTAGTGGACACTCTCAACATTGATCACATAATAAAACCACTCTACACTCTCTTGTTGGATGATGAACACCACTAATTGCGTAGGGCTACAAGAGCACCTCAATGCCGGAGTTAACAAGCTCCACAACATTCGATATTCTTATTTAAATAACCTTAGAGTGCATGATAGATCAACACAACTATACCGAGTACTAACATAGCATGCACACCGTCACCGACAGACTATGAAAGGGGGAATAGATTGCATCAATACCATCATAGTAATAGTTAACTTTATAATCTACAAGAGATCACAATCATAGCATATACCAAGTACTTCATGATGCACACACTGTCAACATTACATCATGGAGGAGGAATAGACTACTTTAATAACACCACTAGAGTAGCACATAGATGATATTCAACTAGATCACAAAGAGAGAGAGGTGAACCACATAGCTACAGCGGAGCCCTCAGCCCCGGGGGTGAATTACTCCCTCCTCATCATGGAGACAGCGATGGCGGTGAAGATGGCGGTGGAGACGGCGGTGGAGATGACTCCGGGGGCAATTCCCCGTCCCGGCAGGGTGCCGGAACAGAGACTTCTGTCCCCCGAATTGGAGTTTCGCGATGGCGGCGGCTCTGGAAGGTTTTCTCTGGTTTCGTCAATCGGGGTCGATGTTTTAGGTCAGGGAGGCCTAAATAGGCGAAGAGGCGGAGTCGGAGGGGCTGCGGGGCAGCCACACAGTAGGGGGGCGCCCCCCTGGGCCGCGCCGCCGCCACGTGTGGGGCCCCTAAGGCTCTCCTCTGGTCCCCCTTCGACTTTCTGGAAGCTTCGTGGAATTATAAGATCGTGGGAATTAATTTCGCCCGATTCCGAGAATATTTCCTTTGTAGGATTTCTGAAACCAAAAACAGCAGAAAACAGCAACTAGCACTTCGGCATCTCGTCAATAGGTTAGTTCCGGAAAACGCATAAAATCATCATAAAGTGTGAACAAAACATGTAGGTATTGTCATAAAACAAGCATGGAACATCAGAAATTATAGATACGTTGGAGACGTATCAAGGGGGCGGCTAGGGTTTGGGAGAGGGGGTGGTCGGCCTCCTTGGGTGCGGCCAAGGTGGTGTGGTTGTGGTGGCCGGCCCCCTCCCCTATGCCCCTCATTATATAGGTGGAACCCCCAAGTGTTGGACTACAAGTCTTCGAATAAGACCCCAACCCAAAACCTTCCATGTAGTAGGGAAACCTACCCAAGGTGGGACTCCCACCCAAGTGGGATTCCCACCCTTCCATGAGGGGGGTGGCTGGCCCCCTTGGTGGAGTCCACCTTGGACTCCCCCCTCTAGGGTTGGCCGGCCATGGGTGGTGGACTCCCACCGGGACTCCGCCTTCCAAAGTGAATTCTTCTGGACTTTTCTAGAACCTTCTAGAACCTTCCATAAATTCACCGGATCATTTTAAATATTATAAAATGACTTCCTATATATGAATCTTATTCTCCGGTCCATTCCGGAACTCCTCGTGATGTCCGGGATCCCATCTGAGACTTCGAACAATACTTCGAACTCCATTCCATATTCAAGTTCTACTATTACATCATCAAACCTTAAGTGTGTCACCCTACGGTTCGTGAACTATGTGGACATGGGTGAGAACTTTCTCCGACCAATAACCAATAGCGGGATCTGGAGATCCATAATGGCTCCCACATATTAAACGATGACTTAGTGATCGAATGAACCATTCACATACGATACCAATTCCCTTTGTCACGCGATATTTTACTTGTCCGAGGTTTGATCATCGGTATCACTCTATACCTTGTTCAACCTCGTCTCATGACAAGTACACTTTACTCGTACCGTGGTATGTGGTCTCTTATGAACTTATTCATATGCTTGCAAGACATTAGACGACATTCCACCGAGAGGGCCCAGAGTATATCTATCAGTCATCGGGATGGACAAATCCCACTATTGATCCATATGCCTCAACTCATACTTTCCGGATACTTAATCCCACCTTTATAACCACCCATTTACGCAGTGGCGTATGATGTAATCTGAGTACCTTTCCGGTATAAGTGATTTACATGATCTCATGATCATAAGGACTAGGTAACTATGTATCGAAAGCTTATAGCAAATAACTTAATGACGTGGTCTTATGCTACGCTTAATTGGGTGTGTCCATGATACGTCTCTGACGTATCGATAATTTCTTATGTTCCATGCCACATTATTGATGATATCTACATGTTTTATGCATATTTTATGTCATTATTATGCGTTTTCCGGAACTAACCTATTGACGAGATGCCGAAGGGCCAGTTCCTGTTTTCTGGTGTTTTTGGTTTCAGAAATCCTAGTAAGGAAATATTCTCGGAATCGGACGAAATCAACGCCCAGCATCTTAGAAATACACGAAGCTTCCAGAACACCCGGGAAGGACCAGAGGTGGGCCACAGGGGCCCTAGGAGGGAGGCCGGCGCGGCCCAGGCCCTGGCCGCGCCGCCATACCCCCTCACCGCCTCGTCGCCCCTCCGACTCCGCCTCTTCGCCTATATAAAGGTCCTCGACCTAAAACCTCGACACGGAAAAGCCACGGTACGAGAAACCTTCCAGAGCCGTCGCCATCGCGAAGCCAAGATCTGGGGGACAGGAGTCTCTGTTCCGGCACGCCACCGGGATGGGGAAGTGCCCCCGGAAGGCTCCTCCATCGACACCACCGCCATCTCCATCACCGCTGCTATCTCCCATGAGGAGGGAGTAGTTCTCCATCGAGGCTCGGGGCTGTACCGGTAGCTATGTGGTTAATCTCTCTCCTATGTACCTCAATACAATGATCTCATGAGCTGCTTTACATGATGGAGATTCATATGAGTTTTGTATCACAATTCATCTATGTGCTACTCTAGTGATGTTATTAAAGTACTCTATTCCTCCTGCATGGTGTAAAGGTGGCAGTGTGTGCATCATGTAGTTCTTGGCATAGTTTATGATGGTGATCTCTTGTGGATTGTGAAGTTAACTATTACTATGATGGTATTGATGTGATCTATTTGGTTATGTTAATCTATCTTGCACTCTAAGGTTATTTAAATATGAACATTGAATATTGTGGAGCTTGTTAACTCCGGCATTGAGGGTTCGTGTAATCCTACGCAATGGTGTTCATCATCCAACAAGAGAGTGTAGAGTCTAGCATCTATCTATTTATTTATGTGATCAATGTTGAGAGTGTCCACTAGTGAAAGTATGATCCCTAGGCCTTGTTCCCAAATACTGAAATCACTGCTTGTTTACTGTTTTACTATGTTTCTACTGCCTGCAATATTACCACCATCAACTACACGCCAGCAAGCACTTTTCTGGCACCGTTGCTACTGCTACTATTTATTCATACCACCTGTATTTCACTATCTCTTCGCCGAACTAGTGCACCTATTAGGTGTGTTGGGGACACAAGAGACTTCTTGCTTTGTGGTTGCAGGGTTGCATGAGAGGGATATCTTTGACCTATTCCTCCCTAAGATCGATAAACCTTGGGTGATCCACTTAAGGGAAACTTGCTGCTGTTCTACAAACCTCTGCTCTTGGAGGCCCAACACTGTCTACAAGAATAGAAGCTCCCTTAGACATCAAGCACTTTCTGGCGCCATTGCCAGGGATCGAAGGAAAGCTACATCATTTCCTCCCTCGTCAACTACACGCCAGCAAACACTTTTCTGGCGCCGTTGCCGGGGAGGAAAGGTAAAAGGCACTCATACTTCGGTTCCAGGTAACAGTACTTTTCTGGCGCCATTGTGTGTGTGCTCGAAGCTATTTCCTTTAGATCCTGCAATTGCATCTTTTTGTTTCTTGTTTACACTAGTTAGGCATAATGGAAAACAACAAAAATATGAGAGATCTTTATGAACTTTATCTTGAATTAGGACATGATGTGTTTGAAGAGAGAATTAAAAAACCCATGGAACTTTATATGCATGCTAATGGGAATGTTATTAATATGAATGCTTTGAACACTATTGTTGCTAATGCTATGGAAAATTCTAAGCTTGGGGAAGCTGGTTTTGATGAGCATGATCTTTTTAGTCCCCCAAGCATTGAGGAGAAAATTTACTTTGATGATACTTTGCCTCCTATTTATGATGATTATAATGATAGTAGTCTTTTGTTACCACCTGTTATGGAGGATAAATTTGATTATGATTACAATATGCCTCCTATATTTGATGATAGCTACTTTGTTGAATTTGCTCCCACTACAACTAATAAAATTGACTATGCTTATGTGGAGAGTAATAATTTTATGCATGAGACGCATGATAAGAATGCTTTATGTGATAGTTATATTGTTGAGTTTGCTCATGATGCTACTGGTGTTTTTGGTTTCAGAAATCCTTGTAAGGAAATATTCTCGGAATCGGACGAAATCAACGCCCAGCATCTTAGAAATACACGAAGCTTCCAGAACACCCGGGAAGGACCAGAGTGGGCCCCCAGGAGGGAGGCCGGCGCGGCCCAGGCCCTGGCCGCGCCGCCATACCCCCTCACCGCCTCGTCGCCCCTCCGACTCCGCCTCTTCGCCTATATAAAGGTCCTCGACCTAAAACCTCGACACGGAAAAGCCACGGTACGAGAAACCTTCCAGAGCCGCCGCCATCGCGAAGCCAAGATCTGGGGGACATGAGTCTCTGTTCCGGCACGCCGCCGGGACGGGGAAGTGCCCCCGGAAGGCTCCTCCATCGACACCACCGCCATCTCCATCACCGCTGCTGTCTCCCATGAGGAGGGAGTAGTTCTCCATCGAGGCTCGGGGCTGTACCGGTAGCTATGTGGTTAATCTCTCTCCTATGTACCTCAATACAATGATCTCATGAGCTGCTTTACATGATTGAGATTCATATGAGTTTTGTATCACAATTCATCTATGTGCTACTCTAGTGATGTTATTAAAGTACTCTATTCCTCCTGCATGGTGTAAAGGTGGCAGTGTGTGCATCATGTAGTTCTTGGCGTAGTTTATGATTGTGATCTCTTGTGGATTGTTGATGACGCGTAAAGCACACGCTCGTTGGGAACCCCAAGTGGAAGGTGTGATGCGTACAGCAGCAAGTTTCCCTCAGTAAGAAACCAAGGTTTATCGAACCAGTAGGAGTCAAGAAGCACGTCGAAGGTTGATGGCGGCGGGATGTAGTGCGGCGCAACACCAGGGATTCCGGCGCCAACGTGGAACCTGCACAACACAACCAAAGTACTTTGCCCCAACGAAACAGTGAGGTTGTCAATCTCACCGGCTTGCTGTAACAAAGGATTAACCGTATTGTGTGGAAGATGATTGTTTGCAGAAAACAGTAGAACAAGTATTGCAGTAGATTGTATTTCAGTAAAGAGAATTGGACCGGGGTCCACAGTTCACTAGAGGTGTCTCTCCCATAAGACAAACAGCATGTTGGGTGAACAAATTACAGTTGGGCAATTGACAAATAAAGATAGCATGACCATGCACATACATATCATGATGATTATAGTGAGATTTAATTGGGCATTACGACAAAGTACATAGACCGCCATCCAACTGCATCTATGCCTAAAAAGTCCACCTTCAGGTTATCATCCGAACCCCCTCCAGTATTAAGTTGCAAAGCAACAGACAATTGCATTAAGTATGGTGCGTAATGTAATCAACAACTACATCCTTAGACATAGCATCAATGTTTTATCCCTAGTGGCAACAGCACAACACAACCTTAGAACTTTCATCACTTGTCCCGGTGTCAATGCAGGCATGAACCCACTATCGAGCATAAGTACTCCCTCTTGGAGTTACAAGCATCTACTTGGCCAGAGCATCTACTAGTAACGGAAAGCATGCAAGATCATAAACAACACGTAGATATAACTTTGATAATCAACATAACAAGTGTTCTCTATTCATCGGATCCCAACAAACGCAACATATAGAATTACAGATAGATGATCTTGATCATGTTAGGCAGCTCACAAGATCCGACAATGATAGCACAATGGGGAGAAGACAACCATCTAGCTACTGCTATGGACCCATAGTCCAGGGGTAGACTACTCACTCATCACACCGGAGGCGACCATGGCGGTGTAGAGTCCTCCGGGAGATGATTCCCCTCTCCGGCAGGGTGCCGGAGGCGATCTCCTGGATCCCCCGAGATGGGATCGGCGTTGGCGGCGTCTCTGGAAGGTTTTCCGTATCGTGGCTCTCGGTACTGGGGGTTTCGTCACGGAGGCTTTAAGTAGGCGGAAGGAGCAAGTCGGGGAGGCGGCACGGGGGGCCCAGACCATAGGCCGGCGCGGCCAGGGGTGGGGCCGCGCCGCCCTAGGGTTTGGCCACCCCGTGGCCCCTCTTCGTTTCGTCTTCGGACTTCTGGAAGCTTCGTGGAAAAATAGGCCCCTGGGCGTTGATTTCGTCCAATTCCGAGAATATTTCCTTACTAGGATTTCTGAAACCAAAAACAGCAGAAAACAGCAACTGGCACTTCGGCATCTTGTTAATAGGTTAGTTCCAGAAAATGCACGAATATGACATAAAGTGTGCATAAAACATGTAGATAACATCAATAATGTGGCATGGAACATAAGAAATTATCGATACGTCGGAGACGTATCAGCATCCCCAAGCTTAGTTCTGCTCGTCCCGAGCAGGTAAAACGATAACACAGATAATTTCTGGAGTGACATGCCATCATAATCTTGATCATACTATTTGTAAAGCATATGTAGTGAATGCAGCGATCAAAACAATGTATATGACATGAGTAAACAAGTGAATCATAAAGCAAAGACTTTTCATGAATAGCACTTCAAGACAAGCATCAATAAGTCTTGCATAAGAGTTAACTCATAAAGCAATAATTCAAAGTAAAGGCATTGAAGCAACACAAAAGAAGATTAAGTTTCAGCGGTTGCTTTCAACTTGTAACATGTATATCTCATGGATATTGTCAACATAGAGTAATATAATAAGTGCAATAAGCAAGTATGTAGGAATCAATACACAGTTCACACAAGTGTTTGCTTCTTGAGGTGGAGAGAAATAGGTGAACTGACTCAACATTGAAAGTAAAAGAATGGTCCTCCATAGAGGAAAAGCATCGATTGCTATATTTGTGCTAGAGCTTTGATTTTGAAAACATGAAACAATTTTGTCAACGGTAGTAATAAAGCATATGCATCATGTAAATTATATCTTACAAGTTGCAAGCCTCATGCATAGTGTACTAATAGTGCCCGCACCTTGTCCTAATTAGCTTGGACTACCGGATCATCACAATGCACGTGTTTTTACCAAGTGTCACAAAGGGGTACCTCTATGCCGCCTGTACAAAGGTCTAAGGAGAAAGCTCGCATTGGATTTCTCGCTATTGATTATTCTTCAACTTAGGCATCCATACCGGGACAACATAGACAACAGATAATGGACTCCTCTTTTATGCATAAGCATGTAACAACAATTAATAATTTTCTCATTTGAGATTGAGGATATATGTCCAAAACTGAAACTTCCACCATGGATCATGGCTTTAGTTAGCGGCCCAATGTTCTTCTCTAACAATATGCATGCTTAACCATAAGGTGGTAGATCTCTCTTACTTCAGACAAGACGGACATGCATAGCAACTCACATGAAATTCAACAATGAATAGTTGATGGCGTCCCCAGTGAACATGGTTATCGCACAACAAGCAACTTAATAAGAGATAAAGTGCATAATTACATATTCAATACCACAATAGTTTTTAAGCTATTTGTCCCATGAGCTATATATTGCAAAGGTGAATGATGGAATTTTAAAGGTAGCACTCAAGCAATTTACTTTGGAATGGCGGAAAATACCATGTAGTAGGTAGGTATGGTGGACACAAATGGCATAGTGGTTGGCTCAAGTATTTTGGATGCATGAGAAGTATTCCCTCTCGATACAAGGTTTAGGCTAGCAAGGCTTTTTGAAACAAACACAAGGATGAACCGGTGCAGCAAAACTCACATAAAAGACATATTGAAAACATTATAAGACTCTACATCGTCTTCCTTGTTGTTCACACTCAATACTAGAAATTATCTAGACCTTAGAGAAACCAAATATGCAAACCAAATTTTAGCATGCTCTATGTATTTCTTCATTAATGGGTGCAAAGCATATGATGCAAGAGCTTAAACATGAGCACAACAATTGCCAAGTATCACATTACCCAAGACATTAATAGCAATTACTACATGTATCATTTTCCAATTCCAACCATATAACAATTTAACGAAGGAGAAACTTCGCCATGAATACTATGAGTAGAAACCAAGGACATACTTGTCCATATGCTACAGCGGAGCGTGTCTCTCTCCCATAAAGTGAATGCTAGGATCCATTTTATTCAAACAAAACAAAAAACAAAAACAAACCGACGCTCCAAGAAAAGCACATAAGATGTGATGGAATAAAAATATAGTTTCAGGGGAGGAACCTGATAATGTTGTCGATGAAGAAGGGGATGCCTTGGGCATCCCCAAGCTTAGACGCTTGAGTCTTCTTAGAATATGCAGGGGTGAACCACCGGGGCATCCCCAAGCTTAGAGCTTTCACTCTCCTTGATCATGTTGCATCATACTCCTCTCTTGATCCTTGAAAACTTCCTCCACACCAAACTCGAAACAACTCATTAGAGGGTTAGTGCACAATAAAAATTAACATATTCAGAGGTGACACAATCATTCTTAACACTTCTGGACATTGCATAATGCTACTGGACATTAGTGAATCAAATAAATTCATCCATCATAGCAAAAGAGGCAATGCGAAATAAAAGGCAGAATCTGTCAAAACAGAATAGTTCGTATTGACAAATTTTAAAATGGCACCAGACTTGCTCAAATGAAAATGCTAAAATTGAATGAAAGTTGCGTACATATCTGAGGATCATTCACGTAAATTGGCTTAATTTTCTGAGCTACCTACAGGGAGGTGGACCCAGATTCGTGACAGCAAAGAAATCTGGAACTGCGCAGTAATCCAAATCTAGTACTTACTTTTCTATCAACGGCTTTACTTGGCACAACAAAACACAAAACTAAGATAAGGAGAGGTTGCTACAGTAGTAAACAACTTCCAAGACACAAAATAAAAACAAAGTACTGTAGGTAAAAACATGGGTTGTCTCCCAAGAAGTTCTTTCTTTATAGCCATTAAGATGGGCTCAGCAGTTTTAATGATGCACTCGCAAGAAATAGTATTTGAAGCAAAAGAGAGCATTAAGAGGCAAATTCAAAACACATTTAAGTCTAACATGCTTCCTATGCATAGGAATCTTGTAAATAAACAAGTTCATGAAGAGCAAAGTGACAAGCATAGGAAGATAAAACAAGTGTAGCTTCAAAAATTTCAGCATATAGAGAGGCATTTTAGTATCATGAAAATTTCTACAACCATATTTTCCTCTCTCATAATAACTTTCAGTAGTATCATGAGCAAACTCAACAATATAACTATCACATAAAGCATTCTTATCATGAGTCTCATGTATAAAATTATTACTCTCCACATAGGCATAATCAATTTTATTAGTTGTAGTGGGAGCAAATTCAACAAAATGGCTATCATCATATATAGGAGGCATATTGTAATCATAAAAGAAAATTTTCTCCTCAATGCTTGGGGGACTAAAAAGATCATGCTCATCAAAGCCAGCTTCCCCAAGCTTAGAATTTTCCATAGCATTAGCAACAATGGTGTTCAAAGCATTCATAGTAATAACATTCCCATTAGCATGCATATAAAGTTCCATGGGTTTTTTAATTCTCTCTTCAAACACATCATGTCCTAATTCAAGATAAAGTTCAAAAAGATCTCTCATATTTTTGTTGTTTTCCATTATGCTTAACTAGTGAAATAAAAACATGCATGATGTTAAGTAAAGTAAAACTAGCAACTAATTTTTTGTATTTTGATTTAGTGCAGCAAACAAAGTAGTAAATAAAACTAAGCAAGACAAAAACAAAGTAAAGAGATTGAGAAGTGGAGACTCCCCTTGCAGCGTGTCTTGATCTCCCCGGCAACGGCGCCAGAAATTTAGCTTGATGACGCGTAAAGCACACGCTCGTTGGGAACCCCAAGTGGAAGGTGTGATGCGTACAGCAGCAAGTTTCCCTCAGTAAGAAACCAAGGTTTATCGAACCAGTAGGAGTCAAGAAGCACGTCGAAGGTTGATGGCGGCGGGATGTAGTGCGGCGCAACACCAGGGATTCCGGCGCCAACGTGGAACCTGCACAACACAACCAAAGTACTTTGCCCCAACGAAACAGTGAGGTTGTCAATCTCACCGGCTTGCTGTAACAAAGGATTAACCGTATTGTGTGGAAGATGATTGTTTGCAGAAAACAAAGAGAACAAGTATTGCGATGAGATTGTATTTCAGTAAAGAGAATTGGACCGGGGTCCACAGTTCACTAGAGGTGTCTCTCCCATAAGACAAACAGCATGTTGGGTGAACAAATTACAGTTGGGCAATTGACAAATAAAGAGAGCATGACCATGCACATACATATCATGATGATTATAGTGAGATTTAATTGGGCATTACGACAAAGTACATAGACCGCCATCCAACTGCATCTATGCCTAAAAAGTCCACCTTCAGGTTATCATCCGAACCCCTCCAAGTATTAAGTTGCAAAGCAACAGACAATTGCATTAAGTATGGTGCGTAATGTAATCAACAACTACATCCTTAGACATAGCATCAATGTTTTATCCCTAGTGGCAACAAGCACAACACAACCTTAGAACTTTCTCACACCGTCCTGTGTCAATGCAGGCATGAACCCACTATCGAGCATAAGTACTCCCTCTTGGAGTTACAAGCATCTACTTGGCCAGAGCATCTACTAGTAACGGAAAGCATGCAAGATCATAAACAACACGTAGATATAACTTTGATAATCAACATAACAAGTATTCTCTATTCATCGGATCCCAACAAACGCAACATATAGAATTACAGATAGATGATCTTGATCATGTTAGGCAGCTCACAAGATCCGACAATGATAGCACAATGGGGAGAAGACAACCATCTAGCTACTGCTATGGACCCATAGTCCAGGGGTAGACTACTCACTCATCACACCGGAGGCGACCATGGCGGTGTAGAGTCCTCCGGGAGATGATTCCCCTCTCCGGCAGGGTGCCGGAGGCGATCTCCTGGATCCCCCGAGATGGGATCGGCGTTGGCGGCGTCTCTGGAAGGTTTTCCGTATCGTGGCTCTCGGTACTGGGGGTTTCGTCACGGAGGCGTTACGGAGGCGGACGGGCACGTCCCGAGGCGGCACGGGGGGCCCAGGACCATGAGCCGGCGCGGCCAGTGGGTGGGGGGCCGCGCCGCCCTAGGGTTTGGCCACCCCGTGGCCCCTCTTCGTTTCGTCTTCGGACTTCTGGAAGCTTCGTGGAAAAATAGGCCCCTGGGCGTTGATTTCATCCAATTCCGAGAATATTTCCTTACTAGGATTTCTGAAACCAAAAACAGCAGAAACAAAGAATCGGCACTTCGGCATCTTGTTAATAGGTTAGTTCCAGAAAATGCACGAATATGACATAAAGTGTGCATAAAACATGTAGATAACATCAATAATGTGGCATGGAACATAAGAAATTATCGATACGTCGGAGACGTATCAATTGTGAAGTTAACTATTACTATGATGGTATTGATGTGATCTATTTGGTTATGTTAATCTATCTTGCACTCTAAGGTTATTTAAATATGAACATTGAATATTGTGGAGCTTGTTAACTCCGGCATTGAGGGTTCGTGTAATCCTACGCAATGGTGTTCATCATCCAACAAGAGAGTGTAGAGTCTAGCATCTATCTATTTATTTATGTGATCAATGTTGAGAGTGTCCACTAGTGAAAGTATGATCCCTAGGCCTTGTTCCCAAATACTGAAATCACTGCTTGTTTACTGTTTTACTATGTTTCTACTGCCTGCAATATTACCACCATCAACTACACGCCAGCAAGCACTTTTCTGGCACCGTTGCTACTGCTACTATTTATTCATACCACATGTATTTCACTATCTCTTCGCCGAACTAGTGCACCTATTAGGTGTGTTGGGGACACAAGAGACTTCTTGCTTTGTGGTTGCAGGGTTGCATGAGAGGGATATCTTTGACCTCTTCCTCCCTGAGATCGATAAACCTTGGGTGATCCACTTAAGGGAAACTTGCTGCTGTTCTACAAACCTCTGCTCTTGGAGGCCCAACACTGTCTACAAGAATAGAAGCTCCCGTAGACATCAATCCATTACATCATTCATATAATGATATAACCTTGTTATTAATAACATCCAATGTTCATGATTATGAAACTAATCATCTATTAATTAACAAGCTAGTTAAGAGGCTTACTAGGGACTCTTTGTTGTTTACATATCACACATGTATCAATGTTTCGGTTAATACAATTATAGCATGGTATATAAACATTTATCATAAACATAAAGATATATAATAACCACGTTTATTATTGCCTCTTGGGCATATCTCCAACAGTCTCCCACTTGCACTAGAGTCAATAATCTAGATTACATTGTAAGGTACCTAACACCCATGGCATTCTGGTGTTGGTCATGTTTTGCCCTAGGGGGAGCTTTAGTCAACGGATCTGCTACATTCAGATCAGTGTGTACTTTGCAAATCTTTACTTCTCCATCTTCGATGTACTCGCGAATCGAGTGATAACGCAGCTTGATATGCTTCAGCCTCTTGTGTGACCTTGGTTCTTGTGCATTGGCGATGGCACCCATGTTGTCACAGTAGATGACTAGTGGGTCCAATGCACTAGGAACCACACCGAGCTTTACAATGAACCTCTTCATCCATACCGCTTCTGATGAAGCCTCTGAAGCCGCTATGTACTCTGATTCTGTTGAAGACTCCGCCACCGTGCACTGCTTCGAGCTTGCCCAGCTTACTGCAGCACCATTCAATATAAACACGTACCCAAACTGTGACTTAGAGTCATCAGGATCAGTGTTCCAACTTGCATCGGTGTAACTGTTTACAACGAGCTCTTGGTCACATCCATAACAAAGAAACATATCCTTAGTTCTTTTCAAGTACTTCAGGATATTCTTGACCGCTGTCCAGTGTTCCATCCCTGGATCACTTTGATATCTGCTAGTCAAACTAACAGCATGTGCTATATCCGGTCTAGTACATAGCATGGCATACATAATAGAGCCTACTGCCGAGGCATAGGGGATCTGACTCATCCTTTCTCTTTCTTTTTCCGTAGCCGGTCCTTGAGTCTTACTCAAGACCTTGCCTGGTAACATAGGTAAGAATCCTTTCTTACTTTCGTCCATTCTAAACTTCTTTAGAATCTTGTCCAGGTACGTACTCTGTGATAGCCCTATTGGGCGTCTTGATCTATCTCTATAAATCTTGATGCCTAATATATACGATGCTTCACCAAGGTCTTTCATTGAAAAACTATTATTCAATAACCTTTTACACTGCTTAATAGTTCTATATTATTCCCAATCAATAATATGTCATCTACATATAATATCAGGAATGCTACAGAGCTCCCACTCACTTTCTTGTAAATACAGGCCTCTCCATGACACTGTATAAACCCAAAGTCTTTGATCACCTTATCAAAGCGTCGGTTCCAACTTCTCGATGCTTGCTTCAGTCCATAAATTGAACGCTGAAGTTTGCATACTTTGTCAGCATTTTTAGGATCGACAAAACCTTTGGGTTGTACCATATACAACTCTTCCTCAATGTCTCCATTGAGGAACGCCGTTTTGACATCCATCTGCCAAATCTCATAATCGAAAAATGCAGCTATTGCTAACAAAATCCTCAAAGATTTTAGCTTCGCTACAGGTGAGAAAGTCTCATCGTAGTCAACACCTTGAATTTGTCGGAAACCCTTTGCGACAAGTCGAGCTTTATAGACAGTAATATTACCATCAGCATCTGTTTTTCTCTTGAAGATCCATTTATTCTCGATAGCCTTGCGGCTATCAGGTAAGTCTACCAAAGTCCACACTTTGTTATCATACATGGATCCCATTTAGGATTTCAAGGCTTCTTGCCATTTGTTGGAATCTGGGCTCATCATCGCTTCTTCATACGTCGCAGGGTCTTCATCATTGTTGTCCACAATCATGTCATTTAGACAAGGATCATACCAATCAGGAGTGGCACGTTCCCTTGTCGATCTACGAGGTTCAGTAGCTTCCTCGTTCGAAGTTTCATGATCATTATCATTTGATTCCTCTGTTGCCGGTGTAGGCGGTACAGAAGCAACTTCCGGTACTGCGCTACTCTGATCAACGAGTAAAGATTCATCAATCTCATCGAGTTCTACTTTTCTTCCAGTCACTTCTTTAGTGAGAAATTCTTTCTCAAGAAAGGTTCCGTTCTTAGCAACAAAGATTTTGCCTTCGGATCTGTGATAGAAAGTGTACCCTATAGTTTCCTTAGGGTATCCTATGAAGACGCATTTCTCCGCTTTGGGTTCTAGCTTGTCCGGTTGTAACTTCTTTACATAGGCTTCGCAACCCCAAACTTTAAGGAACGACAGCTTAGGTTTCTTATTAAACCATAATTCATACGGTGTCGTTTCAACGGATTTTGATGGTGCTCTATTTAAAGTGAATGCGGCTGTCTCTAATGCATAACTCCAAAATGATAACGACAAATCAGTAAGAGACATCATAGAACGAACCATATCTAAGAGAGTTCGATTACGACGTTCGGACACACCGTTTCGTTGTGGTGTTCCTGGCGGTGTCAATTGTGAAAGTATTCCGCATTTCTTTAAATGCATGCCAAACTCATAACTCAGATATTCACCTCCACGATCATATCGTAGAAATTTAATCTTCTTGTTACGTTGATTTTCTACTTCACTTTGGAATTCCTTAAACTTCTCGAAAGTTTCGGATTTATGTTTCATGAAATAGATATACCCATATCTACTCAGATCATGTGTGAAGGTTAGAACATAACGATAACCACCGCGCGATGCTATACTCATTGGTCCGCACACATCGGTATGTATGATTTCCAATAATTCAGTAGCTCTCTCCATCATACAAGAGAATGGAGTCTTAGTCATTTTTCCCATCAGACATGCTTCGCATCTATCAAGTGACTCAAAGTCAAGTGATTCAAGTAATCCATTGGTATGGAGTTTCTTCATGCGTTTCACTCCAATATGACCAAGACGACAGTGCCACATATAAGTAGAATTATCATTCAATTTAATTCGCTTAGCATCAATGTTATGTATATGTGTATCACTACTATCGAGATCTAACAGAAATAAGCCATTCTTTTCAGGTGCTCGACCATAAAAGATATTATTCATAAAAATAGAACAACCATTATTCTCAGACTTGAATGAATAACCGTCTTGCATTAAACAAGATCCAGATATAATGTTCATGCTCAACGCGGGTACAAAATAACAATTATTTAGGCTTAAAACTAATCCCGAAGGTAGATGTAGAGGAAGTGTGCCGACAGCGATCACATCGACTTTCGATCCGTTTCCAACGCGCATCGTCACTTCATCCTTCAGTAGTCTTCGTTTATTCTTTAGTTCCTGTTTCGAGTTACAAATACGAGCAACCGAACCAGTATCAAATACCCAGGTACTAGTACGAGAACCAGTGAGATAAACATCTATAACATGTATATCAGATATACCTTCTTTCTTCTTCTTGACAAGGCCGCTCTTCAGATCAGCCAGATACTTGGAGCAATTACGCTTCCAGTGTCCCTTCTCCTTGCAGTAATAGCACTCAGCATCAGGCTTAGGGCCGTTCTTAGGTTTCATAGGAGGCGTGGCAGCTTTCTTGCCACCCTTCTTGAATTTTCCCTTAGACTTGCCCTGTTTCTTGAAACTGGTGGTCTTGTTGACCATCAACACTTGGTGCTCTTTCTTGATCTCAATCTCAGCAGCTTTTAGCATGCCAAAGAGTTCAGGTAACTCTTTGTTCATGTTCTGCATGTTGTAGTTCATCACAAAGTTCTTGTAACTAGGTGGAAGTGATTGAAGGACACGATTAATCCCGAGTCTGTTAGGAATCACTATTCCCAAGTCACTGAGTTTCTTCGCATGCCCGGTCATGACGAGCATGTGCTCACTAACGGAGCTGCCTTCTTCCATCATGCAGCTGAAGAAGTGTTTCGATGCTTCATAGCATTCCACGGCCGCATGAGTTTCAAATATAGCTTTCAGCTCATTGACCAACTCATGAGGATCGTGGTGCTCAAAACGTTTTTGAAGATCGGCTTCCAGACTGCACAGGATGGCACACTGAACTTGAGAGTACTGAGCTTTCCGAGTCGCGTAAACATTCTTTACTTCATCGGTTTCAGTTTCTGCAGGAGGGTCACCTAGCGGTGCATCAAGCACATATTGCAGGTTTCCACCAGCGAGGAAAATCCTCACATGACGGAACCAGTCGGTGAAGTTGCTACCGTTGCTCTTAAGCTTTTCTTTCTCTAGGAACTGGTTAAAATTGATTGAGGACGCCATATCTACAACATATATTTGCAATAGTTTAGACTAAGTTTATGACAAATTGAGTTCAAATTTTAATTCAACATAATTAAAAATCTAGGTGAACTCCCACTCAAAACAATATCCCTCGAATTGTCTTAGTGATCACACGAACCAAATCCACCACACCTAAATCCGATCATCACGAGACAAGATGTAATTTCAATGGCGAACACTCAAAGTGTTCATCATATCATTCATATGATTCATGCTCTACCTTTCGGTATCACGTGTTCCGAGACCATGTCTGTACAAGCTAGGCTCGTCAAGGCCACCTTAGTATCCGCATGTGCAAAACTGGCTTGCACCCGTTGTATGCACTTGTTTATTCTATCACACCCGATCATCACGAGATGCTTCGAAACGACAAGTCTTGGCAATGGTGCTACTAAGGATGAACACTTTATTATCTTGATATTTTAGTGAGAGGGATCATCTTATAATGCCACCGTCGCGATCTAAGCAAAATAAGATGCATAAAAGGATTAACATCACATGCAGTTCATATGTGATATGATATGGCCCTTTTGTCTTTGCGCCTTTGATCTTCATCTCCAAAGCACGGACATGATCTCCATCATCAACGGGCATGATCTCCATCATCGTCGGCGTAGCGTCAAGGTCAATGGCACCGTCTTCATGATTGTTCTCCATGTAGTAACTATTACAACTACTTTGAAATACTACTCAACATGAAATTTAAAGACAACCATAAGGCTCCTGCCGGTTGCCACAATACAATAATGATCATCTCATACATATTCATCATCACATTATGGCCATATCACATCACCAAACCCTGCAAAAACAAGTTAGACGTCTCTAATTTGGTTTGCATATTTTACGTGGTTTAGGGTTTTCGAGAGAGATCTAATCTACCTACGAACATGAACCACAACGGTGATACTAGTGTTGTCAATAGAAGAGTAAATTGAATCTTCACTATAGTAGGAGAGACAGACGCCCGCAAAGCCTCTTATGCAATACAAGTTGCATGTCGAACGAGGAACAAGTCTCATGAACGCGGTCATGTAAAGTTAGTCCGAGCCGCTTCATCCCACTATGCCACAAAGATGCAAAGTACTCAAACTAAAGACAACAAAAGCATCAACGCCCACAAAACCATTGTGTTCTACTTGTGCAACCATCTATGCATAGACACGGCTCTGATACCACTGTAGGGATTCGTTGCATAGAAAACAAAAAATTTCCTACCGCAAGAACGCAATCCAAGCCAAGATGCAATCTAGAAGACGGGAGCAACGAGGGGATGATCGAGACTCACCCTTGAAGATTTCCAAAGCCTACAAGAGTAGGCTCTTGTTGCTGCGGTAGAGGATCACTTGCCGCTTGCAAAAGCGCGTAGAAGATCTTGACGGTGCCACAATCGGGCAGCACCTCCGTACCCGGTCACACGTTCGGTGTTGATGAAGACGACGTCCTTCTCCCCGTTCCAGCGGGCAGCGGAAGTAGTAGCTCCTCCTTGAATCCGGCAGCACGACGGCGTGGTGGCGGTGGCGATGGAGATCTCCGGCGGAGCTTCGCTAAGCGTTGCGGGAGAGGTGGAGGAGAGGGGGCGGCTAGGGTTTGGGAGAGGGGGTGGCCGGCCTCCTTGGGTGCGGCCAAGGTGGTGTGGTTGTGGTGGCCGGCCCCCTCCCCTATGCCCCTCATTATATAGGTGGAACCCCCAAGTGTTGGACTACAAGTCTTCGAATAAGACCCCAACCCAAAACCTTCCATGTAGTAGGGAAACCTACCCAAGGTGGGACTCCCACCCCAAGTGGGATTCCCACCCTTCCATGAGGGGGGTGGCCGGCCACCTTGGTGGAGTCCACCTTGGACTCCCCCCTCTAGGGTTGGCCGGCCATGGGTGATGGAGTCCCACCGGGACTCCGCCTTCCAAAGTGAATTCTTCCGAACTTTTCTAGAACCTTCTAGAACCTTCCATAAATTCACCGGATCATTTTAAATCTTATAAAATGACTTCCTGTATATGAATCTTATTCTCCGGACCATTCCGGAACTCCTCGTGATGTCCGGGATCCCATCCGAGACTTCGAACAATACTTCGAACTCCATTCCATATTCAAGTTCTACTATTACAACATCAAACCTTAAGTGTGTCACCCTACGGTTCGTGAACTATGTGGACATGGGTGAGAACTTTCTCCGACCAATAACCAATAGCGGGATCTGGAGATCCATAATGGCTCCCACATATTCAACGATGACTTAGTGATCGAATGAACCATTCACATACGATACCAATTCCCTTTGTCACGCGATATTTTACTTGTCCGAGGTTTGATCATCGGTATCACTCTATACCTTGTTCAATGTCGTCTCCTAACAAGTACTCTTTACTCGTACCATGGTATGTGGTCTCTTATGAACTTATTCATATGCTTGCAATACATTAGACGACATTCCACCGAGAGGGCCCAGAGTATATATATCCATCATCGGGATGGACAAATCCCACTATTGATCCATATGCCTCAACTCATACTTTCCGGATACTTAATCCCACCTTTATAACCACCCATTTACGCAGTGGCGTTTGATGTAATCAAAGTACCTTTCCGGTATAAGTGATTTACATGATCTCATGGTCATAAGGACTAGGTAACTATGTATCGAAAGCTTATAGCAAATAACTTAATGACGTGATCTTATTCTACGCTTAATTGGTTGTGTCCATTACATCATTCATATAATGATATAACCTTGTTATTAATAACATCCAATGTTCATGATTATGAAACTAATCATCTATTAATCAACAAGCTAGTTAAGAGGCTTACTAGGGACTCTTTGTTGTTTACATATCACACATGTATCAATGTTTCGGTTAATACAATTATAGCATGGTATATAAACATTTATCATAAACATAAAGATATATAATAACCACTTTTATTATTGCCTCTTGGTCATATCTCCAACAAACATATCTGACGAGAGAGAAATAGATGCATTTGTTGCTGGAATCCGAAGGAGGGACTTCGTCGAGGATTTGGGAAGAACCAACCCGAAAACAATAGCAGCACTCATGGAAATAGCGAACCGCTGGGCAGATGGAGAAGATGTTGTTCATAACAAATGGCACAGGTCGCCTGAGGATGAGCGCAACCGAAATTTCCAAAATAGGCGACGATTCTCTCGACAGTTTTCAGATTATGATGCTCCCGGCCAGATATCGGCTGGTTTCTGAGGAAACAACGGGGGAAGCAATTGAGATGATTATCAAAAGAGTGGCGAGCAACGAAACGACTATAAGGACCTCCCGTCCCAACAGGCAAAATAATGGACCAAGGTTTCAGAGGCCGTATGTATCACCCGAGGATCTCTTAAACGGACCATGCCAAATGCACTTTTTCCTCGACAATAATGAAAAGAGGCAGTCAGGGCATCTGCAGAAGGACTGCCGAACTTTTCTAGCACTACATAGATATGCAGGACATACCAGCACGCAGGCAATAAGCAGAAACCCCCAGGGGCCAAGGAGCGAGATCCACCTTCCACCTCCACCCGCAATCACGAACAAAAATCGGCACCAGCTGTAGTTGGCGGCAGCTCCACAACCAGGCCCTTACATCGACACCAGTGGTGCGGTCTCGATTATTCAAAAAGGCAGGCCATCAAACAGAGCTCAGAAAGTAATCTCTCGACAAGTTTTTATGGCAGAGAAGATGTCTCCACCAACAATCGAGTATCTGAACTGGTTAGGGCAAGACATCGACTTCACTATAGCTGACCACCCGCAACAGGTTCCACGACCAGGACAGTCTTCTTTGATCTTACCAGCGGTTATCGCAGGATTCGAGTTGCACGAGTGTTCATTGATGGTGGGAGCAGTTTAAACCTCATGTATGCAGATACATTGAGGAAAATGAACATATCCCTGGCAAACTTATTACCAACCGATACACGTTTCCATGGTATTACACCAGAGAAGCCGAGTTACCCATTGGGAAAAATCAATCTCGACGTTCAGTTTGGAACCCGAGAAAATTACAGAAGAGAGAGGTTGGAATTTGAAGTCGTGGATTTCCCGTCACAGTATCATGCTTTGTTGGGACGACCCGCCTATGCTAGGTTTATGGCGGTACCACATTACACATACTTATTGTGGAGACTCCCTGGACCCAAGGGCCCAATCACAGTAAAAGGCAGTTTCACGCTAGCTGATAAGTGCGACAAGGATTTTCATCGACTGTCAGAGACTTTCGGGATGCAAGCAGAGTATATGGCGTCAACGCTAACAACTGATTTTGATGTGTTGCCAGACGTAGGGAGGCCGCTCAAGGAACCTACCTTTGACACTACTAAAGATTCCAAGGAAGTGCAGATCCACCCGACAGATTCCAAGAAAACGACATCTATTGCAACAAATATGGACCTCGCATAGGAAAGCGCGCTCGTCGAGTTCCTCCGTGAGCGCTAGGAAATCTTTGCATGGTGTCCAGCTGACATGCCAGGAGTACCCAGGGAACTTGCCGAGCACCACCTCAACTTGGATCCAATAGCGAGGCCAATCAAACAACTTTTGCGATGTTTTTCGGAACCAAACCGCAAAGCTATGCTGTCAGAAATCAATCGACTCAGAGAAGCTGGCTTTATCAAAGAGTTACATACAGAGACCACGTGGGTAGCTAACCCAGTACTGGTCCCGAAGAAAAACACAGAGGTCCTTCGCAATTGCGCCGACTTCACGTGTCTCAATAAACATTGTCCAAAGGATCACTTTCCCCTCCCGAGGATCGATCAAATTATTGATTCCACGGCAGGTTGTGAACGTCTTTCCTTCCTGGATGCATATTCTGGTTATAACCATATCATATTAAAAGAAGAAGATGAGGTCAAAACAACTTTTATAACACCTTACGGCGTGTTCTGCTATAGAACAATTCCCTTCGGGTTGAAAAACGCGGGAGCAACATATCAGCGGATGATGCAGAAGTGTCTTGCCACACAGATTGGCAAGAACGTCCAAGTGTATATCGACGATATCTTCATAACAACAAAGAAGGGGTCAACCTTGATCGAGGATCTGAAGGAAACTTTCGACAATCTCTACAAGTTCTGGCTCAAGCTGAACCCAACGAAGTGCTCTTTTGGCGTTTCTGCAGGAAAACTTCTTGGCTTTCTTGTTTCAGCAAGAGGAATCGAGGCCAACCTAGAGAAAATCCAAGCCATCGTAACAATGCGGAAGCCAACAAAGTTGAAGGAAATACAACAGCTGACTGGGCGAGTCGCAACATTAAGTAGATTCGTCGCCAGGCTGGGAGAAAAGGCGTTGCCGTTCTACGCTTTGATCAAACAAGGAGAAAAGTTCGAGTGGAACGAAGAAGAAGACAGAGCTTTTGAGGACCTCAAGTGCACAATCTCGACACCGCCAATCTTGGTGGCGCCTAAGGAAAAGGAGTCTCTCCTGTTATACATCGCAGCCACGCCTCAAGTGGTTAGCACAGTACTTGTGGTCGAAAGAGAAGAAGAAGCAAAACTCCATGGAGTACATCGGCCGGTATACTTCATAAGTGAAGTTTTATCGCCTTCAAAATAGCGGTACCCGCAGTACCAGAAGTTAGCATATGGAGTGTTCACAACCGCAAGAAAACTACGACACTATTTTTCGGCGCATCCGATAATAGTGGTCAATGAGGCGCCTTTATCCAATATATTAAACAACCCAGAAGCTACGAGTCGTGTCTCCCTTTGGGGAATAGAGCTTTCCCCTCGGTACATCACATATGAGAAGAGGAAAGCAATAAAGTCACAGATTTTACCAGACTTCGTCGCAGAATGGATGGAGCTGCAAAATACGGGACCTCCAGATGTATCGAGAACTTGGACTATGAACTTCGACGGGTCCAAGAGACTAGAAGGAGCTGGAGCAGGCATGATACTTGTGTCACCTCAAGGCGACAAGTTGAAATACATGCTACGGATGACGTTTCCAAACGCATCTAATAACGAGGCTGAGTACAAAGCACTTATACATGGGATGAAGATGGCGAAAGCCTGCAGAGCAACCCGATTAAAAATCTTTGGTGATTCACAGCTGGTGGCTCAATAGGTGATGAATCAATGTGACACAGTCAATGAAAATATGATAGCATACAAGGAAGTATATAATGTACTCGAGAAGTTGTTCGATGGGTGCGAAGTAAATCATATCAGCAGGCTCAGTAATGATGAAGCCGATGTTCTTGCAAACATCGGGTCGCAGTGTTTAGTAATACCACCTGACGTATTCTGGGAAGAGATAACTGAAAGATCCACCAAGGCAAAGAAACAGCAGAAGAAGAAGAAGAAGGAGAAGGTCAAGAAAGCCTCGGGGGCTCCAGCAGCACCGGAAGCAAACACATCAGAAGATGAGGAGGAACCGCACGTGATAATGATGGTACAAATTCCTTGGATGCAGGCTTACGTAGCATATATCTTAAGGAAAGAACTACCCAAAGATCCAGTTGAAGCAAGGCGAGTTATCAGACGTTCCAAAGCCTTTACTGTGATCAAAGGGGAGCTATACAAACGAAGTATTTCGGGAGTACTACAGAGATGTGTCACACCCGAAGAAGGAAGGCTTATTCTGAATGATGTACACGAGGGGGTGTGCGGACATCATGCAAGAAGTCGAGCTATAGCAGCCAAGGTTTTTAGGGCAGGATTCTACTGGTTGACAGCAATAGAAGATGCGAAGGACGTAGTACGTACTTGCGACGCGTGTCAGAGATTTGCGGCAAAACCTCACTCTCCGGCAGCAGAACTGATGCCAATACCCTTGTCATTGCCTTTTTCTCAGTGGGGCCTTGATATGGTGGGAAAGCTACATAAGGTGTGGCCAAGAGGTTACGAGTATATGCTGGTGGGTGTCGATAAGTTTACCAAGTGGATTGAGACAAAACCAATAAAATCGCCAGACGCAGCATCAGTGGTCAATTTCGTCAAAGGCATTGTCTTTCGATTCGGGGTTCCTAATAGCATTGTCACAGACAACGGCAGCAATTTTACTTCCAAAGAGTTCAAAGGATACTGCGCAGAAGTAGGCATCAAACTACATTTTGCGTCGGTAGCGCATCCGCAAACCAATGGTCAAGTCGAGAAAGCAAACGGTAGCATATGCAATGGTATCAAGAAACGATTGATAACACCTCTGGAGAAAGCTCGACATACCTGGCCAGAAGAGTTGCCAAGTGTCTTATGGAGCATACGAACAACACCCAACACAGTAACACAAGAAACCCCGTTTTTTCTGGTCCATGGTGCTGAGGTAGTGCTCCCGATAGAAATAGAACACAATTCCCCGAGAGTGGCGGAGTATGATGAAGAAATCTCGAGAAAGGCGCTAGAAGACGATGTCGATGCACTTGATGAAGCTAGAGACGAGGTGCTATTAAGAGTTACCAAGTATCAGCAAGACTTGAAAAATTATCAAAGTCGACGTTTGCGACCAAGATCTTTTCAAGTGGGAGATTCAATTCTTCGGCTCTCCCAGGACAGCCATGAAAAGTTCGAGTCGCCATGGGTTGGAACATACATCGTTACAGAAGTAATCGCGGGAGGAGCATACAGGATAAAGGACAAGAAGACAGGAGTCCCAGAGAAGAATCCATGGAACGTGGCGCAACTTCGACGCTTTTACGCGTAGAAGTCAACATAGAAACATACATGTAAACATACATTGTACTGAAACGCCCGCGAGTTTTCAGACGCACTCTTTTCCTTTCAGGGCACCAAGTGGGGTTGGAAGGTTTTTAATGAGGCGGGCTCACGGTGCTGCAATATAATAAAGATATTGGTGATATACATATTTTTTTCGACAGGCTCGGGGGCTTGCAACCCGCAAAAACAACATATATATACACAAATCTTCGCAATATACAGTCTACAAGATATTTGTCTTGGTTCAAAACACCTCGCAAACCAATAAAGATAAAAATACTGGCCACCAAAAAAGCTCGGGGGCTCGATGAAGGAAAAAAGTATAAGTTGTTTTACAATATACATAGTTCTTACAATACATAGGCTTCACTATCAAGAAAATTTTGACAGAAAAAGAAGCAAACTTTCAGTCATGTCCTATCAGGTCTTCTATGTTTACTCTTTCATTCTCAGCAGCGGCACTCATATGCTCAGCATAATTACCCTTCACGAGGAACACGGCATCCAGTCGAAGTAATTCATCCATCATTTCCTCAGCCATAGGAGTTACAACATCGTTGATTTTTTGAATATTCCTCCTCCTTTTCGTCAGTTTGGCTTGACAAATTTCAACAACTTTGGTCATATCCAACTTCGGATAGCAGGCCTGCAACATGATCATAGCAAACTGATACGTCTCAAACGTATCTACAATTTCTTATGTTCCATGCTACTTTTATGATGATACTCACATGTTTTATACACACTTTATGTCATATTTATGCATTTTCCGGCACTAACCTATTGACAAGATGCCGAAGAGCCGATTCTTTGTTTCTGCTGTTTTTGGTTTCAGAAATCCTACAAAGGAAATATTCTCGGAATTGGACGAAATCAACGCCCAGGGTCTTATTTTTCCACGAAGCTTCCAGAAGACCGAAGGGATTACGAAGTGGGGCGACGAGGCGCCGCCACGCCAGGGCCACGCAGCCAGGGCTGGGCCCGTGCCGCCCTGTTGTGTGGGGCCCTCGCGCCGCCTCTAAACCTACCCTTCCACCTACTTAAAGCCTTCGTCGAGAAAACTCCAGTACCGATTGAGGAAACTCCAGAAAGACTCCAGGGACGCCGCCGCCATCACGAAACTCCAATTCGGGGGACAGAAGTCTCTGTTCCGGCACCCTGCCGGGACAGGGAATTGCCCCCGGAGCCATCTCCATCGACTCCACCGCCATCTTCATCGCCATCGCTGTCTCCCACGATGAGGAGGGAGTAGTTCTCCCCCGAGGCTAAGGGCTCTACCGGTAGCTATGTGGTTAATCTCTCTCTCCCATGTACTTCAATACAATGATCTCATGAGCTGCCTTACATGATTGAGATCCATATGATGAGCTTTGTAATCTAGATGTCATATGCTATTCAAGTGCTTAATTATGTGAACTTTGGGGTTACTGTGACCTTGGTGTAATGGTGATAGTGTGTGCGCCGTGTGTAACTCCCTTATGAATTGTGGTGTGTTAGTACCTCCTATGAATGCTCACGGTGACGGTGTGGGGTGTTTATTAGTACTTGGGAATACGCCTTTGAGGTGTTCTTTTGCACACTTGCCCAATGAATTTGAGTTCTCTATCCAATAAGAGAGTAGTATGATGAAGTGCTTATATTTATATTATGATTGCAATGTTGAGAGTGTCCACTAGTGAAAGTATGATCCCTAGGCCTTGTTTCCGAATATCGAATCTCCGTTTATTTACTGTCTACTGCATGTTTACTTGCTGCCATATTTATTTCAGATTGTTATTACCACTCATATTCATCCATATCACTTGTATTTCACTATCTCTTCGCCGAACTAGTGCACCTATACATCTGACAAGTGTATTAGGTGTGTTGGGGACACAAGAGACTTCTTGTATCGTAATTGCAGGGTTGCTTGAGAGGGATATCTTTGACCTCTACCTCCCTGAGTTCGATAAACCTTGGGTGATTCACTTAAGGGAAACTTGCTGCTGTTCTACAAACCTCTGCTCTTGGAGGCCCAACACTGTCTACAGGAATAGAAGCATGCGTAGACATCAAGCTATTTTCTGGCGCCGTTGCCGGGGAACGAAGAAAAGCTACACCACAGAGATTCCTAACTCCCACGTCAACCACGCGCCAGTAGTAGACAGCAAGCTATTTTTTGGCGCCGTTGCCGGGGAGGTAAGGTAAAAGGTATTCACATCCTCTGACTACTAAGCTATTTCCTAGCACTGTTGCCGGTGTGTGAGTGCTCGAAGCTATTTCCTTTAGATCCTGCAATTGCATCTTTTTGTTTCTTGTTTTTCACTAGCTAGGCATAATGGAAAATAACAGTGAGCTTTTTAATCTATTTCCTGAGTTAAGACATGGATTGTTTGATGCTAAAATTAAAAAACCTATGGAACCTTATTTGCATGCTAGTAGCAATGTTATTAGTATGAACGCCTCGAACACAATTGTTGCTAATGCTATGGAAAATTCTAAGCTTTGGGAAGCTGGTTTTGATGAGCATGATATTTTTAGTTCCCCAAGCATGGAGGAGAAAATTTACTTTGATGATACTTTGCCTCCTATATATGATGATTATGGTGATGAATTTGCTCCCACTATTACTATTAAAATTGATTATGCTTATTTGGAGAGTAATAATTTTATGCATGTAGCTCATGATAAGAATTTTTCATGTGATAGTTACATTGTTGAGTTTGTTCATGATGCTACTGAAAATCTTTATGAGAGAGGACAATATGGTTGTAGGGATTTTCATGTTACTAAAACACCTCTCTTTTTGCTGAAAATCTTGAAGTTGCGCTTGTCTTGTTTTCCTATGCTTGTTGCCTTATGCTTACATAACTTGTTTGTGTACAAGATTCCTTTTCATAGGAAGTGGGTTAGGCTTATATTTGTTTTGAATTTTCTTTTTGATGCTCTCTTTTGCTTCAACTATTATTTCTTGGGAGTGCATCATTAAAATCACTGAGCCCATCTTAATGGCTATAAAGAAAGCACTTCTTGGGAGATAACCCATGTTTTTATTTTGCTACTGTTTTGTTGTGTCTTGGAAGTTGTTACTACTGTAGCAACCTCTCCTTATCTTTATTTTATTGCATTGTTGTGCCAAGTAAAGTCTTTGATAGCAAGGTTGATACTAGATTTGGATTTCTGCGCAGAAACAGATTTCTTGCTGTCACGAATTTGGGTAGGGTTCTCTGTAGGTAACTCGGAAAAATCTGCCAATTTACGTGCGTGATCCTCAGATATGTACGCAACTTTCATTCAATTTGAGCATTTTCATCTGAGCAAGTTAAGTGCCCCAGAAAAATTCGTCTTTACGGACTGTTCTGTTTTGACAGATTCTGCCTTTTATTTCGCATTGCCTCTTTTGCTATGTTTGATGGATTTCTTTGTTCCATTAACTTTCAGTAGCTTTGTGCAATGTCCAGAAGTGTTAAGAATGATTGTGTCACCTCTGAACATGTGAATTTTTGATTATGCACTAACCCTCTAATGAGTTTTTTTTTGAGTTTGGTGTGGAGGAAGTTTTCAAGGGTCAAGAGAGGAGGATGATACAATATGATCAAGAAGAGTGAAAAATCTAAGCTTGGGGATGCCCCCGTGGTTCATCCCTGGATATTTCAAGAATACTCAAGCATCTAAGCTTGGGGATGCCCAAGGCATCCCCTTCTTCATCGACAAATTATCAGGTCACCTCTAGTGAAACTATATTTTTATTTCGTCACATCTTATGTGCTTTACTTGGAGCGTCTTTATGTTCTTGTTTTTGTTTTGTTTGAGTAAATTGGATCCTAGCATTCATTGTGTGGGAGAGAGACACGCTCCGCTGTTGCATATGAACACATATGTTCTTAGCTTTATTCTTAATGTTCATGGCGAAGGTTGAAACTGCTTCGTTAATTGTTATATGGTTGGAAACAGAAAATGCTACATGTGGTAATTGGTATAATGTCTTGAATAATTTGATACTTGGCAATTGTTGTGCTCAAATAGATCATGTTTAAGCTCTTGCATCATGTACTTTGCACCTATTAATGAAGAAATATTGTAGAGCTTGTTGACATTTGGTTTGCATGATTGGTCTCTCTAGAGTCTAGATATTTTCTGGTGAGGGTTTGAACAACAAGGAAGACAGTGTAGAGTCTTATAATGCTTGCAATATGTTCTTATGTAAGTTTTGCTGTACCGGTTCATACTTGTGTTTGCTTCAAATAACCTTGCTAGCCTAAGCCTTGTATTGAGAGGGAATACTTCTCGTGCATCCAAAATCCTTGAGCCAAAAACTATGCCATTTGTGTCCACCATACCTACCTACTACATGGTATTTTCTGCCATTCCAAGTAAATACTTCGTGTGCTACCTTTAAACAATTCAAAAGTTATTACCTCTTATTTGTGTCAATGTTTTATAGCTCATGAGGAAGTATGTGGTGTTTTATCTTTCAATCTTGTTGGGAAACTTTCACCAATGGACTAGTGGCTTCATCCGCTTATCCAATAATTTTGCAAAAAGAGCTGGCAATGGGGTTCCCAGCCCCAATTAATTAACTTTCATAATTTTACAAATAGACACTCCTCCATGGTATGTGATTGTTGGAAGGCACCCGAGGATTCGGTTAGCCATGGCTTGAGAAAGCAAAGGTGGGGAGGAGTGTCATCTAAATAAAACTAAAATAAAAAGACACTCCTTCATGGTATGTGATTGTTGGAAGGCACCCGAGGATTCGGTTAGCCATGGTTTGTGAAAGCAAAGGTTGGAAGGAGTGTCACCCAAAAATAAAAATCTCATGGGAGCCGCTCTTTGAAAGTCTGTCTGGCAAGGGGGTTAGAGTGCCCACTACCATTCGTTGACAACAACAAACACCTCTCAAAACTTTACTTTTATGCTCTCTTTATGATTTAAAAACTTGAAAAGCTCTAGCACATGATTTCATCCCTGCTTCCCTCTGCGAAGGGCCATTCTTTTACTTTTATGTCTAATCAGTTTACCTACTTCCTTCCACCTTAGAAGCAAACACTTGTGTTAACTGTGCATTGATTCTTACATACTTGCATATTTGCATTCATCATATTACTTTGTATTGACAATTATCCATGAGATAAACATGTTGAAGTTGAAAGCAACCGCTGGAACTTATATCTTCCTTTGTGTTGCTTCAAAACTTTCTACTAAGAATCTATTGCTTTATGAGTTAACTCCTATGCAAGTCTTATTGATGCTTGTCTTGAAAGTATTATTCATGAAAAGTCTTTGCTACATGATTCAGTTGTTTAATCATTGTCTTTACCATTGCTTCGAATCGCTGCATTCATCTCATATGCTTACAATAGTATTGATCAAGATTATGATAGCATGTCACTTCAGAAATTATCTTTGTTATCATTTACCTACTCGAGGACGAGTAGGAACTAAGCTTGGGGATGCTTGATACGTCTCAAACGTATCTATAATTTCTTATGTTCCATGCTACTTTTATGATGATACTCACATGTTTTATACACACTTTATGTCATATTTATGCATTTTCCGGCATTAACCTATTGACAAGATGCCGAAGAGCTAGTTGCTGTTTTCTGCTGTTTTTGGTTTCAGAAATCCTACAAAGGAAATATTCTCGGAATTGGACGAAATCAACGCCCAGGGTCTTATTTTTCCACGAAGCTTCCAGAAGACCGAAGGGATTACGAAGTGGGGCGACGAGGCACCGCCACGCCAGGGCCGCGCGGCCAGGGCTGGGCCCGCGCCGCCCTGTTGTGTGGGGCCCTCGCACCGCCTCTAAACCTACCCTTTCGCCTACTTAAAGCCTTCGTCGAGAAAACCCCAGTACCGATTGACGAAACACCAGAAAGACTCCAGGGACGTCGCCGCCATCGCGAAAATCCAATTCGGGGGACAGAAGTCTCTGTTCCGGCACCCTGCTGGGACGGGGAATTGCCCCCGGAGCCATCTCCATCGACTCCACCGCCATCTTCATCGCCATCGCTGTCTCCCATGATGAGGAGGGAGTAGTTCTCCCCCGAGGCTGAGGGCTCTACCGGTAGCTATGTGGTTAATCTCTCTCTCCCATGTACTTCAATACAATGATCTCATGAGCTTCCTTACATGATTGAGATCCATATGATGAGCTTTGTAATCTAGATGTCATATGCTATTCAAGTGCTTAATTATGTGAACTTTGGGGTTACTGTGACCTCGGTGTAATGGTGATAGTGTGTGCGCCGTGTGTAACTCCCTTATGAATTGTGGTGTGTTAGTACCTCCTATGAATGCTCACTGTGACGGTGTGGGGTGTTTATTAGTACTTGGGAATACGCCTTTGAGGTGTGCTTTTGCACACATGCCCAATGAATTTGAGTTCTCTATCCAATAAGAGAGTAGTATGATGAAGTGCTTATATTTATATTATGATTGCAATGTTGAGAGTGTCCACTAGTGAAAGTATGATCCCTAGGCCTTGTTTCCGAATATCGAATCTCCATTTATTTACTGTTCTACTGCATGTTTACTTGCTGCCATATTTATTTCAGATTGTTATTACCACTCATATTCATCCATATCACTTGTATTTCACTATCTCTTCGCCGAACTAGTGCACCTATACATCTGACAAGTGTATTAGGTGTGTTGGGGACACAAGAGACTTCTTTGTATCGTAATTGCAGGGTTGCTTGAGAGGGATATCTTTGACCTCTACCTCCCTGAGTTCGATAAACCTTGGGTGATTCACTTAAGGGAAACTTGCTGCTGTTCTACAAACCTCTGCTCTTGGAGGCCCAACACTGTCTACAGGAATAGAAGCGTGCGTAGACATCAAGCTATTTTCTGGCGCCATTGCCGGGGAACGAAGAAAAGCTACACCATAGAGATTCCTAACTCCCACGTCAACCACACGCCAGTAGTAGACATCACAAACCTAGCTCCAACAGTCAATTGAGCCTTCACAAACTCGTGGATTCGAGGAGCATCCCGAAATTTATTCATCAGGTCAGGAAGAGTCTTCGGCGGGGAGTTACGAGGAAACATGGTGTTGTAAACCAGGGCTAACGTCCTTGCACAGAAATCAAGAAAATCACGGACTTGACCTGCGCGGTCTTGAAATCTGACGATTTGTCGGGTATAATCAGGCGTAGCCCAAAAATTCGAGCCATGTTCCAGAGCAAGTTTGATAAGCACATTTGACATGGCTTCAACCCGTTGGTCTTCGGCGGTAGCATCCAGGAAAGAACCTACTCAGCGGAAGCATCAGTGAGAAATGGAAAACAAGCAAAATGAAATAGAAATAGAAAAGTTCAAGCTAATAAAGCGTACCCGCCATATCCAGGCTAGCGCCAGTCATCAATTGAAGCATATAATCTTCTTGTGAAGTAGCTTGTGTAGCTTCAGTAACTGCAACCTCTTTTAAAGCTAAGGCTTCCTGGGCCTAATGAAGAGCAATTTTCTCCCATTCAGACGATTTTCGGGATTGTTCCATTACCACGAGTGCTTGTTTCTTCATCGACTGGAGCAGTTGTCGAAGTTCGTTCAAATCTTGTACCGGATCAGCATTCGATGAATCTTCAACAAAATCATCAGCGGAAGTTTTTCTCGAGTAGGAGAAAGCGGGCAAAGCATCCGAGGAACGAGGTATCGCGATATAGTTGTCAAAAACCAAATGGGGAGAAAAATTCCGACATCAATCACTTCGCAAAAATAGCATTTCATTAATCATTCGGATATTTACACGATCATTACAAGAGAAAGGTTCCTATTGAACCAATGGCAAGCTGCCGCAAGACGTTGTTAAAGCGACAGCATCAAAAGAAACGGAAAAAGAAAAAACAAAGACAAGATGGTCTACTTGACCTCCGGCTTGGCAGAACTGGCAGGAGTAGCAGGCTTGTTTCCAAAGAAGGAGATGATCTTCTTCGAATGTGGTTTGGCAGCCTTGATCAATGATTGCCACCTCTCCTTGCCGATCTTCTTCATCTCGCCAGCTTTTGCCCAGTTGACATTTTGCTGGCTCTCGGCAACCAAAGCTATGGTGCCTTCGACGCCAATCTTCAGGTTCTCCTGTCGGAAAGCCAGTCCAAGGTCTTCTTCGGGATTAAATTGCTTCGCAAGATCGGCAAAGGGTTCTGGTGCGCTTTTCTTTGGAAAGAAGTAAGGAAACATGCGCGTGAATGCAGCTAATGACCCACAAGTATAGGGGATCGCAACAGTCTTCGAGGGAAGTAAAACCCAATTTATTGATTCGACACAAGGGGAGCCAAAGAATATTTGTAAGCCTTAACAACGAAGTTGTCAATTCAGCTGCACATGGAAACAGACTTGCTCGCAATAGTTTATCAGTAGCAACAATTTTATAGCAGTAGCAATAGTGAAATATAAGCAACAGTGATTATAGTAAACAACAGGATTAAAATACTGTAGGCATAGGGATGGATGAACGGGCGCTGCATGGATAAGATAACTCATGTAATAATCTAGACAAGGCATTTGCAGATAATAATAAAACAGTATCCAAGTACTAAATAACCATAGGCATGTGTTCCGTATATAGTCGTACGTGCTCGCAATGAGAAACTTGCACAACATCTTTTGTCCTACCAGCCGGTGGCAGCCGGGCCTCTAGGGAAACTACTGGTAATTAAGGTTCTCCTTTTAATAGAGTACCGGAGCAAAGCATTAACACTCCGTGAACACATGTGATCCTCATATCACAGCCTTCCCCTCCGGTTGTCCCAATTTCTGTCACTTTGGGGCCTCGGGTTCCAGACAGCAATATGTGTATACAACTTGTAGGTAAGATCATAAAACAATGAATATCATCATGAATCAATAACATGTTCAGATCTGAAATCATGGCACTCGGGCCCTAGTGACAAGAATTAAGCATAACAAGTTGTAACAATATCATAAAAGTACCAACAACGGATACTAGGCACCATGCCCTAACAATCTTATGGCTATTACATGAACAATCTCATCCAATCCCTACCATCCCCTTCAGCCTACAACGAGGGATTTACTCACACATGGATGGGGGAAGCATGGATGGTTGATGGAGAGGCGTCGGTGGCGATGATGGCGATGATCTTCTCCAATTCCCCGTCCCGGCAGTGTGCCAGAACGGAGTTTCTGATCCCGAGATTGGATTTCGTGACGGCGGCGGAGTTCTGGATGTCTTCTGGAAAATTGGTCGAACCCCCGTGCGTTTTTAGGTCAAGGGCTTTAAGTAGTCCAGAGAGGAGCGTCGGGGGCTGGCCGAGGCGGCGCCACCATAGGGCTGCGTGGCCCAGGGGCCCACCGCGCCACCATGTGGTGTGCGCACCTCGTGGCACCCCTCCGTCTCGTCTTCTGGCTCCGTAAGTCTTCTGTGAAAATAGGCCCATTGCAATTATTTCCGGGGATTTTCCCAAAAGTTGATTTTCTGCACAAAAATAAGACACCAGGGCAATTCTGCCGAAAACATCGTTAATCCGTGTTAGTTGTACCCAAATACATAAATTAGAGGCAAAACAATAGCAAAAGTGTTCGGGAAAGTAGATAAGTTTTGGACGTATCAACTCCCCCCAAGCTTAGCTTATTGCTTGTCCTCAAGCAATTCAGTTAACAACTGAGTGCGATAAAAGAACTTTCACGAACACATTTGGTCATATGATGTAAATATTCTCATTATATGGACGAGTACTTAGGCAATTCATAATAAGATAAATGCAAGTAAAGTCATCTAATAGTTATGTCAATCATGAAAAAGATACCAACAAACTAATAATAAGCATCATGAAACATATCTATCAGCAGGATTGCAATGCTCATAAAAAGATATGATAAAGTGGTATCTCGCTTGCCTGTATTTGTATAGCAAAACATAAATGCCCATGCACCTCTGAAATTCATGGAAAGACTAGAAGTAAAGATTATCAAAGATAAAAGCATCAAAATTATACCACAATTAACCATATTCTGGGACAAACATATTACAGTAAGAATGACAATTATGCTCTCAAGAAGGTGCTCAAAGAAAGGATGGTGACTCAACATAAAAGTAAAAGATTGACCCTTTGCAGAGGGATGTAGGGATTAACATGTGCTAGAGCTTTTCATTTTTAAAACAGAAGTAAAATTGTTTTGAGAGGTGTTTGTTGTTGTCAACGAATGGTAGTGGGAACTCTAACTACATCGTCAACTAGACTTTCAAGAGCAGCTCCCATGAAGGACATTATCTCTACCAGCAAGGTAAATCATCCCTCTTCTCTTTTGTTTACACATGTACTTTAGTTTCATTATGGATGACACCCCTCCCAACCTTTGCTTACACAAGCCATGGCTAACCGAATCCTCGGGTTCCTTCCAACATTCACATACAATGGAGGAGTGTCTATTTGCAAATTAAGTTGTTTACTGATAAATCAGGGCAAAACATGTGAAGAGAATTATCGATGAAAGTTAAATAATTGGGGCTGGGCACCCGGTTGCCAGCTCTTTTTGCAAAATTATTGGATAAGCGGATGTGCCACTAGTCCATAGGTGAAAGTCTGTCAGGAGTAAATGACAAGGTTGAAAGATGAAACACCACATACTTCTTCATGAGCTATAAAACATTGACACAAATTGAGAAGTACTTTGAAGGTTTTAAAGGTTGCACATGAAAATTTACTTGGAATGGTTTGAAATGCCATGCATAGGTATTTATGGTGGACACTTTGGAATAACTTGGTTTTCAGGGATTTGGAAGCACGAGCATCATTCCCGCTCAGTACAAGTGAAGGCTAGCAATAGACTGGGAAGCGACAATCAAGAGAGCAATAACTGTCATAATCATGCTTGCGACAAAATAAAATTAACGGAGGCATAAAAGTGATACGAGAACTCTGAAGCAAAGTAAATCATCGAGGCTTAATTGACTTTTGTTTTTCAGTCATATGCATGTGTGAGCATGTGCCAAGTCAATTCAAATGAATTATTCAGAGGAGGATACCACAATGTGACACCTATCTATGAATAAAACAATGCAAGCAAATATTTATGACATGCTACTCATTATTAATAAATTGGAGCTAAACATGAGAGATCATGAACTACTAGAATTTCATTAAATGACATATACCTCACATGAACCAACTAAGCATGCTCACATGAATGAGTATATGTACAAAAATGAAAACAAATAGAGTTCATACCAGCCTCTCACCACAGTACGTCGAGTTGTCGTAAATCGTCATTATTGCCTTTCACTTGTGTGGCTTGAATAATATGAAATGAAAACCAAGATCCAACCACCGGAGACCGCTGAACTCCATAATAAACTTTACAGAACCGAAGAAGAACAACAAATATTTTTGTTTTTTTCGAATTGGAAACAAGAACGAAAGTAAAATCTTTTTGGATTTTCTTATAGCAAACCAACAATAGTAAATAAACTAAAATAGGAACAAGAAAAAAAAATAAACAAATGATAAAGAGAAACAACAGAAATATTTTTGGTATTTTTGTCTTTTAGAAAAGAAACAAAGCAAAAACAAGAGAATGAAAACTAAAAGAGTCACACAAACACAAGGTGGCAGAAATCCATCAAACTTGACAGCAGTACAGTAATCATTTTTTTCGAAAATCTTCTGCTGTTCAACTCGAAAAGTGATCAACTAATGAAAGTTATATGATAACCTGGGGAACATGCACAAAAATTGTCTGCTCAAAATAACGTCCTGGCTATTTTTAGGAATTTGTTTAGTGTCAGTCCAGAATCTGTTTTTTAGACAACACTTCTCCAAATATCATCTTCCTCATATTAGAGGCAACTATCGGCACACAAATGAAATAAAAAGGTAAAAGTAAAGGTTACTACATTAGTAACAACCTTCAAAAACTAAAATAAGAGCCTACTGAAATAAAAATAACCGAAAGAGAAACAAGCAAAAGAAGCGAAACAAGATATACAAATGACCGGCAATTGTAATATGCAATGAATGAGTGATGCCGGCATACCTCCCCCCAAGCTTAGGATTTTGGCCTAAGTGGAGATCAATCCCACGGTGCCCATGAGGTGGCACCTCCGTAGTATGATGAAGAAGGAGCCTGTTGACGTGGGCATAACCCTTCGGGTACTCGACATTGCCATACCCGGTGCAAACTATGAAGCTGGACCAGCACAAGGACTCGACAAGCTGGACCTGCACGCGCCTCAACTTGGACTACAAGGAAAGAAGACTGCAATACAAATCCTACTAGGACTCTTGTAAACCCTAGTTTGGCTGATATATAAAGCCAGGCAGGGGCACCCCTTAGGACACGCATATTCGGAAACATAGATCATAGAGGCAACACGCCTAGACATCGCAACCCGCGAACTAGAACTAGACTAGATACAACTACTCCGCCTATGGCGGCCCCCTGTACCCATATATTCATATACTGGATTGCTAGCAGGACGTAGCGATCCTCTACGGTGGGGACGTGAACCTGGGTACGTTGTGTACCGCCTCGCTCCCGGAACTTCCGTCGTCGCCTTTCTCTAAAACCCAAGCCCCTCATGGTGGGCATTGCCGAGGAACCGCCTCGTCACCTGTCCTTGGTACATGCTGGAGGACGCACCGGGATATGTGACAGTGTACCCGTCGGAGGGATCGGCGTCCTCGGAGTCGTGCTGCTGGTGAAAGCCAAGTATCCTCAGCTGCTCATCCACCTCCTCCTTGGAACGCGACCACGGCTTCCTGCGAACACTGAACAAATCGGCCTGCGGCAAAGGGATTTCCCTCTCATCCCCGTCAATAAACAACATTCTATAGACAATATTTTCTAAATTAGAGTCAGTTGTGACAAATTTGTTACAATTCATAGCAGCAATATCAAGCTTAATAGGAGTTAATTTATCATCACTAGGATCAATAGAAAAACCTAGATATGCAACAATACATGAGGCAACAATTCCTCCATAAATAGGTCCCTTACTAGCTAAGCGACGAGCAATAAGAGCACCAAGATGATAAGGTGTACTTCCAGTAAGTGCAGCAACCAGAAAAGCAAGATGATAACTAGAAATGTTGCTAGTGTTCTCCCTACCAAGAATGCTAGTAGCAAGATAGTAAGTGAAATATCTAATGGCAGGGAGCTGAATGTTCCTTATCTTGCCGCGCTGAATGGTGCGGTTATCATCATTGGTAACTTCTCGATAGAGTTCCGTCAAAGCTTTGGGGCGGTTCTCGATCTTCTTCGATGTACCTATAGGAGTAATATCCAATGCAGCACAAAATCCTTCAACTTCATAGTAATAGGCATGTCATAAATCTTAAATTTAACCGATGGTGTGAAGGATGAGTTGCTGAATTTAAAGCTTTCAACAAAGATTTTAGTTAGCCTGTAAAATTGATCACTCTCATCTTCCATATAGGTAGATAAACCCACACTATTAATGAGAAACAAGAAGTCATCAAGTAGCCCTGCATTATGCAAAAAGTCAATGCATGGAAAGGATGAAGCATTAGGAATCCCATTGTCCTCATCATCTTCAAAGCTAGGTGCAATGACATCCTCATCATATGATCGCCTAACTCGAGTGGCTGCCCTTGAAGGCCTTGCCGCTCTTGTCGTATCCCTCTCGAACACTTCTCCAAAGGTGTGGTTATGCATTTTCCTTTTCTGAAATTTTTCAACAATCATTATAAAAGTTGATTTTGAGACATATAAATGAGGGAAACTACTATAGGAACTTGATAGAGTACTAAACATGCATCAAAACTAATTTTTACAACTTAGAACAAGCATGCAAACTCACTTAACATGTCACCTACAGCAGCAAAATACTCAAGATATACTCAACCAAACAAAATTCTATTTGGATAATCGGATGAGTCACATACCGGAGAACAAATACCCCAAATCTCAGCAGCAAAGATGGGCTGAGCAAGGAGATCGAAAATCTCGAGCAAGAACAACAAGAAACTCGGGTTTGAACAATGGTGGTGTGTTTTCCCGTGAAAGAGAGTGGAGTGGTAGGTGGATGAGTGAGTGGAGGGCCAGGTGGGGCCCTCCCCACAGGGTGGTGCACCCCCCTTGCTGGCCGCGCCAGCACATGGGGTGCAGCCCTGGGGTGCCCTACTGGTCAGCCCCAGGCACTCCCAGGTTGCATTTTGAAAAATAGGACCAGTGATATAATTTTTGTAAATTTTTGAAAACTTCGTAAAATGCACATTTCTGGGTGTTAAAATAACTATTACAGGGCAGAAAAAGATTTTCAAACTTCTAAACAACTAAAGCATCTTGCAAAACAAGTAGTACTACAGAAAGTAAACAAGTGTGGAGAAAGAAAGAAATGTTGTTTAGCTCTTCTATGCATATAAAATGTACTTGTTAACAAGGTTGATGAAGTCTTGCCACCAAATAAATTTTACATGACATAAGAAGAAATAAACCTCAAATCAATCATGTTACCTTATATTGTATTGATATGGATCCAATCATAATATTTTGATATCCTTGTTTAGGCTCATATATAGGACAATCAATAATTCCCACTTTGATAGTTCTCAAATTACAAATTGTATTAACTCCATATACTTTATCAATCCTCTTGGGAAAATAAACAGTATGCTCCTTGTCATCAACATTGAAAGTAACTTTTCCTTTATTGCAATCAATAACAGCCCCTGCAGTGTTAAGAAAAGGTCTTCCAAGAATAATAGACATATTATCATCGTCCGGCATTTCCAACACAACAAAATCAGTTAATATTAAGCAATTATTAGCAACTTGAACAGGAACATCCTCACATATACTAACAGGAACAGCAGTAGATTTATCAACCATTTGCAAAGATATATCAGTTGGTATCAACTTATCTAAATAAAGTCTCTTGTAAAGAGAAAAAGGCATAACACTAACTCCTGCTCCCAAATCACATAGAGCAGTTCTAACATAATTATTCTTGATGGAACAAGGGATAGTCGGTATACCTGGGTCTCCCAGTTTCTTTGGAACCATTCCATTGAAAGAGTAATTAGCACATTAGGAATTTTCCTTTTGTTAGAGACAATATCTTTCATATACTTTGAATAAGGAGGCAATTTAATAGCATCAGTCAAAGGGATTCGCAGGAACAAAGGTTTCATCCAATCACAAAATTTATTATAGTGTTCTTCCTCCTTTGATTTTAGTTTCTTAACAGGAAAAGGCATTTGCTTTTGAACCGAAGGTTCTCTTTCATTACCATGTTTCTTAGCAATAAAATCTTCTTTAGTGTACTTTTTATTTTTAGCATGCTTTTCAGGTTCATCTTCAACCTCTTCTTTATCAGAAACATCATTTTTATCATTATCTTTATCATGTTCATTACCACTTTCAGTTTCAGCATCAGAAATAGAAATACTATTAGGATCATTAACAGGCTCAGAGGATTCTACAACAGTTTTATGTTTCTTCTTCTTTTTTCTTAGAAGGAGCTCTAGTTTCTTTAGTTCGTTGAGAATCTTGTTCAACTCTTTTGGGATGTCCCTCAGGATATAGAGGATCCTGAGTAGAAACACCGCATCTAGTTGTTACTTCATAAGCATGTTTTTCTTTAGAAGTATTTCTTAACAAGTCATTTTCCACTTTAGTGAGTTGATCTATTTGAGTTTGAACCATATGAATTTTTTTAACAAGCATCTTAACATCATTGGAGGTTCTCTCCACAATATCATGCAATTTACTAATAGCTTGAGAATTTTCCATTAAATGATTCTCTACTCTCATATTAAAGTTATCTTGCTTAACAACATAATTATCAAATTCATCTAAACATTGATCAGGAGGTTTTGAGTAAGGAATGTCTTCTTTATCAAAGCGTTGAAGAGAATGTACCTCAATCGTGGATGAAGGGGGAGTTATCTTACATAAATCTTCTATGGGGGGTAAATTCTTCACATCTTCAGATTTAATACCTTTGTCTTTAAGAGATTTTTGGCTTCCCTCATATCTTCATCATTTAATTCAATCATACCCCTCTTCTTCAATATTGGTGTTGGGGTTGGTTCAGGTGTAGTCCAATCATCATGATTTTGGCTTATTCTAGCCATTAATTCTTCAGCTTCGTCTGGAGTTCTTTTCCTGAAAAGACAACCAGCACAACTGTCCAGGTATGCCCTAGACTCAAAGGTTAGTCCACTATAAAATATATCAAGTAAGTCATGCTATTCCAAATCATGTCCAGGCCGAGCTCTAAGAAGAAAGCAAAACCTTGCCCAAGCTTCAGGCAATTTCTCTCCATCTTCCTGGTCAAAACTATAAATTTTCTGCAAAGCAATATGTTGAGCACTAGCAGGAAAATACTTCCAAAAGAAAACATCAAGCAAACAATTTGGACTATCAATAGAATCCGGAGGCAAACTATTATACCAAGTTTTAGCATCATCCTTTAATGAGAAAGGAAAAAATTTAGCAACAAAATAAGTATGCTTCTTGGTATCTAATGACCCACAAGTATAGGGGATCGCAACAGTCTTCGAGGGAAGTAAAACCCAATTTATTTATTCGACACAAGGGGAGCCAAAGAATATTTGTAAGCCTTAACAGCGGAGTTGTCAATTCAGCTGCACCTGGAAACAGACTTGCTCGCAAGATTTTATCAGTAGCAACAGTTTTATAGCAGTAGCAGTAGTGAAATATTAGCAGCAGTGTAATAAAGATAGCAGTAGTGATTATAGTAAACAGAAGGATTAAAATACTGTAGGCACGGGGATGGATGAACGAGCGCTGCATGGATAAGAGAACTCATGTAACAATCAAGGCATGGCATTTGCAGATAGTAATAAAACAATATCCAAGTACTAAACAACCATAGGCATGTGTTCCGTATATAGTCGTACGTGCTCGCAATGAGAAACTTGCACAACATCTTTTGTCCTACCAGCCGGTGGCAGCCGGGCCTCTAGGGAATCTACTGGTAATTAAGGTACTCCTTTTAATAGAGCACCGGAGCAAAGCATTAACACTCCGTGAACACATGTGATCCTCATATCACCGCCTTTCCCTCCAGTTGTCCCAATTTCTGTCACTTTGGGGCCTTGGGTTCCGGACAACAATATGTTTATACAACTTGCAGGTAAGATCATAAAGCAATGAATATCATCATGAATTGATAACATGTTCAGATCTGAAATCATGGCACTCGGGCCCTAGGGACAAGCATTAAGCATAACAAGTTGCAACAATATCATAAAAGTACCAACTACGGATACTAGGCACTATGCCCTAACAATCTTATGCTATTACATGAACAATCTCATCCAATCCCTACCATCCCCTTCAGCCTACAGCGGGGGAATTACTCACACATGGATGGGGGAAACATGGATGGTCGATGGAGAGGCGTCAGTGGTGATGATGGCGATGATCTCCTCCAATTCCCCGTCCCGGCAGGGTGCCAGAACGGAGTTTCTGGTCCCGAGACTGAGTTTCGCGATGGCGGCGGAGTTCTGGATGTCATCTGGCAATTTCGCCGACCCCCCTCGCGTTTTTAGGTTAGAGGGATTAAGTAGTCCAGAGGGGAGCGTCGGAGGCTGGCCGAGGCACCGCCACCATAGGCCGGCGCGGCCCAGGGGCCCACCGCGCCGCCTTGTGGCGTGGGCGCCTCGTGGCCCCCCTCCGTCTCGTCTTCTGGCTTCGTCAATCTTCTATGAAAATAGGCCCATTGCGATTATTTCCGGGGATTTTCGTGAAAGTTTAGTTTCTGCACAAAAATAGGACACCAGGGCAATTTCGCTGAAAACAGCGTTAGTACGTGTTAGTTGTATCCAAAATACACAAATTAGAGGCAAAACAATAGCAAAAGTGTTCGGGAAAGTAGATACGTTTTGGACGTATCAACTCCCCCCAAGCTTAGCTTATTGCTTGTCCTCAAGCAATTCAGTTAACAACTGAGTGCGATAAAAGAACTTTCACGAACACATTTGTTCATATGATATAAATATTCTCATGATATGGACAAGTACTCAGGCAATTCATTATAAGATACATGCAAATAAAGTCATCTAATAGCCATGTCAATCATGGAAAAGATACCAACAACTAATAATAAGCATCATGAATCATGTCTATCTGCAGGATTGCAATGTTCATAAAAAGATATGATAAAGTGGTATCTCGCTTGCCCGTATTTGTACAGCAAAACATAAATGCCTAGGCACCTCTGAAATTCATGGAAAGACTAGAAGTAGAGATTATCAAAGATAAAAGCATCAAAGTTATACTACAGCTAATCATATTTTGGGACAAGCATATTATACTAAGAATGACAGTTGTGCTCTCAAGAAGGTGCTCAAAGAAAGGAGGTGACTCAACATAAAAGTAACAGATTGACCCTTCGCAGAGGGAAGCAGGGATTAACATGTGCTAGAGCTTTTCATTTTTAAAACAGAAGTAAAATTGTTTTGAGAGGTGTTTGTTGTTGTCAACGAATGGTAATGGGCACTCTAACTACCTCGTCAACCAGACTTTCAAGAGTGGCTCCCATGAAGGACGTTATCTCTACCAGCAAGATAAATCATCCCTCTTCTCTTTTGTTTACACATGTACTTTAGTTTCATTATGGATGACACTCCCCCAACCTTTGCTTACACAAGCCATGGCTAACCGAATCCTCGGGTGCCTTCCAACATTCACATACCATGGAGGAGTGTCTATTTGCAAATTAAGTTGCTTACTGATAAATCAGGGCAAAACATGTGAAGAGAATTATTGATGAAAGTTAATTAATTGGGGATGGGAACCCCGTTGCCAACTCTTTTTGCAAAATTATTGGATAAGGGGATGTGCCACTAGTACATTGGTGAAAGTCTGTCAGGAGTAAATGACAAGGTTGAAAGATGAAACACCACATACTTCCTCATGAGCTATAAAACATCGACACAAATTCAGAAGTATTTTGAAGGTTTAAAGGTAGCACATGAGAATTTACTTGGAATGGTTTGAAATGCCATGCATAGGTATTTATGGTGGACACTTTGGAATAACTTGGTTTTCAGGGATTTGGATGCACGAGCAGCATTACCGCTCAGTACAAGTGAAGGCTAGCAATAGACTGGGAAGCGACAATCAAGAGAGCAATAACTGTCATAATCATGCTTGCAACAAAATAAATTAACGGAGGCATAAAAGTGATACAAGAACTCTGAGGCAAAGTAAATCATCAAGGCTTAATTGACTTTTGTTTAGTCATATGCTTGCGTGAGCATGTGCCAAGTCGATTCAAATGAATTATTCAGAGGAGGATACCACAATGTCATACCTATCTATGAATAAAACAATGCAAGCAAATATTTATGACATGCTACTCATATTAATAAATTGGAGCTAAACATGAGAGATCACGAACTACTAGACTTCATTAAATGAAATATACCTCACATGAACCAACTAAGCATGCTCATATGGATGAGTATATGTACGAAAATGAAAATAAATAGAGTTCATACCAGCTCTCACCACAGTCGAGTTGTCGTAGATCGTCATTATTGCCTTTCACTTGTGTAGCTTGAATAATATGAAATGAAAACCAAGCTCCAGCCACCGGAGACCGCTGAACTCCATAATGAACTTTACAAAACCAAAGAAGAACAACAAATATTTTTGGTGTTTTCGAATTGGAAACAAGAACGAAAGGAAACAGGCAAACAAAGCAAAATCTTTTTGGATTTTCTCATAACAAACCAACGATAGCAAATAAAGCAAAATAGGAACATGAAACCAAAATAAACAAATGGTAAAGAGAAACAACAGAAATATTTTTGGTATTTTTTTGTTTTAGGAAAGAAACAAAGCAAAAACAAAAGAATGAAAACTAAAAGAGTCACATAAACACAAAGTAGCAGAAATCTGTCAAACTTGACAGCGGTACAGTAATCATTTTTTACGGAAATCTTCCACTATTCAACTCGAAAAGTGCTCAACTAATGAAAGTTAGATAATAACCTGGGGAACATGCAGAAAAATTGGCTTCTCAAAATAACATTCTGGATATTTTTAGGAATTTTTTTAGTATCAGTCCAGAATCTGTTTTGGGACAGCACTTCCCCAAATATCATCTTCCTCATATTAGAGGCAACCATAAGAGGCGAAACAAGTATGTACAAGTATCCGGAAATTGTAATATGCAATGAATGAGTGATGCCGGCATACCTCCCCCCAAGCTTAGGCTTTTGGCCTAAGTGGAGATCAACCCCAGCGAGGGTCAGGGTTCCACGCCGGTGGATCATACATGGCGTGGTCATAATAAGGTCCCTGTGCAGAAGAAAAGGATGAAGGCTCCACATGCCCAAAATGTTGATGTAAAGAACTCGCTGCGTCGGATGAAAAGTCGAGGGGTTCCTCGGCCGCCTCCGTGCCGCCCCCTGCATGATGGCCGCCCCCCTCTATGTATGCATCAAGTTCATCTTCTGTGACCGACCAATTTTCCCTGGAATCAAGGTTAAACAAAGCAGGTGCAGGCAATCCAACTAGCCTTTCAGTTTTAGTTGTTCTCCACTTTTTCTTGAGAAAGGTTATCTCATAGGACAGGTTATTCAAATTAGACCAATTAGAAACAAAGTCATGTTTTATCATGGAAACAATATCAAGTTTCTTTATAGAGAGCTGAACATCAAGAGGGTGAGGTTCTACACCATGCATAGCTGATGGCGTGTAACTCACACGTTCGTTGGGAACCCCAAGAGGAAGGTATGATGCGCACAGCAGCAAGTTTTCCCTCAGAAAGAAACCAAGGTTTATCGAACCAGGAGGAGCCAAGAAGCACGTTGAAGGTTGATGGCGGCGGGATGTAGTGCGGCGCAACACCAGGGATTCCGGCGCCAACGTGGAACCTGCATAACACAACCAAAGTACTTTGCCCCAACGAAACAGTGAGGTTGTCAATCTCACCGGCTTCCTGTAACAAAGGATTAACCGTATTGTGTGGAAGATGATTGTTTGCAGAAAACAGTAGAACAGTATTGCAGTAGATTGTATTTCAGTATAGAGAATTGGACCGGGGTCCACAGTTCACTAGAGGTGTCTCTCCCATAAGACAAACATCATGTTGGGTGAACAAATTACAGTTGGGCAATTGACAAATAAAGAGGGCATGACCATGCACATACATATTATGATGAGTATAGTGAGATTTAATTGGGCATTACGACAAAGTACATAGACCGCCATCCAGCATGCATCTATGCCTAAAAAGTCCACCTTCAGGTTATCATCCGAACCCCCTCCAGTATTAAGTTGCTAACAACAGACAATTGCATTAAGTATTGCGCGTAATGTAACTAGTGACTACATCCTTGAACATAGCACCAATGTTTTATCCCTAGTGGCAACAGCACATCCATAACCTTAGTGGTTCTTGTCACTCCTCCAGATTCACGGAGACATGAACCCACTATCGAGCATAAATACTCCCTCTTGGAGTTACTAGCATCAACTTGGCCAGAGCATCTACTAATAACGGAGAGCATGCAAGATCATAAACAACACATAGACATAACTTTGATAATCAACATAACAAGTATTCTCTATTCATCGGATCCCAACAAACGCAACATATAGAATTACAGATAGATGATCTTGATCATGTTAGGCAGCTCACAAGATCCGACAATGATAGCACAATGGGGAGAAGACAACCATCTAGCTACTGCTATGGACCCATAGTCCAGGGGTAGACTACTCACACATCACTCCGGAGGCGACCATGGCGGCGTAGAGTCCTCCGGGAGATGATTCCCCTCTCCGGCAGGGTGCCGGAGGCGATCTCCTGGATCCCCCGAGATGGGATCGGCGGCGGCGGCGTCTCTGGAAGGTTTTCCGTATCGTGGCTCTCGGTACTGGGGGTTTCGCAACGGAGGCTATTTGTAGGCGGAAGGGCAGGTCAAGAAGCGGCACGAGGGCCCCACACCACAGGGCCGCGCGGCCAAGGGGGGGGGGCCGCGCCGCCCTAGGGTGTGGCCCCCTCGTGGCCCCTCTTCGTCTCTCCTTCGGACTTCTGGAAGCTTCGTGGCAAAATAGGACCCTGGGCGTTGATTTCGTCCAATTCCGAGAATGTTTCGTTACTAGGATTTCTGAAACCAAAAACAGCAGAAACAAAGAATCGGCACTTCGGCATCTTGTTAATAGGTTAGTTCCAGAAAATGCACGAATATGACATAAAGTGTGCATAAAACATGTGGATAACATCAATAATGTGGCATGGAACATAAGAAATTATCGATACATCGGAGACGTATCAGCATCCCCAAGCTTAGTTCTGCTCGTCCCGAGCAGGTAAAACGATAACACAGATAATTTCTGGAGTGACATGCCATCATAATCTTGATCATACTATTTGTAAAGCATATGTAGTGAATGCAGCGATCAAAACAATGTATATGACATGAGTAAACAAGTGAATCATAAAGCAAAGACTTTTCATGAATAGCACTTCAAGACAAGCATCAATAAGTCTTGCATAAGAGTTAACTCATAAAGCAATAATTCATAGTAGAGATATTGAAGCAACACAAAGGAAGATTAAGTTTCAGCGGTTGCTTTCAACTTGTAACATGTATATCTCATGGATATTGTCATCATAGAGTAATATAATAAGTGCAATAAGCAAATATGTAGGAATCAATGCACAGTTCACACAAGTGTTTGCTTCTTGAGGTGGAGAGAAATAGGTGAACTGACTCAACATTGAAAGTAAAAGAATTGTCCTCCATAGAGGAAAAGCATCGATTGGTATATTTGTGCCAGAGCTTTGATTTTGAAAACATGAAACAATTTTGTCAACGGTAGTAATAAAGCATATGTATCATGTAAATTATATCTTATAAGTTGCAAGCCTCATGCATAGTATACTAATAGTGCCCGCACCTTGTCCTAATTAGCTTGTACTACCGGATCATCACAATGCACATGTTTTAACCAAGTGTCACAAAGGGGTACCTCTATGCCGCCTGTACAAAGGTCTAAGGAGAAAGCTCGCATTGGATTTCTCGCTATTGATTATTCTTCAACTTAGACATCCATACCGGGACAACATAGACAACAGATAATGGACTCCTCTTTTATGCATAAGCATGTAACAACAATTAATAATTTTCTCATTTGAGATTGAGGATATTTGTCCAAAACTGAAACTTCCACCATGGATCATGGCTTTAGTTAGCGGCCCAATGTTCTTCTCTAACAATATGCATGCTTAACCATAAGGTGGTAGATCGCTCTTACTTCAGACAAGACGAACATGCATAGCAACTCACATGAAATTCAACAATGAATAGTTGATGGCGTCCCCAGTGAACATGGTTATCGCACAACAAGCAACTTAATAAGAGATAAAGTGCATAATTACATATTCAATACCACAATAGTTTTTAATCTATTTGTCCCATGAGCTATGTATTGCAAAGGTGAATGATGGAATTTTAAAGGTAGCACTCAAGCAATTTACTTTGGAATGGCGGAAAATACCATGTAGTAGGTAGGTATGGTGGACACAAATGGCATAGTGGTTGGCTCAAGTATTTTGGATGCATGAGAAGTATTCCCTCTCGATACAAGGTTTAGGCTAGCAAGGCTTATTTGAAACAAACACAAGGATGAACCGGTGCAGCAAAACTCACATAAAAGACATATTGAAAACATTATAAGACTCTACACCGTCTTCCTTGTTGTTCAAACTCAATACTAGAAATTATCTAGACCTTAGAGAAACCAAATATGCAAACCAAATTTTAGCATGCTCTATGTATTTCTTCATTAATGGGTGCAAAGCATATGATGCAAGAGCTTAAACATGAGCACAACAATTGCCAAGTATCACATTACCCAAGACATTTATAGCAATTACTACATGTATCATTTTCCAATTCCAACCATATAACAATTTAACGAAGAAGAAACTTCGCCATGAATACTATGAGTAGAAACTAAGGACATACTTGTCCATATGCTACAGCGGAGCGTGTCTCTCTCCCATAAAGTGAATTCTAGGATCCATTTTATTCAAACAAAACAAAAAACAAAAATCAAACCGACGCTCCAAGCAAAGCACATAAGATGTGATGGAATAAAAATATAGTTTCAGGGGAGGAACCTGATGATGTTGTCGATGAAGAAGGGGATGCCTTGGGCATCCCCAAGCTTAGACGCTTGAGTCTTCTTAGAATATGCAGGGGTGAACCACCGGGGCATTCCCAAGCTTAGAGCTTTCACTCTCCTTGATCATGTTGCATCATACTCCTCTCTTGATCCTTGAAAACTTCCTCCACACCAAACTCGAAACAACTCATTAGAGGGTTAGTGCACCATAAAAATTAACATATTCAGAGGTGACACAATCATTCTTAACACTTCTGGACATTGCATAAAGCTACTGGACATTAATGGATCAAAGAAATTCATCCATCATAGCAAAAGAGGCAATGCGAAATAAAAGGCAGAATCTGTCAAAACAGAACAGTTCGTATTGACGAATTTTAAAATGGCACCAGACTTGCTCAAATGAAAATGCTCAAATTGAATGAAAGTTGCGTACATATCTGAGGATCACTCACGTAAATTGGCTTAATTTTCTGAGTTACCTACAGGGGAAAACAGCCCAGATTCGTGACAGCAAAGAAATCTGTTTCTGCGCAGTAATCCAAATCTAGTATGAACTTTTCTATCAACGGCTTAACTTGGCACAATAAAACACTAAACTAAGATAAGGAGAGGTTGCTACAGTAGTAAACAACTTCCAAGACACAAAATAAAAACAAAGTACTGTAGGTAAAAACATGGGTTGTCTCCCATAAGCGCTTTTCTTTAACGCCTTTCAGCTAGGCGCAGAAAGTGTGTATCAAGTATTATCAAGAGATGGTGTATCGTTATCACAAGCTCCCCCATCCGTGGTGGTACTAAGGGCTTTATCAATTTTAGGCCTATAGTAATATTTCTTTGGTTTAGGCACTTTAGAGACATACATAAACTTTTGCTCCTTACCCACATAAGCTTTCTCCTTATATTTAAGAGAAGAAAATGTTGAACCCAAGGTTCCCATAGCTTTTTCAAGTTCGTCAATCCTATTAATTTGATCATCATGGACAACACAAGTTCCTAGGACACTAATTCTTTCATCAATTCCTCCTAAGGATTTATCAAGTTCATCAGTTTTATCAAGTAACATTTCCAATTTAGTTTCAACACTTGGAAATTTTTTCTCTATGGTTTCCAATTTTTTCATAACATCTTCAAGAGAGATTTCAGTTTTAACTTTATCAACAGGGGGTATTCCAAATAGACTCTCAATAATGCAGCTAGCTTCTAATGCAGGAGTACTTAAGAAGTTACCTCCTGTGAGACAATCAAGAACATACCTATTCCAGCTAGAGATACCAACATAAAAATTCCTGAGTAAAATAGTAGTGGAGTGTTTCTTAGTGCACCTATTATGGGCATTACTAATTCTATACCAAGCATCTCTTAAACATTCTCCCCCTTGTTGCTTAAACGTACGAACTTCAACTTCAGGATTACTCATCTTAGTAGTAGTAAATAAAGCAAACTAGATAAAGTAAATGCAAGTAACTATTTTTTTTTTTGTATTTTTGATATAGCAAACAAGATAGCAAATAAAGTAAAACTAGCAACTAATTTTTTTTGTATTTTGATTTAGTGCAGCAAACAAAGTAGTAAATAAAACTAAGCAAGACAAAAACAAAGTAAAGAGATTGAGAAGTGGAGACTCCCCTTGCAGCGTGTCTTGATCTCCCCGGCAACGGCGCCAGAAAAAGAGCTTGATGGCGTGTAACTCACACGTTCGTTGGGAACCCCAAGAGGAAGGTATGATGCGCACAGCAGCAAGTTTTCCCTCAGAAAGAAACCAAGGTTTATCGAACCAGGAGGAGCCAAGAAGCACGTTGAAGGTTGATGGCGGCGGGATGTAGTGCGGCGCAACACCAGGGATTCCGGCGCCAACGTGGAACCTGCACAACACAACCAAAGTACTTTGCCCCAACGAAACAGTGAGGTTGTCAATCTCACCGGCTTGCTGTAACAAAGGATTAACCGTATTGTGTGGAAGATGATTGTTTGCGTAAAACGCAGAACAAAGATTGCAAGAGATTGTATTTCAGTATAGAGAATTGGACCGGGGTCCACAGTTCACTAGAGGTGTCTCTCCCATAAGACAAACATCATGTTGGGTGAACAAATTACAGTTGGGCAATTGACAAATAAAGAGGGCATGACCATGCACATACATATTATGATGAGTATAGTGAGATTTAATTGGGCATTACGGCAAAGTACATAGACCGCCATCCAGCATGCATCTATGCCTAAAAAGTCCACCTTCAGGTTATCATCCGAACCCCCTCCAGTATTAAGTTGCTAACAACAGACAATTGCATTAAGTATTGCGCGTAATGTAACTAGTGACTACATCCTTGAACATAGCACCAATGTTTTATCCCTAGTGGCAACAGCACATCCGTAACCTTAGTGGTTCTTGTCACTCCTCCAGATTCACGGAGACATGAACCCACTATCGAGCATAAATACTCCCTCTTGGAGTTACTAGCATCAACTTGGCCAGAGCATCTACTAATAACGGAGAGCATGCAAGATCATAAACAACACATAGACATAACATTGATAATCAACATAACAAGTATTCTCTATTCATCGGATCCCAACAAACGCAACATATAGAATTACAGATAGATGATCTTGATCATGTTAGGCAGCTCACAAGATCCGACAATGATAGCACAATGGGGAGAAGACAACCATCTAGCTACTGCTATGGACCCATAGTCCAGGGGTAGACTACTCACACATCACTCCGGAGGCGACCATGGCGGCGTAGAGTCCTCCGGGAGATGATTCCCCTCTCCAGCAGGGTGCCGGAGGCGATCTCCTGGATCCCCCGAGATGGGATCGGCGGCGGCGGCGTCTCTGGAAGGTTTTCCTTATCGTGGCTCTCGGTACTGGGGGTTTCGCAACGGAGGCTATTTGTAGGCGGAAGGGCAGGTCAAGAAGCGGCACGAGGGCCCCACACCACAGGGCCGCGCGGCAAAGGGGGGGGGGGGCCGCGCCGCCCTAGGGTGTGGCCCCCTCGTGGCCCCTCTTCGTCTCTCCTTCGGACTTCTGGAAGCTTCGTGGCAAAATAGGACCCTGGGCGTTGATTTCGTCCAATTCCGAGAATATTTTGTTACTAGGATTTCTGAAACCAAAAACAACAGAAAACAACAACTGGCACTTCGGCATCTTGTTAATAGGTTAGTTCCAGAAAATGCACGAATATGACATAAAGTGTGCATAAAACATGTAGATAACATCAATAATGTGGCATGGAACATAAGAAATTATCGATACGTCGGAGACGTATCAATAGCTAGCAAACGAGAGGCGATGAGACCTCCACAAATTCCTCCTTTATCACGGTTAGTAGCAAGCCTAAAAGCTATCAAAGCACCCAAATTATAAGTTCTATCACGTTGCAATGCAGCAGCTAGGAAAACCAAATCATGGATGGATAACTTATTTGCATTCTTTCTAGCAAGTACGCACTTGGTGATAAAGTAAGCAAACTAGCGAATAGCTGGGAGTTGAATACTACGAATTTTACCACTCTCATCTGAGAAGCTTCTCCCTTGACAGATCATCTTGTATAGACTCAAGAGTTTCTGCGACAGTCCCCTAACCTTCTCACATAATCCCCATTGTGGCACTCTAATAGTTGCACAAAAATCATCAAAGGGCAAGTTGATAGTTTTATTATAGATTTTATATCGAACCATGGGGTTAGGTTGGGACCAATGGAATTCAAAATCCTGCACCACTGACATGGTTAGTTTTGCATATTGGTAAGGTTCACCAACAACAAAACCTTCCAACCCTGCATTAGAAATCAGATTTTGAACATCCTGCAAGATTCCTGCACTCCTCATGAAATCGGTGCATGGGTAGTAGGAGGGGTATACTCCCTCTTCGCGGTGGACTCTCATAACTTCATGCACCTCCAATTCATGTTGGTTGAGTTGGTGTCTATTCCACTCCATTTTCTGAAATTTTTCAACAATCATTATAAAAGTTAATTTTGAGACATATAAATGAGGGAAACTACTATAGGAACTTGGTAAAGTACTAAACATGCATCAAAACTAATTTTTACAATTTAGAACAAGCATGCAAGCTCACTTAACATGTCACCTACAGCAGCAAAATACTCAAGATATACTCAACCAAACAAAATTCTATTTGGATAATCGGAGGAGTCACATACCGGAGAGCAAATGTGCCAAATTTCAGACATAAATCTTGGCTGAGCAAAGAGATCGAAAAATCCCGAGTTCTTGGGCGAAAACGTGAGTGAGAGAAAACTGGTACGACTTTTTTCGGGAGAGAGAGTAGAATGAGTGGAAGGGATGACTAAGTGGGGCCAGGAGGGGCCCTCACCACAGGGTGGCGCGCCCCCCTTGCTGGCCGCGCCGGCACATGGGGTGCGGCCCTGGGTTGCCCCACTGGTCAGCCCCAGGCACTCCCAGGTTGCATTTTGAAAAATAGGACCAACGGTATAATTTTTGTAAATTTTTGAAAACTTTGAAAAATGCATATTTCTGGGTGTTAAAGTAACTATTACAGGGCAGAAAAAGATTTTCAAACCTCTAAACAACTAAAGCATCTTGCAAAACAAGTAGTACTACAGAAAGTAAAACAAGTGTGGAGAAAGAAAGAAATGTTGTTTAGCTCTTCTATGTATATAAAATGTACTTGTTAACAAGGTTGATCAAGTCTTGCCACCAAATAAATTTTACATGACATAAGAAGAAATAAACCTCAAATCAATCATGTTACCTTGTATTGTATTGATATGGATCCAATCATAATATTTTGATATCCTTGTTTAGGCTCATATATAGGACAATCAATAACTCCCACTTTGATAGTTCTCAAATTAGAAATTGTATTAACTCCATATACTTTATCAATCCTCTTGGGAAAATAAACAGTATGCTCCTTGTCATCAACATTGAAAGTAACTTTTCCTTTATTGCAATCAATAACAGCCCCTGCAGTGTTAAGAAAAGGTCTTCTAAGAATAATAGACATATTATCATCTTCAGACATTTCCAACACAACAAAATCAATTAATATTAAGCAATTATTAGTAACTTGAACAGGAACATCCTCACATATACCAACAGGAATAGCAGTGGATTTATCAGCCATTTGCAAAGATATATCAGTTGGTATCTGATGTCTACTCATGCTTCTTTTCCTGTAGACAGTGTTGGGCCTCCAAGAGCAGAGGTTTGTAGAACAACAGCAAGTTTCCCTTAAGTGAATCACCCAAGATTTATCGAACTCATGGAGGAAGAGGTCAAAGATATCCCTCTCAAGCAACCCTGCAATCACGATACAAGAAGTCTCTTGTGTCCCCAACACATCTAATACACTTTTCAGATGTATAGGTGCACTAGTTCGGCGAAGAGATAGTGAAATACAAGTAATATGGATGTATATGAGCGGTAATAGCAATCTGAAATAAATATGGCAGCGAGTAAACATGCAACAGAACAGTAAACAAACGGAGATACGATGTTCGGAAACAAGGCCTAGGGATCCTACTTTCATTAGTGGACACTCTCAACATTGATCACATAATAAAACCACTCTACACTCTCTTGTTGGATGACAAACACCATTAATTGTGTAGGGCTACAAGAGCACCTCAATGCCGGAGTTAACAAGCTCCACAACTTTCGATGTTCATATTTAAGTAACCTTAGAGTGCATGATAGACCAACGCAATTATATCGAGTACTAACATAGCATGCACACCATCACCGACAGGCTATGAAAGGGGGAATAGATCACATCAATACTATCATAGTAATAGTTAACTTCATAATCTACAAGAGATCACAATCATAGCTTATACCAAGTACTACATGATGCACACACTGTCAACATTACATCATGGAGGAGGAATAGACTACTTTAATAACATCACTAGAGTAGCACATAGATGATATTCAACTAGATCACAAAGAGAGAGATGAACCACATAGCTAATGTAGAGCCCTCAGCCTCAGGGGAGAACTACTCCCTCCTCATCATGGGAGACAACGATGGCGATGAAGATGGCGGTGGTGTCGATGGAGATGCCTTCCGGGGGCAATTCCCCGTCCCGGCGGCGTGCCGGAACAGAGACTTCTGTCCCCCGAATCTTGGCTTCGCGATGGCGGTGGCTCTGGAAGGTTTCTCGTACCGTGGCTTATTCCCCCCGAAGTTTTAGGTTATGACGACTTATATAGGCGAAGAAACGGAGTCGAAAGGGGTCTGGGGGAGCCACACAGCAGGGGGCGCCCCCCCTCTGGCCGCGCCGCCACCATGTGTGGGGGCCCTGGGCCTCCCCTCTGGTCCTTCTTCGGTGTTCTGGAAGCTTCGTGGAATTATAAGATCGTGGGCCTTAATTTCATCCAATTCCGAGAATATTTCCTGTGTCAGATTTCTGAAACCAAAAACAGCAGAAAATAGGAACTGGCACTTCGGCATCTCGTTAATAGGTTAGTTCCGGAAAATGCATCAAAACGATATAAAGTGTAAGTAAAACATGTAGGTATTGTCATAAAACTAGCATGGAACATCAGAAATTATAGATACGTTGGAGACATATCAGCATCCCCAAGCTTAGTTCCTACTCGCCCTCGAGTAGGTAAACGGTAAAAAGAATAATTTATGTAGTGACATGCTACTTAAATAATCTTGATCATACTATTGCAAAGCATATGAGATGAATGCAGTGATTCAAAGCAATGGTAAAGACAATGACTAAACAACTGAATCATATAGCAAAGACTTTTCATGAGTAGTACTTTCAAGACAAGCATCAATGAGACTTGCATAAGAGTTAACTCATAAAGCAATAAATTCAAAGTAAAGGCATCAAAGCAACACAAAGGAAGATATAAGTTTCAGCGGTTGCTTTCAACTTCAACATGTTTATCTCATGGATAATTGTCAACACAAAGTAATATGATGAATGCAAATAAGCAAGTATGTAAGAATCAATGCATAGTTAACACAAGTGTTTGCTTCTAATATGGAAGGAAGTAGGTAGACTTACTCAACATAAAAGTAAAAGAAAGGCCCTTTGCAGAGGGAAGCAGGGATAAAATCATGTGCTAGAGCTTTTCAAGTTTTGAAATCATAAAGAGAGCATAAAAGTAAAGTTTTGAGAGGTGTTTGTTGTTGTCAACGAATGGTAGTGGGCACTCTAACCCCCTTGCCAGACAGACTTTCAAAGAGCGGCTCCCATGAATTTTTTTATTTTTGGGTGACACTCCTTCCAACCTTTGCTTTCACAAACCATGGCTAACCGAATCCTCGGGTGCCTTCCAACAATCTCATACCATGAAGGAGTGTCTATTTATTTTAGTTTTATTTAGATGACACTCCTCCCCACCTTTGCTTTCTCAAGCCATGGCTAACAGAATCCTCGGGTGCCGTCCAACAATCACATATCATGGAGGAGTGTCTATTTGCAAAATTATGAAGGTTAATTAATTGGGGCTGGGAACTCCATTGCCAGCTCTTTTTGCAAAATTATTGGATAAGCGGATGAAGCCACTAGTCCATTGGTGAAAGTTGCCCAACAAGATTGAAAGATAAAACACCACATACTTCCTCATGAGCTATAAAACATTGACACAAATAAGAAGTAATAACTTTTGAATTGTTTAAAGGTAGCACACGAAGTATTTACTTGGAATGGCAGAAAATACCATGTAGTAGGTAGGTATGGTGGACACAAATGGCATAGTTTTTGGCTCAAGGATTTTGGATGCACGAGAAGTATTCCCTCTCCGTACAAGGCTTAGGCTAGCAAGGTTATTTGAAGCAAACACAAGTATGAACCGGTACAGCAAAACTTACATAAGAACATATTGCAAGCATTATAAGACTCTACACTGTCTTCCTTGTTGGTCAAACCCTCACTAGAAAATATCTAGACTTTAGAGAGACCAATCATGCAAACCAAATGTCAACAAGCTCTACAGTATTTCTTCACTAATAGGTGCAAAGTACATGATGCAAGAGCTTAAACATGAGCACAAAAATTGCCAAGTATCAAATTATTCAAGACATTATACCAATTACCACATGTAGCATTTTCTGTTTCCAACCATATAACAATTAACGAAGCAGTTTCAACCTTCGCCATGAACATTAAGAATAAAGCTAAGAACATATGTGTTCATATGCAACAGCGGAGCGTGTCTCTCTCCCACACAATAAATGCTAGGATCCAATTTTATTCAAACAAAACAAAAACAAGAACATACAGACGCTCCAAGTAAAGCACATAAGATGTGACGGAATAAAAATATAGTTTCACTAGAGGTGACCTGATAATTTGTCGATGAAGAAGGGGATGCCTTGGGCATCCCCAAGCTTATATGCTTGAGTCTTCTTGAAATATGCAGGGATGAACCACGGGGGCATCCCCAAGCTTAGAGTTTTCACTCTCCTTGATCATATTGTATCATCCTCCTCTCTTGATCCTTGAAAACTTCCTCCACGCCAAACTCAAAACAAACTCATTAGAGGGTTAATGCATAATCAAAAATTCACATGTTCAGAGGTGACATAATAATTCTTAACACTTCTGGACATTGCACAAAGCTACTGAAAGTTAATGGAATAAAGAAATCCATCAAACATAGCAAAACAGGCAATGCGAAATAAAAGGCAGAATCTATCAAAACAGAACAGTCCATAAAGACGAATTTTTCTGGGGCACTAAACTTGCTCAGATGAGAAAACTCAAAACTAATGAAAGTTGCGTACATATCTGAGGATCACTCACGTAAATTGGCAGATTTTTCTGAGTTACCTACAGAGATCCCTGCCCAAATTTGTGACAGACAGAAATCTGTTTCTGCGTAGTAATCCAAATCTAGTATCAACCTTGCTATCAAAGACTTTAGTTGGCACAACAATGCAATAAAATAAAGATAATGAGAGGTTGCTACAGTAGTAACAACTTCCAAGACTCAAATATAAAACAAAATTGTTGTAGTAAAATAAACACATGTGTTATCTCCCAAGAAGTGCTTTCTTTATAGCCATTGAGATGGGCTCAGTAAATTTAATGATGCACTCACAAGAAATAAGAGTTGAAGCAAAAGAGAGCATCAAAAAGCAAATTCAAAACAAATTTAAGCCTAACCCACTTCCTATGAAAAGGAATCTTGTAAATAAACAAATTCATGAAGCATAATGCAACAAGCATAGAAAGACTAGACAAGCGCAACTTCAAGATTTTCAGCAAAAAGAGAGGTGTTTTAGTAACATGAAAATCCCTACAACCATATTGTCCTCTCTCATAAAGATTTTCAGTAGCATCATGAACAAACTCAACAATATAACTATCAAATGAAACATTCTTATCATGAGCTACATGCATAAAATTATTACTACTCCCAACATAAGCATAGTCATTCTTATTAATTGTAGTGGGAGAAAATTCAACAAAGTAGCTATCATTATTATTCTCATCAAGTGCAGGAGGTATAGTATAATCTTAATAAAATTATCCTCCATAGTAGGCGGCACCAAAATACCACTATCATTATAATCATCATAAATAGGAGGCAAAGTATCTTCAAAGTAAATTTTCTCCTCCATGCTTGGGGGACTAAAAATATCATGCTCATCAAAACCAGCTTCCCCAAAGTTAGAATTTTCCATAGTATTAGCAACAATGGTGTTCAAAGCGTTCATACTAATATCATTGCTACTAGCATGCAAATAAGGTTCCATAGGTTTTTTAATTTTCGCATCAAACAATCCATGTCTTAACTCAAGAAATAGATTAAAAAGCTCACTGTTATTTTCCATTATGCCTAACTAGTGAAAAACAAGAAACAAAAAGATGCAATTGCAGGATATAAAGGAAATAGCTTCGAGCACTCACACACCGGCAACAATGCTAGGAAATAGCTTAGTAGTCGGAGGAGGTGAATACCTTTTACCTTACCTCCCCGGCAACGGCGCCAGAAAATAGCTTAGTTGCCGGGGACCGGAGTGTGAGTGCCTTTTACCTTACCTCCCCGGCAACGGCGCCAGAAAATATCTTAGTTGCCGGGGACCGGAGTGTGAGTGCCTCTTACCTTACCTCCCCGGCAACGGCGCCAGAAAATAGCTTGATGTCTACTCACGCTTCTTTTCCTGTAGACAGTGTTGGGCCTCCAAGAGTAGAGGTTTGTAGAACAGCAGCAAGTTTCCCTTAAGTGAGTCACCCAAGGTTTATCGAACTCAGGGAGGAAGAGGTCAAAGATATCCCTCTCAAGCAACCATGCAATCATGATACAAGAAGTCTCTTGTGTCCCCAACACACCTAATACACTTGTCAGATGTATAGGTGCACTAGTTCGGCGAAGAGATAGTGAAATACAAGTAATATGGATGTATATGAGCGGAAACAAGGCCTAGGGATCCTACTTTCACTAGTGGACACTCTCAACATTGATCACATAATAAAACCACTCTACACTCTCTTGTTGGATGACAAACACCATTAATTGTGTAGGGCTACAAGAGCACCTCAATGCCGGAGTTAACAAGCTCCACAACATTCGATGTTCATATTTAAGTAACCTTAGAGTGCATGATAGACCAACGCAATTATACCGAGTACTAACATAGCATGCACACTGTCACCGACAGGCTATGAAAGGGGGAATAGATCACATCAATACTATCATAGTAATAGTTAACTTCATAATCTACAAGAGATCACAATCATAGCTTATACCAAGTACTACATGATGCACACACTATCAACATTACACCATGGAGGAGGAATAGACTACTTTAATAACATCACTGGAGTAGCACATAGATGATATTCAACTAGATCACAAAGAGAGAGATGAACCACATAGCTACGGTAGAGCCCTCAGCCTCGGGGGAGAACTACTCCCTCCTCATCATGGGAGACAGCGATGTCGATGAAGATGGCGGTGGTGTCGATGGAGATGCCTTCCGGGGGCAATTCCCCGTCCCGGCGGCGTGCCGGAACAGAGACTTCTGTCCCCCGAATCTTGGCTTCGCGATGGCGGCGGCTCTGGAAGGTTTCTCGTACCGTGGCTTATTCCCCCCAAAGTTTTAGGTCACGACGACTTATATAGGCGAAGAAACGGAGTCGGAAGGGGTCTGGGGGAGCCACACAGCAGGGGGCGCGCCCCTCCTTTGGCCGTGCCGCCACCATGTGTGGGGGCCCTGGGCCTCCCCTCTGGTCCTTCTTCGGTGTTCTGGAAGCTTCGTGGAATTATAAGATCGTGGGCCTTAATTTCGTCCAATTCCGAGAATATTTCCTGTGTAAGATTTCTGAAACCAAAAACAGCAGAAAACATGAACTGGCACTTCGGCATCTCGTTAATAGGTTAGTTCCGGAAAATGCATCAAAACGATATAAAGTGTAAGTAAAACATGTAGGTATTGTCATAAAACTAGCATGGAACATCAGAAATTATAGATACGTTGGAGACGTATCAGTATCAACTTATCTAAATAAAGTCTCTTGTAAATAAAAAAGGCATAACACTAACTCCTGCTCCCAAATCACATAGAGCAGTTCTAACATAATTATTTTTGATGGAACAAGGGATAGTCGTATACCTGGTTCTCCCAGCTTCTTTGGAACTTTGCCATTGAAAGAGTAATTAGCAAGCATAGTGGAAATCTCCTCATTAGGAATTTTCCTTTTGTTAGAGACAATATCCTTCATATACTTTGAATAAGGAGGCAATTTAATAGCATCAGTCAAAGGGATTTGCAGGAACAAAGGTTTCATCCAATCACAAAATTTATTATAGTGTTCTTCCTCCTTTGAGTTTAGTTTCTTAGCAGGAAAAGGCATTTGCTTTTGAACCCAAGGTTCTCTTTCATTACCATGTTTCTTAGCAATAAAATCTTCTTTAGTATACTTTTTATTTTTAGCATGCTTTTCGGGTTCATCATCAACTTCTTCTTTATCAGAAGCATCATTCTTATCATTATCTTTATCATGTTCATTACCACTTTCAGTTTCAGCATCAGAAATAGAAATACTATTAGGATCATTAACATGCTCAGATGATTCTACAACAGTTTTATGTTTCTTCTTCTTTTTCTTAGAAGGAGCACTAGTTTCTCTAGTTTGTTGAGAATCTTGTTCAACTCTTTTGGAATGCCCCTCAGGATATAGAGGATCCTGAGTAGAAACACCACCTCTAGTTGTTACTTCATAAGCATGTTTTTCTTTAGAAGTATTTTTTAACAAGTCATTTTGCACTTTAGTGAGTTAATCAATTTGAGTTTGAACCATATGAAAATGTTTAACAAGCATCTTAACATCATTGGAGGTTCTCTCCACGATATCATGCAATTTACTAATAGCGTGAGAATTTTCCATTAAATGATTCTCTACTCTCATATTAAAATTATCTTGCTTAACAACATAATTATCAAACTCATCTAAACATTGATCAGGAGGTTTTGAGTAAGGAATATCTTCTTTACCAAAGCGTTGTAGAGAATGTACCTCAATCGTAGATGAAGGGGGAGTTATCTTACATAAGTCTTCTATGGGAGGTAAATTCTTCACATCTTAAAATTTAATACCTTTCTCCTTAAGAGATTTCTTAGCTTCCCTCATATCTTCATCATTTAATTTAATCACACCCCTCTTCTTCAATATTAGTGTTGGGGTTGGTTCAGGTGTAGTCCAATCATCATGATTTCGGCTTATTCTAGCCATTAATTCTTCAACTTCGTCTGGAGTTCTTTTCCTGAAAACACAACAAGCACAACTATCCAGGTATGCCCTAGACTCAATGGTTAGTCCACTATAAAATATATCAAGTAAGTCATGCTATTCCAAATCATGTCCAGGCCGAGCTCTAATAAGAGAGCAAAACCTTGCCCAAGCTTCAGGCAATTTCTCTCAATCTTCCTTGTCAAAACTATAAATTTTCTGCAAAGCAATATGTTGAGCACTAGCAGGAAAGTATTTTCGAAAGAAAACATCAAGCAAACCACTTGGACTATCAATAGAATCATGAGGCAAACTATTATACCAAGTTTTAGCATCATCCTTTAACGAGAAAGGAAAAATTTTAGCAACAAAATAAGTACGCTTCTTGGTATCATCAGAAAACAAGCTACTTAAAGTAGATAGCTCAATCATGTGTTCTACATCACTTTCCTTTTCCGTACCACAAAAAGGTGTTTTCTCAACAATAGATATATGAGATAGATCAATAGAAAAATTATAATCCTTATCCTTAATGTTTATAGGAGATGTGGCAAATTTAGGATCAGGAGACAATTTATATCTAACAGTATGTTGTGCAAGAAGCTTTTTAATGTTACTTGCATCAGTAGTAGCATTACATTTATAAATAAAATCATCATCAAGTTCCACATAATCTTCATCAAGATCATCACTAGAGTATTCAACAGACTCGGGTGAATTAACAGGTGTAACAGTATTTTCATTAGGAATTTCAGTATTTTCAATTTGTCTAGACCTAGCAATTGTAGCATCTAGAAAAGGACCTAACGAACCATCATCATCAAGCACAGTAGAAGCATCATTAAAATTATAAGAAGAATTTTCAGATTCAGCAGAAGTACCAGCTTGTGGTGGTGAAACAAGTTGACTTATCACAGACGGTGAATCAAGAGCAGCAGAGGTACTCAGAGTTGTACCTTTTCTTGTAGTGGATGGTAATATGGCGACTTTAGTATCGCGAGGTTTACCCATGATGGAGGATTTGCAGCGAACAATATCAATCCAAGTGAACTTGCAAATAAAGCTATGCTCCCCGGCAACGGCGCCAGAAAATAGTCTTGATGACCCACAAGTATAGGGGACCGCAACAGTCTTCGAGGGAATTAAAACCCAATTTATTGATTCGACACAAGGGGAGCCAAAGAATATTTGTAAGCCTTAACAACGGAGTTGTCAATTCAGCTGCGCCTGGAAACAGACTTGCTCGCAAGAGTTTATCAGTAGCAACAGTTTTATAGCAATAGCAGTAGTGAAATATAAGCAGCAGTGTAATAAAGATAGCAGTAGTGATTATAGTAAACAACAAGATTAAAATACTGTAGGCACGGGGATGGATGAACGGGCGCTGCATGGATAAGAGAACTCATGTAACAATCAAGGCAGGGCATTTGCAGATAGTAATAAAACAGTATGCAAGTACTAAACAACCATAGGCATGTGTTCCGTATATAGTCGTACGTGCTCGCAATGAGAAACTTGCACAACATCTTTTGTCCTACCAGCCGGTGGCAGCCGGGCCTCTAGGGAATCTACTGGTAATTAAGGTACTTCTTTTAATAGAGCACCGGAGCAAAGCATTAATACTCCGTGAACACATGTGATCCTCATATCACCGCCTTCCCCTCCGGTTGTCCCAATTTCTGTCACTTTGGGGCCTCGGGTTCCGGACAGCAATATGTGTATACAACTTGCATGTAAGATCATAAAGCAATGAATATCATCATGAATTGATAACATGTTCAGATCTGAAATCATGGCACTCGGGCCCTAGTGACAAGCATTAAGCATAACAAGTTGCAACAATATCATAAAAGTACCAACTACGGATACTAGGCACTATGCCCTAACAATCTTATGCTATTACATGAACAATCTCATCCAATCCCTACCATCCCCTTCAGCCTACAGCGGGGGAATTACTCACACATGGATGGGGGAAACATGGATGGTCGATGGAGAGGCGTCAATGGTGATGACGGCGATGATCTCCTCCAATTCCCCGTCCCGGCAGGGTGCCAGAATGGAGTTTCTGGTCCCGAAACGGAGTTTCGCGATGGCGGCAGAGTTCTGGATGTCTTCTGGCAATTTCGTCGAACCCCCTCACGTTTTTAGGTTAGAGGGCTTAAGTAGTCCAGAGGGGAGCGTCGGAGGCTGGCCGAGGCACCGCCACCATAGGCCGGCACGGCCCAGGGGCCCATCGCGCCGCCTTGTGGCGTGGGCGCCTCGTGGCCCCCCTCCGTCTCGTCTTCTGGCTCCGTCAATCTTCTATGAAAATAGGCCCATTGAGATTATTTCCGGGGATTTTGAAAGTTGAGTTTCTGCACAAAAATAGGACACCAGGGCAATTCTGCTGAAAACAGCGTTAGTCCGCGTTAGTTGTATCCAAAATACACAAATTAGAGGCAAAACAATATGAAAAGTGTTCGGGAAAGTAGATACATTTTGGACGTATCAGTATCATCAGAAAACAAGCTACTCAAAGTAGAAAGCTCAATCATGTGCTCTACAACACTTTCTTTTTCAGTACCACAAAAAGGTGTTCTCTCAACAATAGATATATGAGATAAATCAAGAGAAAAATCATAATCCTTATCCTTAATGTTTATAGGAGATGTGGCAAATTTAGGATCAGGAGACAGTTTATATCTAACAACACGTTGTGCAAGAAGCTTTTTAATATTACTTGCACCAGTAGTAGCATTACATTTATCAATAAAATCATCATCAAGTTCCACATAATCTTCATCAAGATCATCACTAGAGTGTTCAACAGACTCAGGTGAATTAACAGGTGTAACAGTATTTTCATTAGGAATTTCAGTATTTTCAATTTGTCTAGACCTAGCAATTGTAGCATCTAGAAAAGGACCTAATGAACCATTATCATCAAGCACAATAGAAGCATCATTAAAATTCTAAGAGGAATTTTCAGATTCAGCAGAAGTACCAACATGTGAAGCTTGTGGTGGTGAAACAAGTTGACTTATCACAGATGGTGAATCAAGAGCAGCAGAGGTACTCAGAGTTGTACCTTTTCTTGCAGTGGATGGTAATATGACGACTTTAGCATCGCGAGGTTTACCCATGATGGAGGATTTGCAGCGAACAATATCAATTCAGGTGAACTTGCAAATAAAACTATGCTCCCCGGCAACGGCGCCAGAAAATAGTCTTGATGACCCACAAGTATAGGGGATCGCAACAGTCTTCGAGGGAAGTAAAACCAAATTTATTGATTCGACACAAGGGGAGCCAAAGAATATTTGTAAGCCTTAACAGCGGAGTTGTCAATTTAGCTGCACCTGGAAACAGACTTGCTCGCAATAGTTTATCAGTAGCAACAGTTTTATAGTAGTAGCAGTAGTGAAATATAAGTAGCAGTGATTATAGTAAACAACAGGATTAAAATACTGTAGGCATAGGGATGGATGAACGGGCACTGCATGGATAAGATAACTCATGTAATAATCAAGATAAGGCATTTGCAGATAATAATAAAACAGTATCCAAGTACTAAATAACCATAGGCATGTGTTCCGTATATAGTCGTATGTGCTCGCAATGAGAAACTTGCACAACATCTTTTGTCCTACCAGCCGGTGGCAGCCGGGCTTCTAGGGAAACTACTGGTAATTAAGGTACTCCTTTTAATAATGTACCGGAGCAAAGCATTAACACTCCGTGAACACATGTGATCCTCATATCACAGCCTTCCCCTCCGGTTGTCCCAATTTCTGTCACTTTGGGGCCTCGGGTTCCGGACAACAATATGTGTATACAACTTGCAGGTAAGATCATAAAACAATGAATATCATCATGAATCAATAACATGTTCAGATCTGAAATCATGGCACTCGGGCCCTAGTGACAAGCATTAAGCATAACAAGTTGCAACAATATCATAAAAGTACCAACAACGGATACTAGGCACCATGCCCTAACAATCTTATGGCTATTACATGAACAATCTCATCCAATCCCTACCATCCCCTTCAGCCTACAGCGAGGGATTTACTCACACATGGATGGGGGAAGCATGGATGGTTGATGGAGAGGCGTCGGTGGCGATGATGGCGATGATCTTCTCCAATTCCCCGTCCCGGCAGGGTGCCAGAACGGAGTTTCTGATCCCAAGATTGGGTTTCGTGACGGCGGCGGAGTTCTGGATGTCTTCTGGAAAATTGGTCGAACCCCCGTGCGTTTTTAGGTCAAGGGCTTTAAGTTGTCCAGAGGGGAGCGTCGGGGGCTGGCCGAAGCGGCGCCACCAAAGGGCGGCGCGGCCCAGGGGCCCACCGCGCCGCCATGTGGTGTGCGCACCTCGTGGCACCACTCCGTCTCGTTTTCTGGCTCCGTAAACTTCTGTGAAAATAGGCCCATTGCAATTATTTCCGGGGATTTTCCTGAAAGTTGATTTTCAGCACAAAAATAAGACACCAGGACAATTCTACTGAAAACAACGTTAATCCGTGTTAGTTGTATCCAAAATACACAAATTAGAGGCAAAACAATAGCAAAAGTGTTCGGGAAAGTAGATACGTTTTGGACGTATCAGCAGCTCGCGCATCCGCAATACTGCGGTGCGCCAGGTCCCCGTGAATCTCAAGGAGAGAAAGGGCGTCGAGAAGACAATCCCCTTCAGGCCTTGCGAGTTCAAAGTCTTGAACCATCTTTCCTGTTGAAACGAATTTCGGGTGATGAGCAAATAAAGGAAGAGCTAATCTTTGAAGGAATTTGAAGAAAGGGATTAGTTAACTTACTGACAAAGCGCCGATTCTGCGACTCCAGGCGGCCAATGACATCTTCTTCGCGCGCAGTTTGTTGAGATATATTTTCACCTAAGGCAGTTTCAGCTTGATGGAGTCTCTTCCGAAGATCTCCAACAAAGGCAGCATCTTGCTCGGCCTTCTCGCGAGCTTTTTCACTCTTCTCAAGCTTGCTGGCGAGGTCATCGGCTCGTTTGTTAGCTTTGGCGAGAGCCTCTGGCAAAGGGAACATGGTAGAAGTGTTACAGCAAGATAGATCATTGCGTGAAAAATAAAGATAATAGAAAGGCCAACCTTTCAAATTGTAGATAGTATCCCGGTACCCAACAAATTGAGTACCGAGGCTGATGAACTGCTTCATAAGAGGCTGTCGGAGAACAAAAAAGATAAGTTTAAAAACAGAAACAAAAACGGAGAAAAACTCGACAGATGATAAAATAGTTGCAAATATACTTACGTCATCCAAAGAAGGAGTCGCCGAGCTCCCAGCCACGAGGCTCGTGTCTTTGCCAAGTTCAACTCTCGCTCTCTTCGGTGAAGGGGCTCGGGGGCTGATGGCAGGAGTCGACATTTCCAAAAAAAAATTGGGGAGCAGAAGTTTCCTCCGCTGCGCGACGAGTGTCCGAAAGAACCAAAGTTTGCGACGTGCTCGTGGGAGCAGTCACATTGGCAGTAGGCTCTTCTTCTTCTTCATCACTGTTGACAAAAAATAGTATGAGAAAAGGCACAATTAATATGCAAACAAGGAAAAGTAGGCAGGATAGCTTATGAGCTAATGAGGGCCTCCTCGTAAGGATTGAAGTTTTCCTCTTCCTCCTCGGGAGCAGGTTCTTCGGCAGGTGATTCGCCGGCTTTGGAGGTACCGGAGTCTTCGATATCACCCCTTTTCCTCTTGTTCTGGGGGGAAACAACGGAAGGGAGAGAATGTGCTGACTCGAAAGTCTCCGATTCAGTCTCTCTTTCAGAGGAACCCACGGATTTGTGAGATCCAGCGATTTCACTCTCAGGGCGAGAAGTACCCTGTGCATCATCATCAACGATGGTTCGATCATCGACCCCCCCACCCTCAGGTAAGGGAGGCAAAGAAGAAGTGACTTTGTGGTTCTGAAAAAGGAAAAACAATAACAAGACAGTTGAGGATGGAAGTCAGCAGCAAAATAACAAGATAACATTCGACGTTTGAATCCAAATCGAGAAAGCAGGGTAAGCAATATAGGAATCAAAAAACTCGAGAGGTAGGTTACTTACTTGGGGAAGAGCATGGGTACCAATGTATGGTTCCACGCGGCAGGAGGTTGGCACGGAGTCCTTTTTGCTCAATGACGAAACACGCCGAACAAGCTTCTCCAAATCTTTCACAAAGAGATCTTTGGATAGGCGGTCGACATCTTTCTTGCCAGCATATAGCCACATAGGGTTTTTGCGAGCCTGTAGAGGTTGTACCCTAATCCTAAGGAAATAGGCGGTGATCTGGATACCCAACAATTCCTTGCCTCGGGTATTCTGCAGCTCATGGATACGCTTCATGAGCCTCTGTCGCCATTTTCTCTTCTTCGGTGGCCTCTGCATCCCAGGATCGGTGGCGAAGGATTTTTGCGCTGCCGTCAAAAGGGGTGATGTTATATTCCACCGAGTCGGAGCACTCCTCGCGGACGTATAGCCATCTTCTGCGCCACCCTTGGACAGACTCAGGGAATTTGACGTCGAAATACTCGACGTCAGGGCGGACACAGATAACAACACTACCTATGTCGTAGGCAATGTTGTGGGAGCCATTGCGGTGAAGGTAAAAAATTTGTTTCCACATGGCCCAATTTGGTTGGGTCCCGAGAAAGCACTCACAAAGGGTAATGAAGATAGAAATATGGAGAATGGAATTGGGAGTCAGCTGGTGCAGCTGCAACCCATACACAAAGAGTAATCCACGAAGAAATTCATGGATAGGGGTGGAGAGACCGCGGATGAGGTGATCAACAAAGCTAACCCGATATTTGATGGGGGCGTCAGAAAGCTCTCCTCGCTGGGAAGATCAGCGCCTCCTTCTTCTTCATCAGGCCGAGTTTCTTCATCAGGTTCGCATCCTAATTTGAGATCTTGGATCTCTCCCACTCGGAAGCCCCCAGATCTTGCGCCGCCATATTTGCTTCGGGAATACTGTGCCTTGTGAGTCTCGCCAGCGGTGGCATCAATAATGGCGTGGGAGAGAGTAAGGATGTGGATGAGAGAAAGAGCTTTTGGTTGCAGTGGAAATTTTTGACAGAGAGGATATGAGCGCGGCGCAGCGAAGAGGATAGCAGGAGGAAGAAGACAATTATTTATAGCAAGCCAAGCGAAACGCTGCGCCGTTGGATGGTGTGAGAATGGATTTGATGCTCTACACATGGTTCCAGGGGTAAAAGCGTATTTTTACTTTGAGGGGACTAGACAGGCGCTACAACGCGCGTGCCAAAAAAGCGGAGGATGTGTGTCCCCCACTTGCGTAACGTGTCAAAAATCGCAGACTTTTGGCCCTACAGGTCAGTGACAGGACAGGACTCGCGTTTTCCCAATACAGTGATCGTGGCTATCTACAGCACTGATGTCATTCCAAAAGAAAAACTTCGATTGCGGTGTTATGAGGATTGGCGACAGAGCAGGATTAGTGATAATTTCGGGAGCCTTTGATCAAATACAAGTTTTTGCTCAAATGCTCGGGGGCTACTTTTATAAAGAGTTTGATGAAGACGTGATTCAAAAGAGACAAGATAATTGAGCCTACAGCCAAGTATGAATACTCGACTGTAGCCTCGGGGGCTACTCCCATCGGGAGCGCTGGTCGCGCACCCGATAAAGATGACTTTACTGAGAAAGATTAAAAATATAGCGAGAGATTTACTAAATAGGTGAGCCTACAACCAAGTACAAGCACTTGGCTGTAGCCTCGGGGGCTACTCCCATCGGGAATGCTGGTCGCATACCCGATGAAATGTGTAACTTTACGAGGAGCATATTTCGAGTTATCTTAAAACTCTTCATATACTCCCACCGGGAGGGCAAGATAAACAATATAAGTCATCCGTTGACTCAGATAAATGTTCTATTCCATCAGCCGAAAAAGGTACTCGACAATATATTCTCAGAGCGCCTCAGTCGTGATTTAAATCTCTGAATGCCGCAGAACGATGCGAAGGTAAGACCCCGGGAACCGTCCTGTGCGGTGTGGCACCGCCTCTGAATGCGAGTCGCTACTTTTTCCGTATCAACAGATGCGAAGAAATATCCTAACAGACGCGTTAGGTACCCGATATAACATAACTGGAATTCGGCATCTGGTAAGACCTTAAGCGGCACATGTCGAATTACGCCAGTATCCCGAGGTCATGTCCAGGGACGTGATCTTGAAGTAGGTTTTTGCGGGATTGCCACAAGAGCAGTTAACTGGTACCTGATCCGTGATGTCTACGCACGCTTCTATTCATGTAGACATTGTTGGGCCTTCAAGAGCAGAGGTTTGTAGAATAGCAGCAAGTTTCCCTTAAGTGAATCACCCAAGGTTTATCGAACTCAGGGAGGTAGAGGTCAAAGATATCCCTCTCAAGCAACCCCGCAGTTAAGATACAAGAAGTCTCTTGTGTCCCCAACACACCTAATACACTTGTCAGATGTATAGGTGCACTAGTTCGGCGAAGAGATAGTAAAATACAAGTAATATGGATGATTGTAAGTAGTAATTGTAATCTGAAATAAAAATGGCAGCAAGCAAACATGTAGCAGAACTTGTTGGAAACGGTGTTTCAATGCTTAGAAATAAGGCCTAGGGATCGTACTTTCACTAGTGGACACTCTCAACAATGATCACATAACTGAATAAATAAATGCTACTCTTAACACTCTCTTGTTGGATAACAAACACCATTCATTGTGTAGGGCTACAAAGCACACCTCAAGCCGGAGTAAACAAGCTCCACAACGTCCGGAGTTCATATTAAAGTAACCTCTAGAGTGCATAATAGACCGTTGCAATTTAGATCGAGTACTAACATAGCATACACACTGTCACCAATAGCTATGAAAGGGGGAATAGATCACATCAATACTATCATAGTAATAGTTAACTTCATAATCTACAAGAGATTACAATCATAACCTACGCCAAGTACTACATGATGCACACACTGTCAACTTTACATCATGGAGGAGGAATAGACTACTTTAATAACATCACAAGAGTAGCACATAGATTAATAGTGATACAAAGCTCATGATCACATAAAGATCACACCATGGGAGAGAGAGATGAACCACATAGCTACCGGTAGAGCCCTTAGCCTCGGGGGAGAACTACTCCCTCCTCATCATGGGAGACAGCAATGGCGATGAAGATGGCGATGGAGTCGATGGAGATGGCTCCGGGGGCAATTCCCCGTCCCGGCGGCGTGCCGGAACAGAGATTCTGTCCCCCGAAACTTGTCTTCGCGATGGCGGCGGCTACGGAACTATTCGTGGAATATCGTCGGTTGTTTTAGGGTTTTCCCATCTGGAGGATTATATAGGCGAAAGGGCGGCGTCGGAGGGGTCCCGAGGGGCCCACCCCATAGGGCGGCGTGCCCCCCTTCTTGGTCGCCCCAGCATATGGTGTGGAGGCCGTGGGCCTCCCCCTGGCTTGCACTTCTAGCTCCGTGTGTCCCTCGGAAAAATAGGAGGTTTGGCTTTTGTTTCGTCCAATTCCAAGAATATTTCCTGTGTAGAATTTCTGAAATTAAAAATAGCAGAAAAGAGGAACTGGCGCTTCGGCATCTTGTTAATAGGTTAGTGTCGGAAAATGCATCAAAATGATATAAAGTATGAATAAAACATGTAGGTATTGTCATAAAACTAGCATGGAACATAAGAAATTATAGATACGTTTGAGACGTATCAAGCATCCCCAAGCTTAGTTCCTACTCGCCCTCGAGTAGATAAACGATAACAAGGATAATTTCTGAAGTGACATGCTACTATCATAATCTTGATCAATACTATTGTAAAGCATATGAGATGAATGAAGTGATTCAAAGCAATGGTAAAGACAATGACTAAACAACTAAATCATATAGCAAAGAATTTTCATGAATAGTACTTTCAAGACAATCATCAACAAGTCTTGCATAAGAGTTAACTCATAAAGCAATAGATTCTTAATAGAAGGTTTTGAAGCAATACAAAGGAAGAATTAAGTTTCAGCAGTTGCTTTCAACTTTCAACATGTATATCTCATGGATAATTGTCAACACAAAGTAATATGATGAGTGCAAATAAGCAAGTATGTAAGAATCAATGCACACAGTTGACACAAGTGTTTGCTTCTAAGATAGAAAGAAGTAGGTAAACTGACTCAACATAAAGTAAAAGAAAGGCCCTTCGCAGAGGGAAGCAGAGATTAAATCATGTGCTAGAGCTTTTCAAGTTTTGAAATCATATAGAGAGCATAAAAGTAAAGTTTTGAGAGGTGTTTGTTGTTGTCAACGAATGGTAGTGGGCACTCTAACCCCCTTGTCAAACAGACTTTCAAAGAGCGGCTCCCATGAAGGACGTTATCATCCCTCTTCTCTTTTGTTTACACATGTACTTTAGTTTTATTTATAGATGACACTCCTCCCAACCTTTTGCTTTCACAAGCCATGGCTAACCGAATCCTCGGGTGCCTTCCAACATGTCACATACCATGGAGGAGTGTCTATTTGCAGAATTAAGCTGCTTACTGATGAATCAGGGCAAAACATGTGAAGAGAATTATTAATGAAAGTTAATTAATTGGGGCTAGGAACCCCGTTGCCAGCTCTTTTTGCAAAATTATTGGATAAGCGGATGAAGCCACTAGTCCATTGGTGAAAGTCTGCCCAACAAGATTGAAAGATAAAACACCACATACTTCCTCATGAGCTATAAAACATTGACACAAATAGGAGTAATAAAGTTTTGAATTGTTTAAAGGTAGCACATGAAGTATTTACTTGGAATGGCAGAAAAATACCACATAGTAGGTAGTTATGGTGGACACAAATGGCATAAGTTTTGGCTCAAGGTTTTGGATGCACGAGAAGCATTCTCTCTCAGTACAAGGCTTTGGCTAGCAAGGTTGTTTGAAGCAAACACAAGTATGAACCGGTACAACAAAACTTACATAAGAACATATTGCAAGCATTATAAGACTCTACACTGTCTTCCTTGTTGTTCAAACACTTTTACCAGAAAATATCTATACTTTAGAGAGACCAATCATGCAAACCAAATTTCAACAAGCTCTACGGTAATTCACCACTAATAGGTTCAAACTACATGATGCAAGAGCTTAAACATGATCTATTTGAGAGCTCAAAACAATTGCCAAGTATCAAATTATTCAATACCATATACCAATTACCACATGAAGCATTTTCTGTTTCCAACCAAATCGCAATAAATGCAGTAGCTTTTAACTTTTGCCATGAACATTAAAAGTAAAGCTAAGAACACCAGTGTTCATATAAACAAGCGGAGCGTGTCTCTCTCCCACACAAGGAATGCTAGGATCCAAATTTATTCAAACACAAACAAAAATAAAAAAATAAATACGCTCCAAGTAAAGCACATAAGATATGACGGAATAAAAATATAGTTTCAGTAGAGGTGACCTGATAAGTTGTCGATGAAGAAGGGGATGCCTTGGGCATCCCCAAGCTTAGATGCTCGAGTCTTCTTGAAATATGCAGGGATGATCCACTGGGGCATCCCCAAGCTTAGACTTTTCACTCTTCTTGATCGTATTATATCATCCTCCTCTCTTGATCCTTGAAAACTTCCTCCACACCAAACTCAAAACAATTTCATTAGAGGGTTAGTGCATAATAAAAAATTCACATGTTCAGAGAGGACACAATCATTCCCAACACTTCTGGACATTACCCAAAGCTACTAAAAGTTAATGGAGCAAAGAAATCCACTCAACACAGTAAAAGAGGCAATGTGAAATAAAAGGCAGAATCTGTCAAAACAGAACAGTCCGTAAAGACGAATTTTTTCGAGGCACTTAACTTGCTCAGATGAAAAAGCTCAAATTGAATGAAAGTTGTGTACATATCTGAGGATTACGCATGAATTTTTGCAGATTTTTTAGACACTCCTACAGAGAGATCAACTCAAATTCGTGACAGCTAAAAATCTGTTTCTGCGCAGAAATCCAAATCTAGTATCAACCTTCTATCAAAGACTTTACTTGGCACAATAATGCAATAAAATAAAGATAAGGAGAGGTTGCTACAGTAGTAACAACTTCCAAGACACAACAAAATAGTAGCAAAATAAAAACATGGGTTATCTCCCAAGAAGTGCTTTCTTTATAGCCATTAAGATGGGCTCAGTAAATTTAATGATGCACTCGCAAGAAATAAGAGTTGAAGCAAAAGAGAGCATCAAAAGTAAATAAGATACACTTTTAAGTCTAACCCACTTCCTATGAAAAGGAATATTGTAAATAAGCAAGTCATGTAAGCATAATGCAACAAGCATAGAAAGGCAACGCAAGCGCAACTTCAAGATTCTCAACATAAAGAAGGGAAACTTAATATTATTAAGATGCATATAACCATGTTTCCCTCTCTCATAATAACTTTCAGTAGCATCATGAACAAACTCAACAATATAACTATCACATAAAGCATTCTTATTCACATGCATTAAATTATCATTACTCTCCACATAAGCATAATCAATTTTATTAGTAATAGTGGGAGTAAAACTATCACAACCATCATTGTAATCATCATAAATTGCAGGCATGGTATAATCATAATAAACTTTATCCTCCATAGTAGGTGGCACCAAAATACCACTATCATTATAATCATCATAAATGGGAGGCAAAGTATCATCAAAGTAAATTTTGTCCTCCATTCTTGGGGGACCAAAAATATCACAACCAGCTTCCCCAAGCTTAAATTCTTCCATAGCATTATCAATAATAGTGTTCAAAGAGTTCATGCTAATAACATTGCTACAACTATTTTGCAAACAAAGTTCCATGGGTTTTTTTAATTCTCTCTTCAAACACATCATGTCCTAATTCAATATAAAGTTCACAAAGATCTCTAATTTTGTTGTTGTTTTCCATTAAGCCTAACTACTGAAAATAAAAACAAGAAACAAAAAGATATAATTGCAGGATCTAAAGGAAATAGCTTCGAGCACTCACACACCGGCAACAGTGCTAGGAAATAGCTTAGTAGTCGGAGGATGTGAATACCTTTTACCTCACCTCCCCGGCAACGGCGCCAGAAAATAGCTTGATGTGTACGCACGCTTCTATTCCTGTAGACAGTGTTTGTCAACACCCGGATTTTTAAGTCCGAATGCCTATTATGTCATACATCGCAATCCCAGGAATACTGTTGTTGCGAGGCATAATAGTTAAGTATCACAGTCATCATTCATTACAAACCATAAGTCTTACAAATTGGGAATCACATGATCCATATTACACGAATAGTTGATCTATCGATCAACGAACAAACACAAGTTCATAGTTCAATATAGCGGAAGCGTAAGATACAAGGACTCTCTAGTCCACAGGCCAACGCTTGACATCGGAAGGCGCTTAGTTGTCGTAGGCGTCCTGCTGGTCATCTCCTTGTTCATCTTCATACTCTGGCCATTTGAATAGCCAGGGACAAAGCCGTGAGTACTTTAAGTACTCGCAAACTAATACTAATGTAAGTGCTAGACATTCTAGTATGGTTTGCTAAGCTCTAGTTTATTTGCATAAAGCTAGTTTTAGTTCACAAAATTTTGAGAAAAGCTTATTCAAGTGCTAACTAACTCAAGTGGGAACATTAGTGTCATTCCCACCATTCAAGTGGTGATTTCAATTCAATTCACCACAAGTCATTTCACCATCATCTTTCAACATCATTTTCAAAGATATGACATCGGAAACTGTATGGCCTTTCCAACCGTCCGTAACCGTGGACGCGGCTATTCGAATAGGTTTACACTCTGCAGAGGTTGCACACTTGTGCCACAACATTTGATTTCATCCGTCGGGATTACCCCGAATCATCGTAACACAGTACGCGGATCATCAACCATAACCTTTCACTTACAAATCCTAGTATGAGCACCTCTCCCCATGAGCTTGTCCTCCCAGTGAAGACCAACTGTCAACCTGGGAACTGCACAGGGCTTGGCCGTACAATTCATCTCAATTTCACATCATTTCTCAACAACGGAGGCAGCTTCAAGCGTAACCCCTATGACGTGTGTTCAGAGGGAACCCATACTAAGATGCATAAACTTCCAGTTAAGCCCTACCCATAATCAGGTATTGTGGGGGTACTTAATAATTGGAAAGGTATCGCATTCAAACCAACATCATTGTTTATCAAAAATCACCATCTTCTCTTGGTCATATTCACCTTCAAAAATCATTCAATGGAATGCATCTTCATTCCAAGGTTTCAAAATTCATTTCAAATTCACATTGTTCCCATCTAGAGTAGTCAAGTTTTATTTCATTAGCACTAGCTCTAAATCATGAGGGGTGCTATCTTGCTTTGCTTGGAAGAGACTAACTTCACTACTCTAGTAACCAACTTGTACTTTGACCAAAGTTAACTATAAAAGTAACTCATTGAGAAAACAAGTAAAAACTTGTAAGGTAAAAACTTGGGATAGGCTTATGTAAGATAAGATAAGAATCATGGTGCCTTTCCCCAAGGGGGCTTTGCACTTTGCAAGAATATTAGCTTGCCTTGGTAGTTCTCAAACTGTTCCTCCTCCTCCTCTTGATAGCAACCTTCTTCTTCGGCGTACTCTCCGGTGCTACCGTCTAAATTTGAATACGAGTATAATTACTCACTAATTCAATGGCTATTCCATACATCACATATAACACACAAACTATTCTATGCACACAAATAAATTAACTAGGGTGCATGGGTTGTGTGGTTTAAATATAATTCACTTCTTTGTGTTTAATATGTAAATGATAGTTTTCATAGGGTTCTGGAGAAATAATTTCCTCTCATTGAAATCTTCTTAAGATTTAATTTCTCAAATAATCATATATGAACTCATATTGACCTAAGTCAAATGTTCATCATCATCATTTGGGAAAATGATTTAAATGAGGTAGATCACCTCATATCATTTAGTATCACTACATATGATTTAAATCTCAAGTAATTCATATAAGAGAGTTTGGGACCAGGGGTCCAAACATCCCATGAATTCATGTGAGACAAGTTTAAATGAAGTAAAAGACTCCACATAATTTACTTTAATAGTTTTGGACAATATCAACTAGTTAAACTAGTCAAATGATCCATTAATTAAACTAGGGCATGATCATGCAAAGTGACCACACCATTTTATTGCATAAACAATTAGTGTAAGTCAAATGTGAGCTATTAGAGTTGGAATTAACTTAATATCTATTTTGGTTGATTTTTAATAATTATTTGAATAGGGAAAAGTCCCTGCCTTGTTATTTTTCTCACATTAATTCTACAAAGAATCTGGTCATGGGACCAGTGGCATGTTGTAGATAATTTCTCTAGCTTTCCAACAATATAAAGTTCATCCAATTTGGTTTAGCCAATTTAAATCTATTGAATTTCAAAGTGGCAGCAGTATTGAAACTATTTGAAAATGTTTAAATAACATTTGAGCTGAAAGGGCCGGCGGGAAACACTACTGGGCCAAATTCAAACTGAACGGACCAAGCCAGCCCAGCCACGGTCCAGTGACGCGCGGTGCGCTGATAAAGGGTCCCGCATGTCAGCGGCTCATCTAACCCGAATCGGTAAGTTTCAATGTGGGGCATAGGATTAGAAATAGATCGAACGGCTCGAGTTCATCATCGTCCCCGGCGAGAGAGAAGTTCGCCGGCGGCTCAGGTAGGGGGTCGGAGGGCTAACTAGGGCTCCAGCGAGGGATGGCAGTATGCGTGGTGAAGTTGTGGTCGACGGCGGAGCTCCTGGTACCGACGGCTCCTCCTGGAACAGCTCCAATCGACGGCGGCGACCTCCGGGTACTGGCGCCGTCGATCTTCAAATTGGAGCAGCTCCGGCGATGATTTGATGGGTGGAGTGGTGGTTGAGAAGCAGTGAGAGGTGGGGAGTCTGGTGGTGTGCTCCGTTGCTTCCAGGGAACGTGCTATTTATAGGATTGAGAGAGGGTGGCGGGGCAGTGATGCGGGCGACCATGGCGCGGCTTCTCCGGCGAGCTATCGAGCTAGGCGAGGGCGCAGGTGTGTTCGTGGCGTCGCCACGGTCCTCTGGGTGGCGACAGCTTGGTCGGGGAGGGCCTGGTTGTGTCGCATTTCTTCCAGGTCTGTCGCGCCCGCGGCGGAGCAGGGTTTCCTTCTCCGGCGGCGGTGGGCGCGGGTCATGGTCTGGCGGGTGTCTGGCGGCGTCCAGGTGTCGTGGTGATGCTCAAGGCGTCGAGAGCGGGTCCAGGGCGAGAGCGAGGTGGCGGCACGGCACGTGTACTGAGCGCGTCCATGGCGTGCATGCGCGACGCGAGCGGCGTCCAGGGCGTGTGCTGGGCGCATGATCTCCGGCCGTTGTCGTCGTTCTCGTCGACCATGGCGGTGCTAGGGAGGGCTAGGCGATGCGGTGGCGCACGGTGGTGAAGTGGCCAGGGCAGGGGTGCAAGGGGAGAGAGGGGAGGTCGTCGGGCTCGGCGACATGGCAGGCATGGCCATGCCCTAGCTGCTCTCCTCCTCTCCTTAGCACTACTATGCACCACTTAGGGTTTGAGGGGACCAGGGGACACAATGGTGTAGGTTAGGGTAATTTAGGTGGTGTAGAATCACTATTTGCAATAGTTGCAAATAGTGCCCGATTTTGTAATTTGCAAAAATATCCAAATTTGAAATAATTCAAAAGGTGAATCTTTTTGAAATGTGAGTGTTGATATAAGTTGTATTTGACCAGAGATGGTTAGAGGTGGTGGTGGAAATTTAGAATTTCAAGAATTGGCAAAAATGGCTAAGTGGAGAATGTTACATATGTTAAAAAGTTGTGACTTTGGATGAGCCTTGCTCATGATCAAAGATGATTTTGGCATGGTGATCTTGACCAAAGTTGTTCACCTTGATGTTGACTTTGAAATGGTGCAAATAGTTAGCAAGATTTGGTTTGAGAAAATTGAATGGCAATGGCTCAAAGTGGTGATCAGACTATAATTGTCAATTTTGACCATTATCATATGTGAGCTAGTTTTGTGTTTGAATTTCATTTGAATTGTGATTCTTTGATTCCAAAAGTTGTAATAAGTGTTTAATAACATTATTCAACTATTGGTGAAGACCAAATAGGTCTAGGGTCAAAATTTATATAAATGCCATAGGGCATATGTGAGGGTTTTTAGGGTTTTTCATTTAGTGGAATTTCTCCCTCTTTGAGTTATTTGGTTGGTGATCTTAATATGATCACATTAGGGTTTTAGAGCATATCAAATACAAGTAATAGCAATCATCATGGCATATCAATCAAATGCACAAGTCCTATGCATGGTACTATATGCAAATTAAAAAGTTTTTGTTGGTTTGAAATTTTGCTTTCTGGAATTCTCTAACTTTCTTTTTATTGAAATTTGGGGTGTTACAAACCCTTCCCCCTTACAAAAGATCTCGTCCTGAGATCGAAAAGAAAGTTAGGTACTAAAGAGATCTGGGTACTCCTTCTTCATGAAGTCTTCGCGTTCCCATGTGGCTTCATCCTCGGTATGATTGCTCCATTGGATCTTCAGAAACTTGATGCTTCGGGTGCGGGTGGTTCGGTAAGCTTCCTCCAGGATGCGAATCGGCACTTCGCGGTACGTCAGATCCTTGTTGATATCCACCGATCGGTGATCGATGTTCTTGAACACTTCGGTCTTCTCCGGGACTTCAAGGCACTTCCGGAGGAGTGAGATGTGAAACACGTCGTGCACAGCCGACATTTCTTCTGGTAGCTCCAGTTGATAAGATACTTCACCTCGGCGGCTGAGGACTTTGAAAGGTCCGACATAGCGGGGTGCGAGCTTTCCTTTCAGTTGGAATCTCTGCATTCCTTTCAAGGGAGATACTTTGAGATAGACGAAGTCTCCGATCTCGAAGGTCATCTCCCGACGTCTCTTGTCGGCGTAGCTCTTCTGTCTCGATTGCGCCGTCTTGAGGTACTCTCGGATCTTGTGGACTTTCTCTTCGGCTTCACGAAGAACATCGGGGCCAAAAACTTGGCTCTCTCCGACTTCCGACTAGTTCCGGGGGGTACGGCATTTCCTTCCGTACAAGGCTTCAAAGGGGGCCATCTGTAGGCTGGCTTGATAGCTATTGTTGTAAGAGAATTCTGCGTAAGGTAGGCAGTCTTCCCACTTGGATCCGTATTCCAGTACGCATGCTCTCAGCATGTCTTCCAGTATCTGGTTGACTCTCTCAGTCTGTCCGTCGGTCTGAGGGTGATAGGCGGTGCTGAAATTTAGGCGGGTGCCTAGTCCTTCATGCACTTTTTGCCAGAACCTTGAGGTGAACTGTGATCCTCTATCTGACACTATCGATTTCGGGGTTCCGTGTAAGGCGACGATTCTGGAGATGTATAGTTCAGCTAGCTTTGGGCCTTGGTAAGTGGTTTTGACGGCGATGAAATGGGCGACTTTGGTCAATCTATCGACAACTACCCATATTGAATCATTGCCTTTGCTGGATTTGGGCAGTCCTGTGATAAAGTCCATTCCTACGGAGTCCCATTTCCATTCTGGAATCTGGAGGGGTTGTAAAAGTCCGGCGGGTTGTTGATGTTCTGCCTTGACTCTTTGACAGATGTCACACTTGGCGATATAGCTACCGATCTCTCTCTTCATTCCGTGCCACCAAAATTGTTCCTTCAGGTCTTGGTACATCTTGGTACCTCCGGGGTGGATTGAATAAAGGGTGTCATGGGCTTCTTGCAGGATGACCTGTTTCAAGTCAGAGTTCGATGGTACGCATAGACGTTCCTTGTACCAAAGAACTCCGGCTTCGTCTACGGTGAATCCGGGGGCTTTTCCTGCGGCTATCTGTTTCTTGATTCTGTCAATGCTAGCATTGTCTTTCTGGGCTTCCTTGATTTGACCAACCAAGGTGGGTTGCAGTTCTATGCTGGCTAGGAATCCTTCACTAATAAGTTCAAGTCTGAACTGTTCAAACTCTTGGTGCAAGCTGGGCTGTTCAGTTGCGAGCATGGAGTTCAACTGGCACGGCAGTCGACTCAAAGCATCCGCTACCACATTGGCCTTGCCGGGGTGGTAGTGAATCTCCATGTCGTAATCCTTGATCAATTCGATCCATCGGCGTTGTCTCATGTTCAGCTCCTTCTGGGTGAATATGTACTTGAGGCTTTTGTGGTCGGAGTAGATCTCGCATCGATTACCCATGAGGTAATGACGCCAAACTTTCAAGGCTAAGACCACGGCTGCAAGCTCGAGGTCATGGGTTGGGTAGTTCTGTTCATGTTGCTTGAGTTGTCTTGAAAGGTAGGATACAACCTTGCCTTCTTGCATAAGCACGCATCCAAGTCCAGTCTTGGAGGCGTCGCAATATACGTCAAAGGGCTTTGCGATATCTGGCATGATCAGGATTGGGGCTGTTGTCAGTCTACTCTTGAGCTGTTGAAAGCTCTCTTCGCATTTGTTGGTCCACTCAAACTTCCTGTCCTTTTTCAGCAGTTGGGTCATTGGTCGAGCGATGCTCGAAAAACCTTCTACAAATCTGCGGTAGTATCCGGCTAATCCAAGAAAAGCGCGGACCTCGGTTTGGGTGGTTGGGGCTTGCCATTCCATAACAGTTTTGATCTTGGCGGGATCTACGGCAATTCCTCCTGCAGACAAGATGTGTCCCAGGAATCCAACTTCTTCCAACCAAAACTCACACTTGCTGAACTTGGCATACAACTTGTGCTGTCTGAGGGTTTCTAGGACAATCTCCAAATGCTGTTCATGTTCCTCTTCGGACTTGGAGTAGACGAGGATGTCGTCGATGAACACAACGACAAACTTGTCCAAAAAGTTCATGAAGATCTTATTCATGAGATTCATGAAATAAGCGGGGGCATTGGTCATTCCAAATGACATGACGTTGTACTCATACAACCCATATCTGGTGGTAAAGGCAGTTTTTGGAATGTCGGTGGCTTGGATCTTTAGTTGATGATATCCAGTTCTAAGATCTATCTTGGAGAAAACTTTGGATCCGGTGAGTTGATCGAACAAGTCTTCTATCTTGGGTAGGGGGTATTTGTTTTTGATGGTGACATCGTTAAGCTTACGATAGTCCGTACATAAAGGATTTGCACCATCCTTCTTGTCCACAAACAAAACTGGTGATCTCCAGGGGGATGCACTAGGTCTAATCAGACCTTTGGCTAACATATCATCTATCTGCTTCTTCAGCTCCACAAGCTCGGTTGCGTTCATGCTGTAGGCTCTCTGGGCTATGGGTCCAGTTCCGGGGATTAACTCGATGATAAACTCGATATCCAGATCCGGGGGCATACCGGGTAGATCATCCGGAAACACATCAGGGTAGCGACAAACGACCCTGATTTGATCCAGAGTTGGCTTGGATACACTTTGGTTGCAGGTGAATTTTCTGGGTAGTTTTTCAGAGACGTGCTCTACTACGATACTGGTGCTGCTAGTCATGGTGATGGCTTTCTTGGCACAGTCTATCAATCCATTGTGTTTTGACATCCAGTCCATTCCTAGGACAACTTCCAAACCTTTGGTTCCAAGTATGATTAGATTGGCATAGAAATCTACATCATGGATTTTGATTGGTACATTTTTGCAAAATTTTCTGGCTTTGGTGGTTGATCCGGGGATTTGAACTATCATAACATGCTTCAAACTGAGGGGTTGAATGTTACTTGTTGATGCAAAGTCTTCGGTAACAAAAGAATGAGATGCTCCGGAATCAAACAATACTCTGGCGGGGAGGTGGTTGACAGAAAACATACCCAGTACAACATCTGGTGCTTCCTGGGCTTCTTCAGCGTTCATGTGGTAGAGGCAGCCGTTGCGGTTATTGGGGTTGTTGGGGGCGAACTTCTTGCCGGTGGAGACACGGTGTTGCTGCTGAGCAGGTGCAGCGGTGTTGCCGGCGAGCTTGGCAAGACGCTTGGGACACTCATTGGAGTAGTGCCCCACTACACCACACTCATAACAAGTGATGGTGGTCTTGTCCTGCTTGTTCGCAACGGGCACAGCATTGCTTCCGGTTCTGGGAGCGGTGTTGGTGTTGTTGTTGTTAGGGGCTCGGGGTGGAGCGCGGTTGTAGTTGTTGTTGTTGTTGTTGTTGTTGTTGTTGTTGTTGTTGTTGTTGTGGTAGCCTCCTGGCTTGGAGTTTCCTCCACTCCGGTTCTGATAACCGGGGCGAGAGTTCTGCATCTGGGGTTTGTTGTTTCTCGGAGTGAAACCTCCGCTTGAGCTAGGGCGAAACTTCTGGGGGTGGCTTGATCCACTCTGATTTGCCATGCGGCGCTTGCGGTTCTCATTTGCTTGGTTCAACTTGCCCTCCATCTGGATGGCGGAGTCTACAAGGGCTTCAAGGTCGGCGAAGGGGATGTTGACGAGGACAGTCTGCATCTCATCATGCAGTCCGTTCAGGAATCTCTCCTTCCTCTTCTCAACGGTGTCGGTCTCATCAGGGGCATACCTCGACAAGGTGAGAAACTTGTCGCGGTATTCAACCACCGTCATGCGACCTTGTTTCAGCTCACGGAACTCATCCCTCATCTTCTTGATAAGACCCGGGGGTACATGGTACTTGCTGAACTTGAGTTTGAAATCCTCCCAAGTCATGAATTGACCTCCGTTCATGGCACGGGTGCTTGTCCACCAAGCACGGGCTGGTCCAGCGAGATAGTGGGTGGCGAACAAAACTTTCTCGTTGGCTTCCACTCCGGCTACCTCCAGATTGTTCTCCATAGTCTGGAGCCAATCGTCGGCGTCGAGGGGTTCTTCGGTCTTGCTAAACACCGGGGGATTGGTGTTTTGGAAGTTCTTGAGCTTGGATCCGGGGTGGTCATGATTTCCATGGCCTTGGTTGGCGATGTTCTGCAAGGCAACAAGGTTGGCTTGACGCTCGGCTCTTTCGGTTTCCCTGTCGGCAAGCATGGTTTGCAGCAGTTGCAGCATCGCGTCGTTGATGCGATTGGGAGGGGCCATCTGAAGATATAGAAGATCATGAGATAAGAGGGAACATTCTATGGTTCATTTTGGTTAGGTTTGAAAAACATTTGAAAACTTGTAATCTTTTCATGACAAACATAACATTCATTCATTCATTCAACACATAGTACAAACTACACACACATACTCCAATGGTTTTAAGAACCATTCTCATGCTACGATACAAGGGACGGGATACAACTCACACCTACATAAGTGAGACTAGTGCAACTACTCCTCATCCTCGACATCGATCGGGACGTAGTCGTCGGGTCCTGCCTCCAGGAACTCGTAGTCTTCCTCCTCGGTGTTCTCGTCCTCCTCAAAGTCGTTGTCGTCGCTCAGGAAGGCGTCTCCTCCCTGAATGTCGATGCCTCCGTCGTCATCCTCCAGCTGACGAATCTGATCCTCCTGGGCCTTGACAGTGGCCTCAAGTGACGCGATCCGGGCGCGAAGGCGACGAATCGTAGTGTCCTTCTTGGCACGCTGCTGGCGAAGGCTCTTGCGGTCGTTGTTGAGTAGCTTGATCGCCTCACCCTGCTCGGTGATGTGAGCATGGGTCTGGTTCGCGTAAGCGCGAGTGGCGTCGAGGTCCCTCTGAGTCTGGTAGAGCATGAAGTCCAGGTGCTCAGCATGGTGCCTCAACTCCGGGTGCGGCTGCAACTCCATGGGCACTCCCGCAGCATCACGCCTCACAAGGTGGGCATAGCGAGAGGCGAGGATGCGCACCATGTTCTGTCCACAGAGGCGCGCAAGTGCCTCCTGAAGGCCACGTGCGAGCCCGTCGAGCCAGTTGCTCTCGCGGAAGGAGAAGAGGATCCTCTCCGAGGTGGGAGGCTCCATCTTGCCCCTCAAGTCAGCAGTGATCACCCACTGCAACTCTCCTCCGGGCGTGTCGTCCAGCTGAACCCCGTGGAACTCGGGGTGTGGGCGCCCAAGGAAGTCAGAGACGGCGTTGAGGTCGTGCTCGAAGATCAAGCTCCCTCCATTCCCAAGCTGGTAAAACTTGGTGTTGATGGGTTCATTTGGCTCCATCTGAAAGAGAATTGGATGAGTAAGTTAGAGAGTGCAAAGTGTGGCAAAATTTTAAGTTGATTCAAATAAGATAGAACATTATTCATCAAATTTTGGCAGAGTCTCAAAGACAAGAGTGTAGTAAATTTTCACAAATATTTTCTTTCATTTGATTTCAAAGTTAAGTTTTTCAGAACACCCATTCTAACTAAGGTCTTCTAAGGTCAAACAATGGCTCTGATACCAACTTGTCAACACCCGGATTTTTAAGTCCGAATGCCTATTATGTCATACATCGCAATCCCAGGAATATTGTTGTTGCGAGGCATAATAGTTAAGTATCACAGTCATCATTCATTACAAACCATAAGTCTTACAAATTGGGAATCACATGATCCATATTACACGAATAGTTGATCTATCGATCAACGAACAAACACAAGTTCATAGTTCAATATAGCGGAAGCGTAAGATACAAGGACTCTCTAGTCCACAGGCCAACGCTTGACGTCGGAAGGTGCTTAGTTGTCGTAGGCGTCCTGCTGGTCATCTCCTTGTTCATCTTCATACTCTGGCCATTTGAATAGCCAGGGACAAAGCCGTGAGTACTTTAAGTACTCGCAAACTAATACTAATGTAAGTGCTAGACATTCTAGTATGGTTTGCTAAGCTCTAGTTTATTTGCATAAAGCTAGTTTTAGTTCACAAAATTTTGAGAAAAGCTTATTCAAGTGCTAACTAACTCAAGTGGGAACATTAGTGTCATTCCCACCATTCAAGTGGTGATTTCAATTCAATTCACCACAAGTCATTTCACCATCATCTTTCAACATCATTTTCAAAGATATGACATCGGAAACTGTATGGCCTTTCCAACCGTCCGTAACCGTGGACGCGGCTATTCGAATAGGTTTACACTCTGCAGAGGTTGCACACTTGTGCCACAACATTTGATTTCATCCGTCGGGATTACCCCGAATCATCGTAACACAGTACGCGGATCATCAACCATAACCTTTCACTTACAAATCCTAGTATGAGCACCTCTCCCCATGAGCTTGGCCTCCCAGTGAAGACCAACTGTCAACCTGGGAACTGCACAGGGCTTGGCCGTACAATTCATCTCAATTTCACATCATTTCTCAACAACGGAGGCAGCTTCAAGCGTAACCCCTATGACGTGTGTTCAGAGGGAACCCATACTAAGATGCATAAACTTCCAGTTAAGCCCTACCCATAATCAGGTATTGTGGGGGTACTTAATAATTGGAAAGGTATCGCATTCAAACCAACATCATTGTTTATCAAAAATCACCATCTTCTCTTGGTCATATTCACCTTCAAAAATCATTCAATGGAATGCATCTTCATTCCAAGGTTTCAAAATTCATTTCAAATTCACATTGTTCCCATCTAGAGTAGTCAAGTTTTATTTCATTAGCACTAGCTCTAAATCATGAGGGGTGCTATCTTGCTTTGCTTGGAAGAGACTAACTTCACTACTCTAGTAACCAACTTGTACTTTGACCAAAGTTAACTATAAAAGTAACTCATTGAGAAAACAAGTAAAAACTTGTAAGGTAAAAACTTGGGATAGGCTTATGTAAGATAAGATAAGAATCATGGTGCCTTTCCCCAAGGGGGCTTTGCACTTTGCAAGAATATTACCTTGCCTTGGTAGTTCTCAAACTGTTCCTCCTCCTCCTCCTCTTGATAGCAACCTTCTTCTTCGGCGTACTCTCCGGTGCTATCGTCTAAATTTGAATACGGGTATAATTACTCACTAATTCAATGGCTATTCCATACATCACATATAATACACAAACTATTCTATGCACACAAATAAATTAACTAGGGTGCATGGGTTGTGTGGTTTAAATAGAATTCACTTCTTTGTGTTTAATATGTAAATGATAGTTTTCATAGGGTTCTTGAGAAATAATTTCCTCTCATTGAAATCTTCTTAAGATTTAATTTCTCAAACAATCATATATGAACTCATATTGACCTAAGTCAAATGTTCATCATCATCATTTGGGAAAATGATTTAAATGAGGTAGATCACCTCATATCATTTAGTATCACTACATATGATTTAAATCTCAAGTAATTCATATAAGAGAGTTTGGGACCAGGGGTCCAAACATCCCATGAATTCATGTGAGACAAGTTTAAATGAAGTATAAGACTCCACATAATTTACTTTAATAGTTTTGGACAATATCAACTAGTTAAACTAGTCAAATGATCCATTAATTAAACTAGGGCATGATCATGCAAAGTGACCACACCATTTTATTGCATAAACAATTATTGTAAGTCAAATGTGAGCTATTAGAGTTGGAATTAACTTAATATCTATTTTGGTTGATTTTTAATAATTATTTGAATAGGGAAAAGTCCCTGCCTTGTTATTTTTCTCACATTAATTCTACAAAGAATCTGGTCATGGGACCAGTGGCATGTTGTAGATAATTTCTCTAGCTTTCCAACAATATAAAGTTCATCCAATTTGGTTTAGCCAATTTAAATCTATTGAATTTCAAAGTGGCAGCAGTATTGAAGCTATTTGAAAATGTTTAAATAACATTTGAACTGAAAGGGCCGGCGGGAAACACTACTGGGCCAAATTCAAACTGAACGGCCCAAGCCAGTCCAGCCACGGTCCAGTGACGCGCGGCGCGCTGACAAAGGGTCCCGCATGTCAGCGGCTCATCTAACCCGAATCGGTAAGTTTCAATGTGGGGCGTAGGATTAGAAATAGATCGAACGGCTCGAGTTCATCGTCGTCCCCGGCGAGAGAGAAGTTCGCCGGCGGCTCAGGTAGGGGGGCGGAGGGCTAACCAGGGCTCCAGCGAGGGATGGCAGTATGCGTGGTGAAGTTGTGGACGACGGCGGAGCTCCTGGTACCGGCGGCTCCTCCTGGAACAGCTCCAATCGACGGCGGTGACCTCCGGGTACTGGCGGCGTCGATCTTCAAATTGGAGCAGCTCCGGCGATGATTTGATGGGTGGAGTGGTGGTTGAGAAGCAGTGAGAGGTGGGGAGTCTGGTGGTGTGCTCCGTTGCTTCCAGGGAACGTGCTATTTATAGGATTGAGAGAGGGTGGCGGGGCAGTGATGCGGGCGACCATGGCGCGGCTTCTCCGGCGAGCTATCGAGCTAGGCGAGGGCGCAGGTGTGTTCGTGGCGTCGCCACGGTCCTCTGGGTGGCAACAGCTTGGTCGGGGAGGGCCTGGTTGTGTCGCATTTCTTCCAGGTCTGTCGCGCCCGCGGCGGAGCAGGGTTTCCTTCTCCGGCGGCGGTGGGCGCGGGTCGTGGTCTGGCGGGTGTCTGGCGGCGTCCAGGTGTCGTGGTGATGCTCAAGGCGTCGAGAGCGGGTCCAGGGCGAGAGCGAGGTGGCGGCGCGGCGCGTGTACTGAGCGCGTCCATGGCGTGCATGCGCGACGCGAGCGGCGTCCAGGGCGTGTGCTGGGCGCGCGATCTCCGACCGTTGTCGTCGTTCTCGTCGACCATGGCGGTGCTAGGGAGGGCTAGGCGATGCGGTGGCACACGGTGGTGAAGTGGCCAGGGCAGGGGTGCAAGGGGAGAGAGGGGAGGTCGTCGGGCTCGGCGACATGGCCGGCATGGCCATGCCCTAGCTGCTCTCCTCCTCTCCTTAGCACTACTATGCACCACTTAGGGTTTGAGGGGACCAGGGGACACAATGGTGTAGGTTAGGGTAATTTAGGTGGTGTAGAATCACTATTTGCAATAGTTGCAAATAGTGCCCGATTTTGTAATTTGCAAAAATATCCAAATTTGAAATAATTCAAAAGGTGAATCTTTTTGAAATGTGAGTGTTGATATAAGTTGTATTTGACCAGAGATGGTTAGAGGTGGTGGTGGAAATTTAGAATTTCAAGAATTGGCAAAAATGGCTAAGTGGAGAATGTTACATATGTTAAAAAGTTGTGACTTTGGATGAGCCTTGCTCATGATCAAAGATGATTTTGGCATGGTGATCTTGACCAAAGTTGTTCACCTTGATGTTGACTTTGAAATGGTGCAAAGAGTTAGCAAGATTTGGTTTGAGAAAATTGAATGGCAATGGCTCAAAGTGGTGATCAGACTATAATTGTCAATTTTGACCATTATCATATGTGAGCTAGTTTTGTGTTTGAATTTCATTTGAATTGTGATTCTTTGATTCCAAAAGTTGTAATAAGTGTTTAATAACATTATTCAACTATTGGTGAAGACCAAATAGGTCTAGGGTCAAAATTTATAAAAATGCTATAGGGCATATGTGAGGGTTTTTAGGGTTTTTCATTTAGTGGAATTTCTCCCTCTTTGAGTTATTTGGTTGGTGATCTTAATATGATCACATTAGGGTTTTAGAGCATATCAAATACAAGTAATAGCAATCATCATGGCATATCAATCAAATGCACAAGTCCTATGCATGGTACTATATGCAAATTAAAAAGTTTTTGTTGGTTTGAAATTTTGCTTTCTGGAATTCTCTAACTTTCTTTTTATTGAAATTTGGGGTGTTACAGTGTTGGGCCTCCAAGAGCAGAGGTTTGTAGAACAGCAGCAAGTTTCCCTTAAGTGAATCACCCAAGGTTTATCGAACTCAGGGAGGTAGAGGTCAAAGATATCCCTCTCAAGCAACCCTGCAATTAAGATACAAGAAGTCTCTTGTGTCCCCAACACACCTAATACACTTGTCAGATGTATAGGTGCACTAGTTCGGCGAAGAGATAGTGAAATACAAGTAATATGGATGATTGTAAGTAGTAATTGCAATCTGAAATAAAAATGGCAGCAAGCAAACATGTAGCAGAACTTGTTGGAAACGGTGTTTAAATGCTTAGAAATAAGGCCTAGGGATCGTACTTTCACTAGTGGACACTCTCAACAATGATCACATAACTGAATAAATAAATGCTACTCTTAAACACTCTCTTGTTGGATAACAAACACCATTCGTTGTGTAGGGCTACAAAGCACACCTCAAGCCGGAGTAAACAAGCTCCACAACGTCCGGAGTTCATATTAAAGTAACCTCTAGAGTGCATAATAGACCGTTGCAATTTAGACCGAGTACTAACATAGCATACACACTGTCACCAATAGCTATGAAAGGGGGAATAGATCACATCAATACTATCATAGTAAGAGTTAACTTCATAATCTACAAGAGATTACAATCATAACCTACGCCAAGTACTACATGATGCACACACTGTCAACTTTACATCATGGAGGAGGAATAGACTACTTTAATAACATCACTAGAGTAGCACATAGATTAATAGTGATACAAAGCTCATGATCACATAAAGATCACACCATGGGAGATACGAACCACATAGCTACCGTTAGAGCCCTCAGCCTCGGGGGAGAACTACTCCCTCCTCATCATGGGAGACAGCAATGGCGATGAAGATGGTGATCGAGTCGATGGAGATGGCTCCGGGGGCAATTCCCCATCCCGGCGGCGTGCCGGAACAGAGATTCTGTCCCCCGAAACTTGTCTTCGCGATGGCGGCGGCTACGGAACTCTTCGTGGAATATCATCGGTTGTTTTAGGGTTTTCGCATCTGGAGGATTATATAGGCGAAAGGGCGGTGTCGGAGGGGTCCCGAGGGGCCCACCCCATAGGGCGGCGCCCCCCCTTCTTGGCCGCCCCAGCCTATGGTGTGGAGGCCGTGGGCCTCCCCCTGGCTTGCCCTTCTAGCTCCGTGTGTCCCTCGGAAAAATAGGAGGTTTGGCTTTTGTTTCGTCCAATTCCGAGAATATTTCCTGTGTATAATTTCTGAAACCAAAAACAGCAGAAAATAGGAACTGCCGCTTCGGCATCTTGTTAACAGGTTAGTGCCGGAAAATGCATCAAAATGATATAAAGTATGAATAAAACATGTAGGTATTGTCATAAAACTAGCATGGAACGTAAGAAATTATAGATACGTTTGAGACGTATCAATCCGTCAGATGAACCATCCCCAATTATTGTTATCACTGTACAGTATATGATCGATGTATAAAAGTTATCTACTGACTCGAAGAAATCATATGATAATTGTAAAGATGGAGATTTTCCCTGATTCTTAGATTCAAGTAACATCTCGGGGCCTACTGACATAGGCATCCCCAATGGGCCTGCCGAAGACGGTATCCGGGGTTTACTGAAGGCCCATGATACGTCTCCAACGTATCTATAATTTCTGATGTTCCATGCTTGTTTTATGACAATACCTACATGTTTTGCTTGCACTTTATATCATATTATGGCATTTATTGGACTAACCTATTAACAAGATGCCACAGTGCCAGTTTCTGTTTATTATGTCTGTTTATTGCAGAAAAGGCCCAAAAACCAAAGTGCTCGGAAAAATCCAGAAAAATCACAGAAATTCTATTTCGCCGGAAGACTCACGGAGCCAGAAGGGCAAGCCAGGAGGAGGCCCAGGGCCCCCTCACAATAGGCCGGCGCGGCCAGAGAGGTGGTCACCTCACCCTATGGGGTGGGCCCCTCGGGACTCTTCCGACTCCGACTCTTCGCCTATTTAAGCCGTCGTGACCTAAAACTTCGACACCGATTGACGAAACCCGAGAAAACCTTCCAGAGCTGCCGCCATCGCGAAACTCCAATTCGGGGGACATAAGTCTCTGTTCCGGCACCCTGCCGGGACGGGGAATTGCCCCCGGAAGCCGTCTCCACCGCCATCTTCACCGCCATCGCTGTCTTCATGATGAGGAGGGAGTAATTCACCCCCGGGGCTGAGGGCTCTGCTGTAGCTATGTGGTTCATCTCTCTCTTTGTGATCTAGTTGAATATCATCTATGTGCTACTCTAGTGATGTTATTAAAGTAGTCTATTCCTTCTCCATGATGTAATGTTGACAGTGTGTGCATCATGAAGTACTTGGTATATGCTATGATTGTGATCTCTTGTAGATTATGAAGTTAACTATTACTATGATGGTATTGATGCAATCTATTCCCCCTTTCATAGTCTGTCGGTGACGGTGTGCATGCTATGTTAGTACTCGGTATAATTGTGTGGATCTATCATGCACTCTAAGGTTATTTAAATATGAATATCGAATGTTGTGGAGCTTGTTAACTCCGGCATTGAGGTGCTCTTGTAGCCCTACACAATTAGTGGTGTTCATCATCCAACAAGAGTGTGTAGAGTGGTTTTATTATGTGATCAATGCTGAGAGTGTCCACTAGTGAAAGTAGGATCCCTAGGCCTTGTTTCCAAACATCGAATCTCCGTTTGTTTACTGTTCTGCTACATGTTCGCTTGCTGCAATTTATATTTCAGATTGCAATTACTTCTCATATACATTCATACAACTTGTATTTCACTATCTCTTCGCCGAACTAGTGCACCTATACATCTGACAAGTGTATTAGATGTGTTGGGGACACAAGAGACTTCTTTGATCGTGATTGCACGGTTGCTTGAGAGGGATATCTTAGACCTCTTCGTCCCTGAGTTCGATAAACCTTGGGTGATGCACTTAAGGGAAACTTGCTGCTGTTCTACAAACCTCTGCTCTTGGAGGCCCAACACTGTCTACAGGAAAAGGAGTGTGCGTAGACATCAGCCCACGACCTGAAGTTTATGAAGCCCGGAAGCCCAATTAAGAGATAGTTTGGAAAGATAGCTGTATTAGGAATATTAGACATGTAACTATTACTGGATGAACTCAAAGAGTCGCCCGGACTTTGTAAACTTGTACACCACGAAACCCTCGGCTCCGCCTCCTATATAAGGGGGAGTCGAGGGACAGAAAGAGGATCGATTTCATTTTCAACACAACCCTAGTTTTCTAGTAGTCGAGTACTTTTCCGGCTGAACCTTCGAGATCTACTTGCCCTCTACTTCCGACTAAACCCTAGTCTACAATCCGTAGGCATTGACAAGTTAATACCTTTTCACCGGGGAGAAAAGCATCTCTTCTGCGAGGGGAGTCTCTCACTCTCAACTCTTTTACTTTGTTATTGTTTTGCTTGCATATTTTATTTTTTATCTTGTTTGCATTTCATATCGAAAATCCAAAAAAAATAGTATAGTTTTTATTTGTGTTGTTTACTTTACTTTGCAAAATGAATGTCCCTGAAGTTGAGGTTCGTACTTTTAAGCAACAAGGGGGTGAAATTTTGAAAGATGCTTGGTATAGAATATGTGATGCTCATCATAGATGTACTAAGAAATATTCTACTATGATTCTTCTTAGGAATTTCTATGTTGGTATTTCTACTTGGAATAGATATGTTCTAGATACTCTTATTGGTGGTAATTTCCTAGGTGCTCCCGCATCGGAAGCCTATGTTTTAATTGAAAGTTTAGTAGGAAGTCCTCCCATTAATGTTGCTAAAACTGAGATCACCTTAGAAGAGGTGGTAAAAAGACTAGATTCTTTAGAGAAAAGTTTGCCCAATTTACTTTTTGATGCTATCCATACTAATGAGTTGATAGGAGGAATCAATAAAAAAATTGCTGTTTTGGAGGGTAGCATTGCAAATGATGATAGAACTATTAGAATTGGTAAACTTGAAGAAGCTTTGGAAACTTTGAGTTCAACTTTTTGCTCTCTTGGTTTCAAAAAGGAGAGAGCTTTTGTTGGGAAAGAACAAAAATTTATGTATGTCCCTAAGGCACCCAAACCAAAAACCTGTAATATGTTTAAATTTGATAAAACTTTTAGTGCAACTAAGAGTAAATTGCATGTTGAATATTCAGAGGTGTCTAATGTACTTGATGATACAAATGGTGTTTTGGAAGAAGTAATTGATCTTGATGCTTTACTTCTTGATAATACTTGATTTGCACCCTTTCTGCGCCTAGCTCAAAGGCGTTAAAGAAAAGCGCTTATGGGAGACAACCCATGTTTTATTTTTGTTATTTTGGCTTAAGTCTTGGAAGTTATTGCTACTGTAATAACCTCTTCTTATCGTTTTTATTTCATTTTTGTGCCAATGGTAGCCTCTAATAGAAAGAAAGCAGTGTTTGGGGCATTTGCAATTCTGAAACAGATTCTGTGCTGGTCACGAAAAAAATGTTTAACATCGCCAGAACGTTATTTTGAGCTGCAAATTTTTGTGCTTATGCCCCAGTATGTTAGATAACTTTTTTTAGTTTAGCATTTTTCGATTTGAGCAACAAAACTATTTTTTTAATTTCGATCTCTGCTTGCTAGTCTGTTTTGACAGATTTCTGCCATGTTTTGCATTTGCGTCTTATGCTTCGTCTTTTTGAGTTCTTTTGTGAAAAAGAGCTTTGGGAAGAAGTAGCTACAGTAGCATATATTAGAATGAGTGTTTAATATGTGCCATTACTGAAGTCTTGCTGGTTTGATATATTTTTATTTGCACTAATATTGCTAATCAATTGTGCTGAGTTTTGTGTGAATGAAGTTTTCAAGTGTAGGGAGAGAAGAATGATGCAACAAGATCAAGTATGGAAAAGACCTCAAGTTTGTGGATGTCCCCTGGACCCCCCAAGAAATATCCAATAAGTACAAGCGTCAAATCTTGGGGATGCCCAAGGCATCCCCTCTTCATCAACAAAAAGCACCAGGTCATTTTTCAACACGCTATATTTTTATTCCTTCATGTGATATGTGTTATCCTTGGAGCGTCTTTAATTTTTGATGTGTGTTTACTTTCAGTAAAGTTGGATCCCATCATTCATGTTTACTTTCAAGTGAGACACGCTCCACCGTTTTGCATATTTACTTTGGAGCGAGACACGCTCCGCTGTTTTGCATGTTTATTTTGGAGTGAGACACGCTCCACTATTATGCATTTTGCGTTGGAGAGAGACACACTCCAATTTTATATTTATTTGAGTTTTAATAGATCTATGGATATTTACTTGTTTTTCATATATGAGAGTTGTTTGGTTTCATTTGGTTGGCGTTGGAAGCATTTTTAGACTGTGGCATAGTTATTTTTGCTTATCTTGTTAGATGTTATTCTCATGATGATCTTGTTAATTATGTTTTCATTATGATTAGTCTCAAATACTAAGAGTGTTTAGTGTGCCATTGAAGGTTTCATGCTAATTTTTAGCATACAATAGAAAAGCATAATATTGTGGTATATATTCTCCTGCGAATGTTTTTATTTGGGTCGACTTGGCACATGTTTTGCAACATGTTATGATTACATTCCAGTCAATTCTTGCTTCTATGATCATTTAGTTTGCAACTTGTGTATCACTTTATGCTTTGATTAATATATTTTGTCGCTGTGCATGATTATGGCCATTATGCTCTCTTAGTTGGTCGCACCCAATCTTTTTCTAGCCTTCATTTGTATGAGTACTTTATTCATGCATCCAACCACTAAAAACCAAATATGCCAAAGTGTCCACCATATCTACCTATATGTGGTATTTCATTATCATTCCATAGTAGTTTGCTCGTGTGCTACCTTTAAAACATTCAAACAGTTTCTCGTTTTGTGACATTGTTTTTAGCTCATGAGGTAGTAAATTAAAATTGTGGTTGTCGTCTTCCATACTAGTTAAGTAACTCAAAGATTCGCGAGCTTCATCTTGCTTGTCACATAAAAAATTATATAAAAAGAGTTGGTTTGACCACAACTTCCAATAGGGGAAGAAAATAGGAAAATTATAAGAAAAGGGCACTCCTCCAGGGTTTGTGATTGCTTGGTCGGCACCCGAGGATTCGGTTAGCCATGGTATGTGTAAGCAAAGGTTGGGAGGAGTGTCACAATTTAATAAGTAGTATAAATGAAAAGAGGCTTCACCCAAATATTTCGGAACCGCTCTCAAACTTGCTTAGTATGGAAGATGACAATAGCTTTTTTTACTACTCGTTGACATGAACATCCACCTCTCAAAAGTGCATTTTATACTCTTGTTGTTTCAATAAAAAGATCTAGCACATGAGTGATCTTACTTGCCTCTCAAAGAGAGACCTTCTTTTACTTTTATGTTGAGTCTCCACCTTCTAGTCTATGCAGCACTTATGAGAGCATAGTTGTCCTTCTTAGTTTTATGTGCATGGTCCCAAGATTTTATTGATTGATTCATAATCATGGTATTGCTTGTTCAAACTTTTTGTTTCTAGTCATCCTTATAATTTCTTAAAGGTGTCCAAGCATTTATGTTTTGCTTCCACTTATGGGACAAGCTGAGTACCACTTTATTATGTATCTATGCTATGCTCTTGACAATCACTTTGCTTTCCATGCATGTTATACATTTTCTTTTGTTTGATTACTATTCATGTTTTAGCATGGTTATTAAGCTTCACTGTTTGATTATGTCTATCATGCTTATGTTAGGATTCTATGATTCCAGCTATGTTTGCTTTTACACTTTGATAGATCAAAAGTAGTGTGACAACATGTCACCTAAAAAAATATTCGTTTGTTATCACTTACCTACTCGAGGACGAGCAAGAGTTAAGTTTGGGGATGTTGATACGTCCCAAACGTATCTATAATTTTGATGCTCCATGCTTGTTTTGTTACAATTCTTATATGTTCTATGTGCACTTTTCCACACTTTTTAGCATTTTCTGGGACTAACCTATTAACGCAGTGCCACAGTGCAAGTTCCTGTTTTCTGCTATTTTTGTGTTTCAGAAAAGTGTACATGAAAGTTTCTCGGAATTGGACGAAACAAAAGCCTAGAGTCTTATTTTTCCGGAACGAAGACGGAGCCAGAAGGACACGCGCAGGAGAGCTGCCACGTGGCAGTACATAGGGCAGGCGGCCCCACCCTTAGCCGTGCTTGGCCCATGTACATGAAGCACAACCTGCCCTATGTACATGAAGCACAACCTGGCGAAGGGTGGGCCGCGCCTGCCCTATGTACTGCCACGTGGCAGCTTTCCTGCGCGTGTCCTTCTGGGTCCGTCTTCATCCCGAAAAAATAAGACTCTGGGCTTTTGTTTCGTCCAATTCTGAGAAACTTTCATGTACAACTTTTCTGAAACACAAAAACAGCAGAAAACATGAACTGGCACTACGACACTGGTTTAATAGGTTAGTCTCAGAAAATGCTAAAAAGTGTGGAAAAGTGCACATAAAACATATAAGAATTGTAACAAAACAAGCATGGAGCATCAAAAATTATAGATACGTTTGGGACATATCACGCCCCTCTACCTTCTCCACTCCACCACCTCTACGCAAATCCACCCGCCGCTGCTTCCGGTGCCTTGCTCCAGATCACCTGGTGGCCATCTGCTGCGACCCCACTGCTGCCACCGGTGCCGCTGCTCCGGCCACTTCGAGAAGAACTGTAAGATGCCTCCTTTCTCTCCTTCCTTCTCTGCTCCGGATGCCTTGCAATCCCCTTCTCAATCCACTTTTTCCATGAATGCTAGATCCCGCATGGAGAACCTGGATGTTAACAATGTTGCCCCGGCCGGGGCTAGGGCCATGGCTCTCTTTTGCAACCTATGTGTCTCCCGCGACCACTCGTGCACCAACTGCCGGCTTGTCATGTCAGCGGTTCTGCAGAAGATGGCTGCGAAGGCTGCTACCTTACCTGTTGACGATGAAGAGGAGGAGGACCCTAAGGAGCTTGTCTTCGAAGATGGCACCTCGGGGGACGAGGCTCCGCCTGTCACGGCGGCCAACGACTTCCTCCCTCTCCCTGTGGAGGAAGATGTTGGGGTCATGGACGCTGCTGGTCAGCAGCCACCGGTGATGCTGGTCATTGGTGACGGTTCCTCTCACGAGGAAGGGCCCCTGCCGGCCGGGGATGCTGCTGACGCTGCGGCCTTCCACGCCGTGGCTGAGGAGGATTATCTACCTGCCCCTGACCCTATCATGGATGTCCTGGATGCTGAGGACCTGGAGGAACCTATGAGGCCGGAATACCTTGATGTGTACATGCCGTTTGTGGACCTCCGACACTTCGACAAACTCTCCCATGCCTTTGTCGACCCACCTCTGCCTAAACCACATGACCTCATCTTGCAAGCAGCCGACCTTGGTTGTGGTCGCAACCGTGTCTATCTCTACCCTTCCTCTCGCGGCACACGCGTTGCTGTCTTCTCCCCCAACTATGATCGCGAGATGGCCGTGGCACATGGCCCTTATTTGGGAAGGGATGTCTCTGTCCATTTTGAGCGCCATGAGGAATCTGACAATCGCTTCCTCTTCGAACATGAAACCATGGCTGCCTTGTCTATCACCGACCACCCCATGGAACATTGGCACAGACACCAGATCACCCACTCCTCTGGCCCCTATGCAAACCCTCACACCATTGATCCAATTTGTCTTACCGGGGTGTATTTCTCGGCAGTCCTTGTCACGGTAAAGGACGAAACCATCACAGATATACCCATGAAGCTCACGGTCAAGAATCACTACAGTAATGGTTCTGTCGCCACCGTCAACATCATTGCTTTTGACGATCTTGCCCCTGGATCAGATTCCTCTGGCCCTGATCCGAGCCCTATCTCAGAGGCTTTCTCTTCTGATGAGGAACAAATTGTGGAGATGGGAGGGACAAGCTATGCTGAGGTCATGCAAGTCCTAGGGTTTCCTTCTCCTCTGGTTCACATTGCACTCCTACTAGCGCTACCCCGACTGCCTCCATTGTCTCTTGTGCGCTCGTAAAAGCTCCACTTCTGCCGCTGGTCTCGGGCAGCCCTGTTCTCACCAAGCCATCAAATGTTGTCATCAAGCTTTGGATGTGTTTCTTTGATATCTCTGTCTCTGGTTCTAATGGGGAACGCTGCCTTTCGCCTACCGCTACGGTGCGCCTCGGGTGATCCAGATTGCAAAGGACTACTGGTCGCAAACTTTGCCGCAACCACAGTTGGCTTGATCGATTCTATTGCCCTGGTTGGTCCGCAGCGCCTGCCCACCCTCTCAGTTGATGTGCTCGCTCGTGGCCGTGCTGCTGATTACTCGTTCTCCATCCCCTTGGAGGATGTTGCTGCTTTGGTGCTTACACCTGGCTTGCTGCCATCCCAAGCTGCTGATCCGACAGTTGCCTCGGGTGCCCAGGCTCTTCTGCTCCCTACTGATCCAACTCCTCTGTTGGCTGCCCAGTGCGAGCCGCTGGATGCTTCTCCAGTGTTGCCGGCCGCCGCACGCCTGGGCGGGGCGCCGATGGTGGATACTCCTTGGCGTGGCACCCCTTCCCCATCTGCCGCTCGCCGTAGCTCCTGGTTCGCTCGTGGGGACACTAGCAGGTACATCTCCATTGTGGACCGGGCCATGCTGCGTCGGAAGGAGATCAATGAAGGGTCTTCCTTGCCGGTGCACCATCGCGGAGAGCTGGACGCGAATGATCTTCTCGCCGTGGCTATGGAAGACGGCCACCCTTTGCCCAGGGAAGATGTCTAGGTCCCGGGGCGTGCCTGCGACCTTCCCATCACCGACCTGGACCTGGGCTCATCCACGTTGCCCCAAGGCTCTCCATGATAGGGCCGGCATGGCAATGCTGGGCTTCAATTGTGTCCCCGCGGTCTGCTATCCTTCTGCTCCGTCAAGCCACTAGCTATGTTATCTATCCTAGGCACTTCTCTTCTGTGAAGAAAAGATGGGCTGCGCGCCGAGCTGGGCTTCTTGTTTTCCTTTCTCTGTACCAGTCCTTCTTTTTGGGCCTTGTTCGTTGCACCTGTAACTGTTGTTCTACCCAGAATATTTCTGCTGTGATGTTCGTTACATATGTTTGTGTCTCTTTTTCTTGTTCTTGGTGTGCCAGCGTCGCAAGAGAGACGATGTTAGAGCTGCCATTGATTCCTTCCTCCCAACGATTCTCTGCCTTCATGAAACTAAACTATTTGACGTTTCTTCTTTCTTCGCCTCCTCCTTCCTCCCGCCTACCCTTCGATTACATCTGGGCATGGGCAGCCAGGCCCGGACGGCCCGGCCCGACGCAGCCCAAAAATCCTGGGCCGGGCTGGGTCGGGCTTGCACTTCGGGCCGAGCTCGGGCCTGAAATCTGAGCCCGAACGTCGGGCCCGATCGATCTTGGGACTTCATTTTCGTGCATTTTAGCCTGGTCAGGCCGGGCTTCTCCGGCCGGGCCGGGCTTTTTGCTCGTTCGGGCCGGGTTTGGTCTTAAATAACAGGCCCGATGGTCGGGTCGGGCCAGGCTCGGGCCTGATTTTTTACCTGCAGGCTCTTTTAAGCCCGGCACGAAGCCTGGCTCGGGCGGAACTTTTCCCAGGTGTACCTTTCGATCCTTTCTTTTCAAACCCTCAATCGGCGCTTCGAGGGGAATCATCACGGGTTGGGACGACCAAGTGTTTCAGCTTATTCATCACTCCATTGATGATTTTTTCCATCACCTCCACCTTTTCCGTTCGCGACGACAATACTACCTTCTCTATTATCAATGTCTATGGTCCTTGCACCCGCGCTCTCAAACCGGGCTTTCTCGCTTCCATTGAGCACATCTATGCCTCCTTGAATTGATCGGTTGCTATTTTGGGTGATTTCAACTTGGTTCGATCCCCCAGGGACAAATCCAATGACAACTTCAATGCCCATGAAGCTTCTCTTTTCAATGGGTTCATAAACAACCTTGGTCTCCTGGAGATTCCCCTTCTTGACAGACAATTCACTTGGTCGAACCAACATGACCCCCATTCTCCCCCGCCTAGAACGTGTCCTTGTTAACCTAGATTGGAGCTTTGCCTTACCGAACATCACCCTCACCTCTTCCTCGCGACCCACATCCATGTTCCTCTTCACCTCGCGGCCTGTTCTAAGGCGCCACGCAACACCATTTTCTGTCTGGAAAATACGTGGCTTTCCCACTCCTCCTTCCCCCTATCGTTGATAACAATTCAAACAGTGTCGGCACAGACCATTCGCATCTCTCCTCGGTTAGCCGTCTTTGCCTTCGGCTGAAACGCATCCGCTCTGCTACTCAATCCTAGGCCCGGGAGCGTCGTCTCCTCTCCATCTACTTGGTGAATTGCAGAGCGGTCATCTCGTTCCTTGACAAACTTGAGGAATTTCGCCCCCTCTCCCCTATAGAAAATCGCCTTCGTCAGCTCGCCAAATCTCATCTTAGTCAAAAGAATAATGATCGCGTGACTTACTGGCGCCAACGAGCTAAGATCAAAAACTGCACCCTGGAAGACGAGAACTCACGCTATTACCACCTCAGCGCTTCTGGTCGTCTGCGGAAAAACCAAATTAAAAACCTTGAGACCGAGCACGGCAATACTGTCTTTGCCCACCAGGCCAAAGCTGACATTCTCCTCCGCTTCTTCAAGGATCTGCTAGGCAATCCCCTTGCCACCTCAAACACCCTAGATCTTGCTTCTCTTGTCGCTTCCACTAGGCTTGACCCCTTTCAAGCTAACACGCTCATCAAACCTTCTCTCTCTCTCTGGAACTTGAGAGGCACTCTTCTCCATGAATGGCAACTCCAGCCCCGACCCTGATGGGTTTGGCCCAGCTTTCTTCAAGAAAAATTGGGACCTCGTCAAAGATAACCTCTTACACTGCCTCAATAACTTCCATTCTCTTGCTATTGACCTTCGGCCCATTAATAAATCCTACATTGTCCTCCTCCCAATGAAAGCGGGCACCAATCGCCCGGACTCTTTTCGCCCTATCTCCCTCCAGAACTGTTATCTCAAAATCCACCCTTCAACTTAGCGTTTTGATACCTCTCCTTGTCCACCCAGACCAAACTGGGTTCATATCCGGGCGTTCTATTACCGAAAACTTTGTCTATGCCAGTGCTGTCATCGCAGAGCCGCTCCTGCTGATGTTTTCAAGCTGGACTTTTGCAAGGCCTTCGACTCCATCAGCTGGGAGGCCCTTGATAGGATTCTCCTGGCCAAAGGTTTCCCGGACCTCTGGTGATCCTGGATTAAAATCCTAAATTCAACAAGCCAAACTGCTTCTTCTCAATGGGATTCCTGGTCGTTGGATTTAATGTCGTCGCGGTCTTCGCCAGGGGGACCCACTCTCCCCTTTCTCTTTAACAATGTTGCTGATGTGTTGCAACAAATTCTCCTCCATGCCTATCGCCAGGGGCTGCTCCTCCACCCCCTAGTTGACGACCTCCCTTGCCCCGTCCTACAGTACGCCGACGATACTCTTATCATCATTCGCGCGCTGACACATCATGTCGCTAACCTCAAGAAAGTCCTTGATGACTTCTCTGCGGCCACTGGTCTGTGCATTAACTTTCACAAAAGTACCTTCGTTCCTATCAAGATGGACCCCCTTTGGCCACCCAAATGGCTGCTTCCTTTGGCTGCGCTATCTCCTTCTTCCCCAAACCTACCTTGGCCTACCCCTCTCTACTCACAAGTTGCGCATTGCCGACTTCAACCCTATCATGACCAAGACTGATTTGCGGCTCTCTGGCTGGCGTGGGCGCTCCCTTCCCATTGGCGGACACCTATTTCTTGTCAATTCTATTCTTACTTCCATGCTTGCTCATGCCTTGGCTACCGGAATTCTTCCAGCAGGTGTGATTGAAGCCATTGACAAACGCATGCGCGCTTTCTTTGGACTGGAGAGGAAACTTGCAATGGTGGTCAATGCAAGTTCGCTTGGGAGGCTGTCTGCACCCCTAAGCGCTACGGGGGATGGGAGTCCTCTCCATTCGCTACCAGAACTCCGCTCTCCTATCCAAATTCCTCAGTAAACTCCACTCTAACTCTTTCGCCCCTGGGCCTGCTGGTTCTATCGTATGTACGGAGGGTCTACCTCTCGTGACCTGGGCGACCCCCATCATCTTGACTCCCTTGTTTTGAAAGACCTCGTTGCTGGTTTGAGTTCGTTTCGAGAGGTGTTCAAAGTCTCCGTAGGGAATGTGCTAACCACCGCCTTTTGGTTGGATCTTTGGTTGGGGCCCCTCCCTTTGCATGAGGGCTTCTCTTTCCTCTTTTCCCACACCACTAGACCTAATGCTCAAGTTGCTATGGTTCTCTTCCAAGGCTTCCAGGGTTTCCTTCAACCTCGTCTCTCCCATGTTGCTTAGTATATCCGGATGTGTATCCTCTGTAGTTATTGTATAGCGATACATATCTTTGTATTTACTATTGGGCCCGCCTCCTTCCTTGTATAGTTGAGGACGTGGCCTATATATATGTACCGCCATATGCATCCGATCAATACATCGAGCATTGCATCTCTCTCTACATGGTATCAGACACCTCCTAGATCCTAAACCCTAGCCGCGCGCCGCCTCTCTCCCCCGCGCGCCGCACCCCCCCACCCCTAAACCCTAGCCGCGCTGCCTCTCCTCCCTCTCTAGCCGCGCGCCGCCTCCCCTTCTCCATCATGTCAACCCCTAGCTCCAACCCCTTCGCCGACTCCTCCAACCCCGACCCCGGCCAGCTCCGCGCCGTCGCCATCACCGACCATGTCCCCGTCAAGCTGTCCACCACCACCGCCAACTACCTTGCCTGGAAGACGTACTTCTACCTCCTCTTCCGCGAGTACAACCTGCGCGATCACATCGACGGCACCGCCGACCTCCTCGCCTGCAACGCCGACTGGCTGGCCATCGACGCCACCATCATCCGCTGGCTCTTCCTCACCGTCTCGCCGGACATCTTCAAGACCGTCGTTCGGGAAGGCGATGATGCCCGCACGGTGTGGGGAAAGATCAACGGCCTCTTCACCAATAACAAGCTCCAACGTGTTGTCTTTTTGCAGCAGGAATTCTTCGGCACACCCCAGGGCGATCAAACCTTGGACGCCTACTGCCTGCGCCTCAAGGCCATTTCCGACGAGCTCCAGGACCTTGGGTTCCGGATTGGCGACGAGCTCCTCCTCTCCACCCTCACCGCCGGCCTCAACGAGGACCTCGGCAACGCCGCCTCCAACCTGACCCTCATGGCCAACCCTACGTTCGAGCGGGCGGTCGACTACATCCGGCTGGAGGAACGGCGGCTGAAGGGTGTGCGCACCCGGGCGGTTCACACCGCTCTATGGGCCAGCGGCAACAGTGTTCTCCCTCATGGCGGAGGAGCTCCACCGGCGTCCACCCCCGCCCCTCCACAACCTGCGCCTCAGCCGCAACAACACCAAGGAGGAGGGGGCAGTGGCCGCGGCCATCGCCGTGGCCGTGGTGGTGGCCGTGGCGGTGGCCACAACGGCGGCCCCGGCATCGTCGGTCCGCGCCCCGGGTACTCACACCCCACTCCGCCGTGGGCGGGCGGACACAACCCCTGGACGGGGGTCGTGCACGCCTACACCATGCCCGTCCCGCGCCCCCCCGTCCCCGGCACAGTCGGCCCGCGCCCGCCGATGCACCAGGCCTTCATCGTCGCGCCACCGCAGGCTCCCGCCGGCCTGCCCTATGCTCCCGCCGGCCTGCCCTACGGCGGCATGATGCCGCCGGCCCCGACTGCCCACTGGGACCCCGCGCTGTACACCGCCCTTCAGCACGCCCCCTCGCCGGGCGCTTACTCTGGCGGTGGCGGCTGGTTCATGGACACCGGAGCCTCCGCACACATGGCTGCTCACCCGGGTAACCTTTCCACTTCATCTCCGACATCCACTTCCTCTCGCATCATCGTCTGTAACGGTGCTGGTCTTCCCATCTCTCATATTGGCTCCACTCCTTTTCCTTCTAACTCTACACCATTGTCTCTTAATAATGTGTTAGTTTCACCACAACTTGTTCAGAACCTAGTTTCCGTCAAAACTCTCTCTCGTGATAACTCTGTAACTGTGGAATTTGACGAGTTTGGTTTTTCTGTAAAGGACGCCCGTACCCGGATGGTTTTGCACCGCTGTGAGAGTCCCGGCGACCTGTACCCCGTTCAGCCGTCTCCCTCCACTCACGCTGCACCTCGGGCGCTCTCTGCCGGCATCGACCTTTGGCACCCTCGTCTCGGCCATCCCAGCTCCACCTCGCTCCATCAAATAATGAGAGGCTTTTCCTTTTCATGTAATAAAATGGCGGCTCACTCATGTGACGCCTGCCGACTAGGCAAACATGTTCGGCTTCCTTTTAGTACTTCATCCACAGTTGCATCTTTTCCCTTTCAATTACTTCATAGTGATGTATGGACGTCCCCTATACCGAGTCATTCTGGTTTTCTTTATTATCTTGTTATTCTCAATGATTTTTCTCACTTTGTCTGGACTTTTCCTCTTCGTAAGAAATCTGATGTTACCTCCACACTCACCGCCTTTTATTCTTATGTGTCTACGCAGTTCGGTCGTCCCATCCTCGCCCTCCAAACTGACAACGGCAAGGAGTTCGACAACACCACCATCCGCACCCTCCTCTCCACCCACGGCACCATCTTTCGCCTAACCTGCCCATACACCTCCCAGCAGAACGGCTGCGCCGAGCGCGTCCTACGCACTCTAAATGACTGCGTCCGTACCCTCTTGTTCCACGCCCACATGCCCCCCCAGTTCTGGCCGGATGCCCTCTCCACCGCCACCCTCCTAGTCAACCTACGCCCGTGTCGCCCTCGCTGGAATTACACACCTCATAATCTCCTGTTTGGCTCACCCCCTTCATACGACGGTCTCCGCATTTTCGGTTGTCCTTGTTTCCCTAGCACCGCTGCCACCACCCCTCATAAACTCGCACCTCGCTCCATTCCGTGTGTATTTCTCGGTTACCCGGCTAACACCAAAGGCTACCGTTGCTATGATCCGGTCTCTCATCGCGTCATCACGTCTCGGCACGTGTACTTTGATGAGCACTGTTTTCCATTTGCGCAGGAACAGGTGAGGACTTCTCCTCCCGCGACTGACAGTCCGCGGCGTCACGGCCCTACCTTGGTGGAGGTCCTTGGCTCGGCAGCGCCCCCGCGTGCTCCCTCTACTCCAGCTGTGACGCCTCCCGTGACGCCCTCGAGCACTGTCTCGGGCTCACACGTGCCGCCCTCGAGCCCCGCCTCGGGCGCCGCTGCCTCGCCCCCGACACCGCCCGCGTCGCCCTCGGGCACCGCCGTGTCATCTGCACCCTCTACCGCGTCGCCCTCGAGCCCCAGCTCGGGCGATGCCTCGCCTCCGGCCCCGCCTCCACCTCCTCCGCCGCCGGCGACGGCCCCCCTCACGCGCGCCCGTGCGGGGATTCGCGTCCCGAGCAGGCGGTACCCCTCGGACGAGTATGTCTGCACCGCGTCGACTTCCGCGCCTTCAGCAGCCACACCGTCGCCCCTGCCCGCCTCTGCCCGGGCTGCTCTCCGCGACCCACAGTGGTTTGCGGCCATGCGTGACGAGTTCGACGCCCTGCAGCGGAACCAGACATGGACGCTTGTTCCCCGCCCCCTCACGCCAACATCATCACCGGGAAGTGGGTCTTCAAGCACAAGTTCCATCCGGACGGTACTCTCGACCGCCACAAGGCGCGGTGGGTGGTTCGTGGTTTTCGCCAGCGCGTGGGCGTCGACTTCACCAACACCTTCGCCCCGGTTGTCAAGCCCGGGACGATCCACACTGTTCTTCAGCTCGCGGTCTCCCGTGCATGGCCCGTGCATCAGATGGACGTCTCCAACGCCTTCCTTCACGGCCATCTAGAGGAACAGGTCTTCTGCCAGCAGCCCACTGGTTTCGTCGACAGCGCCCACCCCGACCATGTGTGCCTGCTCTCGCGCTCGTTATACGGGCTCAAGCAGGCCCCACGCGCCTGGTACCAGCGCATCACAGCGTTTCTTCACCAACTCGGCTTCCGCTCCACCCGCTCCGATGCATCGCCGTTCGTGTACAACAACGGTGCCACTACCGCGTACTTGCTGCTCTACGTCGACGACATCATCTTAACAGCCAGCTCCACGGACCTCCTGCGACAGCTCACAGAGCGTCTTCGCGCTGAGTTTGCTCTCAAGGACTTGGGGCCTCTGCACTACTTCCTCGGCATCGAGGTCGTACGTCGCACCGACGGCTTCTTCCTTCATCAGCACAAGTACGCCCATGAGCTCCTGGACCGCGCCGGTATGCTTAATTGCAAACCCGCGGCCACGCCGGTCGACACGAATCCAAGCTCTCCGCCACAGATGGTTCCCTGGCCACGGATGCGTCATCTTATCGCTCCATCATCGGTGCCCTGCAGTACCTCACCTTGACTCGCCCCGAGCTGCAGTATGCTATTCAACAGGTGTGCCTTCACATGCACGCTCCGCGGGATCCTCATTGGGCTGCGGTCAAGCGGATCCTCCGCTACATTCGTGGTACCATGGACTTCGGTCTCTCTCTCCATGCCTCCACCGCCACGGACATCGTCGCCTACTCGGACGCCGATTGGGCCGGCTGCCCAGACACGCGTCGCTCCACGTCCGGCTACTGCGTCTACTTCGGACCTTCGCTCATCTCCTGGTCGTCTAAGCGATGATACGTCTCCGACGTATCGATAATTTCTTATGTTCCATGCCACATTATTGATGATATCTACATGTCTTATGCACACTTTATATCGTTTTTATGCGTTTTCCGGAACTAACCTATTGACGAGATGCCGAAGGGCCAGTTGCTGTTTTCTGCTGTTTTTGGTTTCAGAAATCCTAGTAAGGAAATATTCTCGGAATCGGACGAAATCAACACCGAAGATCTTAGAATTCCCGGAAGCTTCCAGAGCACCGAAGAAGGGCCAGAGGGGAGCCAGGGGGGCCCCACCCCACAGGGCGGCGCGGCCAAGGGGGGGCCCCCCCCTAGTGTGTGGGCCCCCTGTGGCCCCTCCGACTCCGCCTCTTCGCCTATTTAATCGCCCCTGACCTAAAACCTCGACCCAGTTCGACGAAACCAGAGAAAACCATCCAGAGCCGCCGCCATCGTGAAACTCCAATTCGGGGGACAGAAGTCTCTGTTCCGGCACGCCGCCGGGACAGGGAATTGCCCCCGGAGTCATCTCCACCGCCGTCTCCACCGCCATCTTCACCGCCATCACTGTCTCCATGATGAGGAGGGAGTAATTCACCCCCGGGGCTGAGGGCTCCGCTGTAGCTATGTGGTTCATCTCTCTCTCTTTGTGATAAAGTTGAATATCATCTATGTGCTACTCTAGTGATGTTATTAAAGTAGTCTATTCCTCCTCCATGATGTAATGTTGACAGTGTGTGCATCATGAAGTACTTGGTATATGCTATGATTGTGATCTCTTGTGGATTATGAAGTTAACTATTACTATGATGGTATTGATGTGATCTATTCCTCCTTTCATAGTGTGACGGTAACAGTGTGCATGCTATGTTAGTACTTGGTTTGGTTGTGTTGATCTATCTTGCACTCTAAGGTTATTTAAATATGAACATTGAATATTGTGGAGCTTGTTAACTCCGGCATTGAGGGTTCGTGTAATCCTACACAATTAGTGGTGTTCATCATCCAACAAAAGAGTGTAGAGTAGTCCTATTATGTGATCATTGTTGAGAGTGTCCACTAGTGAAAGCAGGATCCCTGGGCCTTGCTTCCAAGCATCGAATCTCCGTTTGTTTACTGTTTTGTTGCATTACTGTTTTGTTGCATGTTTACTCGCTGCCATATTTTATTCAGATTGCTATTACCACTCATACTCATCCATATTACTTGCATCTCACTATCTCTTCGCCAAACTAGTGCACCTATACATCTGACAAGTGTATTAGGTGTGTTGGGGACACAAGAGACTTCTTGCTTTGTGGTTGCAGGGTTGCTTGAGAGGGATATCTTTGACCTCTTCCTCCCTGAGATCGATAAACCTTGGGTGATCCACTTAAGGGAAACTTGCTGCTATTCTACAACCCTCTGCTCTTGGAGGCCCAACACTGTCTACAAGAATAGAAGCTCCCGTAGACATCAAGCACTTTTCTGGCGCCGTTGCCGGGGAGGAAAGGTAAAAGGCACTCATACTCCGGTTCCAGGTAACAGTACTTTTCTGGCGCCATTGTGTGTGTGCTCGAAGCTATTTCCTTTAGATCCTGCAATTGCATCATTTTGTTTCTTGTTTACACTAGTTTGGTATAATGGACAACAATGAGCTTCTTATTCTTTTTCCTGAGTTAAGACATGGATGGTTTGATCTGAAAATTTAAAAACCCATGGAACATATTAGCATGAATACTTTGAACATCATTATTGCTAATAATATGGAAAATTCTAAGCTTGGGGAAGCTGGTTTTGATGAGCATGATCTTTTTAGTCCCCCAAGCATTGAGGAGAAAATTTACTTTGATGAAACTTTGCCTCCTATCTATGATGATTATAATGATAGTAGTCTTTTGTTGCCGCCTGTTATGGAGGATGAATTTGATTATGATTACAATATGCCTCCTATATTTGATGATGAGAATAATAATGATAGCTACTTTGTTGAATTTTCTCCCACTACAATTAATAAGAATGACTATGCTTATGTTGGGAGTACTAAAAAATTTATGCATGAAGCTCATGATAAGAATGCTTTATGTGATAGTTATATTGTTGAGTTTGCTCATGATGCTACTGAAAGTTATTATGAGAGAGGAAAATATGGTTGTAGAAATTTTCATGTTACTAAAACACCTCTCTATGTGCTGAAATTTTTGAAGCTACACTTGTTCTATCTTTCTATGCTTGTTGCATTATGCTTCATGAACTTGTTTATTTACAAGATTCCTTTTTATAGGAAGCATGTTAGGCTTAAATGTGTTTTGAACTTGCCTCTTGATGCTCTCTTTTGCTTCAAATACTATTTCTTGCGAGTGCATCATTAAAACTGCTGAGCCCATCTTAATGGCTATAAAGAAAGAACTTCTTGGGAGATAACCCATGTGTTTATTTTGCTACAGCAACTTTGTTTTATATTTGTGTCTTGGAAGTTGTTACTACTGTAGCAACCTCTCCTTATCTTGTTTTATTGCATTGTTGTGCCAAGTAAAGTCTTTGATAGTAAGGTTCATACTAGATTTGGATTACTGCGCAGAAACAGATTTCTTGCTGTCACGAATCTGGGCCTAATTTTCTGTAGGTAACTCAGAAAATTATGCCAATTTACGTGAGTGATCCTCAGATATGTACTCAACTTTCATTCAATTTGAGCATTTTCATTTGAGCAAGTCTGGTGCCTCAATAAAATTCGTCTTTACGGACTGTTCTGTTTTGACAGATTCTGCCTTTTATTTCGCATTGCTTCTTTTGCTATGTGGGATGGATTTCTTTGTTCCATTGACTTCCAGTAGCTTTGAGCAATGTCCAGAAGTGTTAAGAATGATTGTGTCACCTCTGAACATGTGAGTTTTTGATTATGCACTAACCCTCTAATGAGTTTGTTTCGACTTTGGTGTGGAGGAAGTTTTCAAGGGTCAAGAGAGGAGGATGATACAATATGATCAAGGTGAGTGAAAGCTCTAAGCTTGGGGATGCCCCCATGATTCATCCCTGCATATTTCAAGAAGACTCAAGCATCTAAGCTTGGGGATGCCCAAGGCATCCCCTTCTTCATCGACAAAATTATCAGGTTCCTCCCTTGAAACTATATTTTTATTCGGTCACATCCTATGTACTTTACTTGGAGCGTTTGTTTGTTTTTTGTTTTTGTTTTTGTTTGAATAAATGCTTGTGTGGGAGAGAGACACGCTCCGCTGGTTCATATGAACACATGTGTTCTTAGCCTTTAATTTTCATGGCGAAGGTTGAAACTGCTTCGTTAATTGTTATATGGTTGGAAACGGGAAATGCTACATGTAGTAATTGGTAAAATGTCTTGGATAATGTGATACTTGGCAATTGTTGTGCTCATGTTTAAGCTCTTGCATCATATACTTTGCACCTATTAATGAAGAAATACATAGAGCTTGCTAAAATTTGGTTTGCGTAATTGGTCTCTCTAAGGTCTAGATAATTTCTAGTAAAGAGTTTGAACAACAAGGAAGACGGTGTAGAGTCTTATAATGTTTACAATATTTCTTTTATGTGAGTTTTGCTGCATCGGTTCATCCTTGTGTTTGTTTCAAATAACCTTGCTAGCCTAAACCTTGTATCGAGAGGGAATACTTCTCATGCATCCAAAATCCTTGAGCCAACCACTATGCCATTTGTGTCCACCATACCTACCTACTACATGGTATTTTTCCACCATTCCAAAGTAAATTGCTTGAGTGCTACCTTTAAATTTCCATTCTTTGTCTTTGCAATATATAGCTCATGGGACAAATAGCCTAAAAACTATTGTGGTATTGAATATGTACTTATGCACTTTATCTCTTATTAAGTTGCTTGTTGTGCGATAACCATGTTCCTGGGGACGCCATCAACTACTCTTTGTTGAATATCATGTGAGTTGCTATGCATGTCCGTCTTGTCTGAAGTAAGGGAGATTTACCACTTATTTAATGGTTAGAGCATGCATATTGTTAGAGAAGAACATTGGGCCGCTAACTAAAGCCATGAATCATGGTGGAAGTTTCAGTTTTGGACAAATATCCTCAATCTCATATTAATTGTTGCTACATGCTTATGCATTAAAGAGGAGTCCATTATCTGTTGTCTATGTTGTCCCGGTATGGATGTCTAAGTTGAGAATAATCAAAAGCGAGAAATCCAATGCGAGCTTTCTCCTTAGACCTTTGTACAGGCGGCATAGAGGTACCCCTTTGTGACACTTGGTTAAAACATATGTATTACGATGATAATCCAGGTAATCCGAGCTAATTAGGACAAGGTGCGGGCACTATTAGTATACTATGCATGAGGCTTGCAACTTGTAAGATATAATTTACATAACACATATGTTTTATTACTACCGTTGACAAAATTGTTTCTTGTTTTCAAAACCAAAGCTCTAGCACAAATATAGCAATCAATGCTTCCCTCTGCGAAGGGCCATTCTTTTACTTTTTATGTTGAGTCAGTTCACCTATTTCTCTCCATCTCAAGAAGCAAACACTTGTGTGAACTGTGCATTGATTCCTACATACTTGCATATTGCACTTGTTATATTACTTTACATTGACAATATCTATGAGATATACATGTTATGAGTTGAAAGCAACCGCTGAAACTTAATCTTCCTTTGTGTTGCTTCAATACCTCTACTTTGAATTATTGCTTTATGAGTTAACTCTTATGCAAGACTTATTGATGCTTGTCTTGAAAGTACTATTCATGAAAAGTCATTGCTTTATGATTCATTTGTTTACTCATGTCATTTACCATTGTTTTGATCGTTGCATTCATTACATATGCTTACAATAGTATGATCAAGGTTATGATGGCATGTCACTCCAGAAATTAACTTTGTTATCGTTTACCTGCTCGGGACGAGCAGAAACTAAGCTTGGGGATGCTGATATGTCTCCGACGTATCGATAATTTCTTATGTTCCATGCCACATTATTGATGATATCTACATGTTTTATGCACACTTTATATCGTTTTTATGCGTTTTCCGGAACTAACCTATTGACGAGATGCCGAAGGGCCAGTTGTTGTTTTCTGCTGTTTTTGGTTTCAGAAATCCTAGTAAGGAAATATTCTCGGAATCGGACGAAATCAACACCGAAGATCTTAGAATTCCCGGAAGCTTCCAGAGCACCGAAGAAGGGCCAGAGGGGAGCCAGGGGGGCCCCACCCCACAGGGCGGCGCGGCCAAGGGGGGGCGCCCCCCTAGTGTGTGGGCCCCCTGTGGCCCCTCCGACTCCGCCTCTTCGCCTATTTAATCGTCCCTGACCTAAAACCTCGACCCAGTTCGACGAAACCAGAGAAAACCATCCAGAGCCGCCGCCATCGCGAAACTCCAATTCGGGGGACAGAAGTCTCTGTTCCGGCACGCCGCCGAGACGGGGAATTGCCCCCGGAGTCATCTCCACCGCCGTCTCCACCGCCATCTTCACCGCCATCGCTGTCTCCATGATGAGGAGGGAGTAATTCACCCCCGGGGCTGAGGGCTCCGCTGTAGCTATGTGGTTCATCTCTCTCTCTTTGTGATCAAGTTGAATATCATCTATGTGCTACTCTAGTGATGTTATTAAAGTAGTCTATTCCTCCTCCATGATGTAATGTTGACAGTGTGTGCATCATGAAGTACTTGGTATATGCTATGATTGTGATCTCTTGTGGATTATGAAGTTAACTATTACTATGATGGTATTGATGTGATCTATTCCTCCTTTCATAGTGTGTGATAACAGTGTGCATGCTATGTTAGTACTTGGTTTGGTTGTGTTGATCTATCTTGCACTCTAAGGTTATTTAAATATGAACATTGAATATTGTGGAGCTTGTTAACTCCGGCATTGAGGGTTCGTGTAATCCTACACAATTAGTGGTGTTCATCATCCAACAAAAGAGTGTAGAGTAGTCCTATTATGTGATCATTGTTGAGAGTGTCCACTAGTGAAAGCAGGATCCCTGGGCCTTGCTTCCAAGCATCGAATCTCCGTTTGTTTACTGTTTTGTTGCATGTTTACTCGCTGCCATATTTTATTCAGATTGCTATTACCACTCATACTCATCCATATTACTTGCATCTCACTATCTCTTCGCCGAAATAGTGCACTGATGACCCACAAGTATAGGGGGTGTATCGTAGTATTTTCGATAAGTAAGAATGTCGATCCCAACGAGGAGCAGAAGGTGTTGACAAGCAGTTTCGATGAAGGATTCCCTGTAAATGCTCACAGACAAGTATTCAGGGGGTTTTGATGTAACAGTCGAATAAAGTACGAGTAAGTAAAGTGCGAGAGTAACAATTGCAGCGAGTGGCCCAATCCTTTTTAGCACAAAGGACAAGCCGGTTTGTTTACTTATAATGACCAAACGTTCTCGAGGACACACGGGATTTTAGTCTAGTGCTTTCGCTACATACGGCTAAATAATCTTCATTGTTATTGTAAGTGTTGTGTGGGTGAACCTATGCTAATGTACCGCCCTTCCTAGGACTAATACATACTTGTGATTATACCCCTTGCAAGCATCCGCAACTACAAGAAAGTAATTAAGAATAAATCTAACCACAGCCTTAAACTCTGAGATCCTGCTATCCCTCCTGCATCGATATACCAACGGGGGTTTAGGTTTCTGTCACTCCGGCAACCCCGCAATCGGCAAACGAGTACAAGATGCATTCCCCTAGGCCCATAAAGGTGAAGTGTCATGTAGTCGACGTTCACATGACACCACTAGAAGAATGACACCACAACTTAAATATCATAACATTGAATATTACTCAACCATAATTCACTACTAGCATTTAGACTTCACCCATGTCCTCAAGAACTAAACGAACTACTCACGAGACATCATATGGAACATGATCAGAGGTGATATGATGATGAATAACAATCTGAACATAAACCTTGGTTCAATGGTTTCACTCAATAGCATCAACAACAAGTAGAAATCGATACCGGGAGAGTTTCCCCTATCAAACAATCAAGATCAAACCCAAATTGCTACGGCGGTGACGGTGTCCAGCGGTGGAGACGGCGGTGATGATGGTGGAGATGATGATGATGGTGATGGAGATGATGTCCAGCTCGATGACGGTGACGATGGCGTCGATTTCCCCCTCCGGGAGGGAATTTCCCCGGCGGATTCCTGCCCGCCGGAGAGCTCTTTTCTCTCTGGTGTTCTCCGCCCCGCAGAGGCGGCTGTGGCTCTTCGCGAGGTACCCTCTGTAGCTTAGGTTTTCGGGGCGAAGGGTTTCGCGAAGAAAAGGAGGCGAAAGGGGCTGTGGGGCCCCCACACCATGATGACCCACAAGTATAGGGGGTGTATCGTAGTATTTTCGATAAGTAAGAATGTCGATCCCAACGAGGAGCAGAAGGTGTTGACAAGCAGTTTCGATGAAGGATTCACTGTAAATGCTCACAGACAAGTATTCAGGGGGTTTTGATGTAATAGATGAATAAAGTACGAGTAAGTAAAGTGCGAGAGTAACAATTGCAACGAGTGGCCCAATCCTTTTTAGCGTAAAGGACAAGCCGGGTTGTTTACTTATAATTACCAAACGTTCTCGAGGACACACGGGATTTTAGTCTAGTGCTTTCGCTACATACGGCTAAATAATCTTCATTGTTATGATAAGTGTTGTGTGGGTGAACCTATGCTAATGTACCGCCCTTCCTAGGACTAATACATACTTGTGATTATACCCCTTGCAAGCATCCGCAACTACAAGAAAGTAATTAAGAATAAATCTAACCACAGCCTTAAACTCTGAGATCCTGCTGTCCCTCCTGCATCGATATACCAACGGGGGTTTAGGTTTCTGTCACTCCGGCAACCCCGCAATCGGCAAACGAGTACAAGATGCATTCCCCTAGGCCCATAAAGGTGAAGTGTCATGTAGTCGACGTTCACATGACACCACTAGAAGAATAACACCACAACTTAAATATCATAACATTGAATATTACTCAACCATAGTTCACTACTAACATTTAGACTTCACCCATGTCCTCAAGAACTAAACGAACTACTCACGAGACATCATATGGAACATGATCAGAGGTGATATGATGATGAATAACAATCTGAACATAAACCTTGGTTCAATGGTTTCACTCAATAGCATCAACAACAAGTAGAAATCGATACCGGGAGAGTTTCCCCTATCAAACAATCAAGATCAAACCCAAATTGCTACGGCGGTGACGGTGTCCAGCGGTGGAGACGGCGGTGATGATGGTGGAGATGATGATGATGGTGATGGAGATGATGTCCAGCTCGATGACGGTGACGATGGCGTCGATTTCCCCCTCCGGGAGGGAATTTCCCCGGCGGATTCCTGCCCGCCGGAGAGCTCTTTTCTCTCTGGTGTTCTCCGCCCCGCAGAGGCGGCTGTAACTCTTCGTGAGGTACCCTCTGTGGCTTAGGTTTTCGGGACGAAGGGTTTCGCGAAGAAAAGGAGGCGAAAGGGGCTGTGGGGCCCCCACACCACATGGTGGCGCGGCCAGGCCATGGGCCGCGCTGGCCTGTGGTCTGGCCCCACCTTGGGCCTTCTCAGCTCCTCCTTCTGGCTTCCTTCGTCATCTTGAAAAATAGGATTTTTGGTATAATTTCCTTCCACAGTTGATCTTCCGAAATATTGCGTTCTGACGGTGCTTTTTCCAGCAGAATCCTGGCTCCGTTGCTTGATCCTCCAATAATGATGAAACATGCAAAATAGATGAAATAGCATAAGTATTGTGTCCCAATATGAAATATATCAATGAATAACAGCAAATTATGATATAAAATAGTGATGCAAATTGGACGTATCAACTCCCCCCAAGCTTAGACTTCGCTTGTCCCCAAGCGAAACTGAACTCAGTAAACAGGACCACATATTTATGGAGTGAAGAGTCGATAAATAAAATACGGACAAGAAGCATCATATTCATTCACACAAGACATTCTAGTAAACAACTTCCTCATATAACTCAACTTGAAACAAGTATAAAGTAATCACAAATAAAGGTGCATAAGAAATCATAGTTGGTGATGGCAAACTTCGTTCTTGGTCAGAGAACAATTAACAGATTATACTTATCTCATTGAGCAGCGCTCTCATGTTAAAGTTTATAAGGCACAACTTGCATACTCAATCATAATGGTCTCCTCATGATCATTGATAACTTGCAAAGCTATATTCATTCAGATAAAACTTGTACTAAACAAGGAAAAATAAAAGACATGATAAAGCAAATCACAATATAATGGTTTGATCACAACTACTCAAATGCTTGCTTGAGATGGAGGGAAATAGGTTTACTGACTCAACATAAAGTAAAAGACAGGCCCTTCGCAGAGGGAAGCAAGGATTAAATCATGTGCTAGAGCTTTTTCAGTTTTGAAATCATATAAAGAGAATAAAAGTAACATTTTGAGAGGTGTTTGTTGTTGTCAACGAATGGTAGCGGGTACTCTAACCCCCTTGCCAGACAAACCTTCAAAGAGCGGCTCCCATATTATTTTCATTTTATGTGGCACTCCTTCCAACCTTTCTTTCACAAACCATGGCTAACCGAATCCTCGGGTGCCTGCCAACAATCTCATACCATGAAGGAGTGCCTTTTTATTTTAGTTTTATTATGATGACACTCCCCCCAACCTTTGCTTACACAAGCCATGGCTAACCGAATCCTTCGGGTGCCATCCATCAATCACATACCATGGAGGAGTGTCTAATTAGGTTAATTAGTTTGGGACTGGGAATCCCATTGCCAGCTCTTTTTGCAATATTATTGGATAAGCGGATGAAGCCACTAGTCCATTGGCGAAAGTTGCCCAACAAGATTGAAAGATAAAACACCACATACTTCCTCATGAGCTATAAAACATTGACACAAATAAGAGATAATAAGTTTTGAATTGTTTAAAGGTAGCACACGAAGTATTTACTTGGAATGGCAGAAAATACCATGTAGTAAGTAGGTATGGTGGACACAAATGACATAGGTTTGGACTAAGGTTTGGATGCACGAGAAGTATTCCCTCTCAGTACAGGTTTTTGGCTAGCAAGGCTAATTAGCAAGCATAAGAGTTGAAGGAAACAAACAAATATACATGTGATAGAAACAATCATGCATCTTCCTTGTAAGCACAAACAATTTTAACTTCAGAATAATAAGCTATGAGCTAACAAGAAAGAAAGACAATGAAATAACTACATGTATTTCTCTTTTCTACTTAAACCTCAAAGTGTTGTTGCTATTGACCAATGCTAAGTTTGCCAAAACCAAATAGATTTATTCAATGCTCCCAAAGTGATACCAATACTAACAACAAGGTAAATCATATAATAGAGATTGCAAACTAAAATAAGATGTGCAATATGTAAATGATAAGACTTCTCATTAATATTCCATAACGATAACTCACACCAAGGGATACATAGATAACCAACTAAAGGAGAGATACTTCCAAACTGCAACCCATCTTATATGATAACTTCCCTACTCATGATATGACACTACTTGACAATAAAAGTAAAAGATAGTGATGATGTGATACCGCGGCACTCCCCCAAGCTTGGAACAAACCAAGGGGATGCCAATACCGATGATGAATTACTCCTTCGGCGATGGTGGTGATGAATTCCTGACAAGCTTCTCAATAAACTCCTGAAGCTCATCAATCTTGTATGTGAGATTGCGAATCATCTCCGAATTGTGCTCGACACGGTTAAGAAGTCTGTCCGACGGCGAGTCCCAACTCTTGGAGTTATTTCCCCACTCTTCACCCTCAGGCTTCCTCCTTCCTGCAGTGTTAGAGCGATCTATATCCCAATTGCTAGGCAATGCTGCCTTGGGAGTCCCTTCAATTTGATTATTGAAAATTAGATTGTGGAAGGGATGGTGAATGCCTGATAAAGATGTTTTCGGAGCGAGGTAATGACGTGGAACCGCTCCTCCAGTGCGAATTCTTGCGCTCTTGTTTGCACTAAAAGGGTTGTCCACCACCTTGATGCTTGCGATGGTAGCACGCGGGTGTGCGCGCGAATCTTCCTCCACCTCTTCTTCATCCTCTTCCTTGACGTCCTTGTCCTCCTCTTTCCACCCAAGATCTCGATTATCTTCATCCGGAAACTCCTTGCCCTTGTTCTTGGAGACCATGGTGCTTCTAAACTGAAAACAGATCCTGGCAGAAATAGCTCGAAACAAAACACGTCGAGAGAACGATATACGGACCTCCAGGGGTCCGGGGGATTATATAGCAAAAATTTTCACGACAAAAGGAAAGTACCAGATTGAACCAGAGTCGGAAAGGGGCGACGAGGCGGCCAGACCATAGGGCGGCGCGGGCCCAGGCCAGGCCGCGCCGGCCTATGGTGGCACGCCCTCGTGCGTCTTTTCCACTCTGTTTCGATCTCGTAATTTTTCATATTTTCCAAAAACAGCAAAAATATTGTTCGGAAAGTAAATTGCGAACTTTTCATTACCAGTATTGTTACCTATTCAAAGTCGAGTTCTGGCGGACTGTCAACTTGTTCTTTGATGAAAGCCTCCGGTGTTTCCATTCGAATAATATCAACATCAACATTATAAGAATCACCTGAGATATAATGCTTGAGTCTTTGTCCATTCACCACTTGTGTGGCATTGCCTTGGAGAGAGCTAATTTTGATTGCTCCTGAACGATACACCTCCTCAACAACATATGGTCCTTCCCATTTCGAGAGTAATTTCCCTGCAAAGAATCTGAGACGAGACCGATACAATAGGACTTTATCCCCAATATTAAATTCTCTTTTGATAATCCTTCTGTCATGCCATTTTTTAACTTTCTCTTTAAAGAGTTTAGCATTTTCATAAGCTTCACTTCTCCATTCATCTAGAGAACTTAATTGCAACAACCTCTTATTACCGGCAAGTTTAGGATCTTTATTTAATTCTCTAACAGCCCAATAAGCTTTGTGCTCTAGTTCTAAAGGTAAATGACAAGCTTTCCCATAAACCATTTTATAAGGTGACATTCCCATGGGATTTTTATAAGCAGTTCTATAAGCCCATAGTGCATCCTTCAATTTACTAGCCCAATTCTTTCTAGTTTTATTAACAGTCTTTTGCAAGATAGATTTAATCTCTCTATTTGATAATTCTACTTGCCCACTAGTTTGAGGATGATAAGCGGAAGCAATTCTATGATTAATACCATACCTAGCAAGAGTTTTTCTAAAACCTCCATGAATAAAATGAGAACCTCCGTCAGTCATAATATATCTAGGCACTCCAAATCTAGGAAAAATAATGTCTAAAAGCATTCTTAAAGAGGTCTCACCATCAGCACTTTTTGTAGGTATGGCTTCCACCCATTTAGTAACATAATCAACAGCAACAAGTATATGAGTGTTACCTTCTGAAGACGGAAAAGGTCCCATGAAGTCAAATCCCCAACAATCAAATGGTTCAATAACAAGAGTATAATTCATAGGCATTTCATTACGTCTGGAGATATTACCAACCCTTTGGCATTCATCACAAGATAAAATAAACTTTCTCGCATCCTTGAAGAGAGTTGGCCAATAAAAACCTGATTATAGAACCTTTTGCGCGGTTCTTTCTCCGGCGTGATGTCCTCCATAAGCACTACCATGACATTTACTCAATATCTCTTGTTGTTCATATTCGGGAACACACCTTCGCAGAATACCATTGATGACCCACAAGTATAGGGGGGTGTATCGTAGTATTTTCGATAAGTAAGAATGTCGATCCCAACGAGGAGCAGAAGGTGTTGACAAGCAGTTTCGATGAAGGATTCACTGTAAATGCTCACAGACAAGTATTCAGGGGGTTTTGATGTAACAGTTGAATAAAGTACGAGTAAGTAAAGTGCAAGAGTAACAATTGCAGCGAGTGGCCCAATCCTTTTTAGCACAAAGGACAAGCCGGTTTGTTTACTTATAATGACCAAACGTTCTCGAGGACACACGGGATTTTAGTCTAGTGCTTTCGCTACATACGGCTAAATAATCTTCATTGTTATGATAAGTGTTGTGTGGGTGAACCTATGCTAATGTACCGCCCTTCCTAGGACTAATACATACTTGTGATTATACCCCTTGCAAGCATCCGCAACTACAAGAAAGTAATTAAGAATAAATCTAACCACAGCCTTAAACTCTGAGATCCTGCGATCCCTCCTGCATCGATATACCAACGGGGATTCAGGTTTCTGTCACTCCGGCAACCCCGCAATTGGCAAACGAATACAAGATGCATTCCCCTAGGCCCATAAATGGTGAAGTGTCATGTAGTCGATGTTCACATGACACCACTAGAAGAATAACACCACAACTTAAATATCATACCATTGAATATTACTCAACCATAGTTCACTACTAACATTTAGACTTCACCCATGTCCTCAAGAACTAAACGAACTACTCACGAGACATCATATGGAACATGATCAGAGGTGATATGATGATTAATAACAATCCGAACATAAACTTGGTTCAATGGTTTCACTCAATAGCATCAACAACAAGTAGAGATCGATACCGGGAGAGTTTCCCCTATCAAACAATCAAGATCAAACCCAAATTGATATGGTGTCCAGCGGTGGAGACGGCGGTGATGATGGTGGAGATGATGATGATGGTGATGGAGATGATGTCCAGCTCGATGACGGTGACGATGGCGTTGATTTCCCCCTCCGGAGAGCTCTTTTCTCTCTGGTGTTCTCCGCCCCGCAGAGGCGGCTGTAACTCTTCGCGAGGTACCCTCTGTGGCTTAGGTCTTCGGGATGAAGGGTTTCGCGAAGAAAAGGAGGCGAAAGGGGCTGTGGGCCCCCCACACCACATGGCGGCGCGGCCAGGCCATGGGCCGCGCCGCCCTAGGGTGTGGGCCCACCCTGGGTCCTCCTGGCTCCTCCTTCTGGCTTCCTTCGTCATCTTGAAAAATAGGATTTTTGGTATAATTTCCTTCCACAGTTGATCTTCCGAAATATTGCGTTCTGACGGTGCTTTTTCCCGCAGAATCCTGGCTCCGGTGCTTGATCCTCCAATAATGATGAAACATGCAAAATAGATGAAATAACATAAGTATTGTGTCCCAATATGAAATATATCAATGAATAACAGCAAATTATGATATAAAATAGTGATGCAAATTGGACGTATCAACTCCCCCCAAGCTTAGACTTCGCTTGTCCCCAAGCGAAACTGAGCTCGATAGACAGGACCACATGTTTATGGAGTGAAGAGTCGATAAATAAAATACGGACAAGAAGCATCATATTCATTCACACAAGACATTATAGTAAACAACCTCTTATAACTCAACTTGGAACAAGTATAAGGTAATCACAAATAAAGGTGCATAAGAAATCATAATTGGTGATGGCAAACTTCGTTCTTGGTCAAAGAACAATTAACAGATTATATTTATCTCATTGAGCAGCGCTCTCATGTTAAAGTTTATAAGGCACAACTTGCATACTCAATCATAATGGTCTTTTCATGATTATTGATAACTTGCAAAGCTATATTCATTCAGATAAAACTTGTACTAAACAAGGAAGAATAAAAGACATGATGAAACAAATCACAATATAATGGTTGGATCACAACTACTCAAATGCTTGCTTGAGATGGAGGGAAATAGGTTTACTGACTCAACATAAAGTAAAAGACAGGCCCTTCGCAGAGGGAAGCAGGGATTAAATCATGTGCTAGAGCTTTTTCAGTTTTGCAATCATATAAAGAGGGTAAAAGTAACATTTTTGAGAGGTGTTTGTTGTTGTCAACGACTGGTAGCGGGTACTCTAACCCCCTTGCCAGACAAACCTTCAAAGAGCGGCTCCCATATTATTTTCATTTTGTGTGGCACTCCTTCCAACCTTTCTTTCACAAACCATGGCTAACCGAATCCTCGGGTGCCTGCCAACAATCTCATACCATGAAGGAGTGCCTTTTTATTTTAGCTTTATTATGATGATGACACTCCCCCCAACCTTTGCTTACACAAGCCATGGCTAACCGAATCCTTCGGGTGCCGTCCATCAATCACATACCATGGAGGAGTGTCTATTTAGTTTGATTAATTTGGGACTGGGAATCCCATTGCCAGCTCTTTTTGCAAAATTATTGGATAAGCGGATGAAGCCACTAGTCCATTGGTGAAAGTTGCCCAACAAGATTGAAAGATAAAACACCACATACTTCCTCCTGAGCTATAAAACATTAACACAAATAAGAGATACTAAGTTTTGAATTGTTTAAAGGTAGCACATGAAGTATTTACTTGGAATGGCAGAAAATACCATATAGTAGGTAGGTATGGTGGACACAAATGGCATAGGTTTGGGCTAAGGTTTGGATGCACGAGAAGTATTCCTCTCAGTACAGGTTTTTGGCTAGCAAGGTTAATTAGCAAGCATAAGAGTTGAGGGAAACAAACAAATATACATGTGATAGAAACAATCATGCATCTTCCCTGTAAGCACAAACAATTTTAGATTTATTCAATGCTCCCAAAGTGATACCAATACTAATGACAAGGTAAATCATATAATAGAGATTGCAAACTAAAATAAGATGTGCAATATGTAAATGATAAGACTTCTCATTAATATTCCATAACGATAACTCACACCAAGGGATACATAGACAACCAACTAAAGGAGAGATACTTCCAAACTGCAACCCATCTTATATGATAACTTCCCTACTCATGATATGACACTACTTGACAATAAAAGTAAAAGGTAGTGATGATGTGATACCGCGGCACTCCCCCAAGCTTGGAACAAACCAAGGGGATGCCAATACCGATGATGAATTACTCCTTCGGCGATGGTGGTGATGAATTCCTGACAAGCTTCTCAATAAGCTCCTGAAGCTCATCAATCCTGTATATGAGATTGCGAATCATCTCTGAATTGTGCTCGACGCGGTTAAGGAGTCTGTCTGACGGCGAGTCCCAGCTCTTGGAGTTATTTCCCCACTCTTCAGCCTCAGGCTCCTTCTCTCCTGCAGTGTTAGAGCGATCTATATCCCACTGGCTAGGCAATGCTGCCTTGGGAGTCCCTTCAATTTGATTATTGAAAATTAGATTGTGGAAGGGGTGATGAGTGCATGATAAGGATGACTTCGGAGCTAGGTAATGACGTGGAACCGCTCCTCCAGTGCGAATTCTCGCGCTCTTGTTTGCACTAAAAGGGTTGTCCACCACCTTGATGCTTGCGATAGTAGCACGCGGGTGTGCGCGCGAATCTTCCTCCACCTCTTCTTCATCCTCTTCCTTGACGTCCTTGTCTTCCTCTTTCCACCCAAGATCTCGATCATCTTCATCCGGAAACTCCTTGCCCTTGTTCTTGGAGACCATGGTGCTTCTAGACCGAAAACAGATCCTGGCAGAAACAGCTCGAAACAAAACACGTCGAGAACACGATATACGGACCTCCAGGGGTCCGGGGGATTATATAGCAAAAATTTTCACGACAAACGGAAAGTACCAGATCGAACCAGAGTCGGAAAGGGGCGACGAGGAGGCCAAACCATAGGGCGGCGCGGGCCCTGGCCAGGCCGCGCCGGCCTATGGTGCCACGCCCTCGTGCGTCCTTTCCACTCCGTTTCGAACTCGTAATTTTTCATATTTTCCAAAAACAGCAAAAATATTGTTCGGAAAGTAAATTGCGTACTTTTCATTACCAGTACTGTTACCTATTCAAAGTCGGGTTCTGGCGGACTGTCAATTTGCCCTTTGATGAAAGCCTCCGGTGTTTCCACTTGAATAATATCAACATCAACATTATAGGAATCACCCGAGATATAATGCTTGAGTCTTTGTCCATTCACCACTTGCGTAGCATTGCCTTGGTGAGAGCTAATTTTAATTGCTCCTGAACGATACACCTCCTCGACAACATATGGTCCTTCCCATTTTGAGAGTAATTTCCCTGCAAAGAATCTGAGACGAGACCGATACAATAGGACTTTATCCCCAATATTAAATTCTATTTTGATAATCCTTCTATCATGCCATTTTTTAACTTTCTCTTTCAAGAGTTTAGCATTTTCATAAGCTTCACTTCTCCATTCATCTAGAGAACTTAATTGCAACAACCTCTTATCACCGGCAAGTTTAGGATCTTTATTTAACTCTCTAACTGCCTAATAAGCTTTGTGCTCTAGTTCTAAAGGTAAATGACAAGCTTTCCCATAAACCATTTTATAAGGTGACATTCCCATGGGATTTTTATAAGCAGTTCTATAAGCCCATAGTGCATCCTTCAATTTACTAGCCCAATTCTTTCTAGTTTTATTAACGGTCTTTCCCAAAATAGACTTAATCTCTCTATTCGATAATTCTACTTGACCACTAGTTTGAGGATGATAAGCGGAAGCAATTCTATGATTAATACCATACTTAGCAAGAGTTTTTCTAAAACCTCCATGAATAAAATGAGAACCTCCATCAGTCATAATATATCTAGGCACTCCAAATCTAGGAAAAATAATATCTAAAAGCATTCTTAAAGAGGTCTCACCATCAGCACTTTTTGTAGGTATTGCTTCCACCCATTTAGTAACATAATCAACAGCAACAAGTATGTGAGTGTTACCTTCTGAAGACGGAAAAGGTCCCATGAAGTCAAATCCCCAACAATCAAACGGTTCAATAACAAGAGTATAATTCATGGGCATTTCATTACGTCTGGAGATATTACCAACCCTTTGGCATTCATCACAAGATAAAATAAACTTTCTCGCATCCTTGAAGAGAGTTGGCCAATAAAAACCTGATTGTAGAACCTTTTGCGCGGTTCTTTCTCCGGCGTGATGTCCTCCATAAGCACTACCATGACATTTACTCAATATCTCTTGTTGTTCATATTCGGGAACACATCTTCGCATAATACCATCCACTCCTTCTTTATATAAGTGTGGGTCATCCCTTAAATAATGCCTCAAGTCATAAAAGAATTTCCTCCTTTGCTGAGCTGAAAAGGTTGGAGGCAAGTACTTGGAAACAATAAAGTTAGCATAATCAGCATACCAAGGACTGTCTCGCGAGCTCACCTTTATTACAGCTAATTGTTCATTTGGAAAACTATCATTAACAGGAACAGGATCATAAGCAATATTTTCCAATCTAGACAAATTATCAGCAACAGGATTATCAGCACCTTTCCTATCTACAATATGTAAATCAAATTCTTGCAAAAGAAGTACCCATCTAATAAGCCTCGGCTTAGCATCTTTCTTTGTCATAAGGTATCTAATTGCAGCATGATCAGTATGAATAGTAACTTTTGAATCAACAATATAAGATCTAAATTTATCACAAGCAAAGACTACAGCTAATAATTCTTTTTCAGTTGTAGCATAATTTCTTTGAGCAGCATCAAGAGTTTTACTAGCATAATGAATAACATTCAATTTTTTATCTACTCACTGTCCAAGAACAGCGCCTACAGCAAAATCACTAGCATCACACATAATTTCAAAGGGTAAGTTCCAATCAGGAGGTTCAACTATAGGAGCAGTTGTTAAGGCTTTCTTAAGAGTTTCAAAAGCTTCCTTACAATCATCATCAAAAACAAATGGTACATCTTTTTGAAGAAGATTAGTAAGAGGTTTTGAAATCTTGGAGAAATCTTTAATAAACCTCCTATAAAACCCAGCATGACCAAGAACACTACGAATACCTTTAACATCTCTAGGATAGGGCATCTTCTCAATTGCTTCAACTTTAGCTCTATCAACTTCAATACCTCTCTCAGAAATTTTATGTCCCAATACAATTCCTTCATTAACCATAAAGTGGCATTTCTCCCAATTAAGAACAAGGTTAGTTTCTTCACATCTCTGCAAAACTTTATCAAGGTTTCGCAAGCAACTATCAAAAGAATTCCCATAGACAGAAAAATCATCCATGAATACCTCTACAATACTTTCACAAAAACCATGAAAAATAGCAGACATGCATCTTTGAAAAGTAGCAGGAGCATTACATAAACCAAAAGGCATGCGTCTATAAGCATAAGTTCCATAGGGACAAGTGAAAGTGGTTTTCTCTTGATCTTTAGCTTTAACAGCAATTTGTGAAAACCCAGAATAACCATCAAGAAAGCAAAAATGAGTATTTTTAGACAATCTTTCTAGCATTTGATCAATAAATGGTAAAGGGTAATGATCTTTCTTAGTAACTTTATTAACTTTTCGAAAATCAATGCACATTCTATACCCTACAACTACTCTTTGAGGGATGAGCTCATCATTATCATTAGGCATAACAGTCATTCCTCTTTTCTTGGGAACGCAATGCACAGGACTAACCCATCTACTATCAACAATAGGATATATAATACCAGCTTCAAGAAGTCTTAATACCTCATTCCTTACCACTTCCTTCATCTTCGGAATTAGACGACGCTGAGGTTCAACAACAGGCTTTGCATCATCTTCCATATTAATAGCATGTTGGCAAATAGACGGAGAAATCCCCTTCAAATCATCAAGAGTGTAGCCAATAGCGCCTCGGTGTTTCTTCAATATTTCCAATAACCTTTCTTCCTCAATCTCTGAAAGCTTAGAACTAATAATAACAGGATATATTTTCTTATCATCAATATGAGCATATTTAAGATTATCAGGCAAAGGCTTTAAATCAAAAACAGGATCTTCCTTTGGTGGCGGTGTTGTACCCAAATTTTCCACCGGTAAGTCATGCTTGAGAATAGGTTGGCGAAGAAAGATTTCCTCAAGCTCATCTCTTTCTTTCCTAAAAACTTCACTCTCGCTATCCTCCAAATGTTGCTGCAAAGGATTGTTAGGAACAAGAACAATAGATGCACACTGCTCCATTTTAAAATCATCACTAGGCAAATTAGCTTTATAAGGAGTTTTGGTAAATTTAGAGAAATTAAACTCATAAGATTCACCAGCAAATTTAGTCAAAATTTTCTCTTTCTTGCAATCTATAATAGCTCCACAAGTATTTAGAAAAGGTCTACCAAAAATAATAGGACAATAATCACTAGCAGCAGAACCAAGTACCAAAAAGTCAGCAGGATATTTAATCTTACCGCATAAAACTTCCACATCTCGAACAATACCAATTGGAGAAATAGTTTCTCTATTAGCCAGCTGAATAACCACATCAATATCTTCAAGTTCACAAGAACCAATTTCGTGCATAATCTTCGTATAAAGCTCATAAGGAATAGCACTAACACTTGCACCAATATCACACAATCCATAATAACAATGATCACCAATTCTAACAGATAGCATAGGAACACTAGCTTGTTTGGGTTTATTAGGATGTGAAACAATATTAGAAGCATCTTCGCAGAAAATAATATGACCATCCTCCACATTTTCAGTCACAAGATCTTTAACTATTGCAACAGCAGGTTCAACTTTTATTTGTTCTTCAGGTTCTACAGGTTTCTTTTCACTTTTATGAACCGCACTATTTATAACAGAGTACTCCTTCATTTTAGCAGGGAAAGGAGTTTTTTCAATATAAGCTTCAGGAATAACATGATCAGCAGTTTCAACTACAACACATTTATTAATAGATGAATCAATTTTATCTTTATACGGTTCATGATACTTATCAAAATTCTTCTTTGGCAATTCATAATGAGAGGCAAAAGCTTTATAAAGATTTGCAGCAACTTGAGAATCAAGACCATATGTAGCACTCATATTACGAAATTTATCAGTATCCATAAAAGCTTCAATGCATTTATAATCATAAATTATACCTGATTCTCTATCCTTGTCGTTCTCCCAACCTTCAGTATTTTCTTGGATCCGATCAAGAAGGTCCCTTTTAAACTCTTCTTTGTTGCGTGTAAATGATCCAGAACAAAAAGTATCCAGCAAGGTCTTGTCTTGAAAAGAAAGTCTTGCATAGAAATTATCAATAATAACATTACCAGGAAGCTCATGAATGGGGCATTTGAGCATTAAAGACTTCAATCTCCCCCAAGCTTGGGCAATACTCTCTCCATCATGAGGCCAAAAATTATATATGCGATTCCGATCCTTGTGAATTTCACTTGGAGGATAGAACTTAGAATAAAACCGGGGCACAATATCATTCCATTCAAGAGAATCCCCATTATCCAGTAATTTATACCAATGCGCCGCCTTACCGGACAGCGATAAAGAGAATAGTTTCTTCCTCACTTCATCCATAGCAATACCTGCACATTTGAATAACCCGCATAATTCATGCAAAAACAGTAAATGATCACCAGGATGGACAGTTCCATCCCCTTCATAGCGGTTATCCATAACACGTTCAATAATTTACATAGGTATTTTATATGGTATCACTTCCTCACCTGTCGCCTCATCCACTACCATTGCAGTAGTAGTAGATTTTCCAAATAAAAATTGAAGAGAAGATCTCTCCATAATGACTTATAGCAGCAGGCAGAAATAAAATCAGCACAAACAGTAAAGGTTTTCCTTACCAATTCCACTTACCAATAGCGCTTCACTCCCCGGCAACGGCGCCAGAAAATAGTCTTGATGACCCACAAGTATAGGGGGGTGTATCGTAGTATTTTCGATAAGTAAGAATGTCGATCCCAACGAGGAGCAGAAGGTGTTGACAAGCAGTTTCAATGAAGGATTCACTGTAAATGCTCACGAGACAAGTATTCGGGGGTTTTGATGTAACAGTTGAATAAAGTACGAGTAAGTAAAGTGCAAGAGTAACAATTGCAGCGAGTGGCCCAATCCTTTTTAGCACAAAGGACAAGCCGGTTTGTTTACTTATAATGACCAAACGTTCTCGAGGACACACGGGATTTTAGTCTAGTGCTTTCGCTACATACGGCTAAATAATCTTCATTGTTATGATAAGTGTTGTGTGGGTGAACCTATGCTAATGTACCGCCCTTCCTAGGACTAATACATACTTGTGATTATACCCCTTGCAAGCATCCGCAACTACAAGAAAGTAATTAAGAATAAATCTAACCACAGCCTTAAACTCTGAGATCCTGCGATCCCTCCTGCATCGATATACCAACGGGGATTCAGGTTTCTGTCACTCCGGCAACCCCGCAATTGGCAAACGAATACAAGATGCATTCCCCTAGGCCCATAAATGGTGAAGTGTCATGTAGTCGATGTTCACATGACACCACTAGAAGAATAACACCACAACTTAAATATCATACCATTGAATATTACTCAACCATAGTTCACTACTAACATTTAGACTTCACCCATGTCCTCAAGAACTAAACGAACTACTCACGAGACATCATATGGAACATGATCAGAGGTGATATGATGATTAATAACAATCTGAACATAAACTTGGTTCAATGGTTTCACTCAATAGCATCAACAACAAGTAGAGATCGATACCGGGAGAGTTTCCCCTATCAAACAATCAAGATCAAACCCAAATTGCTACGGCGATGACGGTGTCCAGCGGTGGAGACGGCGGTGATGATGGTGGAGATGATGATGATGGTGATGGAGATGATGTCCAGCTCGATGACGGTGACGATGGCGTCGACTTCCCCCTCCGGGAGGGAATTTCCCCGGCGGATTCCTGCCCGCCGGAGAGCTCTTTTCTCTCTGGTGTTCTCCGCCCCGCAGAGGCGGCTGTAACTCTTCGCGAGGTACCCTCTGTGGCTTAGGTCTTCGGGACGAAGGGTTTCGTGAAGAAAAGGAGGCGAAAGGGGCTGTGGGCCCCCCACACCACATGGCGGCGCGGCCAGGCCATGGGCCACGCCGCCCTAGGGTGTGGGCCCACCCTAGGTCCTCCTGGCTCCTCCTTCTGGCTTCCTTCGTCATCTTGAAAAATAGGATTTTTGGTATAATTTCCTTCCACAGTTGATCTTCCGAAATATTGCGTTCTGACGGTGCTTTTTCCCGCAGAATCCTGGCTCCGGTGCTTGATCCTCCAATAATGATGAAACATGCAAAATAGACGAAATAACATAAGTATTGTGTCCCAATATGAAATATATCAATGAATAACAGCAAATTATGATATAAAATAGTGATGCAAATTGGACGTATCAACCATCCACTCCTTCTTTATATAAGTGTGGGTCATCCCAGAAATAATGCCTCAAGTCATAAAAGAATTTCCTCCTTTGCTGAGCTGAAAAAGTTGGAGGCAAGTACTTGGAAACAATAAAGTTAGCATAATCAGCATACCAAGGACTATCTCGCGAGCTCACCTTTATTACAGCCAATTGTTCATTTGGAAAACTATCATTAACAGGAACAGGATCATAAGCAATATTTTCCAATCTAGACAAATTATCAGCAACAGGATTATCAGCACCTTTCCTATCTACAATATGTAAATCAAATTCTTGCAAAAGAAGTACCCATCTAATAAGCCTCGGCTTAGCATCTTTCTTTGTCATAAGGTATCTAATTGCAGCATGATCAGTATGAATCGTAACTTTTGAATCAACAATATAAGATCTAAATTTATCACAAGCAAAGACTACAGCTAATAATTCTTTTTCAGTTGTAGCATACTTTCTTTGAGCAGCATCAAGAGTTTTACTAGCATAATGAATAACATTCAGTTTTTTATCTACTCGCTGTCCAAGAACAGCGCCTACAGCAAAATCACTAGCATCACACATAATTTTAAATGGTAAGTTCCAATCAGGAGGTTCAACTACAGGAGCAGTTGTTAAGGCTTTCTTTAGAGTTTCAAAAGCTTCCTTACAATCATCATCAAAAACAAAAGGTACGTCTTTTTGAAGAAGATTAGTAAGAGGCTTTGAAATCTTGGAGAAATCTTTAATAAATCTCCTATAAAACCCAGCATGACCAAGAACACTACGAATACCTTTAACATCCCTCGGATAGGGCATCTTCTCAATTGCTTCAACTTTAGCTCTATCAACTTCAATACCTCTCTCAGAAATTTTATGTCCCAATACAATTCCTTCATTAACCATAAAGTGGCATTTCTCCCAATTAAGAACAAGGTTAGTTTCTTCACATCTCTGCAAAACTTTATCAAGGTTTCGCAAGCAACTATCAAAAGAATTCCCATAGATGGAAAAATCATCCATGAATACTTCCACAATACTCTCGCAAAAGCCATGAAAAATAGCAGACATGCATCTTTGAAAAGTAGCAGGAGCATTACATAAACCAAAAGGCATACGCCTATAAGCATAAGTTCCATAGGGACAAGTAAAAGTGGTTTTCTCTTGATCTTTAGTTTTAACAGAAATTTGTGAAAACCCAGAATAACCATCAAGAAAGCAAAAATGAGTATTTTTAGACAATCTTTCTAGCATTTGATCAATAAATGGTAAAGGGTAATGATCTTTCTTAGTAACTTTATTAACTTTTCGAAAATCAATGCACATTCTATACCCTACAACTACTCTTTGAGGGATGAGCTCATCATTATCATTAGGCACAACAGTCATTCCTCCTTTCTTGGGAACGCAATGCACAGGACTAACCCATCTACTATCAGCAATAGGATATATAATACCAGCTTCAAGAAGTTTTAATACCTCATTCCTTACCACCTCCTTCATCTTCGGAATTAGACGACGCTGATGTTCAACAACAGGCTTTGCATCATCTTCCATATTAATAGCATGTTGGCAAATAGAAGGAGAAATCCCCTTCAAATCATCAAGAGTGTAGCCAATAGCGCCTCGGTGTTTCTTCAATATTTCCAATAGCCTTTCTTCTTCAAACTCTGTAAGCTTAGAACTAATAATAACAGGATATATTTTCTTATCATCAATATGAGCATATTTAAGATTATCAGGCAATGGTTTTAAATCAAAGACAGGATCTTCCTTTGGTGGCGGTGTTGTACCCAAATCTTCCACCGGTAAATCATGCTTGAGAATAGGTTGGCGAAGAAAAATTTCCTCAAGCTCATCTCTTTCTTTCCTAAAAACTTCACTCTCGCTATTCTCCAAATGTTGCTGCAAAGGATTATTAGGAACAAGAACAATAGATGCACACTGCTCCATTTTAAAATCATCACTAGGCAAATCAGCTTTATAAGGAGTTTTGGTAAATTTAGAGAAGTTAAACTCATAAGATTCACCAGCAAATTTAGTCAAAATTTTCTCTTTCTTGCAATCTATAATAGCTCCACAAGTATTTAGAAAAGGTCTACCAAAAATAATAGGACAATAATCACTAGCAGCAGAACCAAGTACCAAAAAGTCAGCAAGATATTTAATCTTACCACATAGAACTTCCACATCTCGAACAATACCAATTGGAGAAATAGTTTCTCTATTAGCCAGCTGAATAACCACATCAATATCCTCAAGTTCACAAGAATCAATTTCGTGCATAATCTCCGTGTAAAGCTCATAAGGAATAGCACTAACACTTGCACCAATATCACATAAACCATAATAGCAATGATCACCAATTCTAACAGATAGCATAGGAACACTAACTTGTTTGGGTTTATTAGGATGTGAAACAATATTAGAAGCATCTTCACAGAAAATAATATGACCATCCTCCACATTTTCAGTCACAAGATCTTTAACTATTGCAACAGCAGGTTCAACTTTTATTTGTTCTTCAGGTTCTACATGTTTCTTTTCACTTTTATGAACCGCACTATTTATAATAGAGTACTCCTTCATTTTAGCAGGGAAAGGAGTTTTTTCAATATAAGCTTCAGGAATAACATGATCAGCAGTTTCAACTACAACGCATTTATTAATAGATGAATCAATTTTATCTTTATACGGCTCATGATACTTATCAAAATTCTTCTTTGGCAATTCATAATGAGAGGCAAAAGCTTTATAAAGATTTGCAGCAACTTGAGAATCAAGACCATATATAGCACTCATATTACGAAATTTATCAGTATCCATAAAAGCTTCAATGCATTTATAATCATAAATTATACCTGATTCTCTATCCTTGTCGTTCTCCCAACCTTCAGTATTTTCTTGGATCCGATCAAGAAGGTCCCTTTTAAACTCTTCTTTGTTGCGTGTAAATGATCCAGAACAAGAAGTATCCAGTAAGGTCTTGTCTTGAAAAGAAAGTCTTGCATAGAAATTATCAATAATAACATTACCAGGAAGCTCATGAATGGGGCATTTGAGCATTAAAGACTTCAATCTCCCCCAAGCTTGGGCAATACTCTCTCCATCATGAGGCCAAAAATTATATATGCGATTCCGATCCTTGTGAATTTCACTTGGAGGATAGAACTTAGAATAAAACCGGGGCACAATATCATTCCATTCAAGAGAATCCCCATTATCCAGTAATTTATACCAATGCGCCGCCTTACCAGACAGCGATAGAGAATAGTTTCTTCCTCACTTCATCTATAGCAATACATGCACACTTGAATAAACCGCATAATTCATGCAAGAACAATAAATGATCTCCAGGGTGGACAGTTCCATCCCCTTCATAGCGGTTATCCATAACACGTTCAATAATTTTCATAGGTATTTTATATGGTATCACTTCCTCACCTGGCGCCTCATCCACTACCGTTGCAGTAGTAGTAGATTTCCCAAATAGAAATTGAAGAGAAGATCTCTCCATAATGACTTATAGCAAGGCGTAAATAAAATCAGCACAAACAGTAAAGGTTTTCCTTACCAATTCCACTTACCAATAGCGCTTCACTCCCCGGCAACGGCGCCAGAAAATAGTCTTGATGACCCACAAGTATAGGGGGTGTATCGTAGTATTTTCGATAAGTAAGAATGTTGATCCCAACGAGGAGCAGAAGGTGTTGACAAGCAGTTTCGATGAAGGATTCACTGTAAATGCTCACAGACAAGTATTCAGGGGGTTTTGATGTAATAGATGAATAAAGTACGAGTAAGTAAAGTGCGAGAGTAACAATTGCAGCGAGTGGCCCAATCCTTTTTAGCGTAAAGGACAAGCTGGGTTGTTTACTTATAATTACCAAACGTTCTCGAGGACACACGGGATTTTAGTCTAGTGCTTTCGCTACATACGGCTAAATAATCTTCATTGTTATGATAAGTGTTGTGTGGGTGAACCTATGCTAATGTACCGTCCTTCCTAGGACTAATACATACTTGTGATTATACCCCTTGCAAGCATCCGCAACTACAAGAAAGTAATTAAGAATAAATCTAACCACAGCCTTAAACTCTGAGATCCTGCTGTCCCTCCTGCATCGATATACCAACGGGGGTTTAGGTTTCTGTCACTCCGGCAACCCCGCAATCGGCAAACGAGTACAAGATGCATTCCCCTAGGCCCATAAAGGTGAAGTGTCATGTAGTCGACGTTCACATGACACCACTAGAAGAATAACACCACAAATTAAATATCATAACATTGAATATTACTCAACCATAGTTCACTACTAACATTTAGACTTCACCCATGTCCTCAAGAACTAAACGAACTACTCACGAGACATCATATGGAACATGATCAGAGGTGATATGATGATGAATAACAATCTGAACATAAACCTTGGTTCAATGGTTTCACTCAATAGCATCAACAACAAGTAGAAATCGATACCGGGAGAGTTTCCCCTATCAAACAATCAAGATCAAACCCAAATTGCTACGGCGGTGACGGTGTCCAGCGGTGGAGACAGCGGTGATGATGGTGGAGATGATGATGATGGTGATGGAGATGATGTCCAGCTCGATGACGGTGACGATGGCGTCGATTTCCCCCTCCGGGAGGGAATTTCCCCGGCGGATTCCTGCCCGCCGGAGAGCTCTTTTCTCTCTGGTGTTCTCCGCCCCGCAGAGGCGGCTGTAACTCTTCGTGAGGTACCCTCTGTGGCTTAGGTTTTCGGGACGAAGGGTTTCGCGAAGAAAAGGAGGCGAAAGGGGCTGTGGGGCCCCCACACCACATGGTGGCGCGGCCAGGCCATGGGCCGCGCCGGCCTGTGGTCTGGCCCCACCTTGGGCCTTCTCAGCTCCTCCTTCCGCTTCCTTCGTCATCTTGAAAAATAGGATTTTTGGTATAATTTCCTTCCACAGTTGATCTTCCGAAATATTGCGTTCTGACGGTGCTTTTTCCAGCAGAATCCTGGCTCCGGTGCTTGATCCTCCAATAATGATGAAACATGCAAAATAGATGAAATAACATAAGTATTGTGTCCCAATATGAAATATATCAATGAATAACAGCAAATTATGATATAAAATAGTGATGCAAATTGGACGTATCACACCACAGGGTGGCGCGGCCAGGCCATGGGCAGCGCCGGCCTGTGGTCTGGCCCCACCTTGGGCCTTCTCAGCTCCTCCTTCTGGCTTCCTTCGTCATCTTGAAAAATAGGATTTTTGGTATAACTTCCTTCCACAGTTGATCTTCCGAAATATTGCGTTCTGACGGTGCTTTTTCCAGCAGAATCCTGGCTCCGGTGCTTGATCCTCCAATAATGATGAAACATGCAAAATAGATGAAATAATATAAGTATTGTGTCCAAATATGAAATGTATCAATGAATAACAGCAAATTATGATACAAAATAGTGATGCAAATTGGACGTATCAACTCCCCCCAAGCTTAGACTTCGCTTGTCCCCAAGCGAAACTGAACTCAGTAAACAGGACCACATGTTTATGGAGTGAAGAGTCGATAAATAAAATACGGACAAGAAGCATGATGGCGTGTAACTCACACGTTCGTTGGGAACCCCAAGAGGAAGGTAAATAAAATACGGACAAGTATGTAGGAATCAATGCACAGTTCACACAAGTGTTTGCTTCTTGAGGTGGAGAGAAATAGGTGAACTGACTCAACATTGAAAGTAAAAGAATGGTCCTCCATAGAGGAAAAGCATCGATTGCTATATTTGTGCTAGAGCTTTGATTTTGAAAACATGAAACAATTTTGTCAACGGTAGTAATAAAGCATATGTATCATGTAAATTATATCTTACAAGTTGCAAGCCTCATGCATAGTATACTAATAGTGCCCGCACCTTGTCCTAATTAGCTTGGACTACCGGATCATCACAATGCACATGTTTTAACCAAGTGTCACAAAGGGGTACCTCTATGCCGCCTGTACAAAGGTCTAAGGAGAAAGCTCGCATTGGATTTCTCGCTATTGATTATTCTTCAACTTAGACATCCATACCGGGACAACATAGACAACAGATAATGGACTCCTCTTTTATGCATAAGCATGTAACAACAATTAATAATTTTCTCATTTGAGATTGAGGATATTTGTCCAAAACTGAAACTTCCACCATGGATCATGGCTTTAGTTAGCGGCCCAATGTTCTTCTCTAACAATATGCATGCTTAACCATAAGGTGGTAGATCGCTCTTACTTCAGACAAGACGAACATGCATAGCAACTCACATGAAATTCAACAATGAATAGTTGATGGCGTCCCCAGTGAACATGGTTATCGCACAACAAGCAACTTAATAAGAGATAAAGTGCATAATTACATATTCAATACCACAATAGTTTTTAAGCTATTTGTCCCATGAGCTATGTATTGCAAAGGTGAATGATGGAATTTTAAAGGTAGCACTCAAGCAATTTACTTTGGAATGGCGGAAAATACCATGTAGTAGGTAGGTATGGTGGACACAAATGGCATAGTGGTTGGCTCAAGTATTTTGGATGCATGAGAAGTATTCCCTCTCGATACAAGGTTTAGGCTAGCAAGGCTTATTTGAAACAAACACAAGGATGAACCGGTGCAGCAAAACTCACATAAAAGACATATTGAAAACATTATAAGACTCTACACCATCTTCCTTGTTGTTCAAACTCAATACTAGAAATTATCTAGACCTTAGAGAAACCAAATATGCAAACCAAATTTTAGCATGCTCTATGTATTTCTTCATTAATGGGTGCAAAGCATATGATGCAAGAGCTTAAACATGAGCACAACAATTGCCAAGTATCACATTACCCAAGATATTTATAGCAATTACTACATGTATCATTTTCCAATTCCAACCATATAACAATTTAACGAAGGAGAAACTTCGCCATGAATACTATGAGTAGAAACTAAGGACATACTTGTCCATATGCTACAGCGGAGCGTGTCTCTCTCCCATAAAGTGAATGCTAGGATCCATTTTATTCAAACAAAACAAAAAACAAAAAACAAACCGACGCTCCAAGCAAAGCACATAAGATGTGATGGAATAAAAATATAGTTTCAGGGGAGGAACCTGATAATGTTGTCGATGAAGAAGGGGATGCCTTGGGCATCCCCAAGCTTAGACGCTTGAGTCTTATTAGAATATGCAGGGGTGAACCACCGGGGCATCCCCAAGCTTAGAGCTTTCACTCTCCTTGATCATGTTGCATCATACTCCTCTCTTGATCCTTGAAAACTTCCTCCACACCAAACTCGAAACAACTCATTAGAGGGTTAGTGCACAATAAAAATTAACATATTCAGAGGTGACACAATCATTCTTAACACTTCTGGACATTGCATAAAGCTACTGGACATTAATGGATCAAAGAAATTCATCCAACATAGCAAAAGAGGCAATGCGAAATAAAAGGCAGAATCTGTCAAAACAGAACAGTTCGTATTGACGAATTTTATCGAGGCACCAGACTTGCTCAAATGAAAATGCTCAAATTGAATGAAAGTTGCGTACATATCTGAGGATCACTCACGTAAATTGGCATAATTTTCTGAGTTACCTACAGAGAATTTTGCCCAGATTCGTGACAGCAAAGAAATCTGTTTCTGTGCAGTAATCCAAATCTAGTATGCACTTTTCTATCAACGACTTTACTTGGCACAACAAAACACAAAACTAAGATAAGGAGAGGTTGCGACAGTAGTAAACAACTTCCAAGACACAAAATAAAAACAAAGTACTGTAGCAAAATAACACATGGGTTATCTCCCAAGAAGTTCTTTCTTTATAGCCATTAAGATGGGCTCAGCAGTTTTAATGATGCACTCGCAAGAAATAGTATTTGAAGCAAAAGAGAGCATCAAGAAGCAAATCCAAAACACATTTAAGTCTAACATGCTTCCTATGAAAAGGAACCTTGTACACAAATAAATTCATGAAGAGCAAAATGACAAGATCAGGAAGATAAAACAAGTGTAGCTTCAAAAATTTCAGCACATAGAGAGGCATTTTAGTAACATGAAAATTTCTACAACCATATTTTCCTCTCTCATAATAATTTTCAGAGGCATCATGAACAAACTCAACAATATAAGTATCACATAAAGCATTCTTATTCACATGCATAAAAGTATCATTACTCTCCACATAAGCATAATCAATTTTATTAGTTTTAGTGGGAGCAAATTCAACAAAGTAGCTATCATTATTATTCTCATTATCAAATATAGGAGGCATATTGTAATCATAATCAAATTTATCCTCCATAACAGGTGGTACTAAAAGACCAATATCATTATCATAAATAGGAGGCAAAGTATCATCAAAGTAAATTTTCTCCTCAATGCTTGGGGGAATAAAAAGATCATGAAAACCAGCTTCCCCAAGCTTAGAACTTTCTATATTATTATCAACAATGGTGTTCAAAGCGTTCATACTAATATTACTACCAGCACGCAAATAAGATTCCATAGGTTTTTTAATTTTCGCATCAAACAATCCATGTTTTAAATCAGGAAATAGAATAAGAAGATCATTCTTGTCCATTATGCCAAACTAGTGTAATAAAAACATGCATGCTATTATAAAGTAAAACAAGTAACTAATTTTTTGTGTTTTTGATATAGAGTGCAAGACAGTAAATAAAGTAAAACTAGCAACTAATTTTTTTTGTATTTTGATTTAGTGCAGCAAACAAAGTAGTAAATAAAACTAAGCAAGACAAAAACAAAGTAAAGAGATTGGGAAGTGGAGACTCCCCTTGCAGCGTGTCTTGATCTCCCCGGCAACGGCGCCAGAAAAAGAGCTTGATGGCGTGTAACTCACACGTTCGTTGGGAACCCCAAGAGGAAGGTATGATGCGCACAGCAGCAAGTTTTCCCTCAGAAAGAAACCAAGGTTTATCGAACAAGGAGGAGCCAAGAAGCACGTTGAAGGTTGATGGCGGCGGGATGTAGTGCGGCGCAACACCAGGGATTCCGGCGCCAACGTGGAACCTGCACAACACAACCAAAGTACTTTGCCCCAACGAAACAGTGAGGTTGTCAATCTCACCGGCTTGCTGTAACAAAGGATTAACCGTATTGTGTGGAAGATGATTGTTTGCAGAAAACAGTAGAACAAGTATTGCAGTAGATTGTATTTCAGTATAGAGAATTGGACCGGGGTCCACAGTTCACTAGAGGTGTCTCTCCCATAAGATAAACAGCATGTTGGGTGAACAAATTACAGTTGGGCAATTGACAAATAAAGAGGGCATGACCATGCACATACATATTATGATGAGTATAGTGAGATTTAATTGGGCATTACGACAAAGTACATAGACCGCCATCCAGCATGCATCTATGCCTAAAAAGTCCACCTTCAGGTTATCATCCGAACCCCCTCCAGTATTAAGTTGCTAACAACAGACAATTGCATTAAGTATTGCGCGTAATGTAACTAGTGTCTACATCCTTGAACATAGCACCAATGTTTTATCCCTAGTGGCAACAGCACATCCGTAACCTTAGTGGTTCTTGTCACTCCTCCAGATTCACGGAGACATGAACCCACTATCGAGCATAAATACTCCCTCTTGGAGTTACTAGCATCAACTTGGCCAGAGCATCTACTAATAACGGAGAGCATGCAAGATCATAAACAACACATAGACATAGCTTTGATAATCAACATAACAAGTATTCTCTATTCATCGGATCCCAACAAACGCAACATATAGAATTACAGATAGATGATCTTGATCATGTTAGGCAGCTCACAAGATCCGACAATGATAGCACAATGGGGAGAAGACAACCATCTAGCTACTGCTATGGACCCATAGTCCAGGGGTAGACTACTCACATATCACTCCGGAGGCAACCATGGCGGCGTAGAGTCCTCCGGGAGATGATTCCCCTCTCCGGCAGGGTGCCGGAGGCGATCTCCTGGATCCCCCGAGATGGGATCGGCGGCGGCGGCGTCTCTGGAAGGTTTTCCGTATCGTGGCTCTCGGTACAGGGGGTTTCGCGACGGAGGCTATTTGTAGGCGGAAGGGCAGGTCAAGAGGCGGCACGAGGGCCCCACACCACAGGGCCGCGCGGCCAAGGGGGGGCCGCGCCGCCCTAGGGTGTGGCCCCCTCGTGGCCCCTCTTCGTCTCTCCTTCGGACTTCTGGAAGCTTCGTGGCAAAATAGGACCCTGGGCGTTGATTTCGTCCAATTCCGAGAATATTTCGTTACTAGGATTTCTGAAACCAAAAACAGCAGAAAACAAGAATCGGCACTTCGGCATCTTGTTAATAGGTTAGTTCCAGAAAATGCACGAATATGACATAAAGTGTGCATAAAACATGTAGATAACATCAATAATGTGGCATGGAACATAAGAAATTATCGATACGTCGGAGACGTATCAAAGCATCATATTCATTCACACAAGACATTCTAGTAAACAACTTCCTCATATAACTCAACTTGAAACAAGTATAAAGTAATCACAAATAAAGGTGCATAAGAAATCATAGTTGGTGATGGCAAACTTCGTTCTTGGTCAGAGAACAATTAACAGATTATACTTATCTCATTGAGCAGCGCTCTCATGTTAAAGTTTATAAGGCACAACTTGCATACTCAATCATAATGGTCTCCTCATGATCATTGATAACTTGCAAAGCTATATTCATTCAGATAAAACTTGTACTAAACAAGGAAGAATAAAAGACATGATAAAGCAAATCACAATATAATGGTTTGATCACAACCACTCAAATGCTTGCTTGAGATGGAGGGAAATAGGTTTACTGACTCAACATAAAGTAAAAGACAGGCCCTTCGCAGAGGGAAGCAGTGATTAAATCATGTGCTAGAGCTTTTCAGTTTTGAAATCATATAGAGATAATAAAAGTAACATTCCGAGAGGTGTTTGTTGTTGTCAACGACTGGTAGCGGGTACTCTAACCCCCTTGCCAGACAACCTTCAAAGAGCGGCTCCCATTTTATTTTTATTTTGTGTGGCACTCCTTCCAACCTTTCTTTCACAAACCATGGCTAACCGAATCCTCGGGTGCCTGCCAACAATCTCATACCATGAAGGAATGCCTTTTTATTTTAGTTTTATTATGATGATGACACTCCCCCCAACCTTTGCTTACACAAGCCATGGCTAACCGAATCCTTCGGGTGCCGTCCATCAATCACATAACATGGAGGAGTGTCTAATTAGTTTAATTAGTTTGGGACTGGGAATCCCATTGCCAGCTCTTTTTGCAAAATTATTGGATAAGCGGATGAAGCCACTAGTCCATTGGTGAAAGTTGCCCAACAAGATTGAAAGATAAAACACCACATACTTCCTCATGAGCTATAAAACATTGACACAAATAAGAGATACTAAGTTTTGAATTGTTTAAAGGTAGCACATGAAGTACTTACTTGGAATGGCAGAAAATACCATGTAGTAGGTAGGTATGGTGGACACAAATGACATAGGTTTGGACTAAGGTTTGGATGCACGAGAAGTATTCCCTCTCAGTACAGGTTTTTGGCTAGCAATGTTAATTAGCAAGCATAAGAGTTGAGGGAAACAAACAAATATACATGTGATAGAAACCATCATGCATCTTCCTTGTAAGCACAAACAATTTTAACTTCAGAATAATAAGCTATGAGCTAACAAGAAAGAAAGACAATGAAACAACTACATGTATTTCTCTTTTCTACTTAAACCTCAAAGTGTTGTTGCTATTGACCAATGCTAAGTTTGCCAAAACCAAATAGATTTATTCAATGCTCCCAAAGTGATACCAATACTAACAACAAGGTAAATCATATAATAGAGATTGCAAACTAAAATAAGATGTGCAATATGTAAATGATAAGACTTCTCATTAATATTCCATAACGATAACTCACACCAAGGGATACATAGATAACCAACTAAAGGAGAGATACTTCCAAACTGCAACCCATCTTATATGATAACTTCCCTACTCATGATATGACACTACTTGACAAGAAAAGTAAAAGATAGTGATGATGTGATACCGCGGCACTCCCCAAGCTTGGAACAAACCAAGGGGATGCCAATACCGATGATGAATTACTCCTTCGGCGATGGTGGTGATGAATTCTCGACGAGCTTCTCAATAAGCTCCCGAAGCTCATCAATCTTGTATGTGAGATTGCGAATCATCTCCGAATTGTGCTCGACGAGTTAAAGAAGTATGTCCGACGGCGAGACCCAACTCTTGGAGTTATTTCCACTCTTCACCCTCAGCTTCCTCCTTCCTGCAGTGTTAGAGCGATCTATATCCCAATTGCTAGGCAATGCTGCCTTGGGAGTCCCTTCAATTTGATTATTGAAAATTAGATTGTGGAAGGGATGGTGAATGCCTGATAAAGATGTTTTCGGAGCTAGGTAATGACGTGGAACCGCTCCTCCAGTGCGAATTCTTGCGCTCTTGTTTGCACTAAAAGGGTTGTCCACCACCTTGATGCTTGCGATGGTAGCACGCGGGTGTGCGCGCGAATCTTCCTCCACCTCTTCTTCATCCTCTTCCTTGACGTCCTTGTCCACCCAAGATCTCGATTATCTTCATCCGGAAACTCCTTGCCCTTGTTCTTGGAGACCATGGTGCTTCTAAACTGAAAACAGATCCTGGCAGAAACAGCTCGAAACAAAACACGTCGAGAAAACGATATACGGGCCTCCAGGGGTCCGGGGGATTATATAGCAAAAATTTTTACGACAAAAGGAAAGTACCAGATCGAACCAGGGTCGGAAAGGGGCGACGAGGCGGCCAGACCATAGGTCGGCGCGGGCCCAGGTCAGGCCGCGCCGGCCTATGGTGGCACGCCCTCGTGCGTCTTTTCCACTCCGTTTCGATCTCGTAATTTTTCATATTTTCCAAAAACAGCAAAAATATTGTTCGGAAAGTAAATTGCGTACTTTTCATTACCAGTACTGTTACCTATTCAAAGTCGAGTTCTGGCGGACTGTCAATTTGCCCTTTGATGAAAGCCTCCGGTGTTTCCACTCGAATAATATCAACATCAACATTATAGGAATCACCTGAGATATAATGCTTGAGTCTTTGTCCATTCACCACTTGCGTGGCATTGCCTTGGAGAGAGCTAATTTTGATTGCTCCTGAACGATACACCTCCTCGACAACATATGGTCCTTCCCATTTTGAGAGTAATTTCCCTGCAAAGAATCTGAGACGAGACCGATACAATAGGACTTTATCCCCAATATTAAATTCTCTTTTGATAATCCTTCTATCATGCCATTTTTTAACATTTTCTTTAAAGAGTTTAGCATTTTCATAAGCTTCACTTCTCCATTCATCTAGAGAACTCAATTGCAACAACCTCTTATTACCGGCAAGTTTAGGATCTTTATTTAATTCTCTAACAGCCCAATAAGCTTTGTGCTCTAGTTCTAAAGGTAAATGACAAGCTTTTCCGTAAACCATTTTATAAGGTGACATTCCCATGGGATTTTTATAAGCAGTTCTATAAGCCCATAGTGCATCCTTCAATTTACTAGCCCAATTCTTTCTAGTTTTATTAACAGTCTTTTGCAAGATAGATTTAATCTCTCTATTTGATAATTCTACTTGCCCACTAGTTTGAGGATGATAAGCGGAAGCAATTCTATGATTAATACCATATCTAGCAAGAGTTTTTCTAAAACCACCGTGAATAAAATGAGAACCTCCATCAGTCATAATATATCTAGGCACTCCAAATCTAGGAAAAATAATGTCTAAAAGCATTCTTAAAGAGGTCTCACCATCAGCACTTTTTGTAGGTATGGCTTCCACCCATTTAGTAACATAATCAACAGCAACAAGTATATGAGTGTTACCTTCTGAAGACGGAAAAGGTCCCATGAAGTCAAATCCCCAACAATCAAATGGTTCAATAACAAGAGTATAATTCATAGGCATTTCATTACGTCTGGAGATATTACCAACCCTTTGGCATTCATCACAAGATAAAATAAACTTTCTCGCATCCTTGAAGAGAGTTGGCCAATAAAAAACTGATTGTAGAACCTTTTGCGCGGTTCTTTCTCCGGCGTGATGTCCTCCATAAGCACTACCATGACATTTACTCAATATCTCTTGTTGTTCATATTCGGGAACACACCTTCGCAGAATACCATCCACTCCTTCTTTATATAAGTGTGGGTCATCCCAGAAATAATGCCTCAAGTCATAAAAGAATTTCCTCCTTTGCTGAGCTGAAAAGGTTGGAGGCAAGTACTTGGAAACAATAAAGTTAGCATAATCAGCATACCAAGGACTGTCTCGCGAGCTCACCTTTATTACAGCCAATTGTTCATTTGGAAAACTATCATTAACAGGAACAAGATCATAAGCAATATTTTCCAATCTAGACAAATTATCAGCAACAGGATTATCAGCACCTTTCCTATCTACAATATGTAAATCAAATTCTTGCAGAAGAAGTACCCATCTAATAAGCCTCCGCTTAGCATCTTTCTTTGTCATAAGGTATCTAATTGCAGCATGATCAGTATGAATCGTAACTTTTGAATCAACAATATAAGATCTAAATTTATCACAAGCAAAGACTACAGCTAATAATTCTTTTTCAGTTGTAGCATAATTTCTTTGAGCAGCATCAAGAGTTTTGACTAGCATAATGAATAACATTCAGTTTTTTATTTACCCGCTGTCCAAGAACAGCGCCTACAGCAAAATCACTAGCATCACACATAATTTCAAATGGTAAGTTCCAATCAGAAGGTTCAACTACAGGAGCAGTTGTTAAGGCTTTCTTTAGAGTTTCAAAAGCTTCCTTACAATCATCATCAAAAACAAAAGGTACGTCTTTTTGAAGAAGATTAGTAAGAGGCTTTGAAATCTTGGAGAAATCTTTAATAAATCTCCTATAAAACCCAGCATGACCAAGAACACTACGAATACCTTTAACATCCCTCGGATAGGGCATCTTCTCAATTGCTTCAACTTTAGCTCTATCAACTTCAATACCTCTCTTAGAAATTTTATGTCCCAATACAATTCCTTCATTAACCATAAAGTGGCATTTCTCCCAATTAAGAACAAGGTTAGTTTCTTCACATCTCTGCAAAACTTTATCAAGGTTTCGCAAGCAACTATCAAAAGAATTCCCATAGACGGAAAAATCATCCATGAATACTTCCACAATACTCTCGCAAAAGCCATGAAAAATAGCAGACATGCATCTTTGAAAAGTAGCAGGAGCATTACATAAACCAAAAGGCATACGCCTATAAGCATAAGTTCCATAGGGACAAGTAAAAGTGGTTTTCTCTTGATCTTTAGTTTTAACAAAGAATTTGTGAAAACCCGTAATAACCATCAAGAAAGCAAAAATGAGTATTTTTAGACAATCTTTCTAGCATTTGATCAATAAATGGTAAAGGGTAATGATCTTTCTTAGTAACTTTATTAACTTTTCGAAAATCAATGCACATTCTATACCCTACAACTACTCTTTGAGGGATGAGTTCATCATTATCATTAGGCACAACAGTCATTCCTCCTTTCTTAGGAACACAATGCACAGGACTAACCCATCTACTATCAGCAATAGGATATATGATACCAGCTTCAAGAAGTCGTAATACCTCATTTCTTACCACATCCTTCATCTTAGGAATTAGACGACGCTGAGGTTCAACAACAGGCTTCGCATCTTCTTCCATATTGATGGCGTGTTGGCAAATAGAGGGAGAAATCCCCTTCAAATCATCAAGAGTGTAGCCAATAGCTCCTCGGTGTTTCTTCAATATTTCCAATAACCTTTCTTCCTCAATCTCTGAAAGCTTAGAACTAATAATAACAGGATATATTTTCTTATCATCAATATGAGCATATTTAAGATTATCAGGCAAAGGCTTTAAATCAAAAACAGGATCTTCCTTTGGTGGCGGTGTTGTACCCAAATCTTCCACCGGTAAATCATGCTTGAGAATAGGTTGGCGAAGAAAAATTTCCTCAAGCTCATCTCTTTCTTTCCTAAAAACTTCACTCTCGCTATCCTCCAAATGTTGCTGCAAAGGATTATTAGGAACAAGAACAATAGATGCACACTGCTCCATTTTAAAATCATTATTAGGCAAATCAGCTTTATAAGGAGCTTTGGTAAATTTAGAGAAGTTAAACTCATATGATTCACCAGCAAATTTAGTCAAAATTTTCTCTTTCTTGCAATCTATAATAGCTCCACAAGTATTTAGAAAAGGTCTACCAAAAATAATAGGACAATAATCACTAGCAGCAGAACCAAGTACCAAAAAGTCAGCAGGATATTTAATCTTACCACATAGAACTTCCACATCTCGAACAATACCAATTGGAGAAATAGTTTCTCTATTAGCCAGCTGAATAACCACATCAATATCTTCAAGTTCACAAGAACCAATTTCGTGCATAATCTTCGTATAAAGCTCATAAGGAATAGCACTAACACTTGCACCAATATCACATAAACCATAATAGCAATGATCACCAATTCTAACAGATAACATAGGAACACTAACTTGTTTGGGTTTATTAGGATGTGAAACAATATTAGAAGCATCTTCACAGAAAATAATATGACCATCCTCCACATTTTCAGTCACAAGATCTTTAACTATTGCAACAAAGCAGTTCAACTTTTATTTGTTCTTCAGGTTCTACAGGTTTCTTTTCACTTTTATGAACCGCACTTTTTATAACAGAGTACTCCTTCATTTTAGCAGGGAAAGGAGTTTTTTCAATATAAGCTTCAGGAATAACATGATCAGCAGTTTCAACTACAACGCATTTATTAATAGATGAATCAATCTTATCTTTATACGGTTCATGATACTTATCAAAATTCTTCTTAGGCAATTCATAATGAGAGGCAAAAGCTTTATAAAGATTTGCAGCAACTTGAGAATCAAGACCATATGTAGCACTCATATTACGAAATTTATCAGTATCCATAAAAGCTTCAATGCATTTATAATCATAAATTATACCTGATTCTCTATCCTTGTCATTCTCCCAACCTTCAGTATTTTCTTGGATCCGATCAAGAAGGTCCCTTTTAAACTCTTCTTTGTTGCGTGTAAATGATCCAGAACAAGAAGTATCCAGCAAGGTCTTGTCTTGAAAAGAAAGTCTTGCATAGAAATTATCAATAATAACATTACCAGGAAGCTCATGAATGGGGCATTTGAGCATTAAAGACTTCAATCTCCCCCAAGCTTGGGCAATACTTTCTCCATCATGAGGCCAGAAATTATATATGCGGTTACGATCTTTGTGAATTTCACTTGGAGGATAGAATTTAGAATAAAATAAAGGCACTATGTCCTCCCAATCAAGAGAATCACCATTCTTCAGCAATTTATACCAATGCGCCGCTTTACCAAACAGCGATATAGAGAATAGTTTCTTTCTAACTTCATTCATGGCAATACCTGCACATTTGAATAGCCCGCATAATTCATGCAAAAACTGTAAATGATCACCGGGATGGACAGTTCCATCCCCTTCATAGCGGTTATCCATAACACGTTCAATAATTTTCATAGGTATTTTATATGGTATTACTTCCTCACCTGGCGCCTCATCCACTACCGTTGCAGTAGTAGTAGATTTCCCAAATAGAAATTGAAGAGAAGATCTCTCCATAATGACTTATAGCAGAAAGTAAATAAAATCAGCACAAACAAGAAAGTTTTCCTTACCAATTCCACTTACCAATAGCGCTTCACTCCCCGGCAACGGCGCCAGAAAATAGTCTTGATGACCCACAAGTATAGGGGGTGTATCGTAGTATTTTCGATAAGTAAGAATGTCGATCCCAACGAGGAGCAGAAGGTGTTGACAAGCAGTTTCGATGAAGGATTCCCTGTAAATGCTCACAGACAAGTATTCGTGGGGTTTTGATGTAACAAATAATAAAGTACGAGTAAGTAAAGTGCGAGAGTAACAATTGCAGCGAGTGGCCCAATCCTTTTTAGCACAAAGGACAAGCCGGTTTGTTTATTTATAATGACCAAACGTTCTCGAGGACACACGGGATTTTAGTCTAGTGCTTTCGCTACATACGGCTAAATAATCTTCATTGTTATGATAAGTGTTGTGTGGGTGAACCTATGCTAATGTACCGCCCTTCCTAGGACTAATACATACTTGTGATTATACCCCTTGCAAGCATTCGCAACTACAAGAAAGTAATTAAGAATAAATCTAACCACAGCCTTAAACTCTGAGATCCTGCTATCCCTCCTGCATCGATATACCAACGGGGGTTTAGGTTTCTGTCACTCCGGCAACCCCGCAATCGGCAAACGAGTACAAGATGCATTCCCCTAGGCCCATAAAGGTGAAGTGTCATGTAGTCGACGTTCACATGACACCACTAGAAGAATGACACCACAACTTAAATATCATAACATTGAATATTACTCAACCATAATTCACTACTAGCATTTAGACTTCACCCATGTCCTCAAGAACTAAACGAACTACTCACGAGACATCATATGGAACATGATCAGAGGTGATATGATGATGAATAACAATCTGAACATAAACCTTGGTTCAATGGTTTCACTCAATAGCATCAACAACAAGTAGAAATCGATACCGGGAGAATTTCCCCTATCAAACAATCAAGATCAAACCCAAATTGCTACGGCGGTGACGGTGTCCAGTGGTGGAGACGGCGGTGATGATGGTGGAGATGATGATGATGGTGATGGAGATGATGTCCAGCTCGATGACGGTGACGATGGCGTCGATTTCCCCCTCCGGGAGGGAATTTCCCCGGCGGATTCCTGCCCGCCGGAGAGCTCTTTTCTCTCTGGTGTTCTCCACCCCGCAGAGGCGGCTGTGGCTCTTCGCGAGGTACCCTCTGTAGCTTAGGTTTTCGGGGCGAAGGGTTTCGCGAAGAAAAGGAGGCGAAAGGGGTTGTGGGGCCCCCACACCACAGGGTGGCGCGGCCAGGCCATGGGCCGCGTCGGCCTGTGGTCTGGCCCCACCTTGGGCCTTCTCAGCTCCTCCTTCTGGCTTCCTTCGTCATCTTGAAAAATAGGATTTTTGGTATAATTTCCTTCCACAGTTGATCTTCCGAAATATTGCGTTCTGACGGTGCTTTTTCCAGCAGAATCCTGGCTCCGGTGCTTGATCCTCCAATAATGATGAAACATGCAAAATAGATGAAATAACATAAGTATTGTGTCCAAATATGAAATATATCAATGAATAACAGCAAATTATGATACAAAATAGTGATGCAAATTGGACGTATCATGCACCTATACATCTGACAAGTGTATTAGGTGTGTTGGGGACACAAGAGACTTCTTGCTTTGTGGTTGCAGGGTTGCTTGAGAGGGATATCTTTGACCTCTTCCTCACTGAGATCGATAAACCTTGGGTGATCCACTTAAGGGAAACTTGCTGCTGTTCTACAACCCTCTGCTCTTGGAGGCCCAACACTGTCTACAAGAATAGAAGCTCCCGTAGACATCAAGCGACAGCCCACGGTCTCTCGCTCCAGCGCCGAAGCGGAGTACCGGGCTGTTGCTAACGCGGTTGCTGAGGTCTCCTGGCTGCGGCAACTCCTCGTTGAGCTCTCATGTCCTGTCGCCAAAGCCACCGTGGTCTACTGCGACAACGTCTCCGCCGTCTACCTCTCCGCCAACCCGGTCCACCATCGCCGCACCAAGCATATTGAGCTGGACATCCATTTTGTTCGGGAACAGGTGGCTCTTGGACACATTCGAGTTCTTCATGTGCCCACCTCCCAACAATTTGCGGATATCATGACAAAGGGTCTTCCTACGGCATCTTTTGAGGAGTTCCGATCCAGTCTATGCGTTCGACTGTGCGACGCTTCGATCATGGGGGTGTTGAGATACATATCTTGTATATCCGGATGTGTATCCTCTGTAGTTATTGTATAGCGATACATATCTTTGTATTTACTATTGGGCCCGCCTCCTTCCTTGTATAGTCGAGGACGTGGCCTATATATATGTACCGCCATATGCATCCGATCAATACATCGAGCATTGCATCTCTCTCTACACTCAGGAGGAGCTTGCTGAGCTTACCACTGAGCTTAGTTTCGTTGTTCTTCGCCATGACACTCCGGACAATCGTGTTTGCCGCCTCACTAACAAAATGCTTTCAAACAAGGATTTCTATTCCAATGCTTTCAGGCATCTACACACTCAGGATCTGGCGGCTAAGGTTTGGAGGAGCGCTGCCCCTCTGAAGTGCAAGATTTTCAGCTGGCTTGCTTGGAAGCGTCGTCTCCCAACCAATGAGAGGAGGTTCCGGCATCGGCTTGCTGATTCGGGCCTATGCGCTTCATGCCCGTTTGAGAAGGACGTCGACCACCTGCTCCTGACTTGCCCTCGGGCGCGCGAAATTTGGCACTTCTTCAACTTCGACCTCGATGCACGTGGCATCGCCGGCTTCCCCGACCTCTTCACTAGCTGCTGCCACAACATTGAAGAAACTACAGTTATCACCGCCATTCTCTGGAACATTTGGAAGCGGAGGAACTCTCTTGTTTTCAATAATCAAGATGAGCCCCTCGTGCTGGTCACCCGATGTTGCCTCGCCGATCTTCGGCTGTGGGCTCACCGATGCACTTCTCCTACTTCTTCTTCTATGATCACTAATTGGTGTTTTAGCTTTGAGCCTCCTTGAGCGCGATGTTTTGTTCCCCTCCGGCTGTCCTCTATAACCTTGTAATGAATTGGATCCATATGTAATTCCGGTTTTGGTAATAAAGTTGTTCAGGCTGGCGTAAGCCCGCCGTAGCCCAGGTCAAAAAAAAGATGGACATAGAGATCATTTCCTAAAGCTTGAAAAATTGTTGGATGTGCTCAATTTCAAAGGGTTGCTGGGTGCTAATTTCATTCAGAATTATTCTCAAATCGAAGTCTGAAACCTAACAATTATTCATTTTTGCCAACATAATATTTTCAAACCTATGTATTTCCTATGGTTCTCGGTGAGGCCAAAAATTTATCCTTCTCACCATCTCCAACCGTGACAAAGGTGCCCCTGCCAAGTGATCTATGTCTTGACCAAGGCAAGGGTTCCCAAACCAATCCAAGCTTTAGATTCATCAACCCATTCAAGGCACATCCATCTAATTCTTAAGGTGGATGCATAGTTTTTGGGATGCAAGATGCAAATGCCACCTAGGGTTATGTTCAATGGGAGGGAAACCGTCTCTCAGTTCACTTCGCATTTTACTCTTGTGACCATATCACATCCTTCCCATAGATACAAATGAAGAAATGTGGCAACCATTTTTTTTTTTTGCAAAGAAAAATAATACTAACCGCCGAACATAGTGACATTATTCTGAATTCAAAAAAAAAGTGACATTATTCTAGCTCCCTAAACCCTAGATGTTGTGATAAATTTAATAGCTTATTTTGGCAGATCAATGGAATTGAAGTAGTAGATTGCTTGCGACATTAGGACGGCTCGGACCAAGATTCGAACCATCGGCCAGGCATGGTGATGTTCTTCCTTGACGGTGACTCATCGAGGGGATCAAACCGGTCACCTCACCAAAGGATGCGAGAGTGGCCACGAGGAACTAGATATCTTCCTTGACGTGCAGGGGGCTGCAAAACAGCCGCATCATCGATCGGCATTTGGAGAAGTATGGAGCTATCATCGGACATTTATGATTGACAACACCCACCCATCACGTTTCTTCAAATCAAATACTCTAACGGAAGGAAACGTAAATGTATTGAGTGCGCTTAAGACTTTTCTCCAAAGTACGTACGAGTGCTGACCAGATCAAATTCCATCTAAGCTGGCATTTCTGGAGACGCCAGTTAATCATTTCGTGCGGACTACCTCTTCCCCAACCCCGACGCCTGAAGCTGAAATCGGAGGATCATGCCTGTAATCTTCCTTTCGACCAGAACTCGGTGATGTGTATTAGCGTATCATTTTCTTCGATTCTTTGCTAGAGAAAGATCATGGCCGATCGATCGGCGCACTTCCCTGCTCAGCTTGAACAGTCTGCATGGGATGGTGCTCATTCCATTCCGTTTTTCTCCTTCTCACCTTCGTTCAACCCCGCGGAATATTAATCGTACGCACACGTAAACATATAAAAAACACGGCGATCAGCCGATAGAAGTAACCTCGCACGTCACAGCACCGAGTAACGACCTGGTACCACTCCTTATCGCGCCCGCACGCATGCTGCGCTGCCATATATGCACCTCAGCAGCCAAGCCAGACACCAAACCGCAGTTTTGCTCCCGCCCCGGTTGAGAATTCGGCAACGTCCATGTCCGTAGGCAAGAATACGTCGCCGTCGCGGCGGGAAGCGGACAAGGTCGAGGAGGAGGTGGTAGAGGGAGGACAGAACGGCGGCGACGGCGCCGTGGTTCAGCAGAAGGCGGAGAGCAACGGAGGAAAGAAGAAGGCGGCTGATCAGCGGCGGTACAGCCGGTGCTTCTTGGGGCTGGAGCTCAGCATCGGCCCAGGGCCGCTCAAGGACGCCGAAGCCGGCAAGCTCAAGGGCCAGATCAGGAAGTGGGCCAGGGCCGTCGTCACCTACGCGCGCCAGCTCAGCTTCGGCTCGCCGAGATCCTCCCCTCGCATGTCAGGCGACGGCGCTACGCCCAGGTCGGCGACCTTCCGTTCCAAGTCCAGGTCCAAGTCCGCCCTCGGCAGCGTCAGGGGTGACGATGCTCCCCAAGCACAGCCGCCACCGTGAACTAAAACTAGCTAAGCTTAACAGAGTCCCCTCCTCGATCGGTAGCGTGTAAATATGTAGAGCTATTCGGCTTCTTCTTTCTTTCCTCTTCTTTTGACAGAACAAATTACAGTTGCAATTTTTTCATGGCTTGATCATCTCTTTCTGTTCAATAAAATGTCTGATCTAGGTCTTCGTGTCCAAATATTGGGTTACTGGATGCATCCGCTGCCCGGCTCATATTTGCTACGAATGCTCAGTTGACAAGGTTAGATAGCACATCCTATATACGGAGTATACTTAGTTCAAAGTGTGCAACTTCAAATTCTTTGGAGAATCTCTTCACGGATAATCTCTTCATGGGTATTATAATGTGAGCAATTCTGCTTCCTTACATTTTCTTGGCCATAGGATGGCTAAAGAAAATTTCCCCCCATCTCGCTCTCACCTATCTACAGTTCCTGTTCTCCTCTTTCTCCTCATCGGGCCACTCCTTCCTCCTCTCCGCCGGAATAGCCGGTCGGAGATGGAGACGAGAAGGCGCCGGAGTAGATAGTTTTAGTAGGGTTTGCGGCATTTTGCCGGTTTTGGGCCTTCTCGTGGTGCTCCGGTGGGCGGAGCCGCATGGGTCGGGCAGATTCACAGCCGGTGTCTCCGAAAATAAGGCCTTCCCTAGGAGCCCTCCTCTGAAGTTTGGGCATGTTTTCGCGTTGCTTCTCTTGGCCGGCCATGGTGGCGAGGGAGAGAAGAGATGGGGTGGTGTGCGTCATGCTGCTCTGCTTGTCTTGGCCAGCCGTGGAGGCAAGGAGGAAGAGCGGAGTAGGGTGACACCCCCGTCTTGGCTTTCTGTAGGTGGGTGCTGTACATGGCGCGTTGGAGTTCTCCCTCTTGCTCGAACTGGTCACTCTGGTGGTGATGGAGAAGGTGGGGTGGGTGATGCTCCATCGACGCGTCGGGCTCGTCTGGCTGCTACAACTGAGCTCCCCAAGCGATGGCGTCTGTCGCCGCCGCTATCTGTGGCCTCATATGCCACCTGCTACTCTGGTGCCGAGTTCACCATGAGGTCATCTTCTTCCACTTCGCCAAGGCGCCACTTCTGCGTGCCAGTGCTCTTGTGGAAGTTCTTCTCTGATCTCAGCTCGGGCCCCATAGTTGGCACCACCCCAAGTGGCATGTTCCCCGGAGGTGGCGTCGATTCCCGGGCGGCGAGATCTCCTGACAGCGGTGGAGAAGACCAAGGACTCGATTGCCTTTTCATTTTTAGTCCTAGGGTCTTTTCTGTAAAAATGCGGCCTTATCTGTTCTCCCCCAAATTGTTAGGGGCCCCGTACTTGTAACCCACCGTCTTATAAATGAAGCAGTCTCTGGACCTTCGGGTCCTCCTTTGTTCAAAAAAAAAAAGATGGCTAAAGAAAGGCATGCGAAGTTTGATGCCATCGGTGCCTTTTAACCTTATCTAGAGAATTAAAATTGCCTAAAGAAAGGCATGTGAAATTTGATGCCATCGGAGTATGTCAAGATTGGGCTAAAACCAAACACACCCGTCTAATTTCATCAAAATAACCCTTTATATATATGCATAACAGTTTCTGACTTAGACATGTTAACTTTGGGATTACGGAACAATGATGACATCGATAAGTCACGTGGAGCGTAGGTAACCGAAATAACCACACCAAAGCAACCACGTCAACGAAGTTCGATTTTTTTAGGCTGTCTCAATGATTGACGGTCAGAATAGATTAGAGCATGCATTGTGCATAGTTAGCACTAAACATTTAACCTCATATCAGTTAAAGTTTAGAATGCAATCAAACTGGAATTAAAACTAAGGGCAAAACAGACATTACACAAATTTGCGCCACAAAATGGATTTTATTCTATATGTGTGACACCAAGCTGTCCGGACGACCTGTTTTGCCCAAAGTTACAAGTTTGATGATACCTACAGACCGTTTGAAAGTTAAGTTACCAAAGCAAGCCTCTAGTAAGAAACTGAAGACCAAATTAACCATTCCTAGTGAATAACCTAAATTTGCATAGGTGGAAATCAAGCTCCAGCCAACTGGAAGAAATACATGTAGCTGACTGCAAAGCTAGGCTACGTTCGACGAGGGGCAGTGGAGCGTAACCATGCAAACATTTTGTAGATGTCCAGCTCGAGTTCTTGGTGTCCTGTAGAATAATCGCTCAAGTGGCGACCCCATCCAGGCATAGTGTCCGTACAAAAGTGGGCATCATCTTTCATGTTAGGCAGTGGTGTGATACAGAGGCATGATTCGTGATTCGTTGAATTCCCACTTGAGTCAAAAATAAAGGTAGCCGCTTCTACAATCGCAGGACTCTGATTTTCTAGATCTTGTGAACACTGTATCCAGCTTCTTCAGTATTCAAGCTGTCGTTCCAGCTCTCAAACTCCGACCCACCAAATCGAACTTGTTTAATGCCCAGATGACTGCAGAGAATGAAACAAACCTTGATAAGATTGTGTTTTTTTTTTCTTTATACATGAATACATTAATAAGCACTCAATACGTTTGAAATAGATGCAACTGAGTAGTGACATTCTGGCAGCAGAACCCTCAAACTGAACCATAAGAAAAAAGAGAATCCTGGATGGATTTTCTCTGCGATTTAAACCACTGTTTCCTAAAATACTACTACTACCTCAAAAGGCTTATATTTTGGAATGGAGGTACTCCAGTAATATTATTAATGCCATGATTGTTAATAAAAATATTTGTCACTTATGATGTGCCTGACTAAATTAATATTACCATATGAAGACAAACAAGAATTTGGACACCTGCTGCTCTTAGTCAGACAAAATCATCAATTGCTGGTGTTGTAAGATGCACCACTGCAATTCAGCATGGTACTCACATAGATTGCTTGCAGGCAGTGCACTACACAATAATCAAAGAACAGAATGAAGAAAAGAATAACAATTAACTTGATTAAACTTTGCCGCACTAGTGAACATTTTAACTACTTATGGAACTAAAAGTAAGCATTTCAAAAGTTATGAAACTAACAGAACTTCCAGTTACATGTGTTTTCTGGAGAGAGAAAAATGAAAATGGAACCATGGCTAAACACTTCCCTCCAAAGCAGGAACTGCAATTCCTCACTTTCAATTTAAATGAAAAGAAAAGAAAACAATTTGTCGTAGCAGACGATTGTAAATGTGTAGTGTAAGAGAATGCACTGTTACTGTATGGCAGGCTATAAGGAGTTGAGGACCCTACACAGGTGACTATCTGAGAACTATGGCCTTCTGTTCCTGTTCAATTTGTTCAACTGATGCCAAACCATATGATTCCAAATAATATTTCTCTTCCCTTTTACAAGGCATGCAAAAATAAAAAAGCGGAGGGAATAGACAAAAATGTAAAGTGTATCTACGTGTCCAACTGTAACATCCCTAGACCCTAATGACCAGATCCTGATGAATTGAGTTTACACTAGTAGCAACAACTTGAGTTGAGCGTTCAGATTCTTACTCTGAATTTATGGTGGTTAAGGAGTTAAGAAGGATATCCAGAAGCAATGGATCTTGAATACCAATGTCCACCCTGTGGAGATCAACATCAAAGCATAGAGTCATGGTTGATGCCAATGTAAATACAACTAGTAATCGCAAAAAAATGTAATTACAACTTGAAGAAGTATAAGATGTGCAATACTTTCTCTGTGTAAGGTGTATATTGACTGAAAGAACAAGATATTTCCCACTCAAGCACCCATAGACGCGTGGATGTTATGTAAAGGTTTAATACTTGAACACCCTATAATTCAGATGCCTATCTTAAATGCTACAATAGTAATTAATTTTACAGTCAAAATGCTGCAGCAGGCTTAGCACCACCAAATTTGGTTACATGTCACATTAACTTGTCTCCGCAAATAAACCCAGATTGATTAGTCTTTAGTTTGTGACCAACTTGCTTGCATATTTTGCTTACACAAATAACCAGCTGATAATATCATTCGTAAAACAGATAGTACAAATGATGAAACATGACTGTGAAACAATACCCTTGTTCAATCAACTACCCTATCATAACTTGTATGTCAACACGAAAAGATTACAATAAAAGTTTGTAAAAAGGGCTAGAGAAAGAGTACACACCAGACACGTGCTAGATTATCTTGAATCTCAAGATCGCCAATGTTGTAAAAGGATGTCGGAGTAGCATTTGCTGCTTCAAGAGCATCATAAGTTGGTCTTTTACAATCTAGATCCAACTGTGATAACTGTAAAGAAAAATATATTTTACAGAAGCGTACTGAAAGTAATGAAGCTCAATCAAAGAACTTAAGTTGCCACAATATACAACATAGTAGCATTGTTTAGTTGCCCTCTTCTGTTTGTGTGTGCTATTTCGGTACACACCATATGATAGTGAAAGTGAAGAGCTCAAATGAATTTACTGGCAAGGCACGCAAGGTTAGCAGAGATAAGTTTTACCTGCATATTCATAGAATTGCACCCACCAAGGCGTCCAACTATATGCCATGATCGCAGAGTCTGCAAGCATAAGAAGAGGGAGAATTGCAACATCCTGTGAATATATTATCCGCTACATAATAATTCTTGTAAGCATCACTAGTAGTACTTCATTTTGCAGGAGAAAGGGAGAAGAACTTACATCACAAATTAATTTCACATCTTTTGGCAACAGAGCATTGTAGAACTCGAACCATATGAACGAATTGGAGAAATCAAACCTGGCACAGGCAAGAAACACAAGTTAATTGCACGAGTAAAACACGTCCCAAAGACTGAATTATCAGTTATTACTAGATATTAACTTGATACATCTTGTACAGAATGGGAGCGTGCAAGGTAGAATTACTTGTTGAAGACGACCTTCATGGGATTAGCGGAGCCGGTCTTGGCCTGCACGATCTTGTGTCGCTTCTTCTTTATCCTCTCCTCCATCTACCCGGCCAAAGAAGCACCAACAACATTAGAAGGACAAGGCATAGAAGAAGGGGGGGGGGGGGGGGGGGGGGGGGGTGGTGGGTGGGAAGGAGAAAGGAAACAAGTGCTCACGCGTGACTGGGCCTTCTTGGGGTCGTCGAAGTAGTCCCCCATAATGTCTCCGATCTCGGGGTCACGGTCGTGGTCATCCTGTTGGCCGTACTGCCCCCGCCTCGGGAGCCCCTCCTCCTGGAGCTCCTTCCACTCCTGCTCCTCCTCTTCTGCTGCCGTTGCGTGTACAGTTTCCCCAGCCCTCCGGCGGGCGACGAGGCGGATGGAGCGCCTGAGGCCAGGGGGCAGGCGTGTGGTTGGGGTAGCTGTCGCGGCTGGGGTTGGGAGCGGTGGTGCGGAGGCGGTGAGGTAGCCGCCGAGGAGGGCGGGGAGCATCCCGGTGTGGCCGGGTTCGGCTCCTTGCTGCTGATACCGTTGCGGTACTGACGAAATTGAGAGGCGCGCGCCTTCTGCCGCTGCGCCGCCGGGACGAATGGGCGGGACGCCGGAGGTTGAGCACTGAACAGCGGGGGAGTGTACCAGTGGAGTGGATGAGGAACGGAGAAGAGAGAGCGCAGTATGGGCTGCTGCGGCGGCCCAGGGACTAGGCCCAAGGGAAGCCCACCTTGGCGCTTTACAATTGGTCCATATAGCCCGAGCAAATCTGGTATCTGGGCTCCGTGTACCGCACCACTTGATCCGACGTCACCGCGCGGCCGGTTCGTCACGTATCTCAATTTCAGCGCACGCACATCCCGACCCCGACGTACCCGTCACATCCGACCCCTCCCTCCATCTCTCGCCCGCGCAGCAGCAGCAGCAGCAGCAGCAGCCATGGATCTGCTCCCGCCGGCGTCGGAGGCGCCGGCTGGCGGCGGCGCGGTGGCAGGGCGGGGGCTGCGGCGCGGGGTCGGGTTCCGGTCGCTCAAGCTGGTGAACGTGGCCATGGAGGAGGCCCTCCCCGCCGAGCCCGTCGGCGTCGCCTACGGCCGCCTCCCCAACGGCCTCACCTACTACGTCCGCTCCAACCCCAAGCCCCGCATGCGCGCCGCCCTCTCCCTCGCCGTCAAGGTCGGGTCAGTACTCACTCCCTCTCCTTAAGCTGCTCCGCCTCGCTCCCTAGTTCTGTTCCGGTGTCGTTTGATTTTGGGCGTGTTTCTACCATGTGCTTGATGGTCGCTCTGGCTCGCAAACTCAGGTCGGTGGTGGAGGAGGAGGACGAGCGCGGGGTGGCGCACATCGTCGAGCACCTCGCCTTCAGCGCCACGTCGCGATACACCAACCACGACATCGTCAAGTTCCTCGAGAGCATCGGGGCCGAGTTCGGCGCCTGCCAGAACGCGCTCACCTCATCCGACGAAACCATCTACGAGCTGCTCGTGCCCGTCGACAAGCCCGGCCTGCTCTCCCAGGCCATCTCCGTGCTCGCCGAGTTCAGCTCCGAGGTGAGAATGGCCTTCTATTGTTGCCTATTGCCTTTTATTACTAGTAGGTAGCTTGAAAATCAGTGAACTGATGCTCGTAAATGGTGCCGAGAAGATTCGGATTTCGGCCGAGGACCTGGATAAAGAAAGAGGCGCTGTGCTGGAGGAGTACAGGGGTGGGCGCAATGCCACTGGGCGGATGCAGGACTCCCACTGGACATTGTTGTTTCAGGGTTCCAAGGTAATTACTCTCTGTCCTGGTATATACGGAAGTATGATCGCTTATTCCATCATATCCATGTGCTGCACAGTAGAGCCGTTTGATCAACTTATTCCTAATGTGATCCGATGGAGTTGCATTTGGAGCTGCAGTTATATTTAAAAGACATGGCCTGTTAATGTCCTTTGGTTCAGTATGCAGAACGCTTGCCGATAGGTTTGGAGAAGGTGATACGGACTGTTACACATGAGACTGTTAGGCAGTTTTACCATAAGTGGTACAATCTAAGCAATATGGCTGTCTTTGCTGTGGGAGACTTCCCAGATACACAGGTCTGTCATGAAGCACACTTTTATAAAATCGTCATTTATCCATATATTTACCCTACTTTTGCGTGTAAGAATTCTTGACTTAATGCAGGCTGTCGTTGAGTTGATAAAGGAACATTTTGGCCAGAAAGCCCCAGCTCCTTGCCCTCCACCAGTTATACCGGACTTTCCAGTTCCATCGCATATTGAACCTCGATTTTCATGCTTTGTCGAATCCGAAGCTGCAGGGGTCAGTACTATAGTCTTGATTTATTTTGCAAGCGAATGTGAGTGTTTCTAATAACACACCTTTATCTGTTTTGTTGTACCAAAATCAGTCAGCCGTTGTTATTAGCTGCAAGATGCCTGCTGGTGAAATCAAAACAGTCAAGGATTACAGAGATTCATTGGCAGAATCCATGTTTCATTGTGCTCTGAATCAGAGGCTCTTCAAACTATCTCGTAGAAGGGATCCTCCATACTTCTCTTGCTCTTCAGCCGCAGATGCTCTTGTCCGTCCAGTGAAGGCATATATTATGACATCCAGTTGCCGCGAAAGCGGCACCGTGGAGGCTCTTGAGTCTATGTTACTTGAGGTACTTTTATAGAACATTTTCTCTGTGTGAAGAAAAATAGATCGATTTCTTTCTATGGCACCATTAATCAACTGAGTAGATATAACAGAGTATCAAGGCAAGTTCCTGTGAGCCAGTTACAGGAAAAAAAGATACCACCCTTACTTGATTTTTATATGAATGTATGCTCCTCGCGAGGCCAATCATTGGCACACTAACAATAATTTATTAACATAGAGAATTACATTTTATGCTGGAAACTAAGTAGTTTCTCCAATCTTGAGATGGAAAAAATTGACTTCAAAGTGATCTCTTCAACAATATGTTTTCTTAAGGTTGCTAGGGCACGGCTTCATGGGTTTTCTGAACGTGAGATATCCATTGTGCGCTCTTTAATGATGTCGGAGATTGAGTCTGCATATTTGGAGCGTGATCAAATGCAGTCCACCAACTTGCGGGACGAGTTTCTGCAGGTTCTCACAATTCTATCTCTTAACACTACTCCAGTTTATGTTTGTAGAATTTATTTTGTTGCATGCCAGGCATCCTATTTTTTTTAACTAGGTTCAGCCAAGTGTCATGTGCTCTATGCATTTAGTCTTCAGATCTTAATGTAGTTCTTAATATCTTTGCTCCTATATTTTTCCGTTTAGTATATCAATTGAGTCAATTAATGTCCATCATCCACAATTTTCTAAGCATACATATGCCATCTGCATTGTTCATTGCAGCATTTTCTTCGTGAGGAGCCTGTTGTCGGAATTGAATATGAAGCACAGTTGCAAAAGACTCTTCTTCCTTGTAAGTACAATTGCCTGCTACCTTAGTGTAAGAGCTCATGTATAAAATTCTTCACATGTCATTTTAGTTTTCTTTAAAATACTCCGTTTCTTTACAATTTAGATTATCATTTTTATATTATTTATGAGAGTTGTGACCATGGTTTTTAATTGCTAATACTTCTTTGTTTACATTCAACCAGACATTTCTTCTGCGGAAGTGGTTAAGTTTGCAGAAAACTTTTCAACAATCAGTAGCTGTGTTATCAAGATTGTTGAGCCCCGAGCTCATGCTTCTTTAGAGGATCTGAAAGCAGTTGTATTGAAAGTTAACACTCTGGAAGAAAACAAGACTATTCCTCCCTGGGATGAAGAGCAGATCCCTGAAGAAATTGTTAGCCAAAGTCCAGAGCCAGGGTATTACTTCACAATCATTTTCTTGTTATACTAATGGAGTTGACCTTTTGCTTAGGATAAACTATCTTTTTTAATGGACTATTTGAAATGATTTTGGTTATATTTTTCTGCCCGTACGAACATTTTTGTATTCTGCCCATTCTTACTATCCAAAAAAATTCACAGAAATATCATTGATAAAGTGGAGCACCCAGGCATAGGTGCTACTGAGATGGTACTATCTAATGGGATGCGGGTTTGCTATAAGTGCACCGACTTTCTTGATGATCAGGTTAGTAGTATCCACATATCTGAACTTTTTGTTAACCTTTTCTCCATCAGTTCCCCCCCTCCTTTTGAAGAAAACGTTACTTTCTGAAATTTACCATAAATATTTGCATACCTCTTCATATCAGTTTTTTTCCCAAGTTTGCTAGGTTAGACCACATACAAGATAGTAGATTGAATAGAGATGGGGTCTAACATCTACATATTATAGGATTATTATGAGGAACTAGTTGAATGCCCGTGCGTTGCTACGGTTTATATTTTTTCTTCATCGTCGCCAATATATTTTCTAGTCATCTTCACCCCAAGCAAAAAAAAAAAAGCATCACCATTGTATTCTGCCTACGGTACTATGCAAACCAGGCCGCTTCAACTAATTTGTTTTATTAAAAGATGCATTAGGTATTACAATGTTGTCAAGAAATTTTTCCTGATGTATCGTCCGAAAGGTGGCTTGTTTTGATGGGATCGCAAAAGATTCTTTTGATGGCATTACGATGAAGATAGTACTTCAACAGAACCAGATACGTAATTTTTTTACTTAGAAATGAAAATGGCCATCTCCTTTCATCCTAAAATCAGCAATGGTATTATTTATTCTTATAGCAGAAGTATTTGTACACTATGGATCAGATATAATGAATAATTGGAATGCAGTTAAATGCCAATTAAATAAACAGTCAGATGTTTATACCACACATAGCATCGAACATGAAAATATGAATTAGACATTGGCTAACAATAGTGTGTGGCGAACAAATCTAGAGAGCGCAATGTAAACAAATGATATGAAAAAATAAGTAATCAAGCAATACAAGGACTCCCAGAATAACTGAATCCCAGCAAGGATATAATTACACTTCCAAGCCAACTTGGACAGCTCGTAGCACAATATAGCAAGAAAAATCCCCCGACACAATGAAACACAAATAAATTAAGAGAGAGAAATTTGCATCACGGAGGTTCACAAAGTAAGTTTTCCTTGGTAGAGCCATGCACTCGTGGCCTGGAGCGGCATCAAATATTGCTTTTTGCCATGTTATCTAAATAAATCAATTCACTCGAACATGGTACCAGTATAGAAATTTCCAAATATTTAGGTAAATTTTGCTTAATATGTTACGTGATTCAAACTTTCATACATTACAAGATCAACACCTTGTAACAAGCATGCATCATCGGTTTCCTCTTAGTTTAACACCTAATTCAACACATATTGTGGTAATGATGAATAAATAAGAAGGACCTCCCTATCGAATCCGCATCCATGTACAAAGCGCATGCATCACTGAACTTGTTTGGCCATTTGTTGCAAGAATGTACAATACCCAAAAAAGTTGGTTGCTTCCTTCAACTTGAAAAGCAACACAAAAATTAATATCTAGCTTAACCCAACTAAGGGGTTAGATCCAAATAGAATAAGAAGCAAACCTGACACTAAAGATGATTTGATAAAACAGAACATAATTGCATTTTCTTAATATTTGATACAGGTAAAAAAAGTTGCAAAAGTTCACCTTGCACTATGAATCTAGAATGTTCATAACGTACATCTAAGTGAAAACGAATCATGAAAATGTACTTGTAGTTCTTCATGTAACCCAACGATGTTATATACAATCCAAAACAAGCAATAGTAGGAGAGAAGGAGAGTACATATCGTGTTCATTATCATGGCATGATGACCATCTCTGAATTTCATGGGCCTCTGTCCATGCTACCGGGGACTCGCCTCCAATGTCACCAACGTTGAATGTCACTTCCAGAGGTCAATAAAATAAGGCAAAAATGAAGCTTTTTATAGAGCGTAGATGGATGGTTGCAGTAGAGGTTTTGAATTACTACTTAAAGCTACACATCAGAAAATATAGGGGACATCAGTTCATGACTTCATGTCAAGCAAAACCTGAACCTTCGGGCCAAAAGTTCAGAGAAGGACCAAAGAGAACGAACCTAGTCGCGTCCACCAACGAAACCACCACAGTTCTCTGCTCCAGCCACTTGCTTCTGCTTTGGGACTCAAGGAGGCCGAGCACGACGAGATAGTGGCCTTCCTGACTGTTGCTATTGCTCACACGGCCTCAGCTTGCCATGGCAGTTGCTCCATTCCTACCAACCTGCCATCATCACTTGTTTGCGACTTCAGGAGATCAAACTGAAACCTAAAACATACCTAACATCAAGGAACAATCCCGGTAGAAATGTTGTGCTCCAAGATCTAACATCGCTGCTGCATGAGAGAGAGAGAGAGAGAAGTGGAGGAGGTGAGACGTGAGGAAGAGCACATGGGTGGAGGAGGAAGTGGGAAATTGGGCGTACCTGTACCTGCACACTGTTGTTTGTGTCGCTGCTAGGGTCGTGCTCGATGTGGCCGTCTTCGCCAACGCCATGAGAGAGAATGGAGAAGGGAGCGGTCAGGCCGTGTACCTGCTCACGGAGACGTGTAGACCATCCGTCCTCGCCGTTGGGACCCGTACGTCTTGCTCCTACGGATCCCCTCCCCCACCATATGATCGTAGCCGTGAAGCTGGGTAAGCGGGGGAATTGACCGGCGATAGCGATATCGATTGAACTCGATCCTTCCGTGACTTGCCTACCTCCGTCCCGTCGTAGCTGATGCGGCCCAGGCCGGCACCGGCGCGGGTTGAGGCGGAAGTTCCGTTTCTGCGGCGACGGCGCTAGAGGATAACAGGAAAGGGGAGGCGACAAACCCTATCGCTGCCGGCTGCCGCTCGCCTATATTTCTTCCCCTTGTGTGGCAATGGGAAAATGATGCTTTGTTTCATTGATTCTCCCATTCTGAAGGATGCTCAGAATTCATATGAAATTAAGACGCGACTAAAGAAGGATCGGAACGCCTCTAGCCAGGAAATGGAAGTTTGATTGGTGGCAAGTCTGTGCACCACTAATGGTCATGATTGCACTTTTTTTTGCGAATAAGTCATCGTTGCTTTCCATGTAATACTAACGATTACAATTACGGTGATCAGTATTGCTTTCCATGTATTCTTGAGTATTACCAATTGCTATCTCCAGCTTGATTGTGGCGATCCCGTTATAAATGTTCCCGACCTTGATTTTGGAAAGTGATCGGTGTTTAGAAGATTTTGAGAAGGTAGATCGCACGGATGGCTGTAAGGCAAGCGGGAGACGTTTAGTAAGATTGGATGGTCAAGATGCCTCCAATCTTTGACATCAAACATTTTTGACGACGTACCAACTCGAATATAATAGTAAAGATACAAGGATAAATTTCTGTCCTGGGATGTTTTGAGGTGGTGTTGTCTTGCCAGTAGAGACAAGTATGCCACTTAGTATGTTCGCTGTTTCATGCTTTGATACAAATAGAAGATACTAATGCCATGTCATATATAGAAGGTCTATAAGTAATTAGTCAGCATTCAGTATACCTTTGGAGAAAATAAGTAGATGAATTATTGCCAATTACCAGGCAAGCGCATGAACTCCAGAGATGTGATGCATATATTTTTTAGAATGGTACTGCAGTAGAAACAAAGTAAGAAAGTAGTGACATTTGTTTTTCAATCTCAATCCAGTTATTGTGTCTTAATTAAAGTAAACTGCATCTGGATTGCCACTTTAACTCTTTGGTGTGTATCTTGTTGCATATTGTTATGAACCAACTGTGGATTCCAAAGTTATTAATTGATCGTGTTAATTGGAAGTTTCAACCACAGATTGTTTATGTACAGTTATCATTTACCATTGGTTACTTTGTGACAAGGGCATGTTTCAACTTTTTGTTTGTATGTTGAACTATTTGAAGGTTGTTTTTACTGGATTTGCATATGGTGGTTTGTCTGAATTATCTGAAGATGAATATACATCATGCTCAATGGGCTCGACAATAGCAGGAGAAATTGGTATTTTTGGATACAGGCCTTCTGTCTTGATGGACATGCTTGCTGGCAAGAGAGCTGAAGTTGGTACAAAAGTTGGGGCGTACATGAGATCATTTTCTGGCGATTGTTCACCTTCAGATCTTGAGACTGGTTTGCAGGTTTGTTATACATAGTGACCTTATCATTTGTAACTGAAAAGTGGACCTGTGCTTACGCTTGACTGCCTTCTGAAATATAGCTTGTCTACCAACTATTTACAACAAAGGTGGAGCCAAGGGACGAAGAAGTAAAAATAGTGATGCAAATGGCAGAGGAAGCTATATATGCTCAGGAAAGAGATCCTTACACTGCATATGCAAATCGTGCAAGGGAAATAAATTACGGGAACTCATACTTCTTTAAGGTAAACCTTAACAGACTGGATATTGATAAAATGATAAGTTCCCAGTGCTTTCTTATTATTGCTTAAAATTTACTAGAGATTCATTATGCAGCCAATAAGAATAAGTGATTTGAAGAAAGTGAATCCAATCAGAGCATGCGAATATTTCAACAATTGTTTCAAGGATCCATCAGCTTTTACTGTTGTAGTAGTTGGAAACATCGACCCAGCCATCTCAATTCCACTGATTTTGCAGTACCTGGTATGTTTGTTCCTCTCTTTGACTGTTACAAAGCAAAGAACAATGCCTTGTAATGCTGGTGGACGTTGTTTTGCAGGGTGGGATACCTAAGGTAGGGGATACAGTTGAGCGACTTAGTCGTGAGGATCTAAAGGGATTGCCCTTCAAGTTTCCTGAAACCATAATTAGGTTTGCTGATGTTCTTTTCTTGCATTAATTAACTTTTTCACGGATGCAGGGTGTTGCAACCACCCAGTTTCTTTCCTTTTCTAAATCTGCCTTCTGAACACTAGTAATCTTACCCTGAAGTGTGTTCATTTCTTGCAGAGAGGTTGTCCGCAGCCCTATGGTTGAAGCTCAGTGCTTTGTCCAACTAGGATTTCCGGTGGTTTTGAAGAGCACAATGATGGTATGCATACCTTGAAATAATATAGTAATTATAATAGTTTGTTGCAAAAGCTAAACATGTATTCTGCTACACGTGAAGACGGAGGATATTCACTACGTGGGATTTCTGAGTAAACTTCTCGAAACAAAAATCATGCAAGTACTTCGCTTCAAATATGGGCAGGTAAAATATCCTGGGCACCCAAATATCATCTGGATTTGATAATTCGTTTCAACTTGGTGTTTAGTGAATATATTATTCTTGTTTCGCAGGTATACTCAGTTAATGTAGGTGTCTTCTTAGGTGGCAACAAACCATCGAGAAGCGGAGATGTTCGTGGAGACATAAGTGTGAATTTCTCATGTGATCCGGACATGCCATCTAAACTTGTACGATTTATTGACTTTCTGGTTAAGGTTATAAGCAGCTTCAGTTTTGTCTTTTGACACACCCACAATTTCTTCAGGCTGAATTTGTTCTGGAAGAGATATCATATCTACAGACAGAAGGCCCTTCTGAAGAAGATGTATCAGCTATCCTAGAAATTGAACAAAGAGCGCATGAAAATGGATTGCAGGTTTTAGTCCATTTTCATTATTCAATTATTAGTGGTGATATAGTTTGGCACTTCAATGTTTACGGATGATTTCATATTTTTTTGACATATTGTAGGAAAATTACTATTGGTTGGATAGAATTCTGCGGAGCTACCAATCAAGAATTTATTCTGGAGATGTTGGATCCACCTTCAAGGTAGTGTCTTATGTCACCGAATTCTTCTTTCTCCTTTTGTTTGTTGGCTTGCAGAACATATTATCATCAGAGGCATATATGCTTTTTTGATGTATCACGTCTTTCTTTTTTCCAGTCTAAAAGTGTTGCGTACTCGACCATTTTCCCCTCTCTGCAGGTCCAAAATGAGGGACGTCTAAAAGTTAGAGAGGCTTTAAAACCAGAGTCGATGCAAATGGCCTTGCAAAGGGTCATATCTTTCCCTTGTAAAAAACAGTACACCGTAGTAATTCTTATGCCAAAGCCATCTCGCTGGAATTCGTTGATATCGGTTGTGAGTTGGAGTTCTGGTGGATTTAGCAGAGATGCCAAGGTTAGATATTCAATGCCATTGTTTACTCTTCACCTAGTGACCATGTCAGTGTTTGAAAATTCATCTACCTGTGCAGATTTTGGCTGGCATGGCCGCCACACTGGTCTTAGCAGCCAGTTTATGGAGATACTCACGAGGCGCACTGAGATCGTAGCGCACGGCACATTCCAGCATGTTTTAGTTAAGATCCAGTTGGTAGAAGGATTTTGTTACCATACCCACCTGACCATCAACCAACCTGTTGGCGGGTGCGGTGATTCTTGGTCGTCATGGAAGAAGATATACAGCAATTGGTAGAATAGATTCGTTCCTCGCGTGTAAGTTTGTAACAGCATTGGTTATATTGCCGCATGCGTGCCTGTAACAGCCGCCCACAAAGTTGATTCTCCAGATTGAAATTAGGCACGCAAGGTAGAGTGCGGACACCAGATATCCAGTTTTGTCAGCGAGATCTTTTGCATTTGTTTTTTATACCCAGGATGACGGCAGGAATAATAGATGTACCCTTATTATGTCTGACTCCTCATTTTGCACTTTTGTCTCGTGACTTGCTACCCGATTACTGGCTTGAATAGGAATAAATGTGGATTGCAAATTTTTGCTCCTTGTGTTGACAGCCCTAGTAGTTTGTACAGAAGGATCATATGCGTAAGTCGAATATGGAATGCGGTTATTCTTTGAGAAAGCCTCATTGTGATTGTCCCTGGACGCGATTTGGATAACAACAATGCTACACTTACGTAAAATTTTCTACACCTAATCCCGTAGATTTATTTCCGTAAGATGTGCCCGTAAGTGTAGCATTATTGTTTGGATAAATATGATAGATGGGCGTACGGCCTAGCGGCCCCACCAAACACCGACCAAATTGGTGATTTGGTCGCCGCAGAGAAAAAGAAAAAGAAAAAACCCTGCTGCAAGGAGAGGGAAGAAGAATCCCGAGTCTCTGGATTTCTCTGCACGACGCCGTGAAAAGACTCTTGCTCCACGGGGAAAGCCTTTGCCCTAGCAGTATTATTAGGCAGGCCGCCGACCAGAAGGCGGCAGAGGAAGAGCAAACCAAACAAGAACACCACTACTGCATTCGCGGCGAGCGAGGAAGAGGGCGAGCATGGCGTGCCTGCACGACCACGAGTGCGAGTCTCACAACTGCGCCGCAGATTGGTCGCTCTACAACCACGTCGACATCCCCAAGGTTTTTCCTCCCAATCCCCCCCTCCATCTCCCTCTCCTGTCTCAGTAATCAGATTGGGCTAGCATCTCTTCAGCGATCGATTAGGGCTTGTCCTTCTTGTTGCATTTACTGTACTTACGGTTATTTCCCCCCTTGTTCCACGGCATACAGGTGGTGGCTCTGAACGAATCTGTGGCTGGGAGCGTCAAATCGGTCTTCAAGCCGTGGGAGCAGCGCCTCGAGACTTCTGGGGTATGTCCGTATCCCTATCATATGTATGTACCAACAGCGTCCATGTCGCGTTGATTTAGGCACGCCTGGAGTTCCCCTTAAGAGACATCAGCAGCGGGACTTCAGATTACAATCTAGTACTGTAGTAGTAGTTCAGTAACCTCTAGCCACCATGCCCCTGTTCTCATGATTGTGGCTGCTTTGTTTCCAGCCAAATATGCCATGGGTCGGGCGTTTGTAGATTACCTGTCATTCCCAATCATGTTGTTCGATGATCCTCGCCTCTTTTGATATTATTAGATTATTATAGCGAATAAGCATTTAACTGCTCTTATACTGTATTACTGGCTAGTAGGTACTAATTAATCCTGCACATCTTGCCTATAGAAGGTCATCCTTGGTATGACAATTATTTTATGGAGATCAGATTATACCATTGCTGACATGCCAATGACTCCAGTTCTATCTTAACAAGATGTCTGTAAAGATTCGGAGTAGCCACACAAGACATATCTAATAGAAAAGATGAACCTGTTGACACTTCTGAAATACTCGTAGGAAGCAGGAACACAGTAGGCCAGCAGGTTTGGGTACGCAGAAGTTTTGAAGTGCATGTCTTTGTACCTTTTATTGTATCGTATAAAAAATCCCCATGAGATGTTAGCTACCGTATTATTTGTGCTTTCATTCTCCACCACCTGATCCTCTAAGGTACCTTGAATTAAGATGAAATCCTGATGCTGTAGTTTACAGTGTTCATTACAGAATGAATCAATTCTCAGCACATATGCCATTACTTGAGTTTCTCCTATACCTGTCGCCTTCACTTATATTGGCATCCTTGCTGCACCAGGGTTTTCTGGAGAGTAATGAGGGTGACCCCGAGTTGCTTGTTTTCATCCCGTAAGTAGCTCACATCACTTCGTAACTTGATATTTATGCGGATGTACCTGTTCCCTTCTCTTCTTATATTCATTCTACTATATGTGCTTCATTTGGTGTAAATTTTAAAAACACGGAAACAGACCATAATCACATGTTGAACATTTTTTTTGACTGCTATAGTGTTTAGGGTACATAAATCTGTGGTCTCTCGGTTAGATAAGTCAATATACGTGCGATCGTGTTCAGGGTACATAAATCAGGATGAACTTTTAAGTCAAAACATTTATTGTCGTTTTTCAGTTTTGATCATTGGGCGATGTGGCTGTGCTTAATTTTTTCTGAACGTTGTACTAATCAATTTATTCACTCCTTATCTCCGGCGATATCAAATACTACCTCTGTCCATAAATAGATGCCAAAAGTTTGTCTAAATTTAAATGTATCTAGCCACAATTTAGTGTATAGATACATCCGAATTTAGATAAATCTTTGGCATCTATTTATGGACGGAGGGAGCATACAATTTTATTTGGTTCAATACCGAGCAATCATTCAGTAATAATTTGTCTGATGACATGAGTGCACTTTTTAGTCATTGAATTATATCTTTTTTCCCTAGCCTTTGCATCAGCTATTTGAAGTATCCTGAAGAGTTGGAATGGAATTAGGGCCCTTATGTTAGTTATGCATTAATAACCTCCTCAACGTAGTGGGCAATATGTGAAATGGACATCATAGGCTAGTACACAACATGTGTCCCCTTCCATAAAGTTATTCTTGTAATACAAACAGCAATTTGACTGCATTCTATTGTGCACTACTCATGATCAATATGCATACATTGTGTTCATGCTGCCTTATACTGAAATACTGTGATATATCAGATGTTAAGGAACATGTTTTCTTCTTTTCGTTTTTGCTTGAATTCTTATCCTAATACTTACATGTTTACTTGTAGATTTACATCAGATGTTAAGATCAAGAGCATTGCTGTTGTCGGTGGTGCTGACGGGACAAGCCCTTCAAGAATGAGAGCGTAAATTTTAGGATTTTCGCTTTTCGTTTTTGCTTTTCTTTTTCTCGACTCATCCTAATAAGAGCGCATTGATATCTTACAGGTTTATCAATAGAGAAGGTATCGACTTTTCTGATGCTCAAAACATGCAGCCCATGCAGGTGTGATTTTAATTAGTTTCGTTTCTTGTCATACCACGACAATAAACTCCGGCTCTAACTTGAGATGTATTGCTTGTGCTAGGAATGGGAGCTGGCAGAGAATTTGCGGGGAGTTCTTGAGTACCAAACAAGGTATTTGCTTGTGCCTACACTGTTCAGTTATACTGACTTTTAGCCTCAAAAGTAAGCCTTTTATAAATCTTAACTTTATTTAGATGACATGCTCCACTAGATAAATTACCTTTTAACTCATGTATAAGCTGGAGAATACAATCATCCAATCCAAGGATGATGTGTTGGGCCTGAGAACGTTCATGTGACGATCTTTGCAATAGTACTGAGAAATTTGACCTACTTTTGTACGTCTCTGCTGCTCAATAGGCTGAACTCCAATAGATCCATGCGCCAGTGCTGTATAAATCAGCAGTACTTAGTTTGCTAGTTAGTTATTTCATTTCAGCAATAGTTTTTTTTTCTTGTTGTTCGCTAAATTCCTTGTAATTGCTATGTTTGTAAGTTATGTTTTGACTCTGCTCAGAGTAACTTGTGTTCTTCCTTGTTAGCGTTCCTTACCTTGTTTTTCTGCGTATTTCATGATTTTTCGGTTGTCAGATATTCAAGGTTCCAAGGTGTGGCCAACCTAACACTGCATTTCCCTGATAACTTTGGTGGCGATACAACTAAGATATATTACATCGGGTTGCGTGGTGAAGCCACTCAGGTATGGATGTTTGCTTGCGTGGTCTGGAATCACATTGAATGCTGATATGTGACTGATCCACGCCATGCCACCTATTGCAGAACAAAAGGGATGTCGTGGCCACAATTGTGTATGAAGTAATGCCCAATCCTTCTGATCACAAGTAAGCTTTCCTAACTATTGAGCCACTCCTTGTTATTGTTATGCATCATTTCTGAATTAGAGCTGAACAGTTACACTATATAAGGAAAATGTTATATTGCTTCAGTATGCTTCACTTCAGTAGTTCCTCTGCAGTGCTTAAGATGTTCTTTTCACTTGCCCCCTTTTTTATTTTTTACTGAATGCAAAAGGTTTTGATCATAGGTAGATCATGATAATAAGAATTTACGTGCCCGCCGTTTCAAGACATAGGAGTAACCTATTTTGTCATATGTTGCTTGAGTGACAAATGAACCGTTGCATCTTCCTGTGCCACATTTGGTGGTTCCTCTCTTCTAACTTAGCATGTTAACTTGGTTGAGTTTTAGGAAATGTACAGCAGATACCAGTTTCCCCATGCAGTTGATTAGTTCCACACATCGCTGTCGTTTCATGTTAATGTTTTAGCTTCTGTTTCTTGTACCTGAGGGCAACCTAACACCCTCGTTCTTTCCCGTGCAGAACAAAATCTGAGACTGGAGGTGGGTTCTCACATGTTGAGTAGTCACGTGGACATGTCAGGTGCGATAGGACAGCATCTGGAGCAAAAAGCGCACAAAGAATCTCATAATGTTTCTGTTTGGGCGGCTATCAATTATCTCGTTCTCTGTAATGCCATGCCTAGGCAGATCCAAGTCTGGTGCTGCTCCCGACTGGAGGAACTGTGACGTCTGTTAAGTTCTGTATTAATAAACAGTCCTGCTGTTACACTTGTAGGTTTGTCTCTGGAGTCACTTGTAGCGTTGCCTCTTGAGTATAATACCAGTGTACTTGTGGTCAGTGGCTCGATGATGGTGTCATCAGTTATTGATATGTATGATTCGAGTAATCTCCACCTGTCGATCTCCAGTTGTTGGTTGTTTCTTCTTGTATAACTAGATGACACCCCGCGCGTTGCTGCGGAAATTTTTAACTTCTAAAAATAGCTTCATCAAAAAGTACACATAAAAAGTAAATATTGTAATCAAAGATACAACATAATATGGAGCAACTTGAAGGAAAATGTTAATAATACAGAAATATAAATGAAATATGAAAAGTAGATGTCAATAGAATACTGATATTTGTGTTCGTTTTATTACAAAGAATAGGCCCTCTCCTGGCATTCATGTCCTAGATATTCACGTAGTGGCTTGTAACTCTGTAAGGGCATTCAAACATCTTTTATCGAGTCACCAAGCAAGAGGTGTGCAGCCAATTGATATATACATTGTGAACATCTGCTACCTAAAAAAGACAGAAGGTACCACGATGAATAACATATGTTTGGATCTTGGAATTGACAACGAAGCTGATATATAAACAAAAAGAAACAGAAGTAAATTAATCTGAAGTATTTATTATGGCATGAGAGTTGAGGTTTACTCCTTCTAAAAGGAATACATTGTTTACAAAATGTGCATACTTATTCTCTTTTTAATTCCAAATAAAGTAACAATTCAAAATTGAAGCAGCAAGTGGTATTGAATTGTTTACAAAATGAGATGTAAATTTTAGATGATCCGTGTAGCTAGCTATAATATATTATGCTCAATTTTCATGATAACAGGCAGCTAGTATTTTCAGGTTATAGAAAATGAAACATAATAATTTGTTACTTGCCTGGTTGTGCTTCGTAGTTTAGAGACATAAATTTGGGAAATAAAATAAGAACAAACTTTGGAGGTTGGTCTCTTCATAGTTATGCACAATATTTCAGTTCATAACCTCTCCATCAAGATGTCCGATGGGTTGGAGGGTGCTGCAAGATCTTCAGGAGAAGCCGAGGCTGCGACCCTGAGAAATCAGACTACATGTGGTTCATTTTGCTCTAATAACATCTAATATGGAAAATTAGATAGCAGAAATCGACGACAATTCAGAAGACCAACCAATAAACATGCACCATCAGGTGGTAAATACAGTAATATGAATACTCACTCATCTATGGGATAATAGTTACAGGACGCATGGAAGACAACCAATAATCCTGCAAGATAATCTCAACGTAAAGTAGCATGTAGAGGGAGGATGAGAATAGGGACATCCATTAATGGAGGAATCAGGAACATGTGCTGAATCAAAGACTTCATCCAATACCGTCAGGGAGGCATCAGCGTACGGGTACAAACAGACCACGTGGGCTGCGATATTAACGGCAGCCGCAGAGCACATCCACGATGACCCGGAAGCATCATGTCATCAAGCACTTGCCCGGTGCTCAGGGAGATTCGTGCCGACTCCACCAAATTCTCACTCTCCGGCGGCCGGCGCGTTGGTGGTAAAGTAGTGGTGGGCAGTATCAGCAGGCAAGGGCCGTCGATGGCGGCTCTGAAGCAGGAACTTGGATACCCAATTGCAGATGACGGAAATGGATTGCTTAAAAAGAGGAGTGGCTCCATCGGTTACTTCCTGCATTTTCTCAGTGGGGAAGATGAAAAGGGAAAAGAGGAATTCATTGATCATGGAGAAGATGAAGCAGAACAGACCGGCAAGAAATCAACCGGGAGGGAGGCCCACGAAGCCATGGTCAGCCCACGTATGAAATAGGGAACGGGGAGTCGGGGAGAGACGCGGCCGCGCAACTGTGTCAATGAAAAAGAGATGACGTGGCCTCACGAGAGCCTAGTAAAATATAGTAGTGGGGGTCTTCTGAAGGAGATATGCCCTAGAGGCAATAATAAAGTGGTTATTATTTATATCTTTATGTTTATGATAAATGTTTATATATCATGCTAGAATTGTATTAACCGAAACATTAGTACATGTGTGATATGTAGACAAACAAGAAGTCCCTAGTATGCCTCTTAAACTAGCTTGTTGATTAATGGATGATTAGTTTCATAATCATGAACATTGGATGTTATTAATAACAAGGTTATGTCATTGTGTGAATGATATAATGGACACACCCAATTAAGCGTAGCATAAGATCTCGTCATTAAGTTATTTGCTATAAGCTTTCGATACATAGTTACCTAGTCCTTATGACCATGAGATCATGTAAATCACTTATACCGGAAAGGTACTTTGATTACACCAAACACCACTGCGTAAATGGGTGGCTATAAAGGTGGGATTAAGTATCCGGAAAGTATGAGTTGAGGCATATGGATCAACAGTGGGATTTGTCCATCCCGATGACGGATAGATATACTCTGGGCCCTCTCGGTGGAATGTCGTCTAATGTCTTGCAAGCATATGAATGAGTTCATAAGAGACCACATACCACGGTACGAGTAAAGAGTACTTGTCAGGAGACGAGGTTGAACAAGGTATAGAGTGATACCGAAGATCAAACCTCGGACAAGTAAAATATCGCGAGACAAAGGGAATTGGTAATATATGTGTATGGTTCATTCGATCACTAAAGTCATCGTTGAATATGTGGGAGCCATTATGGATCTCCAGATCCCGCTATTGGTTATTGGTCGGAGTGAGTACTCAACCATGTCCGCATAGTTCTCGAACCGTAGGGTGACACACTTAAAGTTGGATGTTGAAATGGTAGCACTTGAATTATGGAATGGAGTTCGAATATTTGTTCGGAGTCCCGGATGAGATCCCGGACATCACGAGGAGTTCCGGAATGGTCCGGAGAATAAGATTCATATATAGGATGTCATTTTATGTGAAATAAAATGTCGCGGAAGGTTCTATGGAAGGTTCTAGAAAAGTCCGAAGAAACCACCAAGGAAGGTGGAGTCCACAAGGGACTCCACCTCCATGGCCGGCCAGCCCTAGATGGGGTGGAGTCCCAAGTGGACTCCACCATAGGGGCCGGCCACCCCCACATGGGAGGTGGGAATCCCACCTTTGGGTGGGAGTCCTAGTTGGGCTAGGTTTCCCTCCTATGGAAGGTTTTGGTTTCGGGTCTTATTCGAAGACTTGGACACCAACACTTGGGATCCACCTATATAATGAGGGGCCAAGGGAGGGGGCCGGCCACCCCAAGACCATAAGCTGGCCGCCCCCATAGAGTGGCCGGCCACCCTCCCAAACCCTAGCCAAGCTCCTCCACTCCATATTGCCCGCATTGCTTAGCGAAGCTCCGCCGGACTTCTACACCGCCACCGACACCACGCCGTCGTGCGGGCGGATTCACGAGGAGCTACTACTTCCGCTGCCCGCTGGCACGGGGAGGTGGACGTCGTCTTCATCAACAACCGAACGTGTGACCGAGTACGGAGGTGCTGCCCGTTCGTGGCGCCGGAACCGATCGTGATCAAGATCTTCTACGCGCTTTTGCAAGCGGCAAGTGATCGTCTACCGCAGCAACAAGAGCCTCATCTTGTAGGCTTTGGAATCTCTTCAAGGGTAAGACTCGATACCCCCCTCGTTGCTACCGTCTTCTAGATTGCATCTTGGCTTGGATTGCGTGTTCGCCGTAGGAAAATTTTTGTTTTCTATGCAACGTTATCCTACAGTGGTATCGAGCCGTGTCTATGCATAGATGGTTGCACGAGTAGAACACAATGGTTTGTGGGCGTTGATGCTCTTGTTATCTTTAGTTTGAGTACTTTGCATCTTTATGGCATAGTGGGATGAAGCGGCTCGGACTAACTTTACATGACCGCGTTCATGAGACTTGTTCCTCGTTCGACATGCAACTTGTATTGCATAAGAGGCTTTGCGGGTGTCTGTCTCTCCTACTATAGTAAAGATTCAATTTACTCTTCTATTGAAAACATTAGTATCAACGTTGTGGTTCATGTTCGTAGGTAGATTAGATCTCTCTCGAAAACCCTAAACCACGTAAAATATGCAAACCAAATTAGAGACGTCTAACTTGTTTTTGCAGGGTTTGGTGATGTGATATGGCCATAATGTGATGATGAATATGTATGAGATGATCATTATTGTATTGTGGCAACCGGCAGGAGCCTTATGGTTGTCTTTAAATTTCATGTTGAGTAGTATTTCAAAGTAGTTGTAATAGTTGCTACATGGAGGACAATCATGAAGACGGCGCCATTGACCTTGACGCTACGCCGACGATGATGGAGATCATGCCCGAAGATGATGGAGATCATATCCGTGCTTTGGAGATGAAGATCAAAGGCGCAAGAACAAAAGGGCCATATCATATCACATATGAACTGCATGTGATGTTAATCCTTTTTATGCATCTTATTTTGCTTAGATCGCGACGGTAGCATTATAAGATGATCCCTCACTAAAATCTCAAGATAATAAAGTGTTCATCCTTAGTAGCACCGTTGCCAAGTCTTGTCGTTTGAAGCACCTCGTGATGATCGGGTGTGATAGATTCAATAAGTACATATAACGGGTGCAAGACAGTTTTGCACATGCGGATACTAAGGTGGCCTTGACGAGCCTAGCATGTACGTACATGGTCTCGGAACACGTGATACCGAAAGGTAGAGCATGAATCATATGGTTGATATGATGAACACTTTGAGTGTTCGCCATTGAAATCACACCTTTTCTCGTGATGATCGGGTTTAGGTGCGGTGGTTTTGGTTCGTGTGATCACTAAGACAATGCGAGGGATATTGTTTTGAGTGGGAGTTCACTTAGGTTTTTAATTATGTTGAATTAAAATTTGAACTCAATTTGTCATAAACTTAGTCTAAACTATTGCAAATATATGTTGTAGAGATGGCGTCCCCAATCAATTTTAATCGGTTCCTAGAGAAAGAGAAACTTAAGAGCAACGGTAGCAACTTCACCGACTGGTTCCGTCATGTGAGGATCTTCCTCTCTCGCGGAAATCTGCAATTTGTGCTTGATGCACCGCTAGGTGACCCTCCCGCAGAAGATGAATCCGATGAAGTAAAAGCTGTTTACGCGACTCGGAAAACTCGGTACTCTCAAGTTCGGTGTGCCATCCTGTGCGATGGAATCCGATCTTCAAAAACGTTTTGAGCACCATGATCCTCATGAGTTGATGAATGAGCTGAAAGCTATATTCGAGACTCATGCGGCGATGGAATGCTATGAAGCATCGAAACATTTCTTCACTGTATGATGGAAGAAGGCAGCTCCGTTAGTGAGCACATGCTCGCCATGACCGGGCATGCGAAGAAACTCGTTGACTTGGGAATAGTGATTCCTAACAGATCGGGGATTAATCGTGTCCTTCAATCACCGCCACCAAGTTACAAGAACTTTGTGATGAACTACAATATGCGTAACATGAACAAGGAGTTACCTGAACTTTTTGGCATGCTAAAAGCTGCTGAGATTGAGATCAAGAAAGAGCACCAAGTGTTGATGGTCAACAAGACCACCGGTTTCAAGAAACAGGCAAGTCTAAGGAAAATTCAAGAAGGGTGGCAAGAAAGCTGCCACGCCTCCTATGAAACCTAAGAACGGCCCTAAGCCCGATGCCGAGTGCTATTATCGCAAGGAGAAGGGACACCTGGAAGCGTAATTGCTCCAAGTATCCGGCTGATCTGAAGAGCGGCCTTGTCAAGAAGAAGAAAGAAGGTATATTTGATATACATGTTATAGATGTTCATTTCACTGGTTCTCGTTCTAGTACCTGGTATTTGATACCGGTTCGGTTGCTCATATTTGTAACTCGAAACAGGAACTAAAGAATAAACGACAAGCTATTTGAAAGATGAAGTGACGATGCGCGTTGGAAATGGATCCAAGGTCAATGTGATCGCAGTCGGCACACTTCCTCTACATCTACCTTCGGGATTAGTTTTAAGCCTAAATAATTGCTATTATGTACCTGCGTTGAGCATGAACATTATATCTGGATCTTGTTTAATGCAAGACGGTTATTCATTCAAGTCTGAGAATAATGGTTGTTCTATTTTTATGAATAATATCTTTTATGGTCGAGCACCACAAAAGAATGGCTTATTTCTATTAGATCTCGATAGTAGTGATACGCATATACATAACATTGATGCTAAGCGAATTAAACTTAATGATAATTCTACTTATATGTGGCACTGTCGTCTTGGTCATATTGGAGTGAAACGCATGAAGAAACTCCATACTGATGGATTACTTGAATCACTTGACTTTGAGTCACTTGATAGATGCGAAGCATGTCTAATGGGTAAAATGACAAAGACTCCATTTTCTGGTATGATGGAGCGAGCTGCGACTTATTGGAAATCATACATACAGATGTATGTGGACCAATGAGCGTAGCATCGCGCGGTGGTTATCGTTATGTTCTAACCTTCACAGATGATCTGAGTAGATATGGGTATATCTATTTCATGAAACATAAATCCGAAACTTTCGAGAAGTTTAAGGAATTTCAAAGTGAAGTAGAAAATCAACGTAACAAGAAGATCAAATTTCTACGATCTGATCGTGGAGGTGAATATCTGAGTTATGAGTTTGGCATGCATTTAAAGAAATGCGGAATACTTTCACAATTGACACCGCCGGGAACACCTCAACGAAACGGTGTGTCCGAACGTCGTAATCGAACTCTCTTAGATATGGTTCGTAGTATGATGTCTCTTACTGATTTGCCGTTATCATTTTGGAGTTATGCATTAGAGACAGCCGCATTCACTTTAAATAGAGCACCATCAAAATCCGTAGAAACGACACCGTATGAATTATGGTTTAATAAGAAACCTAAGCTGTCGTTGCTGAAAGTTTGGGGTTGCGAAGCCTATGTAAAGAAGTTACAACCGGACAAGCTAGAACCCAAAGCGGAGAAATGCGTCTTCATAGGATACCCTAAGGAAACTATAGGGTACACTTTCTATCACAAATCCGAAGGCAAAATCTTTGTTGCTAAGAACGGAACCTTTGTTGAGAAAGAATTTCTCACTAAAGAAGTGACTGGAAGAAAAGTAGAACTCGATGAGATTGATGAATCTATACTCGTTGATCAGAGTAGCGCGATCTGGAAGTTGTACCCACCGCCTACACCGCAACGAGAGGAAGCTAATGATAATGATCATGAAACTTCGAACGAGGAAACTATCGAACCTCGCAGATCGACAAGGGAACGTGCCACTCCTGATTGGTATGATCCTTGTCTAAATGTCATGATTGTAGATAACAATGATGAGGACCCTGCGACGTATGAAGAAGCGATGATGAGCCCAGATTCCAACAAATGGCAAGAAGCCATGAAATCCGAAATGGGATCCATATATGATAACAAAGTATGGACTTTGGTAGACTTACCTGATAGCCGAAAGGCTGTCGAGAATAAATGGATCTTCAAGAGAAAAACAGATGCTGATGGTAATATTACTGTCTATAAAGCTCGACTTGTCGCAAAGGGTTTCCGACAAATTCAAGGAGTTGACTACGATGAGACTTTCTCACACGTAGCGAAGCTAAAATCTGTGAGGATTTTGTTAGCAATAGCTGCATTTTTCGATTATGAGATTTGGCAGATGGATGTCAAAACGGCGTTCCTTAATGGAGATATTGAGGAAGAGTTGTATATGGTACAACCCAAAGGTTTTGTCGATCCTAAAAATGCTGACAAAGTATGCAAACTTCAGAGTTCAATCTATGGACCGAAGCAAGCATCAAGAAGTTGGAACCGACGCTTTGATAAGGTGATCAAAGACTTCGGGTTTATACAAAGTGTCATGGAGAGGCCTGTATTTACAAGAAAGTGAGTGGGAGCTCAGAGCATTCCCGATATTATATGTAGATGACATATTATTGATCGGGAATGATATAGAACTATTAAGCAGTGTTATGGGTTATTTGAATAATAGTTTTTCAATGAAAGACCTTGGTGAAGCATCGTATATATTAGGCATCAAGATTTATAGAGATAGATCAAGACGCCTAATAGGGCTATCACAGAGTACATATCTGGACAAGATTCTAAAGAAGTTTAGAATGGACGAAAGTAAGAAAGGGTTCTTACCTATGTTACCAGGCAAGGTATTGAGTAAAACTCAAGGACCGGCTACGGCAGAAGAAAGAGAAAGGATGTGTAACATCCCCTATGCCTCGCGATAGGATCTATCATGTATGCCATGCTATGTACTAGACCGGATATAGCACATGTTGTTAGTTTGACTAGCAGATATCAAAGTGATCCAGGAATGGAACACTGGACAGCGGTCAAGAATATCCTGAAGTACTTGAAAAGAACTAAGGATATGTTTCTTTGTTATGGAGGTGACCAAGAGCTCGTTGTAAACGGTTACACCGATGCAAGTTGGAACACTGATCCCGATGACTCTAAGTCACAATCTGGGTACGTGTTTATATTGAATGGTGCTGCAAAGAAGTCGGGCAAGCTCGAAGCGGTGCACGGTGGCGAAGTCTTCAACGAGAATCGTAGTACATAGCGGCTTCAGAGGCTTCATCGAAGCGGTATGGATGAAGAGGTTCATTGTAGAGCTCGGTGTGGTTCCTAGTGCATTGGACCCATTAATCATTTACCGTGATAACATGGGTGCCATCGCCAATGCACAAGAGCCAAGGTCACACAAGAGGTGAAGCATATCAAGCTGCGTTACCACTCGATTCGCGAGTACATCGAAGATGGAGAAGTAAAGATTTGCAAAGTACACACCGATCTGAATGTAGCAGATCCGTTGACTAAAGCTCTCCCTAGGGCAAAGCATGACCAACACCGTAATGCCATGGGTGTTAGGTATATTACAATGTAATCTAGATTATTGACTCTAGTGCAAGTGGGAGACTCAAGGAGATATGCCCTAGAGGCAATAATAAAGTGGTTATTATTTATATCTTTATGTTTATGATAAATGTTTATATATCATGCTAGAATTGTATTAACCGAAACATTAGTACATGTGTGATATGTAGACAAACAAGAAGTCCCTAGTATGCCTCTTAAACTAGCTTGTTGATTAATGGATGATTAGTTTCATAATCATGAACATTGGATGTTATTAATAACAAGGTTATGTCATTGTGTGAATGATATAATGGACACACCCAATTAAGCGTAGCATAAGATCTCGTCATTAAGTTATTTGCTATAAGCTTTCGATACATAGTTACCTAGTCCTTATGACCATGAGATCATGTAAATCACTTATACCGGAAAGGTACTTTGATTACACCAAACACCACTGCGTAAATGGGTGGCTATAAAGGTGGGATTAAGTATCCTAAAGTATGAGTTGAGGCATATGGATCAACAAGTGGGATTTGTCCATCCCGATGACGGATAGATATACTGGGCCCTCTCGGTGGAATGTCGTCTAATGTCTTGCAAGCATATGAATGAGTTCATAAGAGACCACATACCACGGTACGAGTAAAGAGTACTTGTCAGAAGACGAGGTTGAACAAGGTATAGAGTGATACCGAAGATCAAACCTCGGACAAGTAAAATATCGCGAGACAAAGGGAATTGGTAATATATGTGTATGGTTCATTCGATCACTAAAGTCATCGTTGAATATGTGGGAGCCATTATGGATCTCCAGATCCCGCTATTGGTTATTGGTCGGAGTGAGTACTCAACCATGTCCGCATAGTTCTCGAACCGTAGGGTGACACACTTAAAGTTGGATGTTGAAATGGTAGCACTTGAATTATGGAATGGAGTTCGAATATTTGTTCGGAGTCCCGAATGAGATCCCGGACATCACGAGGAGTTCCTAATGGTCCGGAGAATAAGATTCATATATAGGATGTCATTTTATGTGAAATAAAATGTCGCGGAAGGTTCTATGGAAGGTTCTAGAAAAGTCCGGAAGAAACCACCAAGGAAGGTGGAGTCCACAAGGGACTCCACCTCCATGGCCGGCCAGCCCTAGATGGGGTGGAGTCCCAAGTGGACTCCACCATAGGGGGCCGGCCACCCCCCACATGGGAGGTGGGAATCCCACCTTTGGGTGGGAGTCCTAGTTGGGCTAGGTTTCCCCCTCCTATGGAAGGTTTTGGTTTCGGGTCTTATTCGAAGACTTGGACACCAACACTTGGGATCCACCTATATAATGAGGGGCCAAGGGAGGGGGCCGGCCACCCCAAGACCATAAGCTGGCCGCCCCCCATAGAGTGGCCGGCCACCCCCTCCCAAACCCTAGCCAAGCTCCTCCACTCCATATTGCCCGCATTGCTTAGCGAAGCTCCGCCGGACTTCTACACCGCCACCGACACCACGCCGTCGTGCTGTCGGATTCAAGAGGAGCTACTACTTCCGCTGCCCGCTGGAACGGGGAGGTGGACGTCGTCTTCATCAACAACCGAACGTGTGACCGAGTACGGAGGTGCTGCCCGTTCGTGGCGCCGGAACCGATCGTGATCAAGATCTTCTACGCGCTTTTGCAAGCGGCAAGTGATCGTCTACCGCAGCAACAAGAGCCTCATCTTGTAGGCTTTGGAATCTCTTCAAGGGTGAGACTCGATACCCCCTCGTTGCTACCGTCTTCTAGATTGCATCTTGGCTTGGATTGCGTGTTCGCCGTAGGAAAATTTTTGTTTTCTATGCAACGTTATCCTACATCTTCTATTTAGAGATAGAAGATGCTGTGTGTTGGGGTTAACAGCCTACGTGGCTCCCAGAATATGCCATTGAAGTTGAAGGTAGGCTGGACAAACTAAAAATATGCGTGTATTCCCTACACTGGATTATGGTAGTAATGAGAAACAGATTATGGTGAAGACCGAGTTTTGTTCGGATTCTTGATGGGATCGGGGGCATCACGAGGAGGTTTGGAATGGTTTGAAGATTCATATAAGAAAAGTTATTTTTTAGGGTTTTAGAAAAGTTCGGAAGTTCACCAGTATTGTTTCGGAGGGTTTCTAGATGGTTCTGAAGAGATCCCTAGTGGGCTCACTATCCTGGGGAGGGCCACATGAACCAAGGGAGTGTGGCCAGGGCGCTAGGAGAACCAGCCCCCTAGGAGCTATGGTATTGGCGTACCTCTAAAGTTGTGCCCATCTTTTGGTTAGTACGAACGATGAAGCAGCAGATACCGGGGTTCTTGCTTGCCTTGTCTCTGACTGCGACTTTCCTAGGTATCCACCTTAGGCGCCGCTCTCTTGTTTCACTCACAATTCCGTAGTTGACTGAGCAATTTCGTCATTTCCAAAAGTGCACTTCGTTTTTCACTGGCTCGGGCGTACCCCGACCGAAGGGAGTGAAATCGGTGCCTTTTCTTTTCCATGCAAATTCATATGTCACTTCCCACAAGCAAGGGTGGGCCAGCTAGCCAGCCCATGAAAGGGAAACCCTAAGGGCCACCAAACTTGGGGGAGTTTTCTCCCCCCTTTAGCCATTGTCCTAGGACCTTGTAGGAGGGGCACGAACCACAACCCACCCCTTGCCCCTACATAAAGAGGGGAGGGGCATGGGCCTTGGACATCTCTTTCCCTCCCTTTCCACCACTGCTTCGGCTTAGGTGAAGTCTTGCAGAAATTCTCCTCCACCACCACCATACCGTGGACTCTATCTCATCTACCTTTCCTCCGGATTAATGAGGAGACGACATCAAGCCGTATGTGTGCACATCTCGAAGGTGTTGTTTGTGCAATGTTTGGTTGGATTAGATCGCGGAGAAAGTATGAATACACCAGTCATGTTCTAACAAACGTTTCCACTTTCGATCTACAAGGGTATGTAGATGTGCGCTCTCCCTCTCGTCTGTTTTGCATCTTATTGATTGGATCTTAGCTCTCATAGGTTGAATTGTTATTTTTGTTTGTGTTGGTAGGATTTTTTTTTCTATGCTACAGCTGGACCAGCCAATCCTTGTATCATCAGAGTAGGAGGAGGGAGAGGGACAGGAGGCTGTCGGTGGAAGATGGTGATGAAGATCTCGATCGACGCCGTAGTAGCCTAAAAACCTAGTTTCCTAGGTTGTTGTTTTTTTAGCACTTGCGGTGCACTTTATTTACTCTGATATACCACTCCCAAATTGGCCCAGCCCATTATTCCGCCTGGCAGCCCGCTAACGCAACCCACCAACCTGAGTTGGCCAATCACAGCACGGCATTTGATCGAGCTCTCTCCGCCACCACTTCAGATGTGATCCTGCATACGTGGCGTTCCCTTCCAAGTCCCACCCCGACCACGCGTCCGCCACTCTCTGGACTCTACTCCTCTCGTCTCGGTGGGTGGAAAGAGAGCGCGAGAGGGACAGGGGAAGAGGCGCGGCGTCGGCGAATTTGAGGATTTAATTCCTCTCCCCTGTTCGTTCGTGGCTGGCTGGCTGGCTGCATATGCGACCGCTGGGATCCGAGAGGAAGCGCGAATCCTGCTCTCTTTCACCACCTGAACAAGGATGCTTGACTGGAACGACCAAGACCAGCAGCAGGTGCGCCGCCCAGAAACCAGCCCTCCATGTTCTCTTCAGTTTTGCGCTTTCCTCACACTGTTAGTCATTTGGCCATAGTTGTTTGATTTTTAGCAAGAGGGTTTGCATGCATAAATACTTGTAGCTTACCAGAATTCTTTTCTTATAATTTTTTGAAAATCCAAAATACCATTTTTTAATTGTTCAAGGAAGGGGCTCTGTGTCACCCGAGACCCAAATGTCCGCACTCTGCCAATGGCTATAGATGGGATGGCAATAAGATATACCCATCAGTTGACTTTATTACTATCCTTGCTCAAAGAACCATCACGGTAGGTCCAAAATACATGGTCCACCCCATAGACCATAGTCCATTCCAACCTTAAGGTTCCTCTGTTTGCTCACAGGTCGTGAAAATTCCATTAGGCAGTGTTTGGTTGCACAGAATTCAACTCTGAATTCAATTGGCAATGGAAAACCAAATGAACGATTTCAATGGAATACCATAAAACCTGTTTGGATGCGCATGATATTCGTTTGCAGAATCAAAAGACCAATGGAATTCTAAAACCTGTTTGGATGCACATTGTGTAGAATTGAATGTTTTTTAACTTTGAACAATATAAACATTTGTAATATGAATGAAATATACACATATATATTAGAATGATATTTATTTTTCACATAATAACATATCAAAAGACCCGGGCGTCGGCGGGTGGCCCGGCGGCGGGTGGCGGCGGGCGGTGGCAGGTGGCGGCAGGCAGCAGCGGGTGGCCCGGTGGCGGTGGGTGGCGGCGGGCGGTGGGCGGCGGCGGGTGGCCCAACGGCGGCGGGCGGCGGCGAGCGGTGGTGGGTGGCGGCGGGCGACGGCGGTGGGCAGCGGGTGGCCCAGCGGCAGCGGGCGGTGGTGGGTGGCGACGGGCAATGGCGGTGGGCGGCGGCGACGAGCGGTGGTGGGTGGCGGCGGGCGACGGCGGCGGTGGCGGCGGCGGGTGGCAGCGGGTGGCGGGTGGCCCAGCGGCGGCGGACGGTGGCGGCGGGTGGCCTAGCGGCGGCGGGCGGCGGCGGGTGGCCCGAGTCAATTCCGAGCCAATTCAGAGGTCTGGACCTCTGAATTGGCGGGGCAGAAAATTACACTAGCAGGGCTGGACCTCGGAATTGGCCTCCGAATTCCACGACCCAATTCCAAGCGCAACCAAACAGCCGAATTGGCCTTTTTGGACCTCAATTCCAATTCCGAGCCCCAATTCCGTGCAACCAAACACTGCCTTAGATTCATTAATTTTCTTCCCTTTGCTCAGAAACTTAAGTGTTCGATTTTGAAGTGCAGGCAGGAGACAAAATATGGGCTGAACTCAATGAGAATGAAGACCCTGCGGTCCCCAATGATACTAAGAATGATGGTACATTAGTTTATGCTGGATACCAGAAGAAGAATGATAACGAAGCAGCTACAGTTCCAGCCCTTGCTGAACCTACTTCAGATGGTCCAACTGGACATCCGGCTTTACAAAAGCAACCTACACCACTTGACATGGAATCCTGGCCTGACCTGCCTTCTTTGACCTCTACACTTGATAGGAACGATTACATAGCATCCACATATTTGGATTTCAGTTCTGCACCTGCTGTGCAGAAAGTCGCAGGAATCACATCAGGTTTTCTTCATCTTAGTGTGATGCTTTTTTTGCATTTTTAAAATAAAGTTCTACACATGCATGCATGAACAAAGGTGAAGAAGAAGCAATATATGTCAGAAGAAAGTTATAATTTTTTTTGTTAACGCATATACAGTGCAGCTGAATGGTGAGCCTGAAGTTTTTGGCAGTGAGCATGACGAGAAGAGTAACAACTTTCTTGATTGTAACTGGGGTAATATTGGAGATTTTGATGATTTTGACCGCTTATTTAGGTAAGGTTGGAAATCTAACTCTGTTTACTTGAAAATTCAGGGAACAATCAGCTTGGGATACAGTTGAACACCGTTATTGATTTAATGACTTATGACATGTTGTGCTTCTGCAGCAACAGCGAAGCCTTATTTCGTGATGAGGTGGTTGTCAATGGCAGTAATTTTCTCTCCACGTCTTCAGCTGTGGTTGATGGTACTGCACAATCAATCCCGTCTCTGGTATGTTTATATAGTGCTAATTTGCATTGCAAACTTCCATTTCTTTTATAGCACCGAGTTGTTTCTTATCAATATGATGTACTTGATTATTTTACAGCGTGCATCGTTTAGTAAGCAACCATCTTCTGATAGTGGATCTTCTTCAGTTCTTATTAATGATACTCTCAATGGGATAGCCAAACAAGAAAACGAGGTACATGCATATGCATGCTCTGACATGTTCAGCAATCACCTCGTGGCTACTCTTGTTATCTACTACTCCCTCCGTCCATACATCCAGATTTTGACAAATCTAAGACATCCTTTTATGGACTGAGGGACTACAATATTTTTGGGAGGTAGCAGATGCTAATGTTAGTGTATGCTGATTATAAAAATTATCTGAGTGGTGATTATTATTGAAAAGTAAATCAGATGTCAAAGGGGGCAGTTAGCCATGTGATGCATGCACGTTCTTTCTATGAATGGGTTCATTTCCACCTGTAGCTGGAAAACTAATTTCTTTGCACGGTTGCCATCATTTGTAAGCCATTAAGTTAACATATAGAAACGTCAATTGTTCAGCACAATGATATTTTTGAATTGTTTTGAATGGAACTGGTGATAAGGCCTCAATAGTTGACATTTTCCAGTAAAGTAAACACCGAAGAAATCTTAAATCTCAACAACAAGATTGTTATATGCCCTAGGCGTAATGTATGCTGCTCTTCTCTATATATCTATTCAATTGATCTTTTCATCATGTATGACGATTTTTTTCCTTCCTATTGAAGTTGCCTTTTCTGCGCACCCCTTTTTTACTACTGTAATCGCCATCTTGATAGCCTAAGAACCTAGGTGTAGTTTAAAATAGCTCAACTCAATAGATACTTGATTACATCTTGTTTGAAGGAGCGGCCTGGCTCGTTATGACTCCGTAAAAAATGTGCTACTTTTGTAGGGAGATGTGCAGAAAAGGCCAACTAAATCACGGAGAAAACCAGAAGAAAGAAGCAAAAGTAAAACATCCAACACTACCAGTGGCTTTTCCCAAGAACACACAATAGACAGTTTGCATTCATTGTCCAGGCCTCCTGCACAGCATGTTCAAACTCTTCAATATACACTGCTCCACGATAGCAAGTACATGGAGAGATTTCAGCATGCTAATCAGTTTAAATTTCCTGGCTATGGATATCCTGCAATGCCATTTCCTAGCATTCCGTTGGTGTCAAATATTCAGGCTGAAGGCCATCAGGCAAATCCAGTGGCTGCAAGTTGCCGAACTTCAGTAGATTCCCCAAAGCAGTCAAGTTCAACAGAAAAGCCACTGATGATGACACCCCAAGAAAAGATTGAAAAGCTTAGGCGCCGGCAACAACGGCAAGCCCTGATAGCTATTCAACAACAGAAGCAACAATTTGGTCAAGAGGGTTCTGGCAGCAGCACCTTGGTAGCTCAAGCATACTCCCCAAGGAAAAAGAATCCAGATTACAGTTCAGGTATCATAGATGAAAATGCACCACAGCAGACTTCAGCTGGCCATGAAGAGATTCAGAGGGAATCTGGAATCCCTGATGATCCCTTTCTGGAGGAAAAAATATATTATGAGCTTAAAGATGCACTTGGGAAGGTCATTCATTTATTCTTTTGCCAAAATGTTATTGGTGTTTTGTGTTGTTTTCTGTTGCAGGATTGGTACGGTGAAAATGAAACTGACTAAAATTATATTCCTTGCACAGTTGGATACCAACACTCGACTGAGCATTCGAGACAGTTTGCTTCGTTTGGCTAATAGTTCCTCGCAGAGACAAATTGCTGGTTACAGAACTATCAGTGACAACTCAAAGAGAGGAGAAGATGATATTACAGAAAATGGCGCATCTAATAAGAGAAAAAGGTACATTGCTTCATGCCAAAGTGGGTTAATTAAGTATTAGGGCACTGACATGTTGGGTTATCGGCAAGGTGTTTATGGCTTCGCTGTCTCATCGCTATGCACCAACCAGTAGAACCAAAAGCCCGAACTAATGGAAAGAAGGTAGGCAATCCACATATACTAAAACACGCCATCTCACATGTGACACTTGATGAGGCCTGCACGTGAATATAATGTCAGACCTATACGTGTATGGAAGGAGGGCAAGAGCAATTTTTATTAAATTGTGAAAAGCCAAGACATGAACTAAAGATCTCTGCTCTAGCAACATGTTAAGTTTCATGCACCAACTAGTCTAACCAAAAGTCCGAACTGATAGAAACAAGGTGGGCAATACATATATATTGTAACACACCCACTCATGTGTGACTCCATGAGGCCAACATGTGAATAGCATCTCACGTATGATTCGATAAGGCATGTACGTAGACAGAAAGTGGGCACGCAGATTTTTTTATTAAATTGCAAAAGTTGAACTTTGACCCAAGATCTCAGCTCTCATACACTTGTATTAATAAGTTCAACTTTGAATAATGAATTAATCACTAGATTTTTTGAACAAAAGCATGTAAAAGTTACTCTAAAACAGAAGACTTATACCAAAATTAATCACTTGCTTTCTTTTCTATCAATGCATCGAAACGCAATGCTTTTGCGTTTTCGCGAAAAAAAAAACAAATGTTAACCACTAATTTGTTAATTAGCTTCACATTTTTTTTGAGCTGAAAACTGTAGGGGAGGCCCCGACAGTAAATTTCTTTAAAAGAGATAAAATGTACAAGAAGGAAGAAAAGGATGTACAAAAGAAGGGGTTAGCCCAGGGCATAGCCCAAACAAACTACAGAGCGTCTAGCCAGGCCAAAAGGGGAGATTTCAGGCCGTCTTTCATTCTGTAAGAAAGAAGGAAGAGGTCCCTTTTAAAAGAAAAAGGCCAAGCGCTAATGGAAGGTGTTACATTATCAAAAATGAGAGAGTTCCTATGCTTCCAAATCTGCCAACAAGCAGTGGCAAACGCTTCGAAGAAGAAAGGTCTTCCAAAGTTGCATCTTGCAGTGGTGATCAACTGAGGGAGATCCAGGCTATCATTAATTGTCATATTGATAGCTTGCCAACATTGTCTACTGAAAGTGCAGCTCCAGAAAAGATGATCCCTGGTTTCTACAGAACCGGCATCGCATAGGCTGCAGAGGCCATTATCGTTGAGAGTTAAGTTTTTTCCTTAGTAACATATCCTTCGTATTTAGGCAGTCATTAGCGAGAAGCCAGAAAAAAGATTTGATCTTAGGTGTGCATTTTGATCTCCAGATCCAAGGAGAAAATGGGAGCCTGAATATGTTCAAAATTCAACTTGTAGACTTTGCTGGTAGAGAAACGGGCGCCCCAACTGTAGGACCAAACGACTTCCTCTTCGGCATTGATATTAGCTCTAGTTTTGCTCATAAGGAGATTGAAGTTCTGAAATTCCTCGAAAGCTTGGGTGGACAAAGGAAGATGAAAAGCATCAATGGGGTCATCCAGGTCGAGGATATTCTTGACCGAGGCTAACTTGTCAATAGAGAAAGAGTGAAGCCTGGGGAACTTTGTCATGAATAAATCTGAAGTCCATTTTTCACTCCAAATAAGGGCGGTGTCACCAGAAGCAATGAGCAGGAGGCAATTCTTTTGAACTTTGAGCAAAGCTTGATAAGATCTCTCCACCAAAAAGAGCTAGAGATATTAGTGGCTTGTGGAGTGGAATTGTTGTAACTACTCCAAATTAGGGATGGACCCAAGGGATTTTCTCTTTATTAAAAAAATTATGCAAGAACTTGATGAGAAGAGCCTCATTGTGGGCAGCTAGATTAGTGATGCCCAGACCGCCTTTGTACTTTGGCCTGCAAACTAAATACTAGGCCACTAAGGATTTTGGTCTGCCTGAATTTTCCAATTTACCCCACAGGACAATTCTTGTACCTTTATCCACGATTTCGATGGCTCCATCCGCAAGTTTCAAAGTGCAAAGGTAGAAAGTTGGAAGAGAGCTGAGGATGGCCTTTGTCACCATGATTCTTCCATCAAGGGAAAGGAAGGAGGCAGTGACAGCGAGACGGTGGTTGATTCTGGAGTATAGTGGAGCGAGAACGTGAATGCGAGGTCCGCTAAGACCAAGTGCAAGGCCAAGATAAGTAAAGGGGAAGGATTCTAGTTTGCATCCAAAAAGCCCCGCCAGGAGAGTCGCTTTTTCATTAGAGATACTAATCGGGAGTAAGCAGGACTTGTCAAATTTTACCCTAAGACCCGTGGATTGGACAAAAGTTTCTAGGATACCCTTAAGGCAGAGAAGTTGCCGAGGGCAGGCTTGCATAATTAAGAGTGTGTCGTCCAAATATTGGATTATCGGGAAATCTCCATTGACCGGTGGGATGGGGAAATCTCCCTGGAACCCCATTGAGAAGGACCGATGATGTGCCTGAAGACAAAATGGAATTTATCCATCCGATGAAACGATCATCAAAGCCATAGTGTTTCAGCATGACCAAGATTACGTCATGTTTGATCACGCCGAAGGCTTTAGTAAAGTCAAGTTTGAGAATGATGATTTCTCTCTTGGATTGATGGCATTGGTGAAGAAATTCAAAACTCTAAGCGAGGCAGTCCTCGATGCTCCTATTTTTAATAAAGCCATATTGGTTTTGATGTACGATCTTGAGGATCACCTTCTGATATTGGTCGGCTAGGAGTTCAGTGAGAAGATTAAGGCAAGAGTTGAGAGGCAAATGGGCTTGTAGTCTCCAAGATTTTCAGGATTGAGCACCTTAGGGATCAGCGTTATATGTGAGTTGTCGATGCATTGGAGATTGTTGGCGGTGCCATTTAAAAAAGCATGGCAAAGAGCATGAAACTCATTTTTAATAATATGCCAACACCTCTTTAGGAAGAGGCCATTGAAGCCATCCGGACCAGGAGCACAATCACTGGGTAGTGATTTAACAATATCATCAATCTCCTCAGATGTGAAAGGGGTGGAAAGAGAATCCAGCCCATCCGTCCTGATAATTAAATCTCCAAGGGAAAAGTGCATAAAAGGTTTGTCGGAGGAGACTAAACGTTTGGATAAAGTGTTCCAAATTATGGCAGCTTTGGAATCGTGATCATTGTGGGAAACACCGTCGTTGGAGATAAGCGAGGGAATTTTATTTCTTCTAAATGATTTGGTGGCAGAAGCATGAAAGAATTTAGTATTCTCCCCTCCAAGTTTAACCCACCTTATGGTGCATAATTCTATTCTTGCAGTAGATGCGCTTGTAGTGTAAAAGATTGGCCATGCAATTTTTAAGGATGTTACGAAAATTGAATTCTGGAATAGAGAGGGGTCTCTGTTCTTCCAAACCATCGAGAAGATTAAGCACCAGGTTGCATCTATCCATCCACATCGAGAGACGTGAGGTATTTCTACCCCAGTTTTTCAGGGCTTTCCTGGTATTTTTGAGTTTCGACGAAATAATCCATGCGCAGTCCCTTGCACGAGAAGGAATTGCCCAAGCATTCTCCACCATGTTCATGAAACCATGGCAATCCAACCATAAAATTTCGAAGCGAAAGATTTTAGCCTTATATATATCAGTACCCACTGAGATTAGGAGAGGAACATGATCTGAAGTGTTGCGGGAGAGAGGTTTTATTTCAGTGTTGGGGAATGTCAAAGTCCAAAGTGCCAACGAGAAAATCCATTCAACTTGTTCCAATAAAGGGCTCTCCTGCATATTGCTCCAAGTGAAAGCTCGACCCAAGATAGGGATTTCTACAAGCCCATGGGAGTTAATGAAGTTGTTAAAGGTGCACATATCCTGTAGGTTCCCGCCTTCCTTATTCCTGAGAATGCCGGTGTACTCTTTCATGTTGTTGTTATATATGTGCATCCTTTAATCCTTTTCTATGCATGTAGTCATGTACAACTCAATTAGTGATTTATGTCTTGCCATACAAAGTGATATTCTGCCTAGTGTTATAAAGTTATGAAGGGGATTGGTCGCCATAAAAACCATGGTTATTGGTGAGTTCAGTGTGATTCTAGCTCTAACATCCAACTCAATTACTATACTGAAGTATATGCTCTGAGGATTGTATAGCTAGGCAGGCATCCTGTGCTATCTTTATGAAATTTGCGGTCCTGTTACAGTTTCATATAGTTCATACACAATATGTGTTATTCAAAGGGAAAGCCGAAAGGAAAGGACAATAAGAGAAATCAGGAAACTACGACATGACCAAAAGTATCTTGCTGGGGTATGAAAGGAAAAGAAAAAACCAGGTAAATAAGAAATCAGGAAACTACATAATCATATTACTTTATTTCCTGAAGTAAACTATATTTTGTAAAGATAATACTTTCCGTTAATGAAAAATAGATAGAGAACAGATTGGATTGACACACCTCGGTCGGGCGACTTCAGGATCCCTTTTATATATTGTGCACTAGGGCACACATGGCATAATCGTGATATACAAGATCAGAAAAGATTGTCACGGATCTTAACGTCCTCTAACGATACATCCTTGACGTACAAGTTAGCTGCAAATCTTAACAGTTAATTCTTAATTAGTTCTTGAAAATCTTTGGTTACCTCTATTCCTTTGGCATGGACATCTCGATAGGGCACTATGGTGCGCTTGAGGCAACAGGCAAGCATTCCCCTGATATTGGGAAACTTTAGTTATTTAGTGTAGCTGGAGCATGCATCCTTGTAGGATCATACAAGAAAAGACTTGCAAAAGGGACAGCCACAACGATAAACATGTGAGATGCTCTGATATAACCCTAGCGAGTAGTTGAGGCCTGCACTTCACATGCTTCTAGGAGCAAGGCTAGGCTCTTCGTATTTACCTTCAGTTGTGGCATCTAAGCACCAAGCAGCAAGATACCCTTCTGTGCATTTTGTAGCTCATAGTACCTTTTTTGTGCGGCTATTCAGTGATTCATCCTTGTATTTGTGATCTCAGATCTCCGTCGAAGGAAGCAGAAACAGACACAAATCCAATCGATCGAATTGTGGCCCATTTGCTGTTTCATAGACCATGTTCAACGTTTGCAACATCTGCAAAGGAAGAAACCTTACTTTTGACTCCAGTGTCACTTGAAGCTGGTGAGTATGTTAAATCTGTATGTGCTACTACGAGATCTGCGTCTAGAACAAATAAGCATGATGGCTTGTTTATTGCAATATTGTGCAGACCCGAAGATGCCTTGAAACACTCCTCTGGTACCATCAGCAGGTCAATAGAATGCGCTGGCAATGGCAATGCAACCTTCAGCGGTAGTGTAAGATGTGTTAAGATTTGAGTTCACTGAAATGACAGTAAATAGGTATTCTGTATTTGCATTTTTTATACGCCCTTGGTGTAACATCAACGCACTTTTCAAAATCTGATTGGTAGCTCTATAAATGACGATCAGTGTCCTGCTGGTCTTCTGCCGTGCTACTTCGTCATTTTAGGCCTTTTATCCTCGCATCACATCCAGCGAGAACTGTATGCAGTGGACTAATGTCGAGATGGGACTCTAGAAAGCTTGTATCTGAAGAGCGCTAAGAGAGAGAGAGAGAGAGAGAGAGAGAGAGAGAGAGAGAGAGAGAGAGAGAGAGAGAGAGAGGCTAGTACATCTTTCTTGTTCAACTTATGCTCTCTTAGAAAAGTCGTCCCATATTTCCTTTAGGGTGTTTTTTTTTAATCTGGAACAAAACTTTCATTCAACCAGAGAGCACTGCAAGATCGCTGGCTACAAACGAACGAAGCCTGGAGCATCATCCGGCCATACGGCTTGGGGCATATGGACCAACTTCTAACCATACGAATTACAAGCCCTGGGACCGTACTTAAAAATACAGGAATTAAAGTTGCTAAAGAAAATGATTTAATCTCCCTAAATAAAACACCATTTGGAGCACGGTCAAACTCATCTGCTGAAACTGCTTGAATCAGCACCAAAGCATCAGACTCCACTTCATGTTGCATAGGGCGTGTTTAGTTCCCAACAATCCTATTTCTCACAGATAGATCGAACAATTTAGCCTGTTTGCTTGCCCACGAAATAATTCTTTCCTGCATAGCACATTTCTTAAGCAACCTAAAAGTTAACCTGCCAGGAACGTTCGATTCCACTTATGCAGGCTCTCGCATGAGCAAAAGTGGACCCTTTGTACAGGTAATGTTGCCTCTAATCTAGTTTATTTCAATCCTTCTTGGATCTACATAACGGTGTTTTGATTCGACAAAAGCTCTATAGAAAAAAGGTGTGTATCGATGTTTTATTGTCATATCTAGATTACATGGCGTGTTAAGATAAGAAGAGGTGGTATCAACCATTGCAAAGCCCTTCCCTCGTCTCTCCAACGCCACCGACCTTAGCGATGCTACTAGAAGAAAAAGAAAGACAAAATAAACCAACAAGCTGTAGGCTCACTCCCTGTCTCAAGCTCCTCTCTGTAAGACACGTAATATGTGATGGTTTGGGAACCGGCACTTCTCCAATAGGGAGCAGTCAATATATATATATCAAGAGGTGTATACAGGTTACAACGTATAATACAAGTATACACGCTAGGCTAGTATACATGTCTAACACCCTCCCTCAATCTTAGCCACTTCGTAGAGAATCAAGAAGGGTAAGATTGCGCCGACACACCTCAAACTGTGGTAGTGGTAACGGCTTCGTGAAGATGTCTGCAAGTTGATCCTTAGGAGGAGATGAACTTGATTTGTAATAGCCTTTGTGAAACATGTTCCCTCACAAAATGATAGTCAACTTCGATGTGTTTTGTCCGAACATGAAATACCGGATTTGCTGAAAGGTATGTAGCCCCAATGTTATCACACCAAAGTATAGGAGGCCTCGGTTGGGGAAGGCCCAACTCCTTAAGCAATGACTGCACCCAAATGAGTTGACGCGATAGCCTTGTACTCTGCTTCAGTGCTGCTCCGAGATATTGTAGCCTGTTTGCGCGCATTCCAGGCGATCAGACTAGAGCCAAAGAACACAACATATCCCCCGTAGATCGCCTGTCATCAGGACTACCTGCCCAGTCCGCATCAGAATACGCTGAGAGCACCCCAGAGGGGTTGGGGCGAATATGAAGACCATAAGACACAGTAAGACTGACATAACACAAGATATGTTTGAAAGCGGAACAATGTGTGTCACGAGGCTCATGCAGGTACTGGTAGACTCTGTTGATAGCATAGGAGATATCAGGGCGCGTGATAGTCAAGTACTGGAGACCACCAACAATGCTTCGGTACTCAGTAACATCAGCAGAGGACAAGAGCTCACCATCAACAACAGTGATCTTGTCAGTGGATGACATAGGAGTCGCAGTGGGCTTACACTTGAGCATCCCGGCACGACGAAGCAAATCCAAAGAGTACTTCTTTTGCGTCAGAATCAGACCATGGTCGCGATGAGTAACCTCCAAACCGAGGAAAAAATGAACCTGTCCAAGATCTTTGACCGTAAAATCTGTACCCAAGGAGAGAATAAGCTTGTCCGCAGCAGCAGGAGACGAGCTGATCAGTATGATGTCGTCAACATACACCAAAAAATACATAGTCACGGCAGGCTTCTGGAGAAGAAATAATGATGAGTCTGTTGTCGAAGGCACAAAACCATGAGCACGGAGAGCCAAGGCAAGACGAGCATGCCACGCACGAGGAGCTTGCTTCAGGCCATACAGTGGTTTAGTAAGACGACATAGATAATCAGGGTGATCAGAATCAACACACCCAGAGGCTGTCGCATATAAACCTCCTCCTCCAATAAGCCGTGCAGGAAAGCATTCTGCACATCCAGTTGATGCATAGACCAGCCACGAGTAACTGCAAGGGATAAAAGAAGTCTGATGGTAGTAGGCTTGATCACAAGGCTGAAGGTGTCCTCATAATCAAGACCATATCGCTGCCGAAATCCTCGAGCAACAAGACGTGCTTTATAGCGCTCAATAGACCCATCATCATGCTTCTTTACTTTGAACACCCACTTGGAGTCAATGACGTTCACACGAGACGGCGGAGGAACAAGAGTCCAGGTCTCATTGCGAAGCAGGGCATTATACTCCAACTTCATAGCTGCTCGCCAATGCGGAATACTCATCGCAGCCTGATAATTGCGGGGCTCAGCAGTCGGATCAGCAACAGCGGCAGCCAAACAAGCAGCGTACCAAGCAACAGTGCCATCCGTTCGCTTCTTGGGACAGGCAATACCACTGCGGCTTCGAGTATGTGGGCGTAGCACAACAGGAGCAACGGTATCAGTGGTCGTTGACGAAGAAGCCGTTGAAGGGCTGGGCACAGGAGACAGCACACAAGGCGACACCGGCGCAGGCGAGGGTGCGGGTGGTGTCGAGGGTGCCCTCCTAGGAGACGCCGGTGCAGGCGAGACTGAACCGGGCGAGGCGGCCACATGATCGTCGTGGTCGAGCCGTGCATGGGCACTCGCATCGAGGCCATGCACGGGTGAGGAAGGGCGATCGACGTGGACTGAAGGCGCATGTGCATGCGCATGCGCATCGAGGCCAGGCGACGAGGCGACGTGATCGATGTCGGAGGCCGAGCGTGCATGGACACGCTTGTCGAGGCCATGCGAGGCGATGCGATCGACGTTCGGCGAGGGTGAGGAAGGCGTAGCATCATCCAACAATTCCAACCGGGCACCACGACCAGTTCCTGCACCATGGTTAGGTAACAACAGAGGAGAATATGCAACATCACCAAATTGGTCACCAGAAATAGGATATGAATGCAATGGTGGTGACTCGATAGTGGTGGATGGAAGGCCAGCAAAAGGAAACATGTTTTCATCAAACACGACATCCCGAGATATGTAGACACGATTTGTGGGAACATGAAGACATTTGTAGCCCTTGTGAAGGGAACTATAGCCAAGAAAGAAGGTATTATAAGGACGTAAGTGTGGCCAACATGCACAGCCGAACACCTTGAAAAAGGTATAGTCCGGAAGTTCATGCAAAAGCAACTCAATAGGTGTCTTCATGTTAAGAACGCGAGTGGGAGTGCGATTGATGAGAAAACAAGCAGTCGAAAAAGCATCACTCCAGAAACGAAAAGGAACAGATGCATGTGCCAAAAGGGTAAGACCAGTTTCAACAATATGACGATGCTTACATTCGGCAGAACCGTTCTGCTGATGTGTATGAGGACATGAGAGGCGATGTGAAATCCCAAGCTGCTAGAAAAAAGTGTTAAGGTTGCGATACTCGCCACCCCAATCAGATTGAACATGAATGATCTTGTGCTTGAGAAGACGCTCAACATGCTTTTGGAATTGAATGAAAACGTTAAACACATCACACTTGCGCTTAATAAGGTATAACCAAGTAAAGCGACTATAAGCATCAATGAAACTGACATAATATTTATGACCACTGACAGAAGTTTCAGCGGGACCCCACACATCTGAAAACACAAGTTCTAGAGGACTATCGACTACTCGACTAGATAAAGAAAAAGATAGTTGATCACTTTTGCCTTGCTGACAGACATCACACACTGATATATCTTTATTGCTGGACAGACTAGGAAGCTCATGACGATGGAGAATATGGCGAACAATGGGTGTGGCTGGATGACCAAGGCGAGCATGCCAATGTGACAGCGAAATGCGAACTTCACTGAAGACCTGAGAGACACAGGGTGACTCCAACTGATAAAGACCTTGAGATAGGCGCCCACTAAGAACAATTTCCCTCGTGGCTCGATCCTTAACAAAAAGCTCAAAAGGGTGAAATCCACAAAACACATTATTATCATAAGTGAGTTTCTTAACTGAAAGAACACTACGTGTCACAGAGGGAACTCTAAGAACATCACGGAGACGGAGATTCCTATCAGCATGTCTAGTAAGAAGTGATGCTTGACTAATATGAGAGATGCGCATACCTGCCCCATTGGCGTTGTGAACCTTGTCGGAGCCGGTGTAGACATCGCGGCTGTGCAACTTACCCAACTCGCTCGTCAGATGATCAGTAGCCCGGTGTCCATGTACCAGTGGGGATCAACATAAGTCCAAGTTTTCCCGTGTGATGGTGGAGGCGCAAGACGATCAGCCATGGCAGCTTGACGTGCATTGTTACGAGTGCCCTTGCCGTCATTGCCAAGACCGAGAAAACTGCGCTGAAAACGCCGATGGCACTTGGAAGCGACGTGACCCTCCCGGCCACACAGCTGACATACGCGCTTGGGGCGGCCACCTCTGGAGTGATCAGGTGCAGAAGGCGGGGGTGCTGTCTTCCCAGAGGGAGAGTACGACGCTGATGGAGGGGGACGTGAGCCACCTCTGTTTGCGACATGCGCCACAGAGTCACCATGACGGCCAGAAGCCTCCCGGCGCCCAGGACGAGCCTCCACACGTTGCTCAGTTTGCAGAAGGCGTTGGTAGAGCTCATGTGGCGGCATCGGGGAGGTGTTGGCACGTTCATTAACCACCTCCACCAAGCCGTCATATTCTTCATCAAGGCCGTTGACGATGTAGGAGGTGAACTCGGCGTCGGTGATGGGCTGACCAATAGAAGCCAGCGTATCCGCAATAGCGCGGACCTGGTTGTAGTAGTCCGTGGCGGTCTTGTCGAGCTTCTCAGACTCGCCAAGTTGGTGACGGAGGACATTGGCACGAGCCTGGGACTGAGCCGAGAACGTCGTCTCAAGGATGGTCCATGCCTCATGAGAGGTCTTGGCGAAGACCACAAGGCCGGCGACGCCTGGTGAGAGAGACCCCTGGATGGAGGAGAGGTTAGCCTGGTCCTGAGCCGTCCAGACGCAATGAGCCGGATTAACGACCGGACCGTGCACAGCATCAACAAGCGCGGGGAGACACGGAAGAGTGCCGTCGACGTAGCCGAGCAAGTAATGGCTTCGAAGCAGCGGAAGGACCTGCGCACGCCAGAAAATATAGTTGTCCGGCGTTAGCTTAAGGGTAATATGATTCCCGAAGTGATAGGGCGACGGGAACGCCATGGCGATGTCCACAGCAGGAACCGGTGCGGGCGGCGCGGGCGTCGCAGCAGCCACGGAAGACACCGGCTCAGGGGCCGATGGAGTGGTGGCAGCGGCGGCGGCGGGGGTCGAAGAGTTGGCGGCGTCAGAAGCTGCAACATACGGCTGCATCTGCAACCCAAACGCGTCCGGCGGCGGCGTGGCAGAGGGCTGAGGAGAGAAGAGCGACCCAATCATGGTCATTCCGATCTGTTGGGTGGGCTGGGCCGCGCGGTCGATCAGTGCCTGGAGAAGGGCAGCGAGCGACGGCGGAAGCAGTCCCGCAGAGGTGAGGTCGGAGAAAGCCGAGGTCGTCATAGCGGCGGCGGCGGCGAGGCGGAAGCGAGGGCGAGGGCGACGCTAGGTCAAGGATCGCACGCGAGGTCGTCTGGTACCATGTAAGACACGTAATATGTGATGGTTTGGGAACCGGCACTTCTCCAATAGGGAGCGGCCAATATATATATATCAAGAGGTGTATACAGGTTACAACGTATAATACAAGTATACAAGCTAGGCTACTATACATGTCTAACACTCTCTCTCTTAGGGTTCCTTGCTATGATCTTGACCACTGCCCTCGCGTCACGCACAGGTAGCTGGATCTCAATCTCAGGATACAAGGTTCACATGCCCAGTTTGCGTGGAGGAGAAGAAGGAGAGAGAGACAGGTAAGGGAAGGGAATACAATATTTTGTTCTTCGGTGCCGCACACTGTCTCGCTTGGTGGACTAAGTCGTTCTCCCGTTTCCTCCTTGAGCCGTGTACTGGACTTTAGCCTTCTCTTGGCGGCCCAAGGCCTGCCGGATGTCACGTTGCCGGTGATGGCGCGTCCCTAGTACCATAGCAGTCCCCTCCCCTTGAAGAACTGCTTGCCCCAAGCAGCTGTTTATAAGGGAAAGCGACGCCGAAGCTCGACCTCCAGTTCCCAGGTGCGTAGAGTGGATGGAAGTCCGGACCACTCGACCAGGGCCTGCTTAACATAGCCACGACCGTACTTGATTTCCCGTCGATCATGTATATGTGCTGGTTGCACTCTAACTTTTTCATAAGTAATGAAATGAAGAGAAAAGTCTAGGGAGTGAACCTGAGCTGGAGGTACTGATTTCTTCAATTGCGAGACATGAAGTACTGGGTGAATCGGGTTGTTCGCTGGTAGCTTTAGTTTGTACGCAACCTTACCCACACGGGATAGGACCTCATATGGGCCAAAGAACTTGAATGCCAGCTTGTGGTTCGACCTTCTTGCCACTGATTTATGTGCATACGGTTGTAGATTCATCTATACCATATCACCGACCGCAAACTCGCGGTCAGTTCTGTTTTTGTCTTCCTGGTTTTTCACGCGTTGATGTGCGCGCTGCTGCTGCAGAAGCTATGCTGTCTCTTGCCTGTGCTGCAACCACCCAGCCAACTCAGAAGGTGTGTCAGACTGTAGGTTGGAGACCCCCAGATGCCGAGGCTTGTAGCCATAGAGAACCTCAAATGGGGTTTTCTCAATGCTGAATGGAAATTGGTGTTATACCAATATTCTGCCAGCGGGAGCCACTGTGCCCATTTTGTTGGGGACGCATGAACAACACAGCGCAGATAGGACTCAAGGCACTGATTCAACTTCTCTGTCTGACCATCTGTCTGCGGATAGTGCGCTGAACTCATGTTCATATTTGTATCTATTAGCCTGAATAGCTCCTGCCACAACTTGCTAGTAAAGATTGGGTCTCGATGAGAGATCACCACACTGGGCAGGTCATGCAATATGTAGACCGTGTCAACGTATTTCTAGGCAATTGTCAAAGTTGTGTATGGGTGACGAAGAGGAATAAAATGGCCATATTTGGTCTGCTTGTCAATGATGACTAGGATGCAATCATAACTTCCTGATATTGGTAGACCCTCGACGAGATCCATGTTGATTGTACCCCAAGCTTGCGTAGGGATTGGGAGAGGGTTCAGCAAGCCTGGAACTTGACATGATCGGCCTTTGCCTGCTGACATACCACACACTGCTGGACATATTTGCACACTGCTTCTTTCATTTTCGGCCAAGAAAACAATGCTTTGACTCGCTGGTATGTGCCCAGGAATCCTGAATGGCCACCCGCTATCATGTAGAGACAGTAAAATGGTGTCGTGGACACCTTTGTTATTGCCCAACCATATTCGATCCTTGAAGCGAATAATTCCTTGGTCCAGAGAGTACCCTTGAGTATTAGGACTCACCAGACTAAGTTCTTGAAGAAGGTTTTTTGCTTGCTCATCTTCAATATAACCTTGAACAACAGATTCAAGCCAACGGGGGCGACAGACAGAAATGGTATGCAATTCATTCCCAACTGGCAGCCTAGACAAAGCATTCGCTGCGGTGTTGTCCTTCCCCTTGCGATAAACCAGTTTGTACTGTAAACCCATAAGCTTGACTAACGATTTTTTGTTGCATTTCATTGGTAAGTTTCTGATCTGATACGTGAACAAGGCTCCTGTGATCGGTGATGATTGTAAAAGGTGCGTGCTGTAGATAGGAGCACCACTTATCCATTGTGATAAGGATGGCTAAGCATTGCTTCTCGTAAGTAGACATGGTCTGTGCTATCGGACCCAGATCCTTACTGAGATAAGCCAGTGGGTGTTCGTGTTGCATTAGTTTCAACAGTGAAGGGCACAGAGAAATCTGGGAGGGCCAGAACTGGAGCCTCAAGCATTTTCTATTTCAAGAAGTCAAAGGCCTCTTGCTCTTTGTAATTCTAGTGGAAGATTTGATCTTTTTCAACAAATCTGTCAGGGTTCGACTGATCATACTATAATTCTGGATGAACTTTCTATAGTACCCAGTAAGGCCTAGAAACCCTCTTACACTTTGGTGGGATCAGTGGCAACACCATGTCGACTAATGACATGTCCCAGATAGTCCAAAATCTCATGAGCAAAGGAGCATTTGCCGATCTTGACCGAAAGTTGATTAGCATGTAGCAATTAAAATACTTGCTGCAAGTTGGAAAAATGATCCTCTAGAGTGGGGCTATAGATCAAGATGTCATCCATGAAAACTAACACACATTTTCTGATCATGTTGGAAAAATGTTGTTCATAGATGACTGGAAGGTGGCTGGTGCGTTTGTGAGCCCGAAAGGCATCACTTTGAATTCATACAACGCTAAGTGTGTCTTGAAAGCCGTCTTGTGCTCATCAGTTGGCACTAAACATATCTGATGATAGCCGGCACGCAAATCCAATTTGGTGAACCACTGTGACCCCGAGATCTCATCCAACAACTCATCCACGATCAACATAGGGTACTTGTTTTCCTAGTAATGTTGTTCATGCCTCTGTAGTCAATGCAGAATCTCCAAGTTCCATCTTTCTTCTTGACTACAATGACTGGAGATGCAAAGGGGCTGGTGTTGTGCTGAATTAGGCCTGCAGCTAGCATGTCCTGCACCTGCTTTTCAATCTCTGTCTTTTGTTGAGGCGGATATCTGTAGTGCTTGACATTTACTGGTTTGGCCCCTGGCCACAAGGGAATATGGTGGTCACACTCTCTATGAGGTGGCAAGGAACTTGGTTCTTGGAATAGTTGATCAAACTGTTGGAGGAGTTTCTTTACCGCCTCAGGGGAGGATGGAGGAGCTTCAGAGGGGACTGTATCATCAGCAATAGGCCACAACTCAATAAATTGGCATAGCTCTCCATGGTTCAACATTCCCTGGAGAGAGTGAGCAGGAATAGCAGTACAGCTATCTGGATTGATTGACCCCTCTGAGAGTGATCATTTTACCTTCATGTTTAAACCTCATAGTCTTGTTTTGCCAGCTAACCCACATTTTTCCATTATCCTAGTTTTCTAGCCACTCCATACCCAAAATGATGTCATATGACCCTAATGGCAATATCTTGAGATTGGCAGTAAACTGGTGGTCTTGTGTGTGCCAAGTAACTGCTGGCAAGTAACATGTGCACTCAATCATGTCTCCCCCCGCAACACTAACCTTTGATGGTGCCATAGTGCTAACTGGGTATTGTAGCATATCCACAAGATGTCGACTAATGAAGTTAGCAGAACTACCCGAATCAATGAGGATTAGTGCTAGGTATTTGCCCACTTGGGTCTAGAGTCGCATGCTTCTACGACTTGTGGTTCCACAGATAGCATGCACAGATGAAAGTGCATGGAGCCCCATGTGTGGTTTTGGTAATTAATGACAATCCCTATGGACTAATGTTTGCATTGAGTTATATTTGTAGGAGTTGTCCATAGGCAATGCTTGAACCATATGTTGGCTTCAAGATTGCAATAAGAAGCAAATGAAGAATATCAAGTGCCAAGTATGTCTTGAAGATGAAGATGAAGAGAGCCCTCAAGTTTAACTTCAAGACATCAACGATGAATAATGAAGAAATGAAGTGCAAGTTCAAGATGAGCCATCTCGAAGAGATCATTTGCTTGAATCTTGCCATCCATATGGTGATCATGGATATGTGAGGATGCGCTGAAGAATAAGCTCTCGCATGGTGGATTATGGGATAGCAATCCACAAGACTTCGTCAAGCAAGCATAATCAAGAAAGACATTCCATATTGTTTCGTTCAAGATCGTCATCATCGAGCTCAAGTGGAAAGCGCAAGATTAAGGTTTGCTCTTGATAGGGTTTCTTCCTTACCGGTCTTGTGTATTAGTTGGGAGACCGGTCTATAGGTTAGTTTCCGTACTATCAAGAGGGCTCTCGAGTGAGTAACTCGATCGTATCGTTCGGAGAGAGCTCAAACCTTTGCATCCTTGCATCATCCTTCTTGGTTGTTATTTGGATCTTATCCATGTAGTGTTTTACAGTTTGTGGTTATTTCCATGACAAGCTCTAGTTCATCGAAAACGGATTTCGCATAGATCACTTGTTGCATTTTCAAGTTTGGTGATTTTCTCGGTTTCTCATGTTGAGGTGTTTCACCTCTAAATTAATATAAAATCACCCCAACTATTTTCCATATTTTGTTGGGTAGCTCTTGTCATCCTCGTTCTAAAAAAATAGTTTCACTCAATTCGGAGCTACCAATCTTAAGATATTGATTTTACAAGTTTGCTAGGCCGGATAATCCGGGGCCGGATATTTGCAAATTTCCGGCCCATGAAAATGGCTAAGGACTAAGAGGACGAGCCCCTGTACCCCCTGGATATTTGGCCAGATATTTTGCTTGGCACCGGATAATCCTGGTATTCCTCAATGACTCGATTTTCATGGGGGTATAAATATCCCCTTTTTCCTCCTTGGGCTGGTGCTTCTCTCACACTCTCTCTCCTCCATTGTTGACCTTGAGAAGCTTGCTCTATCTCTTAATACCTCCATGATTATTGCCCCCATTTGAGGGAAAAGAGAGAGGAGATCTTGATCTACTTTTCTACCAATCAAATCCCTCTCTTTGTGAGGGGAATCCTCTAGATCTTGATCTTGGAGTTCTTTGTGAATTTCCTTTGTTCTTCCTCTCTTATTCCCCTACAAGATTTTGTAGCTTTGGTGGAATTTTGGAGTGAAGAATTTGCCATTGCATTTGGTGCATCGGTTTGAGTTCTCCACGGTGATTCGTGGAAGTGAAAGCAAGAAAGTTATTACTCTTGGGTTCTTGGAACCCAAATGGGAAGGATAATATAACGCTGGTGGAGGTAAACAGATCGCAACTGGTCCAGATGCAGCGTCAGCAATAAAATTCGTGAAGAGCATCGTTTTTCGATTTGGAGTACCTCACAGCATCGTCACAGACAATGGTAGCAACTTCACATCCAAGGAATTCAAGGCGTACTGTGCAGAAGTAGGCATCAAACTGCACTTCGCGTCAGTCGGGCACCCGCAAACCAATGGTCAAGTCGAGAAAGCCAATGGTATCATCTGCAATGGTATTAAAAAGCGCCTGCTAGGACCGCTTGAAAAGGCTCGACATACCTGGCCAGAAGAATTGCCAAGTGTCTTGTGGAGTATTCGAACAACACCAAACACGGCGACACAAGAAACTCCGTTCTTCTTAGTACATGGAGCTGAGGCAGTACTACCGATTGAAATAGAGCATGACTCCCCAAGAGTCACAGAGTATGATGAAGAAACTTCAAGACGAGCTTTGGAGGACGATGTAGATGCACTCGACGAAGCTCGAGATGAAGTACTTTCACGGGTCACCAAGTACCATCAAGACCTGAAAAACTACCACAGTCGACGATTGCGGCCAAGATCTTTTCAGGTCGGAGATTTAGTCCTACGGCTCAATCAGCAAGGTACTGAAAAACTCGAGTCGCCATGACTGGACCCTTACATCGTCACAGAAGTAATTGAAGGAGGAGCGTACAGGATCAAGGACAAGAAGACAGGAGCTCCAGAGAAAAATCCCTGGAACATGGCGCAGCTCAGGCGATTCTACGCTTAGAGTCGAAATATAGTCCTCCTTTGTAAAAATACAATGTACTGAAACGCCCGCGAGTTTTCAGACGCACTCTTTTCCTTTTCAGGGCACCGAGTGGGGCTGAAAAGGTTTTTAATGAGGCGGGCTCGCGGTGCTGCAATATAGTAAAAGATAGTGATGACATACATCTTCTTCTTCGACAGGCTCGGGGGGCTCATAACCCACGACAGCAAAATACATATACTCCTGCAAAACAGTAAAATCTTCGAGACAGAAAAAATAGTATAAGTTCCGGCCAAAGGCTCGGGGGCTTCGCAATATAGATTACACTTCACAATATAGACAACTTCATCAATATAAAGAATTCGACGAAAAATATAGACATAACTTTTCGCAGTATAGTACAACTCAGTCAATGCCTAATATACTATCTATGGATAAACCTTTGTTATTTGCAGCAGTCGTCTTATGATCAGCATAGCTCCCCTTGACAAAGAATTCAGAATCCATCCGAAGAAGTTCATCCATCATCTCTTCGGCTACAGGAGTCACCATGTCATTGATTTCGTCGATGTTATTCTTTCGTTTCGATTTCTTGGCCAGGCACTCGGAGACAATCTTCGTCAGATCTAGTTTTGGATGGCAGATATGTATCATAATCATGGTGAATCTTGCTCCAGCAGTCAACTGAGCTCGTACGAAATTATGAATACGAGGAGCATCCCAAAAAAATTCCATCAAACCAAGAAGAGTCTCGGGCGTCTCGTCTCGAGGAAACATTGTCTTGTAAACAAGGGACAATGTTCTGGTGGAGAGATCAAGGAAATCGCGAACTTGACAGGCGCGGTCTTGAAACCTGATAATTTGTCGGGTCCGTTCTGGAGTGGCCCAGAATAAACAACCATGATCAAGAGAAAGGTTAACGAGAAGATTGGTCCTCGCGTTTACCCTTTCGTCTTCAGCAGCAGCGTCGAGAAAGGAACCTATTTGGCGACATCACGAGAAATTCAAGAAAGATATAGCAGAAAGATAGAAAAAGTTCTGGTTTGAACAAACATACCGGACATATCAGCACTGGCTTCATTCATCAATTCAAACATGGAATTTTCTCGAGTGGTTGCCTTTTCAGCTTCAGAAACGGCGGCTTCCTTGGCAGCTATGGCTTCTCGAGCTTGTTGAAGAGCAAGTTCCTCTCTTTCGGATGCTCTGCGGGATTGCTCCATCATCGCAAGAGTTTGCTTTTTCATGGATTGAAGTTGTTGGCGAAGTTCTTGCAAATCTTGCGAGAAATGTTTACTCGAAGAACCTTCGATAAGGTTATCATCGACAAGTGTTTTCTTCGAGAAGGAGAAAGCAGGAAAAGTATCGGCAGGATGAGGATTTGCGGAGTAGTTATCAAATATCAACTGGGAAAGAAAATTTCAGTATCAATGATTACGCAAAACAGAATTCCATTGATCTTCAGAAAATTTACACAGCTATTACAGAAGGAGTCTTCAAAAGAACTACCACGACAGTTGTCGCCAAAACTATTGTGACGACAACATCAAAAGAAACAGTTAAAATAAAAAAAAGAAGATAGGGCATTCTACTAGACCTCCGGCTTCGACGAGCTAGGAGCAGGAGTCGGCTTGCATCCAAGATAGGCGAGGATCTTCTTTGAGTTGGGCTTTGCAGCCCTGATCAGCGATTGCCACTTCGTGGTATCCATCTCCTGTGTGTCGCCAACTTTGGTCCAGTCGATGTTTTGCTGGCTGTCAGCAACCAGGGCAATAGTGCTTTCAACGGCAACCTTCATATTTTCTTGGCGAAGCTTAAGTCCAAGATCTTCTGGGGGATTGAAGCACTTGGCAAGAGCAAGAAAAGTTGCGGGTTCCTTTTTCTTCGGGAAGAAGTAAGGGTAGAGCCGCGACAATCCTTCCCTAGCCTCAGCAAGGCCTTCGCGTGCTTCATCTCCGGGAAATTCAAGGAAAGAAAGTGCGTCAAGAAGGGGATCATTGTCGGGATCTTCAAGTTCATATTCTTGAGGCGTTTTCCCTGGGAAAGCAAAAATTTATTGATCAGCAAATGTGTAAAGAAAAGCAAGTCCAAAGAATGCAAAATAGCTCGGGCACTTACTGACAAAGCGACGGCTTTGCGATTCCAAGCGCTTAGTAATCGCTTCTTCACGAGCAGATTGTGCGGTTATATGCTCGCTCAAAGAAGTTTCCGCCTCATGAAGCCTTTTTCGAAGGTCTTCGACAGAGGCAGCATCTGCTTCATCCTTCTTACGAGCTGATTCGCTTTGCTCTAATTTAATTGAAAGAGCGTCAGCACGTTTGTTGGCTTCGGCAAGATTTTCTGGAGAAAACAGACAATGGTAAAACGTCACGACAAACATACTAAAGGAGTATGCAGCAAAGAGGGCAAGGGAAAAACAGTACCTTCTAGTTTATTCGCATGATCACGGTACCCGATGAATTGGGTACCGAGACGAATAAATGACTGCATCACGGGCTGGAGAGCGAACCAAAGGAAAAAAGAAATCAATGTAGAAGGTGAGAAAACGACAGCAATTAAAATAAAACAGAGGGAAGAGGCAAAAATTGACAAACGTCGAGACGAAAAGGAAGAAGAGAAATACTTACGTCATCCAGTGAAGGAGTCGCAGACGTATTGGCCACCAGGACAGGGTCCGTGGATAGTTTTGTCCTAGCCCTCTTCGGTGAAGAGGCTCGGGGGCTTGCGACTGGTGTCGGATGCTTTGCATCTTGGGGAGGAGGCAAAGATTCATCCCCATCATGATGAGCTTCAGAAATAACTAAAGTGCGAGACGTACTCGTTCGAGCAGTCGCGTCAACAGGTTGAATTTCATCCTCGTCATCACTACAAAAAAGGCGGCAGGACAATAATCAATATAATCAAAGTAATCAATGGTGAGCATTAAAACAGCGATAGGAACTTACGAGCTGATGAGAGCATCGGCGTAAGGGTCGAAAGTTGTCCTCTTTTCAGTAGGAACAATTTCTTCGGCAGCAGGAGTGCTGGTCTTGGAGGGACCACAGTCGACAACCTCATCCCTTTTCCTTTTGTTCGTTGGGGAAACAGCGGGAGGAGGAGAGTGTGCCGATGCGGTAGCCTCGGATTCAGCCTCCTTTTCAGAGGATCCAGCAGATTTTTGATAACCTACGGGTTCACTCTCAGGGCAAGGAGCACCCTGGTTGTCATCAGTGACAACGGCTCGTTCTTCGACTTCTCCACCTTCAGGAAGGGGAGGAAGAGAAACAAGATCTGGATGGTTCTATAAAAAACAACGGGGGATGTCAATAAAAGAGTTATGCAAAGGATATCAAACAAAAATGAGCAAGTCGACAAAGGTTACCTTGGGGAGCGCATTGGTGGCGCTATATGGTTTTACGCGACAAGAAGAGGGGACAGCATCTTTCTTGCTGAGGGAAGAGATTTTTCGGACAAGTTTTTCTAAGTCCTTGACCGACAAATCCACCGACAGGCGATCCACGTCATTGTCGCCAGCATATTTCCAGAGGGGATTTTTGCGAGCTTGCAGAGGCTGCACTCTGATTCTAAGGAAATATGCCGTGATTTGGATACCCGACAGTTCTTTACCGTGGGTACTTTGAAGCTCGTGGATGCGAGTCATCAGTGCCTCCGTCGCCGTTTTTTCTTCGTCGGTAGCCTCTGCATCCCAGGACCGACGGCGATAGATTTTCTCGGCACCATCAAAAGGAGGAATGTTGTCTTCAACAGACCCATGATTCTCCTCGTGGATATACAGCCATTTTTTGCGCCACCCTTGAACTGAGTCAGGGAATTTGACATCGAAGTATTCGACATCAGGTCGAACGCAGATAACAACGCCGCCTATGTTATAGGCAACATTGGCAGAGCCATTACGGCGACAGAAAAAGATGCGTTTCCATAAGGCCCAGTTAGGCTGGACGCCGAGGAAGGATTCGCAAAGAGTGATGAAGATGGAAATATGGAGGATAGAGTTGGGAGTGAGATGATGAAGTTGCAATCCGTAAACGTAAAGCAACCCCCGAAGAAAATTGTGAATGGGGGCAGAGAGGCCACGGATGAGATGATCAACGAAACTAACCCGATACTCCATTGGAGGGGTTGGGTAGCTCTCTTCGCTGGGGAAGCATAGCGCCTTTGGCTTCTTGCTGATCCCCAGTTTCTTCAGCAGGTTAATGTCTTGGGCAGAGATTTTGGATCTCTCTCACTCAGCGCTCCCCAGATCTGCGGAAGCCATCTTCGATTCAGGAGTGTTGTGCCTGGTCAATCTGCGCGGTGGCATCAACAATGGCGCAGGAGTACAGCGTGAGAGTAGTTGAGCTCAAGGAGCTATGGGGCGCAAGAGGAGATTTTTGCAGAGGAGAGCAGAGGAGCGGCGCAAGCGAAACTGCGGAAGGACGAAGATGAAGACCTTAAATAGAGGTGCGGCGAATCGGCGCACCGTTAGATGGAAAAAGTGTGAGGCAGATGGTGTACACGTGGAGCAAGGGTAAAAAAGTAATTTCGCCCTGCAAGCATTACAGGGCGTGCGCCAGGAAAAGCGGAGAACATGTGTCCCCCACTTGCGCGACGTGTCAATACAATGCGTAATTTGGGCCCGCAAGGCAGTGAGAGAGAACTTATCGCGTTTTCCAGGAATAGCGGTCGTGGCTATCGTCAGCACTGATGTCACATTAACAAGAGGAAGTTTCGACTAAGCAGCTTCGTAAAAAATGCGACAGCAGAGGATGATGGACTATTTTGAGAGCTTTTGATCAAATACAAAGTTTTTGATCAAATGCTCGGGGGCTACTTTGGAAAAATGAAAAAATTCGAGAAAAGACAAAATAGAAACGGCGTGAGCCTATGATCAAATACAAATATTTGCTTATAGCCTCGGGGGCTACTCCCATCGGGAGCGCTGTTCGCGCACCCGAGAAATTTTTCGAGGGAGAAAATATAGCGACATAAGGCGTGGAGCCTACACCCAAGCACAAGTCCTTGGCTGTAGCCTCGGGGGCTACTCCCATCGGGAACACTGTTCGCGTACCCGATGAAATTATAAAAAAGAAAGATAGAAGAACAAGAGAGTATATTTCGAGTTATAAGTAACTCTACATATACTCCCATCGGGAGAGCAATATAAGTCATCCGTTGACTCAATAAAATGTGCTATTCCAACAGCCGAATAAGCACTCGACAATATATTCTCAGAACGCCAAAGTTGCGAACAATTTCTGAATGCCACAAAACTTTGCGAAGGTAAGACCCCAGATCCGTTCTATGTGGCATGGCGCCGTCTCTGACGTCGGTTTGCTACTTTTATCCGTATCAACAGATACGAAGAAAAATCTGAAGGAGATATGCCCTAGAGGCAATAATAAAGTGGTTATTATTTATATCTTTATGTTTATGATAAATGTTTATATATCATGCTAGAATTGTATTAACCGAAACATTAATACATGTGTGATATGTAGACAAACAAGAAGTCCCTAGTATGCCTCTTAAACTAGCTTGTTGATTAATGGATGATTAGTTTCATAATCATGAACATTGGATGTTATTAATAACAAGGTTATATCATTATGTGAATGATGTAATGGACACACCCAATTAAGCGTAGCATAAGATCTCGTCATTAAGTTATTTGCTATAAGCTTTCGATACATAGTTACCTAGTCCTTATGACCATGAGATCATGTAAATCACTTATACCGGAAAGGTACTTTGATTACACCAAACACCACTGCGTAAATGGGTGGCTATAAAGGTGGGATTAAGTATCCGGAAAGTATGAGTTGAGGCATATGGATCAACAGTGGGATTTGTCCATCCCGATGACGGATAGATATACTCTGGGCCCTCTCGGTGGAATGTCGTCTAATGTCTTGCAAGCATATGAATGAGTTCATAAGAGACCACATACCACGGTACGAGTAAAGAGTACTTGTCAGGAGACGAGGTTGAACAAGGTATAGAGTGATACCGAAGATCAAACCTCGGACAAGTAAAATATCGCGAGACAAAGGGAATTGGTAATGTATGTGAATGGTTCATTCGATCACTAAAGTCATCGTTGAATATGTGGGAGCCATTATGGATCTCCAGATCCCGCTATTGGTTATTGGTCGGAGTGAGTACTCAACCATGTCCGCATAGTTCACGAACCGTAGGGTGACACACTTAAAGTTGGATGTTGAAATGGTAGTACTTGAATATGGAATGGAGTTCGAATATTTGTTCGGAGTCCCGGATGAGATCCCGGACATCACGAGGAGTTCCGGAATGGTCCGGAGAATAAGATTCATATATAGGATGTCATTTTATGTGAAATAAAATGTCGCGGAAGGTTCTATGGAAGGTTCTAGAAGGTTCTAGAAAAGTCCGGAAGAAACCACCAAGGAAGGTGGAGTCCACATGGGACTCCACCTCCATGGCCGGCCAGCCCTAGATGGGGTGGAGTCTCAAGTGGACTCCACCATAGGGGGCCGGCCACCCACCACAAGGGAGGTGTAAATCCCAAATTTGGGTGGGAGTCCAAGTTGGGCTAGGTTTCCCTCTTATGGAAGGTTTTGGTTTCGGGTCTTATTCGAAGACTTGGACACCAACACTTGGGATCCACCTATATAATGAGGGGCCAAGGGAGGGGGCCGGCCACCCCAAGACCACAAGCTGGCCGCCCCATTGAAGTGGCCGGCCACCCCCTCCCAAACCCTAGCCGCCCCCCTCTCCTCCATATCTCCCGCGTAGCTTAGCGAAGCTCCGCCGGACTTCTTCACCGCCACCGACACCACGCCGTCGTGCTGTCGGATTCAAGAGGAGCTACTACTTCCGCTGCCCGCTGGAACGGGAGGTGGACGTCGTCTTCATCAACAACCGAACGTGTGACCGAGTACGGAGGTGCTGCCCGTTCGTGGCGCCGGAACCGATCGTGATCAAGATCTTCTACGCGCTTTGCAAGCGGCAAGTGATCGTCTACCGCAGCAACAAGAGCCTCATCTTGTAGGCTTTGGAATCTCTTCAAGGGTGAGACTCGATACCCCCTCGTTGCTACCGTCTTCTAGATTGCATCTTGGCTTGGATTGCGTGTTCGCCGTAGGAAAATTTTTGTTTTCTATGCAACGTTCTCCTACAGTGGTATCAGAGCCGTGTCTATGCATAGATGGTTGCACGAGTAGAACACAATGGTTTGTGGGCGTTGATGCTCTTGTTATCTTTAGTTTGAGTACTTTGCATCTTTATGGCATAGTGGGATGAAGCGGCTCGGACTAACTTTACATGACCGCGTTCATGAGACTTGTTCCTCGTTCGACATGCAACTTGTATTGCATAAGAGGCTTTATGGGTATCTGTCTCTCCTACTATAGTAAAGATTCAATTTACTCTTCTATTGAAAACATTAGTATCAACGTTGTGGTTCATGTTCGTAGGTAGATTAGATCTCTCTCGAAAACCCTAAACCACGTAAAATATGCAAACCAAATTAGAGACGTCTAACTTGTTTTTGCAGGGTTTGGTGATGTGATATGGCCATAATGTGATGATGAATATGTATGAGATGATCATTATTGTATTGTGGCAACCGGCAGGAGCCTTATGGTTGTCTTTAAATTTCATGTTGAGTAGTATTTCAAAGTAGTTGTAATAGTTGCTACATGGAGGACAATCATGAAGACGGCGCCATTGACCTTGACGCTACGCCGACGATGATGGAGATCATGCCCGAAGATGATGGAAATCATGTCCGTGCTTTGGAGATGAAGATCAAAGGCGCAAAGACAAAAGGGCCATATCATATCACATATGAACCGCATGTGATGTTAATCCTTTTTATGCATCTTATTTTGCTTAGATCGCGACGGTAGCATTATAAGATGATCCCTCACTAAAATCTCAAGATAATAAAGTGTTCATCCTTAGTAGCACCGTTGCCAAGACTTGTCGTTTGAAGCATCTCGTGATGATCGGGTGTGATAGAATCAACAAGTGCATACAACGGGTGCAAGACAGCTTTTGCACATGCGGATACTAAGGTGGCCTTGACGAGCCTAGCATGTACGTACATGGTCTCGGAACACGTGATACCGAAAGGTAGAGCATGAATCATATGGTTGATATGATGAACACTTTGAGTGTTCGCCATTGAAGTCACACCTTTTCTCGTGATGATCGGGCTTAGGTGCGGTGGATTTGGTTCGTGTGATCACTAAGACAATGCGAGGGATATTGTTTTGAGTGGGAGTTCACCTAGATTTTTAATTATGTTGAATTAAAATTTGAACTCAATTTGTCATAAACTTAGTCTAAACTATTGCAAATATATGTTGTAGAGATGGCGTCCCCAATCAATTTTAATCAGTTCCTAGAGAAAGAGAAACTTAAGAGCAACGGTAGCAACTTCACCGACCGGTTCCGTCATGTGAGGATCTTCCTCTCGGCGGAAATCTGCAATTTGTGCTTGATGCACCGCTAGGTGACCCTCTCCCGTAAGATGAATCCGATGAAGTAAAAGCTGTTTACGCGACTCGGAAAACTCGGTACTCTCAAGTTCGGTGTGCCATCCCGTGCGATCTGAATCCGATCTTCAAAAACGTTTTGAGCACCACGATCCGAATGAGTTGTAGAAGGAGCAGACACCTATAATAGAGACGCATCCGGCCGTGTAATGCTATGAAGCATCGAAACATTTCTTCACCTGAATGATGGAAGAAGGCAGCTCCCTTAGTGAGCATAGGCTCGCCATCACCGGGCATGCGAAGAAACTCGTTGACTTGGGAATAGTGATTCCTAACAGATCGGGGATTAATCGTGTCCTTCAATCACCGCCACCAAGTTACAAGAACTTTGTGATGAACTACAATATGCGTAACATGAACAAGGAGTTACCTGAACTCTTTGGCATGCTAAAAGCTGCTGAGATTGAGATCAAGAAAGAGCACCAAGTGTTGATGGTCAACAAGACCACCGATTTCAAGAAACAGGGCAAGTCTAAGGGAAAATTCAAGAAGGGTGGCAAGAAAGCTGCCACGCCTCCTATGAAACCTAAGAACGGCCCTAAGCCCGATGCTGAGTGCTATTACTTTGCAAGGAGAAGGGACACCGGAAGCGTAATTGCTCCAAGTATCCGGCTGATCTGAAGAGCGGCCTTGTCAAGAAGAAGAAAGAAGGTATATCCGATATACATGTTATAGATGTTTATCTCACCTGGTTCTCGTTCTAGTACCTGGTATTTGATACCGGTTCGGTTGCTCATATCTCGTAACTCGAAACAGAACTAAAGAATAAACGAAGACTACTGAAAGATGAAGTGACGATGCGCGTTGGAAATGGATCCAAAGTCGATGTGATCGCTGTCGGCACACTTCCTCTACATCTACCTTCGGGATTAGTTTTAAGCCTAAATAATTGTTATTTTGTACCCGCGTTGAGCATGAACATTATATCTGGATCTTGTTTAATGCAAGACGGTTATTCATTCAAGTCTCGAGAATAATGGTTGTTCTATTTTTATGAATAATATCTTTTATGGTCGAGCACCACAAAAGAATGGCTTATTTCTGTTAGATCTCGATAGTAGTGATACGCATATACATAACATTGATGCTAAGCGAATTAAATTAAATGATAATTCTACTTATATGTAGCACTGTCGTCTTGGTCATATTGGAGTGAAACGCATGAAGAAACTCCATACTGATGGATTACTTGAATCACTTGACTTTGAGTCACTTGATAGATGCGAAGCATGTCTAATGGGTAAAATGACAAAGACTCCATTTTCTGGTATGATGGAGCGAGCTACTGACTTATTGGAAATCATACATACCGATGTATGTGGACCAATGAGCGTAGCATCGCGCGGTAGTTATCGTTATGTTCTAACCTTCACAGATGATCTGAGTAGATATGGGTATATCTATTTCATGAAACATAAATCCGAAACTTTCGAGAAGTTTAAGGAATTTCAAAGTGAAGTAGAAAATCAACGTAACAAGAAGATCAAATTTCTACGATCTGATCGTGGAGGTGAATATCTGAGTTATGAGTTTGGCATGCATTTAAAGAAATGCGGAATACTTTCACAATTGACACCGCCGGGAACACCACAACGAAACGGTGTGTCCGAACGTCGTAATCGAACTCTCTTAGATATGGTTCGTAGTATGATGTCTCTTACTGATTTGCCGTTATCATTTTGGAGTTATGCATTAGAGACAGCCGCATTCACTTTAAATAGAGCACCATCAAAATCCGTAGAAACGACACCGTATGAATTATGGTTTAATAAGAAACCTAAGCTGTCGTTCCTGAAAGTTTGGGGTTGCGAAGCCTATGTAAAGAAGTTACAACCGGACAAGCTAGAACCCAAAGCGGAGAAATGCGTCTTCATAGGTTATCCTAAGGAAACTATAGGGTACACTTTCTATCACAAATCCGAAGGCAAAATCTTTGTTGCTAAGAACGGAACCTTTCTTGAGAAAGAATTTCTCACTAAAGAAGTGACTGGAAGAAAAGTAGAACTCGATGAGATTGATGAATCTATACTCGTTGATCGTAGTAGCGCAGATCGGAAATTGTACCTGTACCGCCTACACCGGCAACAGAGGAAGCTAATGATAATGATCATGAAACTTCGAACGAGGAAACTACTGAACCTCGCAGATCGACAAGGGAACGTGCCACTCCTGATTGGTATGATCCTTGTCTAAATGTCATGATTGTAGATAACAATGATGAGGATCCTGCGACGTATGAAGAAGCGATGATGAGCCCAGATTCCAACAAATGGCAAGAAGCCATGAAATCCGAAATGGGATCCATGTATGATAACAAAGTATGGACTTTGGTAGACTTACCTGATAGCCGAAAGGCTGTCGAGAATAAATGGATCTTCAAAAGAAAAACAGATGCTGATGGTAATATTACTGTCTATAAAGCTCGACTTGTCGCAAAAGGTTTCCGACAAATTCAAGGAGTTGACTACGATGAGACTTTCTCACCTGTAGCGAAGCTAAAATCTGTGAGGATTTTGTCAGCAATAGCTGCATTTTTCGATTATGAGATTTGGCAGATGGATGTCAAAACAGCGTTCCTTAATGGAGACATTGAGGAAGAGTTGTATATGGTACAACCCAAAGGTTTTGTCGATCTTAAAAATGCTGACAAAGTATGCAAACTTCAACGTTCAATCTATGGACTGAAGCAAGCATCAAGAAGTTGGAACCGACGCTTTGATAAGGTGATCAAAGACTTCGGGTTTATACAGTGTCATGGAGAGGCCTGTATTTACAAGAAAGTGAGTGGGAGCTCTGTAGCATTCCTGATATTATATGTAGATGACATATTATTGATCGGGAATGATATAGAACTATTAAACAGTGTTAAGGGTTATTTGAATAATAGTTTTTCAATGAAAGACCTTGGTGAAGCATCGTATATATTAGGCATCAAGATTTATAGAGATAGATCAAGACGCCTAATAGGGCTATCACAGAGTACATATCTGGACAAGATTCTAAAGAAGTTTAGAATGGACGAAAGTAAGAAAGGGTTCTTACCTATGTTACCAGGCAAGGTATTGAGTAAAACTCAAGGACCGGCTACGGCAGAAGAAAGAGAAAGGATGAGTAGTATCCCCTATGCCTCGGCAATAGGATCTATCATGTATGCCATGCTATGTACTAGACCGGATATAGCACATGCTGTTAGTTTGACTAGCAGATATCAAAGTGATCCAGGAATGGAACACTGGACAGCGGTCAAGAATATCATGAAGTACTTGAAAAGAACTAAGGATATGTTTCTTTGTTATGGAGGTGACCAAGAGCTCGTTGTAAACGGTTACACCGATGCAAGTTGGAACACTGATCCTGATGACTCTAAGTCACAATCTGGGTACGTGTTTATATTGAATGGTGCTGCAGTAAGCTGGGCAAGCTCGAAGCAGTGCACGGTGGCGAAGTCTTCAACAGAATCAGAGTACATAGCGGCTTCAGAGGCTTCATCATAAGCGGTATGGATGAAGAGGTTCATTGTAGAGCTCGGTGTGGTTCCTAGTGCATTGGACCCATTAATCATTTACTGTGATAACATGGGTGCCATCGCCAATGCACAAGAGCCAAGGTCACACAAGAGGCTGAAGCATATCAAGCTGCGTTACCACTCGATTCGCGAGTACATCGAAGATGGAGAAGTAAAGATTTGCAAAGTACACACTGATCTGAATGTAGCAGATCCGTTGACTAAAGCTCTCCCTAGGGCAAAGCATGACCAACACCAGAATGCCATGGGTGTTAGGTATATTACAATGTAATCTAGATTATTGACTCTAGTGCAAGTGGGAGACTGAAGGAGATATGCCCTAGAGGCAATAATAAAGTGGTTATTATTTATATCTTTATGTTTATGATAAATGTTTATATATCATGCTAGAATTGTATTAACCGAAACATTAATACATGTGTGATATGTAGACAAACAAGAAGTCCCTAGTATGCCTCTTAAACTAGCTTGTTGATTAATGGATGATTAGTTTCATAATCATGAACATTGGATGTTATTAATAACAAGGTTATATCATTATGTGAATGATGTAATGGACACACCCAATTAAGCGTAGCATAAGATCTCGTCATTAAGTTATTTGCTATAAGCTTTCGATACATAGTTACCTAGTCCTTATGACCATGAGATCATGTAAATCACTTATACCGGAAAGGTACTTTGATTACACCAAACACCACTGCGTAAATGGGTGGCTATAAAGGTGGGATTAAGTATCCGGAAAGTATGAGTTGAGGCATATGGATCAACAGTGGGATTTGTCCATCCCGATGACGGATAGATATACTCTGGGCCCTCTCGGTGGAATGTCGTCTAATGTCTTGCAAGCATATGAATGAGTTCATAAGAGACCACATACCACGGTACGAGTAAAGAGTACTTGTCAGGAGACGAGGTTGAACAAGGTATAGAGTGATACCGAAGATCAAACCTCGGACAAGTAAAATATCGCGAGACAAAGGGAATTGGTAATGTATGTGAATGGTTCATTTGATCACTAAAGTCATCGTTGAATATGTGGGAGCCATTATGGATCTCCAGATCCCGCTATTGGTTATTGGTCGGAGTGAGTACTCAACCATGTCCGCATAGTTCACGAACCGTAGGGTGACACACTTAAAGTTGGATGTTGAAATGGTAGTACTTGAATATGGAATGGAGTTCGAATATTTGTTCGGAGTCCCTGATGAGATCCCGGACATCACGAGGAGTGCGGGAATGGTCCGGAGAATAAGATTCATATATAGGATGTCATTTTATGTGAAATAAAATGTCGCGGAAGGTTCTATGGAAGGTTCTAGAAGGTTCTAGAAAAGTCCGGAAGAAACCACCAAGGAAGGTGGAGTCCACATGGGACTCCACCTCCATGGCCGGCCAGCCCTAGATGGGGTGGAGTCTCAAGTGGACTCCACCATAGGGGGCCGGCCACCCCCCACATGGGAGGTGGAAATCCCACCTTTGGGTGGGAGTTCTAGTTGGGCTAGGTTTCCCCCTCTTATGGAAGGTTTTGGTTTCGGGTCTTATTCGAAGACTTGGACACCAACACTTGGGATCCACCTATATAATGAGGGGCCAAGGGAGGGGGCCGGCCACCCCAAGACCACAAGCTGGCCGCCCCATTGAAGTGGCCGGCCACCCCCTCCCAAACCCTAGCCGCCCCCCTCTCCTCCATATCTCCCGCGTAGCTTAGCGAAGCTCCGCCGGACTTCTTCACCGCCACCGACACCACGCCGTCGTGCTGTCGGATTCAAGAGGAGCTACTACTTCCGCTGCCCGCTGGAACGGGGAGGTGGACGTCGTCTTCATCAACAACCGAACGTGTGACCGAGTACGGAGGTGCTGCCCGTTCGTGGCGCCGGAACCGATCGTGATCAAGATCTTCTACGCGCTTTTGCAAGCGGCAAGTGATCGTCTACCGCAGCAACAAGAGCCTCATCTTGTAGGCTTTGGAATCTCTTCAAGGGTGAGACTCGATACCCCCTCGTTGCTACCGTCTTCTAGATTGCATCTTGGCTTGGATTGCGTGTTCGCCGTAGGAAAATTTTTGTTTTCTATGCAACGTTCTCCTACAAAATCCTAACGGATGCGTTAGGTACCCGATAAATATGACTGGGACTCGACAGAATGGTAAGACCTTAAGCGGCACTTGTCGAAGTTTACACCAGTATCCCGAGATCATGTCCAGGGACGTGATCATGAAGTAGGTTTTTGCGGATTGCCACTAGAGCAGTTAACTAGTACCTGATCCGTCAGATGAACTAGCCCCAACTACCATTATCCCTGTACAATATAGAAATTCATATGCAAAGAAATATGGAGAAGTTGAAAGCTATCGAGTAAATATGACAGTGGAGATTTTCCCTGACTCTACGATTCAAGAAAAATCTCGGGAGCTACTGACATAGGCATCCCCAATGGGCCTGCCGAAGATAGTACCCGAGGTTTACTGAAGGCCCACGACTCGAAGAATAAGAAGAATCGGAAGCCCAAATTGTTATTAAGGAACGTTAGAGTTGTATTAGAAGATAATATTTGTAATCCTGCGGGATGAGTTGGAAACCCTCCCGGACTCTGTAACTTGTACATTACGAATCCCTCGGCTCCACCTCCTATATAAGGGGGAGTCGAGGGACAAAGAGATCATCGAATCATTGTCTCACAAACCCTAGTTTTCATATCGTCTAGTACTTTTCGGCTGAAACCTTCGAGATCTACTTGCCCTCTACTTCTAACTAAACCCTAGTCTACAACCCGTAGGCACTGATAAGTTAATCCCTTGTCACCAAGGAAGGCCCACGCTGGTACATCGAACAAAGAATACTAAGAGCAACGGATTCGATAGCGAGCATAGATTCTACGATTTACTCGGGGGCTGCCACCAAATATACGCTTTCAGTTGTAGCAAAGTTATGATTACTACGAGTTCCTTGGACCCGCAACATGAGCTGATCACTCAAAAAATTTCCGCCGATATTTTTTACGAAACATCATAATATCGATGCCAGAAAGACTAGCGCGCCGAAACTTGCAGCTTTGTCAATGAATACATCAAATATCGCCACTGGCATTTGAAGATAATACTGTGAAGTAACGATACTTTGTCAAAAGTGACAAATGTGTCGTCTTCAGGAATTTATTCATCTTTACGAAGGCTTTTTGAGATTGATACAAAGGATAAAATCATTGATTAAGCAGTAATATGAACGCGAAAGGGAAAAATTTAGGATTGGGTAAACAAGTTTCATCGTACACGCGAATAAACTTACACCCAAGGTACCCGAATATTCGGGTACAAAGAGTTATCAGAAAAGTTATTTACAGTGATCATATCGATTACAACAGAATTGTGGGGCCCCGGAGTAGCTGTCCGAAACACCCGTTATGCATACACATTCACGATCCCATGATCAGTGTGTCGTGAAGGCATAAACGAACTGGTATCAAATACAACATCCATTACAGTACCAAATGAAAAGATTACAATGGTCAAATGACCAGATACTTACAAAAGAGCACAACGGAAATACTTTAGACGAAAGCATTCAAATGGCCCAAGTCAAGCCATAACCCTACAGGCAACTGACTGGGAAGACGTTCCTAGCTCGCATAGACGTTGTCAACTCCTTCTTCATCCGTCGAACTCCACCAAGTCTGGCCAAGTAAATAGCCAGGGACAAAGCCATGAGTACATTATGAATTGTACTCGTAAACCACCTTAGAGAGAAGTAAATGATATGCATATTTGGCAGTAGCAAGGAATAGGCACTATTCTAGGGTTACAAGGAGGGAGAGATTAGTTCTCTTGAGAGTATGGCATCTCTATATATTTGTCGAAAAACATTTTTGAAAACAAGTTTCTTTTGAAGACTAATAGGTAAGGGCAACCCATTTTTTCTTTCCGGCCATCTCAGTATGACCAAAACAACTTTTCCAACTTTCCATCGTACCACCCAGGTACATTTCCACCAGTCCTACTGGTATCTTTATAAACCAAAACTCTTTAGTGCTAAGCATCAGCCTTCCCAACCATCTATAACCGCGGACACGGCTATTCGAATAGTTTCACTCTGCAGAGGTTATACATTTTCCCCACAAGATCCGGTAAATCCGTCGGGATCATCCCTGGTTCACCAAGCGTTAGAACGCGAGGCTCGGATAACCGATCACAGTTTTTCGCTTGCTCGCCATAGCCTAAGACATGCCGCCTAGAGTTGTACCTCCCAACACCAGAGTCCGAGGGGTCGTTTACCCAGGAGTAGCAAATTCCCCGACCAGCTCGACCCTCCGGAATGCTGCGAACAACTGCGGAGCATTATTCAATGGGAGCTCATAGGTTGTACCCCTGCCATCTAAAGAGAAGGAAAGGCGTCCCTGATGTCCAAAACGTATCTACTTTCCCGAACACTTTTGCTATTGTTTTGCCTCTAATTTGTGTATTTTGGATACAACTAACACGGACTAACGCTGTTTTCAGCAGAACTGTTCTGGTGTCTCGTTTTTGTGCAGAAATCCAACTTTCGGGAAAATCCTCGGAATTTATGCAGAAGGCCCTATTTTCCCGTAAAAAGACGGAGCCAGAAGGACAAGTCAGGTGGAGGCCCGAGGGCCCCACACCATAGGGCGGCGCGGCCCAGGGGGGCCCGCGCGGCCATGTGGTGTGGCCCCCTCGGCCGGCCTCCGACGCCCTCCTTCGGACTACTTATTGGCCTCGACCTAAAAACGCACGGGGAGAAGTCGAAGTCGCCAGAAACCCTCCAGAACGCCGCCACATCGCGAAACTTCGTTGCGGGAGCCAGAAGTCTCCGTTCTGGCACTCCGCCGGGACGGGGAATTGGAGGAGATCATCGCCATCATCACCGCCAACGCCTCTACATCAACCAGCCATGTTTCCCCCATCCATGTGTGAGTAATTCCCCCGCTGTAGGCCGAAGGGGATGGTAGGGATTGGATGAGATTGGTCATGTAATAGCATAAGATTGTTAGGGCATGGTGCCTAGTGTCCGTAATTGGTACTTTGATGATATTGTTGCAACTTGTTATGCTTAATGCTTGTCACTAGGGCCCGAGTGCCATGATCTCAGATCTGAACATGTTATTGTTTCATCAAGATATTCATTGTTTATGGTCTTACCTATAAGTTGTATACACATGTCGCTGTCCGGAACCGATGGCCCCGAAGTGACAGAAATCGGGACAACCGGAGGGAATGGTAGCGATGTGAGGATCACATGTGTTCACGGAGTGTTAATGCTTTGCTCCGGTACTCTATTAAAAGGAGTACCTTAATATCCAGTAGTTTCCCTTGAGGCCCGGCTGCCACCGGCTGGTAGGACAAAAGATGTTGTGCAAGTTTCTCATTGTGAGCACGCACGACTATATATGGAACACATGCCTATTGATTGCTTTGTACTTGGACACCGTTTTATTATTATCTGCAAATGCCCTGCTATGATTGTTACATGAGTTTCTCTCATCCATGCAACGCCCGTCATCCGTCCCCATGCCTACGTATTTTAATCCTGCTGTTTACTATAATCACTACTGTCTGTGTTACTCGTCGCTGTTATTTCACTATCACATCGCTATAAAACTGTTACTATCGATAAACTCTTGCGAGCAAGTCTGTTTCCAGTGCAGCTGAATTGACAACTCCGCTGTTAAGGCTTCCAAGTGTTCTTTGTCTCCCCTTGTGTCGAATCAATAAATTGGGTTTTACTTCCCTCGAAGACCGTTGCGATCCCCTATACTTGTGGGTCATCAAGACTATTTTCTCGCGCTCGTTGCCGGGGAGCATAGCTTTATTTGGAAGTTCACTTGGATTAATATTGTTCGCTGCAAATTCTCCATCATGGGTAAACCTCGCGATTCTAAGATCGCCATATTACCATCCACTACAAGAAAAGGTACAATTCTGAGTACCTCCGCTACACTTGATTCACCATCTGTGATTGATAAACTTGTTTCACCGCCGCATGCTTCACATGCGGGTACTTCTGCTGAATCTGAAAACTCTCATAATATTGATAATATTTCTGCTGTGCTTGATGATAGTGGTTCATTGGGATCTTTTCTAGATGCTACAATTGCTAGGTCTAGACAAATTGAAAATACTGAAACTCCTAATGCTACTACACCTGTTAATTCACCTGAACTTGATTATTTTAGTGATGATCCTGATGAAGATTATGTGGAGCTTAATGATGATTTTATTGAAAAATGCAATGCTACTACTGATGCAAGAAAAATTAAAAAGTTGCTTGCAGAACATGCTGTTAGATATAAACTGTCTCCTGATCCTAAGTTTGCCATATCTCCTATAAACATTAAGGATAAAGATTATGATTTTTCTCTTGATCTATCTCATATATCTATTGTTGAGAAAACACTCTTTTGTGGTACTGAAAAAGAAAGTGCTGTTGAACACATGATTGAGTTATCTACTCTAAGTAGCTTGTTTTCTGATGATGTCAAGATGCGTACTTACTTTGTTGCTAAAATCTTTCCATTCTCATTAAAGGATGACGCTAAAACTTGGTATAATAGTCTGCCACCTAATTCTATTAAAAGTCCAAAAGAATTGCTTGATGTTTTCTTCCGTAAATACTTTCCTGCTAGTGCTCAACATATAGCTTTGCAGAGAATTTATAATTTTGACCAGGAAGATGGAGAGAAATTGCCTGAGGCTTGGGCGAGATTTTGCTCTCTTATTAGAGCTCGGCCTGACCATGATTTGGAAAAGCATGATTTACTTGATATATTTTATAGTGGACTAACCATTGAGTCTAGGGCATACCTGGATAGTTGTGCTGGTTGTGTTTTCAGGAAAAGAACTCCGGATGACGCTGAAGAATTATTGGCTAAAATAGGCCGGAATCATGATGATTGGACTATGCTTGAACCAACTCCAACGCCAATATTAAAGAAGAGGGGTTTAATTAAATTGAATGATGAAGATATGAGGGAAGCCAAGAAGTCTCTCAAGGAGAAAGGTATTAAATCTGAAGATGTGAAGAATCTTCCTCCCATAGAAGATATATGTGAGATAATTCCCCCTTCATCCATGATTGAGGTAAACTCCCTTCAACGCTTTACTAGGGAAGATATTCCGTATTCGAAACCTCCTGCACAATGCTTAGATGAGTTTGATAATTATATTGTTAAGCAAGAAAATTTTAATATGAGAGTAGAGAACCATTTAATGGAAAATTCTCGAGCTATTAGTGAATTGCATGATATTGTAGAGAGAACCTCCAATGATGTTAAGATGCTTGTTAAACATTTTCATATGATTCAAACTCAAATTGATCAACTCACTAAAGTGCAAAATGATTTATTAGGGAATAATTCTAAAGAGAAACATGCTTATGAAGTAACAACTAGAGGTGGTGTCTCTACCCAGGATCCTCTATATCCTGAAGGGCATCCCAAAAGAATTGAACAAGATTCTCAATGCATTGAACCTAGTGCTCCTTCTAAGAAGAAAAAGAAGAAGAAACATAAAAATGTTGTAGAATCCTCAGAACCTGCTAATGATCCTAATAGTATTTCTATTTCTGATGCTGAAACTGAAAGTGGTAATGAACATGATAAAGATAATGATAAGAATGATACTCCTGATAAAGAAGAGGTTGAAGAAGAACCTGAAAAGCATGCTAAAAATAAAAAGTACACTAAAGAAGATTTTATTGCTGAGAAACATGGTAATGAAAGAGAACCTTGGGTTCAAAAGCAAATGCCTTTTCCTGCTAAGAAACTAAAATCAAAGGAAGAAGAACACTATAATAAATTTTGCGATTGGATGAAACCTTTATTCTTGCAAATCCCTTTGACTGATGCTATTAAATTGCCTCCTTATTCAAAGTATATGAAAGATATTGTTACTAACAAAAGGAAAATCCCCAATGAGGAAATTTCCACTATGCTTGCTAATTACTCTTTCAATGGCAAAGTTCCAAAGAAGTTGGGCGACCCAGGTATACCTACTATTCCTTGTTCTATTAAGAATAATTATGTTAAAACTGCTCTATGTGACTTGGGAGCCGGTGTTAGTGTTATGCCTTTTTCTCTTTACTAGAGACTTTACTTAGATAAGTTGATACCTACTGATATATCTTTGCAAATGGCTGATAAATCTACTGCTATTCCTGTTGGTATATGTGAGGATGTTCCTGTTCAAGTTACTACGAACTGCTTGATATTAACTGATTTTGTTGTGTTGGAAATGCCTGAAGATGATAATATGTCTATTATTCTTGGGAGACCTTTTCTTAACACCGCAGGGGCTGTTATTGATTGAAATAAAGGAAAGGTTACTTTCAATGTTGATGATAGGGAGCATACCGTTTATTTTCCCAAGAGGATTGAGAAAGCATGTGGAGTTAATACTATTTCTAATGTGAGAACTATCAAAGTGGGAACTATTGATTGTCCTATATATGAGCCTAAAGAAGAATATCAAACTCTCGTGATTGGATCCATATCAATACAATTCAAGGTAACATGATTGATTTGAGGTTTATGTCTTCTTATGCTATGTAAAATTTATTTGGTGGCAAGACTTGATCAACCTTGTTAACAAATACTTTTTATATGCATAGAGGAGGTAAACAACATCTCTTTCTTCCTCCACTTGCTCTAGTTGTTGTAGCACTTTTAATTTGCAAAGTTCCTTAGTTAATTGGAGATTTCAAAAATTTTCCTGGCCAGTAATAATAAACTTAATACCCAGAAATGTGTATTTTTCAAAGTTTTCAAAAATTCACAAAAATTATACCGTTGGTCCTATTTTTCGACGAGGCACCTTGGAGCACCAGAGGATGACCTGTGGGGCACCACAGGGTGCCACACCACAGGCCGGCGCGGCCAAGGAGGTGGGCGCGCCACCCTGTGGTGTGGGCCCCTCCTTGCCCCACTACTTCATCTCTTTCTCCCAGCATCTTCTCTCTCCCGAAAAAACTCGCACCAGGTTCCTCTCACTCGCGTTTTTGCTCAAGAACTCCAGATTTCTCGATCTCTTTGCTCAGCCCAGATTTCTTGCTGAAATTTGGCACATTTGCTCCTTGGTATGTGACTCCTCCGCCTATCCAAGTAGAATTTTGTTTGGTTGAGTATATCTTGAATATTTTGCTGCTGTAGGTAACATGTTTAGTGAGCTTGCATGCTTGTTCTAAGTTGTATAAATTAGTTTTGATGCATGATTAGTACTCTAGCAAGTTCCTATAGTAGTTCCCCTTGATTATATGTCACCAAATCAAAATTTTATATTGTTTGTTGAAATTTCAGAAAATGGAGTGGAATAGATATCAATTGAACCAACAAGAATTGGAGGTCCAACAAGTTATGAGAGTAAACCGTGAAGAGGGAGTATACCCCTCCTACTACCCATGTGCAGATTTCATGAGAAGCGCGGGAATATATGAAGATGTTCAAAGTCTAATTTCTCGTGCAGGGCTGAGTGACTTTGTTGAAGGAGAGCCAAGACAATATGCAAAATTAACTATGTCTTTTGTGCAGGACTTTAAGTTTAATTGGTCGCGATCTAACCCCACGGTCCAGTATAAAATTTACAATAAAGCTGTCAACTTGCCATTCAGTGATTTTTGTGCAGCAATTAGAGTACCGCAATGGGGATCATGCGAGAAGATAAGGGGATCGCCGCAAGAACTCTTAAACCTCTTCAAGATGATTTGCTATGGAAGGAGTTTCTCAGAAGATAGTGGAAAAATCACTAGCATTCAGCTCCCGGCTATCCGCTACTTTGCCTATTTTATTACTAAATGCGTTCTTGCTAAAAAGATTGGTGGTAAACTTTCTATCCCGGATTTAGCTTTTCTAGCTGCGGCACTGCAAAGTAGTAGGACTTATAATTTGGGGGCATTGATAGCTTATAGACTTGCTACTAACCGTGAGAAAGGTGGAATTTGTGGAGGTCTCATCGCCTCTCGTTTACTAGCTTTTCATAATGTAGAACCTCATCATTTTGATATTCCATTCCCCATAGAAAAACTTGACATAGCCTCTATGATTAAACATGAATTTGTTTCTGATTCCTCCAACTTGGGTAACCTGTTTTACAAGATGACATTTTATAAGAAAGTCTGGAGAATAACTAAGAAAACTGAGAAACTAGTAAAATTGCCTGCGCCTGTTTTGTCTAACCTTGATTCCAGGGGAGATTGGTCGGTCACAGAAGGTGCACTGGATGCACACATAGAGAGAGGAAGTCAACATGCAAGAGACGACACGGAGGTCGAGGAGCACCTCGACTCATCATCCGATGCAGCAAGTTCCTCGCATCAACATGTTGGACATGTGGAGCCTCCACGCTTTTCTTCTGCACAGGAACTTTACTATGACTACTCCATGAATTATCCACCGGCGAGGAACAACGATCCTCGTTGGGGTTGAACTCCACTTAGGCCAAAAGCCTAAGCTTGGGGGGAGGTATACCGGCATCACTCATTCTTTGCATATTTTGATTGCTGGATACTTGTACATATTTGTTTTGTTCGTTTGAGTGGTTTTCTAATGAGAGGAAGATGATATTTGGGGAAGTGCTGCAGAAAACAGATTCTGGACTGTTACTAGAAAAATTCGTGCGCACAGCCAGAACGTTATTTTGAGCTGCCAATTTTTGTGCAGGTTCCCCAGGTTGTTATCTAACTTTCATTAGTTGAACACTTTTCGAGCTGAGCAACGTAAGATTTTTGTAAAAATCGATTTCTGCACTGCTGTCAGGTTTTGGCAGATTTCTGCCATCTCGCTTTTCTGTGTTTCTTTTAGTTTGCTATTTCTTGTTTCCGCTTTGTTTCCTTCCCAAAACACAAAAAGACCAAAAATATTTCTGTTGTTTCTCTTCACCATTTGTTTGCTTTGGTTTCTTGCATTTGTTTCGCTTTATTTGCTATTGCTAGTTTGCTATAAGAAAACCCAAAAAGATTTTGCTTTGTTTGTTTGTTTCCTCTTGTTCTTGTTCTTAAATTCGAAAACACCAAAAATATTTGCTGTTCTTCTTTGGTTTTGTAAAGTTAATCTTGAGTTCAATGGTCTTCGGTGGCTGGAGCGTGGTTTTCATTTCATATTATCCAAGCTACACAAGTGAAAAGGCAATAATGACGATCTACGACAATCTGATTGTGGTGAGAGGCTGGTATGAACTCTATTTGTTTTCATTTTTGTACATATACTCATCCATGTGAGCATGCTTAGTTGGTTCATGTGAGGTATATGTTATTTGAGAAAGTCTAGTAGTTTATGATCTCTCATGTTTAGCTCCAATCTATTAATATGAGTAGCATGTCATGGATGTTTGCTTGCATTGTTTTATTCATAAGTAAGTATGGCATTGTGGTATCCTCCTCTGAATAATTCATTTATATCGACTTGGCACATGCTCACGCATGCATATGACTGAACAAAAAGTCAATTAAGCCTCAATGATCTATATTGCTTCAGAGTTCTTGTATCACTTTTATGCCTCCGTTAATTTATTTTGCCGCAAGCATGATTATGACAAGCATCGCTCTCTTGATTTGTCGCTCCCTAGTCTATTGCTAGCCTTCACTTGTACTGAGCAGGAACGCTGCTCGTGCTTCCAAACACCTGAAAACCAAGTTGTTCCAAAGTGTCCACCATAAATACCTATGCATGGCATTTCAAACCATTCCAAGTAAATTCTCATGCGCTACCTTTAAAACCTTCAAAATGCTTCTCAATTTGTGTTTATGTTTCATAGCTCATGAGGAAGTATGTGGTGTTTAGCTTTCAACCTTGTCATTTGCTTCTGACGGACTCTCATATGGACTAGTGGCACATCCGCTTATCCAATAATTTTGCAAAAAGAGCTGGCAATGGGATTCCCAGTCCCGAATTAATTAACTTAAATAGACACTCCTCCATGGTTTGTGATTGTTGGACGGCACCCGAAGGATTCGGTTAGCCATGGCTTGTGTAAGCAAAGGTTGGGGGGAGTGTCATCATCATAATAAAATTAAAATAAAAAAAGGGGCACTCCTTCATGGTATGAGATTGTTGGCAGGCACCCGAGGATTCGGTTAGCCATGGTTTGTGTAAGAAAGGTTGGAAGGAGTGCCACATAAATATGCAAATAATTCATGGGAGCCGCTCTTGAAAGTCCGGTTGGCGAGGTAGTTGGTGTACCCATTACCATTCGTTGACAACAACAAACACCTCTCAAAATAATTTTACTCCTGATTTCAAAAATGAAAAGCTCTAGCGCATGTTAATCCCTGCTTCCCTCTGCGAAGGGTCAATCTTTTACTTCTATGTTGTGTCTCCATTATTTCCTTGAGCACTATCTTGAGAGCACAACTGTCATTCTTAGTATAATATGCTTGTCTCAAAATATGATTGATTGTGGTATAACTTTGATGCTTTTATCTTTGACAATCACTACTTCTAGTCTTTTTATGAACTCCAGAGGTGCCCGGGCATTTATGTTTTGCCAATCAAATACAGGCAAGCGAGATACCACTTTATCATACTCTCTTATGAACATTGCAATCCTGCTTATATACATGATTCATGATGCTTATTATTAATTGTTGGTACCTCTCCATGATTGACATAGCTGTTAGATGATCTTATTTGCATGTATCTCATTATGAACTGCTTAAGTATTAGCCATAGCATGAGAATATATACATCATATGAGCAAATGTGTTCGTGAAAGTTCTTTTATCGCTCAGTTGTTAACTGAATTGCTTGAGGACAAGCAATAAGCTAAGCTTGGGGGGAGTTGATACGTCCAAAACGTATCTACTTTCCCGATCACTTTTGCTATTGTTTTGCCTCTAATTTGTGTATTTTGGATACAACTAACACGGACTAACGCTGTTTTCAGCAGAACTGTTCTGGTGTCTCGTTTTTGTGCAGAAATCCAACTTTCGGGAAAATCCTCGGAATTTATGCAGAAGGCCCTATTTTCCCAGAAAAACCGACGCCGTAAGGACAAGTCGGTGGAGGCCCGAGGGCCCCACACCATAGGGCGGCGCGCCCCGGGGGGCCCGCGCGGCCATGTGGTGTGGCCCCCTCGGCCGGCCTCCGACGCCCTCCTTCGGACTACTTATCGGCCTCGACCTAAAAACGCACGGGGAGAAGTCGAAGTCACCAGAAACCCTCCAGAACGCCGCCACATCGCGAAACTCCGTCGCGGGAGCCAGAAGTCTCCGTTCTGGCACTCCGCCGGGACGGGAATTGGAGGAGATCATCGCCATCATCACCGCCAACGCCTCTACATCAACCAGCCATGTTTCCCCCATCCATGTGTGAGTAATTCCCCCGCTGTAGGTCGAAGGGGATGGTAGGGATTGGATGAGATTGGTCATGTAATAGCATAAGATTGTTAGGGCATGGTGCCTAGTGTCCGTAATTGGTACTTTGATGATATTGTTGCAACTTGTTATGCTTAATGCTTGTCACTAGGGCCCGAGTGCCATGATCTCAGATCTGAACATGTTATTGTTTCATCAAGATATTCATTGTTAATGGTCTTACCTATAAGTTGTATACACATGTCGCTGTCCGGAACCGATGGCCCCGAAGTGACAGAAATCGGGACAACCGGAGGGAATGGTAGCGATGTGAGGATCACATGTGTTCACGGAGTGTTAATGCTTTGCTCTGGTACTCTATTAAAAGGAGTACCTTAATATCCAGTAGTTTCCCTTGAGGCCCGGCTGCCACCGGCTGGTAGGACAAAAGATGTTGTGCAAGTTTCTCATTGCGAGCACGCACGACTATATATGGAACACATGCCTATTGATTGCTTTGTACTTGGACACCGTTTTATTATTATCTGCAAATGCCCTGCTATGATTGTTACATGAGTTTCTCTCATCCATGCAACGCCCGTCATCCGTCCCCGTGCCTACAGTATTTTAATCCTACTGTTTACTATAATCACTACTGCTGTCTGTGTTACTCTGCTGCTGTTATTTCACTATCGCCATCTTGCTATAAAACTGTTACTACTGATAAACTCTTGCGAGCAAGTCTGTTTCCAGGTGCAGCTGAATTGACAACTCCGCTGTTAAGGCTTCCAAGTGTTCTTTGTCTCCCCTTGTGTCCAATCAATAAATTGGGTTTTACTTCCCTCGAAGACTGTTGCGATCCCCTATACTTGTGGGTCATCAGTCCCCAGTACGTCGGGAAGGCCCAGTCGATAGGTGTCCATGCTCGGACTACCCCTTACACTTGCAGGACCCACACTAAGGTGAGGCAAACTACTACGCTACGCCCCGTGCCCACTTTGGGGTAATGTGGTTGCACTGTCTTTTAGTCCGGGTGAGTACTTAGGCGCTAAAGTTTTCGAAAACATTTTCTTTCATCCACTTGCCTCCAGCAAAACTTCTTTTGCAAACACTTTTTCTTTTCAAAAACTCACACTTGGGCAGGGTTGCCCCATTCCAAGGTTTTCGAAGAACTTCCTTTCTTGAAACCTTTTTCATAAAGCATCTTTTTCAAAGGGCTCCCAACCTGTAGTCTAGCTTTATTTGAAAAGCAGCGACAAAGAGAGGACAAGGTGGTAAGCACCATATCACTAACATGTGTGTGTTCAGTAGGTGTCAACGAGGGCAGCACCCATAAGGGTGGAATAATAAAACTCCGAGTGGCATGACCACTCACATAATAAATAAAAGACATGCAATTTGCAAAACTTGTAGTAATGCAAGAGTAAGATAAATACGAATAAGTATGCAGCAAGAGGTGGCTTGCCTTGGTTGGCTATTTTTCTGTGGACTTCATCTTCACGAAACATCTGCTCTTCCTTCCTCTTCGAAATCCTCACCAAGATCCTCCCTTTCTTATCCGATAGTACTCGCATTCTAATGTCATGAAATAAAAGAGAAGGCAATCAATCCCTAGGCATAGCATCAAACCACACCACAACACACAACACACAACAGCAAACCACTAAATTATGGACACTGAACAATTCAAGCAATCAGCACCTAAGGAGAAGGGTGATCCTATATATAAAAGAACTATTTTTTATCGATACTAGAAAAGGCCTTAACATTACCTCTACTTGCTAAAAAGGCCCTACCTCACATCAAATCATAATATACCCAAGAACTAGTGGCAAATGACTTCTGGAAACCACCAGAAGGGGTCTGGTGCCAAAGCTCATTATACAAGAACTTAAACAAAAACACCCAAATTTCCTAGTGGTAAAAATAAGTAACAACATAAAAGTAACAAGCTACTCCAGAATAATGCACAATTTTTTTGCTAAAATTACAGAGAGTAAGGCTTCACTTTATAAAGCTACATAAATTGGATTCACTCAATTTGGGTTTTTAAAACAGTAGTTATGATTTTTATAAAACCAGAAATGACTTAGGTACCATTTCAATGACCTAAATCTTTCTGTGAGTCACAAAAATATGTGTGGCACCTCTACCGGAAGCTATCAACGTATGGAACACCCATGCACAGGAATCACACATAAATAATTTTTAAACAAATTAGAAAATTTAAACAAGATAGAAACCAGTTCAAATCAATAACTGAGCACACCGGTACCATAGTACAATCAATCAAAGATACTCATACCAATTGATAGGTACTACCAAAAGTGACCTAACAAAACTTGTTGGCATTTTTCTGACTTGTACAATAATTTTAAAAACTCAGATACTGAAAAGATGCCCTGTTTCAGTAGTAAAATCCTCAGAACTAAACTACCACTCATAAAATCATTTTCCTTTGGCTCAAAAGTACCCTACCCTGATATATACCAGTAACACTTGGGTTTGCTCCAAAAACATTTGTATTTTTCATAATAAAATTCAATGAAGAGATCTCTGGACAACATTTGATTTGCAATTAAATCCATATCCAGGAAGCTATTGCATGTGGGGCCTATGCCAAAAGAACGATATTTACATCTATAGCACATCAAGATTCACTTCATGCAAAAAGGATCTACACAAAACACACACTAAATAAAATGCATATACTGCAACATTTTAGGGTTGGAATTTCCAACATAGATCTACAGCAATGCAGCACATTCAAGCAATTTTTTGTGGTCAAGATTTTGCTTATGAGCATCCAGGATTTTGAATCACCAAATTCAGACACTCGAGGAATTAGCTAAATTTCAAAACCTACAACAATATTTACTGGCTTAAACATCTCTACTTAAATAGAAAAGAGGAAACGAGCCGGGGTGGTCAGCGCGGCCCAGATCTAGTGGATCCGCCTTGGTCCGGCCCATGGCCACCGTGGTATGCGCGGGACATCGCGGTTATCAACGCCGGGATGGGCCCTGCCCCATCAGCGCGCTGGGCCCCTCGAGGATCGGCATGCAGGGGTTGGATCGCCATCCAGCGTCACCTACGTTTCTTCCCCGACGCAAAACAGTGAGCAATAATTGTCTAAACCTAGAAACGAGGCGCGGATGAGGAGCTCACTGAGGGGTCGTTGGTGCTGTTCGAGACGGCTGGGATGACGTGGAAGGGAGGAGAGGCGGGTGCAGGGGCCTGGCATGGCGCCTCCGATGCGCAGGCGTGGCAGCCAGTTGGCCTCGCGGACGCGACGAGTGCGGCTTCAGTGCGGACGGAGCCCCGACAACGGCGACCGTTTGGTGGGTTCCTGGGCAAGAAAAAGGGTCGGAGTTAGGTCGAGGGGACGTGGCATAGAGGATAAGAAGGAAGAGAAGGAGCGGGATGGTGGCGGCGGGCAGTCCCGGCCACAACGTGCGCTACGATGAATTCGGCTCGGTCTCTTCTCATTTGGCCGAGAAAGGAACGGAGCAGAGCTCCCTTGCTCATCTGATAGGTAGAGAGGGTTGTGAGGAGGAGTTCTTGGTTTGGAGTGGCTCGGGTTGGTTTTAAAATCGACGAAACCGTGGTGCACCGTGGACATCGACCAAGGGGTCGTGGGTGGGGTTGCTGGGACGCGATTGGGTAGCGAGGGCGGTGGGTTTCTGCAAGACATGGTGAGGTAGGTTCCGTGCGAGCAAGGTCAAGGATAGGTGCGAGCTGGACAGGTCCCAATGATGCGGGTTTTCTGGGCCGTGTGCAGGTGTTCGGCATGTGGTACCCGACAAAAAGAGCAAGAGGAGGGGCGCATGGCATTAGGTGGGGTCAAGGTGGCGTTCCTTGTAGGACTGAGGCATCGGATGGGACCAGAGAGATGAAAGGGGCCAGGAACGCGAAGGGCGTCTACAGACGTGGTGATCACAAGCTTGGCGAGCCAAGGAGAGAGGATGAGATGCAATGGCGGTATTGGGAGCACACGGGTCAGAGAGGGGAGAGACATGACCCTTCCCTAGTGCAGCCTTGGGAGCTAGAACTATCTCCACCTTGCTGCCCAAGATTCAGTGTCAAGAAGAGAGAGACAAAGGAGGGAGGGTGCTAGGGCTTGAGCAAGGGGACAACAAGGATGCAGGACGTGCCATGCTGGTGCAGGTGATGATGGTTTGCAGCGAAAGGGCCCGCTACATGATCTTCCCAAGATTTTTTCAAGACATGCACCAGTCTCCCTCTCCCTTCTTTCCAAAAGAAAATAGACAAAAGGTGGACTGTAGCAGCAGCCAAGGTCGTCGAGAGAGAGGGGCAGGGCTGCTGGAGGGGTGAATGTGCCTTGGCTTGGTGGTGATCAAATAAAATAGAAAGAGAGAGGGATGGAAGAGAATGGCACACTCATGCATGCAACAAATGGCATGGCCGGTTCACATTTGCCAAAGTGGTCAAATGACCAAGAAGATCAATCAAGATATGATACTGGTGGTGGTGGAGTGGCTTAACCAAAATAGAGAGGGAGAGAGAAATAAATGGAATAGGGGTGCACATATGCCAAGGATGGCTTGGCCGGCTCTCTTTTTCTCCTAACGTGCCATGCATAGAATAACAAGGGTAAGGCCCAAGTGGCAATGCATGAAAGATGGAGGATGGTGCAAAAGATGATTAACTCACTCATTGAGGTTGAGACATAAATAAATGATTTTCCAAAGATAGGGATGGGATTAAATCATTAAGAGGATCAATTAAGCAATTTGGGCAAACCAAAGTTTGGTGAAAATGTAGGTTGATAGATAGCCAAAATAAGTAAATTTGATGAACATGGGTTGTCAAAGAGTTGCATCTAACAAAGAATCCATTTGGTAGAGGTTTGGATCAATTTCTATGTCTATGGCTTAGTTGAAGGAAAAGTAATTGAAAAGTATTTTGAAAAGGTTGAGGGTGGCTAGGTAGCATATAAGATTTCAAAATCTCTACTTACTTTATTAAGCAAGATAGTTTTTTCTCAAATTTAATAATAAGAAAAAGAAGAGCAAGAAATGATATAAGTACCGTAAACATGCATTTTGTTGAAAAGAAAGAAAAATAAAATAAAGTAATGATATAGAAATCATTATTTGGTGGAAATGAGATGATAACCATACCCATCTTATTCCCTTGTTTTATTGTAAGAAATAATTTGAAAAGGTTTTAAAAAACTAGAAGTAGTTTTGTAGTTAAAACTAGATAAGTAATTAAATAGGGTTTTTGAAATTTTCTTTAAAAGAAAGTAAGAATATTTTTGGGAAATGAGATCTCAATGGTAGATGATTACTACATAACGTAACAATCATTTCCTCACTTGGTTTCGTGAAAATTGTACTTGGATTAAGAGGTAAAAGGGAAATAAGTGATCTTAAGTTTAAACATTGGATAGGGTGCAAGATAGTGTGAGAAATATGGGTTGTAAGGATAGCAGGGGACATGCAAGATGTTGGTGTTGTAGAGGGAGTTGCATAGATGAGATCCATTCCTTGAGTTCACTTATAACAGTTGTGGGTGGTTAAGAAACAACTGCCAAAGTTTGAATCTTTTAAGCCTGCCAAAAACAGATTTTTGTCCTGGCCTAAAAACCATCAAGGATAAGTGGGTATATGAGTGAACTGGTCCAAGAAAAGGGTATGGTGGGGAAGTGATCACGGTAAGGAAGGTCTAGGACCAAGTGCATTGCCTTGGATGGCAAGGGGTAGCTTAATCCCGAGGATTCAAAATGGAACCTGATAACAGTTTTAGGACTTAGCCAAAATTACGAGGTCTTAGGGTTTTTGACTAGGGTATAAGGGAAGGATGTATTAAGGGGTAGATGATCCCAAGTTTTGAATCGAGGATGGTTTGAGATAGAATATATCACAAGATTAATTTTAAGTAGGCACACTCATGTTGCCATAAGTGGAGAGGTTTGATGTAGTGAAAAAGGAGAGCAGCTTTTCCTAAGCCACACATGTGTTTTAGTTGGTGAGTGACAAAGGTGTTTCTACTAAAGAGGGATTATTTCCCGAAGTAGCTCAAGAGAAAAAAATTCTAAACAAGCAGATCAAGACAATTCATCTTGATAAACAGGTCAAGGCAATTAACCATAGCAAACAGATCAAGGCAATTCATCTTACTAATCCATTTAGAAAAAGTTTTTGTTCCCCCTGATTTTCGCACTCTGGACAACTAAACAAGGTTGCAAAAGTTGGGGTGTTACAGACCTTCCACCCTTAAAATAATCTCGTCCCGAGATTACTAAGCGTGGTACTAGAGAAGTTGTTAGAAGTTGAATTAAGTTAGACTCCATCCTGTGGTAGATGTGTCATTGTTGAAAATTCACAGCTTCAGCTTCTGAGAGACACGGTAGATTTCCGCCGAGGGCAAGCTTAGTGAAGAGGTTGACTTCTCTATGCCGGTGTTAGACCTGTAGCTTCCTAACAATCTTCGAGGGATCCAAGACTCTTGGAGGGTTAGATTATCCAAACAGTGCTTTAGAAAGGTTGAAAGTTTTCAAAGTTGGCTTAAAAATTTAGTGGAAGACCCTTAAGATTTTTCACCGGGGGTTCGGAAAAAACTCAGAGCTTCTGAGGTGGAGTCATGTCGGGTGCTTTTGAAGAGGTCCTCGATCTCTTGTCTTGAGTTGAAATCTTCAGGGGCGAAGTGCAGTCCGTAGCTTCAAGAGATGCACACGTCGGAAACTAATATGTAAGAAGCGCGGTAGGTTAGTAAGTCAGCAGAACTCTTGGGGCGGTATCCATATGAAACAACAAAATTGTCGAAGACCTTCTTCAACTTCAGTGTTGGGGCTGACTAATAAAATTTAAGTACTGGGCAGACAACCTTCATCTAATTAATCTTGAGTCTCGAAGAGTCTTCAGGTGCTTCACTTGACAGGGACCAGATGACTCATGAAGGATAGTTTGACTTCGATATGACTTCTCGCTTGGCTGCTCAGCTAGGAGGATAGTTCTCTATGGTTGGGTCTTTAAGGAGGTTAACTTAGGGTTAGCATGATGATGCTCTAGGGTTAGACAAAAATTGTATGGCTTCTTCTTCTCGCAGGAAAGCAGTCAATCTTGAAGGCACTGGCTTCTGCTTCATTGGCATCGCAGGGTGTATTGAGTTGAATGACGTACAGGAGTTGGGCATTTCGGGAAAACATGGTGGCATCTAGTTGTTACCCAAGTTAGAGTTAGAGTTTCCCGTAAACTTTGTAAACTAACAGTTAGAATTTCTACTAGAATTTTGACCGGATGCGAGGAAAACACCTTAAGGAGGGTTTCCTAGACTGGGTTATCACACAAAAAGGGTTTCTCAGGCCGATAGGCTAGAGGAAGCATACACACAACAAGCAATCACAAGCACTCAAGCAGCAAATTCACAACAGCACGCAATCATGGAAACCACATGAGGTATTTCAAGTACCTAAGGATGCCAAATACGCAGGGGTAGCTCAATCAAAACAATTGAGTTTGTCATATCAATCCTATAGGCTTGGGTTGGTCAGAGATGTAGACGTCTTCATTTTACTGATATTGACTTCAACATGGATCCTCGCAGCAGTTGGGGGTGAAGTAGTCCTGGTGTTGAGTTGTCGATGCGGAGGCGGAGGCAAAAACTGCGTAGAACTTCTGGTCTCAACATCTTGGGAACGTGATGTCTTCGGAGGGTTAATTGCTGAAGAGATACATAGATTGCAACTTCCCGTGACGAACCTAAAATTACTAGTCAAGAAATTGAGGACTTGATCCCTGACGGCTGCAAAAGTGCAAGTCCAAAGAGGAGCAAGGTCAATTCCTTGACAGACTTTGGTGACAACCAAATACATGATCTTATTATCTGTATACGCGTACTGCTAAGTCGGCATCCATCTTCAATAGCTATAGTCAGAGATACTTGAGACTTCCTGAAGGGTTCATCCATCTTCGACTTTGAGTCTCCGAGTCTGAGTTGGGGACATCGTCTGACGAGGCGGTTCCTCGGAAATGCCCACCATGAGGGGCTTAGGGTTGACGGAAGGCGACGATGGAGACTCCGGGAGCGAGAGAAGACACGATGTACCCAGGTTCACGTCCCCGCGGTGGAGGATCGCTACGTCCTGCTAGCAATCCACTATATGAATATATGTGTACAGGGGGCTGCCATATGCGGAGTTGTTGGATCTAGTCTAGTTCTAATCTGCGGGTTGCGATGTCTAGGTGTATCGCCTCTATGATTTATGGTTTTTGAATATATCCCCTAAGGGGTGCTCTTGCCTGGCTTTATATATCAGCCAAGCTAGGGTTTACAAGAGTCCTAGTAGGATTCGTATTGGAGTCTTATTTCCTTGTAATCCAAGTTGATAACGCGTGCAGGTCCAGCTTGTCGAGTCCTTGTGCTGGTCCATCTTGATAATCTGTATCGGGTATAGCAATATTGGTTACCCGAAGGGTAATGCCTTCATCAGTAGCCCCCGAGTGTCTGGCCAAAGTGAAGCTTCGGGCAGGGACTAAAGTTGTCATCGTCTGAATGTCTTGATCATCTGCTGAGTCTTGTGCTTGATGTAGGGTCGAAGTTATTCTTTATCGGGTGCGCGGCCAGCACTCCCGATGGGAGTAGCCCCCGAGTCTATGGACGGGTGCTTGCAACCGTGTGTAGACTCAAGTTGTACTACTCAAAGAGCTTGATGTTGATGTTGACGTCTCAAATTATCTCGTCATCCGATACTTTTAAATCAATCGGGTCTTCAAAATGGTGCAAGCTTCGAGAGAAGCCGAAGAGCTAGATTGTTAGAACCTTCGGGTTCATTCTTCTTTGTCGACGAAGCTTCCATCTTTTTATCAGCAGCGCGACCAGCGCTCCTGATGGGAGTAGCCCCCGAGCCTGTAGATGAATATGAAATAGTCATGTATAGGGTGTAAAAATGGTGAGTCGAATACCGTAGACTTCTTCGAATTCTGAGATCATTTGGTTGCTTTTGATGATGTTGATGATTTTGATGATATCATAGATAAGGGAGTTAATTATTTTGACTATGTCACAAAGGAATCTATGATTTTGTTGATGTCTCGGAGGAGTCAACGATTCAGATGATGTCCCAGAGGAGTCGATAATTTTGGATGATGTCCCGGAGGAGTCGATAATTTTTATCTGGTGCGCATCCAATGCTCCCGATGGGAGTAGCCCCCGAGTCTAGGCACGGATGCTTGCAACCGTGTGTATACTCAAGTCGAGCAACTTGATGCTATAGTTTTCTTCAGAAGCTGGTGGCAAATATTTGTTGAGCAAATCTTGTTGCTCTTATTTTTAGCATCGGTATTATGATGCTTTTGTGTGAAAGTTATCGGGAGCAATTTCTTTGAGTGATCAGCTCATGTTGTAGGTTCAATGAACCCGTAGTAATCACAACTTTGCTACAACCAATGATGTATGTTTTGGCGACAGCACCCGAGCGAATCGAGGGAACTATGCCTTCCGTCGACTCCGTCGCTCTTTAGTACCTCCTTATTTTGATATACCGGCATGGGTCTTTTTTGTAAGTAATTTTATCCTTGCTATTAGCAGCACTCGCATGTTTTCTGAGGCTTTAGCAAAGCATAATTGTATATTGCTGTAACCCGTTGATTGCCATCCATTGTAGCGCTCGTATTTTTCCGAGGCTTTAGATGGTAATTCCGGGTATAATCATTGGAAGCGACCCTCAATCTTTTTTATCGAGTTCACTTGTCAATGTTCACGGTATTGCGCGAAAAATCATAATAGATCTTGCAGCCTCCGAGTATTGCCTGGTAAGCTGTGGTATGCCGATAACTATAGCTCCCAATGGGAGAATTAGTAACCGACGAAATAAACCTTGTAACCCTCGAGTATTGCCGGGTAAGTCATAATACGTTGATAACCAGAGCTCCCTGTGGTAGCGGTAGTAACCGATAAAAATTTTTATCAATTGCAGCACTCGCATGTGCCTTGATGAAATCATTGATAATATAAAGAGTCTTCATGTTTGCTTGAATTTCAGCGAATCAGCGCTTCCGATTGGAGTAGATATAATAGTTGAAGATCTTCCAGGAGCTCCCGAGTAATTCCAGCACTGCTGATCCATTGAAACCATAGATGATGAAGCCACCGACCCTGGAGTACATCGGGTCATTTATGTAAGATGATATCCATTGATAACCATATGTGATGAAGCCATTGACCCGGGAGTTCATCGGGAGAAGACATATCCAAAATTGAAGAAAATAGATCCATTGATAATCATAGATGATGAAGCCATTGACCCAGGAGTTCATCGGGAGAATATATATCCAGAGCCGAAGAAGATAAGTCCATCGAGTAATCATAGATGATGAAGCCATTGACCCGGGAGTTCATCGGGAGAAGATATATCCAGAGCCGTAGAAGATAAGTCCATCGAGTAATCAAGAGTACTGGAGGTAATGACGCCTCCCTGAGCATCGGGTGTGGTGAAAGGAAGAGGAACATTGCGTTCGACTGCGGCAAGGCCAATGTGGAGGCAGGTCGCCTGGTAGACACAGTCGAATTAATCAATCAGAAATAGTTAATGTAGTGGCGTAGTTGAAGTAATCGTCCGGCCAGAAATAGTTGATGTAGCGGCGTAGTTGAAGTAATCTCCCGGCCAAAAATAGTTGATGTAGTCGCGCGGTGCCTGGCCGGCGTGGCCGATGAAGAAGACATAGTTGATATGTCCAATCCGCCATGGACGAGCACCCGAATATATCGAGTCCGCAATGTCGGGTCCAAGACAGGTAATCCCCGAGTGCAACCAGTGCACGATGACGGGCGCGGTCAACCGAGAAGAACAGTCGAAGCTTTGTTTCAATTGATGATAATTGTGTCAGATGAAATTGGGTTGTCGCGATGGTGAATCCGCGCTGGCCGGGTCGACCGTGATCTGAACCGGATGTACTTGTTATTTGCTTGTAGTGCATAGACTTGATTTCCCCGTACGTTTGCCTTATTTGGAATGAACTTGATCTCTTTGTATGTTTCCTTTTTTGGATTTCTCCCAAACACGTGGATGACTTACTGATGCTTGATCCAATGCTTGATCCATCGCTTTGCTTGCTGATCCATGTACTAGCCTAAACTTCTTTTCCTTTGTGTCTACAAACCAACCAAGACGTGGTGGTAATGGCCTTGGAAATTGAACCAATCTTCAATGGAAGCGTCGTGGCAGGATGACAACAGCAGCCAAACAACTCTTTTAAGTCTTGCTTTTGTTCTTTTCTTCCGATCTTCAGCTGATGATGAACCCGACGTAATAGATATATCTTTGTGTGCGGCTGGGTGTTGGCGTACCGTGATGAGTCGCAAAATTTAACGACCGATGTTGCGGCTCTGGAGTAGCCGACAAGTTGATCATGTCGGAGAAGACGAGTAAACAAGATGTAATCTGGTCGCCATTGTTGGTGGTGAGAGATCCCGACCGGATCACGAAATCCAGTCGTCATGTTTCCCACAGACGGCGTCAATTGACGAGGCGGTTCTTCGGCAATGCCCACCATGAGGGGCTTAGGGTTGACGAAAGGCGACGATGGAGACTCTGGGAGCGAGAGAAGACACGACGTACCCATGTTCACGTCCCCGCGGTGGAGGATCGCTACGTCCTGCTAGCAATCCTGATGAGGTCTAAGACCCCGTGTGTTGCCCGATCTCGCGGATTGACTTCGAAATCAAGGGGGAAGATGGGAAAACGCGAGGAACACGAAGAACACGACGAACACGAGGAACTCCGAGACTCACGCACGCACACCAACCCGATACACCCGATACTTACCCCCGTGGCTCGATGGACCACGCCAATAGAATCTCCGAGGAAGAGGCACGCGGCAGAATTCCCGGAGAGAGATTGGTGTTGGAGAAAAGAGATTGGTGAGGGAGAGAGAGTAGCTTGTACTAGAATCTCACTCAACAATATCCAAATCAACAACAAGGATGGCCTTGATTACAGAGGGATGATACCCAAGGGAGACTAAGCTCAAAGGTAGGTTTGAGTTCAAAACAAGTCTAAAGAGCTAAAGGGGCGTCTGGGGTGCTTATATAGTCTTACAAGGCGTCACGGGCCGAAAAGGTACGAAGGAAACAAGTTCGGGCCGATTGGGCGACTTAAGTTGCGCAGGCCGGTCAGGGAGCCGGTCAGACCGGGCCTGGGACCGGGTAGGCCGGTCCAGACCGGGCCTGGGACCGGGCGGCAACCGGACGAGGTTCCGAGGCCCCGGGATGTTGCCCGGATGGCACGAGCGCAAATCCCGGTTTGGACCGGGCGGCCCGGTCAGGAGGCCGGTCAGGCCGGATTCTGGACCGGGTGGCCCGGTCAGGAGGCCGGTCTGACCGGGTTCTGGACCGGCCGGCCATCTTCTCTTCCTTGCGCTCTTCGAGCGACTTCCGGTCCAGCTCCATGTCCATCTTCACGTCCAGCTGCTCCTCTCCTCCTCTTGACCATGGTGTGTCCTCCTCTTCGTGCTCTTGATGCTCCTTGTACCTAATGACACATAACACGTCGGCATGAGGTAGCAATCCATCCAAAGGGGTACCAAGATCAAGGGTGGTGAGGAGCGAGTTCACCTCATCATGAAGAGCTTTAACTCGGGCTCGTGTCATCGGTCCACTTGGGGGACTTGTTGGTCTTGGTGTAGCGACGTCGGTGACCGGGGCTACATCATCTCCCCCCCCTTGGGAAAGAGTCGTCCTCGACTCTTGCGCCTCCTCATCTCCATGATAGGGTGACAAGTCCGAGACGTTGAACGTGTTGCTCACCAAGTACTTGGATGTCGGTATGTCGATGACGTAAGCGTTGTCGTTGATGCGTTTGAGGACCTTGAAGGGGCCATCTCCTCTTGGCTTGAGCTTGGAGTTGCGCTCATGAGGGAACCGGTCCTTCCGGAGGTGGATCCAAACGAGGTCTCCTTCTTCGAATATCCTTGCCTTCTTCTTGGTGTTGATGCGGTTGGCTTGCCGAAGAACATGTTCTTGTATGGTTGCCCTTGTCTCTTCATGTAGTTTCTTGACGGCGGCGGTGCGCTTGTCGAAGTCCATGTTGATGCGCTCGTGGAGGGGAAGCGGAAGTATGTCGAGTGCCGTGTAAGGTTCGAAGCCATAGACGACCATGAAGGGGCTCCTTGACGTAGTCTTGTGCTTGGCGCGGTTGTAGGCGAACTCGGCGTGAGGAAGGCACTCCTCCCATGACTTCAAGTTTTTCTTCACGAGGATGCGTAGGAGGGTGGAGAGGCTTCGATTGACCACTTCCGTTTGGCCATCCGTTTGCGGGTGCGATGATGATGAGAACAAGAGCTTGACTCCAAACTTCGCCATGAGTGACTTCCAAAGATAACTCATGAACTTGACGTCTCGATCCGACACAATGCTTTGCGGTACTCCATGTAGGCGGACAATTTCCCTGAAAAACAATGAAGCAATGTGTGAAGCATCGTCGCTCTTATGGCAAGGTATGAAATGAGCCATCTTAGAGAATCTATCCACTACAACAAATATGGAATCATGACCATGCTTAGTGCGAGGCAAGCCTAGAACGAAATCCATGCTAATATCGGTCCATGGTGCATAAGGAATAGGCAATGGCATGTAAAGACCATAAGGGTTGGAGGTAGACTTAGCTTGTAAGCATGTTGTGCACCGACGGCAAAGGCGCTCCACATCTCGCTTCATCTTTGGCCAATAGTAGTGGGTTGAGAGCATGGCATATGTCTTGTCACGTCCAAAGTGACCCATAAGACCTCCTCCATGAGACTCTTGCAAAAGCAATTTTCGAAGCGAAGACTCGGGAATGCAAATCTTGTTAGCTTTAAACAAATAGCCATCATGCAAATAGAAATCATCCACTCCTCGCTCAACGGAGCACTTCTCAAAAATTGGAGCAAAGAAAGAATCGGAAGGATAGAGTTCTTTGATCTCTTCAAGTCCCAAAACATGAAAATCCAAACGAGTTAGCAAAAGGGTGTTTTTGCGGGAAAGAGCATCCGCCACAACATTGTCCTTGCCCTTCTTGTATTTGATCACATATGGGAAGGACTCAATGAACTCGACCCATTTTGCATGTCGTTTGTTCAAGTTGTGTTGGCTTTTCAAATATTTCAAGGACTCATGGTCGGAATGAATGATAAACTCTTTTGGCCAAAGATAGTGTTGCCAAACTTCAAGAACACGAACCAAAGCGTAGAGCTCCTTGTCATATATAGGATAGTTGAGGCGTGCGCCATCTAACTTCTCACTATAGTATGCCACGGGTTTGCCCTCTTGCATAAGAACACCACCAATACCAAGCCCACTTGCATCACACTCAATCTCAAAAGTTTTGGCAAAATTTGGAAGAACAAGAAGTGGAGCTTCGGTAAGGCGTTTCTTCAACTCATCAAAAGCATTTTGTTGGGCCTTGCCCCAAACAAACGGAACATTCTTTTTGGTAAGCTCATTCAAAGGGCAAGCAATGGTGCTAAAATCTTTCACAAAGCGGCGGTAAAAACCGGCAAGTCCATGGAAGCTTCGGACTTGACCAACATTTGTAGGAGTAGGCCAATTGTGGATGGCCTCCACCTTGGAAGAATCAACTTCAATCCCATTAGCAGAAACCACAAAGCCAAGGAAAACCAATTTGTTTTGAGCAAAGGTGCACTTGGGGAGGTTAGCATAAAGCTTTTCATGATGCAAGATGCACAAGACTTCTCTCACATGTTGCACATGGTCCTCGAGGTTTTTGCTATAAATAAGAATATCATCGAAGTAGACAACCACGCTCTTGCCAATGAGAGGACGCAAGATGTGATTCATGAGGCGCATGAAAGTAGATGGTGCATTGGAAAGACCGAAAGGCATAACGAGCCATTCATAGAGACCAAGTTTGGTCTTGAATGCCGTTTTCCATTCATCACCAATAGCCATGCGGATTTGATGGTAACCACTACGCAAATCGACTTTAGAGAAAATCGTGGCACCACTAAGTTCATCAAGCATGTCATCTAAACGCGGAATGGGATGGCGGTAACGGACGGTAATGGCATTGATGGGGCGACAATCCATACACATCCGTTGCGTCTCATCCGGTTTAGGCACAAGAATCACGGGCACCGCACAAGGGCTAAGGCTTTCGCGGACATACCCTTTGGCGAGGAGATCTTGAATTTGGCGGTTGATCTCCTTGGTCTCTTCGGGGTTGGTGCGGTAGGCGGCACGGTTTGGGAGCGGAGCGCCGGGTATGAGGTCGATGCGGTGTTCTATGCCTCGGAGTGGTGGTAGTCCATGAGGGAGCTCGTCGGGGAAGACGTCTTGAAATTCCTGCAAAAGAGACAACAAAGACGGAGGAATGTTGGTTAAGTCGTTAGCCGCCGATGATGGTCCCTTGCATATGAGCACATAGTGCAATATGGTGGATGGGTTCTCTTGGAGCTCTCTCCACTCACTCTTGGTGGCTAGAAGGACACTCTTGGATTCACTCATATATGGCTTGTGGCGCTCACTCTCTTTGTGGTGGGTCGCTCCCTCTCCTCTCATCTCACTATGGTGGGTGCGGAGTTGTGCCCTCGCTAAAGCCTTCGCATTATCCGCTATGATTTGGCTAGGAGTCATCGGGCGCAACTCGAACTTCTTGTCGTTGACCTTGAAGGTGTATGTGTTGGAGAGTCCATCATGTATAGCCTTCTTGTCATATTGCCAAGGGCGGCCAAGCAACATGTGGCACACCGTCATGGGTACCACGTCACACTCGATGGTGTCCTCATAAGGGCCAATCTTGAAAGTGACGGTGACGGTATGTTGTATCTTGACGTTGCCCTTGTCACTCAACCATTGGATATGGTAAGGGTGAGGATGCTTGCGGAGAGTGAGGTTGAGCTTCTCACACAACTCGGTGCTCGCAAGGTTATGGCAACTTCCACCATCTATGATGACCTTGATCGACTTGCCACCAATTCCGGCACGGGTTTGGAAGATGTTGCACCGTTGTTCTTCCGTAGCATGAGGTTGTGTGGTTAGCACCCTTGTGACCACAAGTGAGGGACTTGGGTCATGCTCACATAAGAGAGGATCTTCTCCACTTTCTTGCTCATAAGCTTCTTCACTTTCCACGGCGGCTTGCACAAGGGCTTCATATTCATCCTCGTCAAGAGTCTCGATGTCACCATTCTCCATAGTGATCATAACCTAGGTGTTCTTGCACTCAAATGATTTGTGACCTTGGGTGCCACACTTGAAGCAAGTGACACTAGAGGGTCCCGTGGATGCCTTAGAGGAGGCGGTGGAGGAGACCGTTTGCTTCATGCGACTTTGGATAGTTGGTCTCTTGGATGGTGTAGAGGATGCGTCGGCCTTGGCACTTGTAGCATGAGGAGTTGATGTTGTAGTAGGAGTCGATGTAGCGAGCTTGGAGGAGAAATAGGACTTGGCCTTGGAGTACTTGATGTCCTCAATCACTTGGCGCTCGGCCTTCGATGCTTGGTGGACTAACTCAACCATGTTGGAGTAGGGTTGGAACTCGACGATCCTCTTGATGGGATAAGTAAGGCCATTGAAGAAACGAGCAATGGTTTGTTCCTCGGATTCTTGGATGTTGGCTCGCATCATAGTGAGCTCCATCTCCTTGTAGAACTCCTCAACGGTCTTGGTGCCTTGCTTCAACTTTTGGAGCTTGTTGAAGAGGTCGGTCATGTAGTGCGTTGGGACAAAGCGAGCGTGCATCTCCTTCTTCATCTCTTCCCAAGTGTCAATTGGAGGTTCACCCTTCTCTTCTCGAAGAGTGAGGACTTGCTCCCACCAAGTGTTGGCGTAATCTTCAAACTCGATTGATGCCATAGCCACTTTCTTGGCACCGGAGTAGTTGTGGATGCGGAAGATCTTGTCCACCTTGAGTGCCCATGAGAGGTAGGCTTCGGCGTCGTCTTCACCTTTGAACTTGGGCATGTTGAACTTGAGTTTGCCATACATGTTCTCTTCATCCTCCAAGTTTCTTCTACGAGGAGGGGCGCCGTCATCTCTTGCGGCTAGAGGTGGAATAGGAGGTCTTCTACGACCAACCATAGCATTGGGTTGGCGTTGAAGATGAACGCTTGCTTCACTTGGTTCACGGTGAGGATGTGGTTGAAGATCTTGTCGCGCTTGAGGACGATGCTCAATGTTGGGTCTCTTATCTTGATCATGGTGTAGTTCTCCTCGTCCACGTTGATCATGGCGAGGGTGGCGACGGAGATCTCGCCGAGGTGGATCTTGAGGATCTTGGTCTTGGGGATGGCCATCACGCCCATGGTGGGCATGGCGATCCGCTTGGTGACGATCTTGTTGTAGGACTTGGTCTTGTGGAGGACGCTCATGTGGGCGAGCATGGCGATGTATTTCTCCACGCCTAGAGTTGGAGCGGGAGTCTTCATGACGAGCATGTGAGCGATGATGTCGATGATGGTCTTCATGCCTTGAGGAAGAGCTTGGGGACGAAAGGCCACCATGAGAGTAATAGTCTTGTGACGAGCTTGATGAAGAGGAAGTAGAGCGGTGTCGACGATGACGACCCAAGTTGGTGATGGCGCGCTCGAGGCTATCCATGCGCCGCTCCATGTTGGCATCATTGGCCGCCATTTGGCCATTCAAGTTGTCCGTAGCTTCACGAAGAAGGGCCAAGTCGTGGTTCACGGTGGAGAAGTTGTGAGCCACCTCACCGTATTGCTCATCGATGCGCTTCTCGAAGAGGGAGAGTTGCTCCTTGAACTCTTGTCGTTGCGTCCATAGGTTGTGTTGAGTAGCCAACCTCTCGGTGTTGCGGAGAATCTCTTCATCCCTATTGGTATCTCCGTTCCTATCCATGATGCAAAGACAAGAACTATGTTGTGTATGTTAGTGGAAGGAGACTACCTCGCGCTCTTACCAAGGTAAGATAGTATTGAGGCAATCCACCAAACCGAAAGCAAGATCAAGTGTATCGGGAACACACGCAAAACCACACGCAAAAGCTAGCAAATATGGTGTTAGGCGAGTGTTGTGGAAAGCCAAAAGACAAATCCAAGATCGAGTATGTTGTTAAAAGTGGGTGAGGACCAAAAATCCAAATGTCAATGTGAAGATCACTATAAACACGGAAAAAGTTGTGGAACACACACACGAGATAAGCGGGGTTAGTGCAACCAAAAGTGAGCGGAAAAGTGTATGTATAAGTGCTCGGTGTCACACTAACACAAGGAGAGCCAAAGCTTTGGTTGCAAAGGAAGAGACAACAAGATTCACACGTGGCCTCTCTTCTCCTATCTCTCTTTGCTTACAAGCTTTTTCTCTTTTGTATATGGTGGCACTTGCACTCGTTTGTATCTTTGGTGGCACGTGGACACTTTGTGTGTATGGGCGTATGGATGTATGGATGTATGGTGCTACTCGCACTCTTTTTGTGTTTTTGGGGCTTTTTCACACACTATGATGGTGTTAGCCTCGCTTTTGCTATCTTGCCACACGAGTGTTTGCTTGGGTGCCTTACTCAACGCGACACACACACCTCACAATGCGGGGCCACGCGCAATGTCTCGCAACACTAGACAAGCAATGCTCGATGGGATAGATCGCAAAAGGTAGAGGGGTTACAAGGTTGAAGCTGCAAGTTATACCTGCGATGGTGGTGGTGGTGGTGGAGATCGCCGGAAGACGAGGTCGAAGGAGGGGGCGTTGCTGCGCCCGGTCTGGGGCCCGGTTGGACCGGCTCCTGGACCGGCCTGGCCGGTTGTATGGCCGGTCGACCGGATTCTGGACCGGTCCGGCCGGTCTGTAGCCCGGTTGACCGGTGCTAAACCGGATCGTGCGATTTCTCTCTCTTGTTCTTCACGAAAACCAAGCCAAAACAACCAAATCGAAGGGAAACGATGGAATTGGAGGCTAAAAGTTGGGGAAATAGTAGATCAAGCACAACAACACCAGATCCACGGACCAAAACCACTCAAAACGCAACCAAATCACAGATCGGTCAAGAGGCAATTTAGGGCTATTTTTGGGGATTTTTTGGAAAATTTTCTAGGAACGAAATCGAGTGGGTGGAAGGTCAAATCCGCGGTAACCAAGAGCTGCTGATACCATATGATGAGGTCTAAGACCCCGTGTGTGGCCCGATCTCGCGGATTGACTTCGAAATCAAGGGGGAAGATGGGAAAACGCGAGGAACACGAAGAACACGACGAACACGAGGAACTCCGAGACTCACGCACGCACACCAACCCGATACACCCGATACTTACCCCCGTGGCTCGATGGACCACACCAATAGAATCTCCGAGGAAGAGGCACGCGGCAGAATTCCCGGAGAGAGATTGGTGTTGGAGAAAAGAGATTGGTGAGGGAGAGAGAGTAGCTTGTACTAGAATCTCACTCAACAATATCCAAATCAACAACAAGGATGGCCTTGATTACAGAGGGATGATACCCAAGGGAGACTAAGCTCAAAGGTAGGTTTGAGTTCAAAACAAGTCTAAAGAGCTAAAGGGGCGTCTGGGGTGCTTATATAGTCTTACAAGGCGTCACGGGCCGAAAAGGTACGAAGGAAACAAGTTTGGGCCGATTGGGCGACTTAAGTTGCGCAGGCCGGTCAGGGAGCCGGTCAGACCGGGCCTGGGACCGGGTAGGCCGGTCCAGACCGGGCCTGGGACCGGGCGGCAACCGGACGAGGTTCCGAGGCCCCGGGATGTTGCCCGGATGGCACGAGCGCAAATCCCGGTTTGGACCGGGCGGCCCGGTCAGGAGGCCGGTCAGGCCGGATTCTGGACCGGGTGGCCCGGTCAGGAGGCCGGTCTGACCGGGTTCTGGACCGGCCGGCCATCTTCTCTTCCTTGCGCTCTTCGGGCGACTTCCGGTCCAGCTCCATGTCCATCTTCACGTCCAGCTGCTCCTCTCCTCCTCTTGACCATGGTGTGTCCTCCTCTTCGTGCTCTTGATGCTCCTTGTACCTAATGACACATAACACGTCGGCATGAGGTAGCAATCCATCCAAAGGGGTACCAAGATCAAGGGTGGTGAGGAGCGAGTTCACCTCATCATGAAGAGCTTTAACTCGGGCTCGTGTCATCGGTCCACTTGGGGGACTTGTTGGTCTTGGTGTAGCGACGTCGGTGACCGGGGCTACATCAAATCCACTATATGAATATATGTGTACAGGGGGCCGCCATAGGCGGAGTTGTTGGATCTAGTCTAGTTCTAATCTGCGGGTTGCGATGTCTAGGTGTATCGCCTCTATGATTTATGTTTTTTGAATATATCCCCTAAGGGGTGCCCCTGCCTGGCTTTATATATCAGTCAAGCTAGGGTTTACAAGAGTCCTAGTAGGATTCGTATTGGAGTCTTCTTTTCTTGTAGTCCAAGTTGATAACGCGTGCAGGTCCAGCTTGTCGAGTCCTTGTGCTGGTCCATCTTGATAATCTGTATCGGGTATAGTAATATTGGGTACCCGAAGGGTAATGCCTACATCATCGTCCAATACGTTAGTTTTGGAAGAGGGTGAGATAGTAGAATCAGAGGTTTTCAAAGTCTTTCGAAATCAGAGACCGAGGTAAGAATTTGAAGTTTTGAAGGGATAAGAAAATTTGTAGCTATTCTTCTATTTAATGAAGAAAGAATTTGTTTCGTAAATAGTTTTTTCCTAAAGTACTTGATTTCTATCTAACGTCCATGCTAACTAAGATCTCCTACAGTCAAGATGGCTCTGATACCAGCTCTGTGGGGCCCCGGACTAGCTGTCCGAAACACCCGTTATGCATACACATTCACGATCCCATGATCAGTGTGTCGTGAAGGCATAAGCGAACTAGTATCAAATACAACATCCATTACAGTACCAAATGAAAAGATTACAATGGTCACATGACCAGATACTTACATAAGAGCCATAATGGCAGGAGATCATCAACCACACAACGGAAATACTTCAGACAAAAGCATTCACATGGCCCAAGTCATGCCATAACCCTACATGCAACTGACTAGGAAGACGTCCCTAGCTCGCATAGACGTCGTCAACTCCTTCTTCATATGTCGAACTCCACCAAGTCTAGCCAAGTAAATAGCTAGGAACAAAGCCATGAGTACATTATGAATTGTACTCGCAAACCACCTTAGAGAGAAATAAAGGATATGCATATTTGGCAGTTGCAAGGAACATGCACTATTCTAGGGTTACAAGGAGGGAGAGATTGGTTCTCTCGAGAGTATGACATCTCTATATATTTTTTGAAAACCATTTTTGAAAACAAGTTTCTTTTTGAAGACTAATAGGTAAGGGCGACCCATTTTTCTTTCTGGCCATCTCAGTATGACCAAAATAACTTTTCCAACTTTCCATCGTACCTCCTAGGTACATTTCCACCAGTCCTACTGGTATCATTTCCCAAAACATTTTTGAGAAAAACACTTTTTAAACCAAAACTCTTTAGTGCTAAGCAGCAGCCTTCCCAAACGCCATAACCGCGGACACGACTATTCGAATAGTTTTCACTCTGCAGAGGTTGTACACTTTCCCCACAAGATCCGGTAAATCCACCGGGATCATCCCTGGTTCACCAAGCGTCAGAACGCGAGGCTCGGATAACCGATCGCAGTTTTTCGCTTGCTCGCCATAGCCTAAGACATGCCGCCTAGAGTTGTACCTCCCAACACCAGAGTCTGAGGGATCGTTTACCCATGAGTAGCAAATTACCCGACCAGCTCGACCCTCCGGAATGTCATGACCAACTGCGTGGCAGTATTCAATGGGAGCTAATAGGTTGTACCCCTGCCATTTAAAGGGAAGGAAAGGCGTCCCCAGTACGTCGGGAAGGCCCGGTCGATAGGTGTCCATGCTCGGACTACCCCTTACACTTGCAGGACCTAAACTAAGGCCAGACAAACTACTACGCTACGCCACGTGCCCACTTTGGGGTAATGTGGTTGCACTATCTTTTAGTATGGGTGAGTACTTAGGCGCTAAAGTTTTCGAAAACATTTTCTTTCATCCACTTGCCTCCAGCAAAAATTCTTTTGCAAACACTTTTTCTTTTCAAAAACTCACACTTGAGCAGGGTTGCCCCATTCCAAGGTTTTCGAAGAACTTCCTTTCTTGAAACCTTTTTTATAAAGCATCTTTTTCAAAGGGCTCCCAACCTATAGTCTAGCTTTATTTGAAAAGCGGCGAAAAAGAGATGATAAGGTGGTAAGCACCATACCACTAACATGTGTGTGTTCAGTAGGTGTCAACGAGGGCATCACCCATAAAGGTGGAATAATAAAACTCTGAGTGGCATGACCACTCACATAATAAATAAAAGGGCTTTCTATTTTCGTGCCCCTAGTTCGTTAGTTGTACTCAGTTTTCCCCAGCTCGTTAGTTTTTCCTCAGTTTTCCCCTCCCTCTAGTTTGAAACCCCTCACAGACGCTCGGACGGGAGGGTTGTCGTCTGGTTAGAGGCCTTGCCGTTAACGGTGACGGGTGGGGCTACACAGGGGCAGTTCCTCCCTGACCGTCTCATGCTGACGGGTAGGGTCAGGAGACACGTCAGAGTAGCCATCCATCTATCACTGATGTGTGGGTCATTTTATTTCTTGATTGTATACGCGGTGCTGCCAATGACAAATGGGGCCGCTCTATAGGGCAGCCACAACCAATGACCAGTGGGGTCGTGTATTTTTCAAGAAAAGACATATATTGTCGCTCTGTGGGGCAGCCGCAGACAACGACCAGTGGGGACGTGTATTTTTCAGGAAAATACATATATTGCCGCTCTGTGGGGCTGCCGCAGACAATGACCAGTGGGATCGTGTATTTTTCAGGAAAATACATATATTGCCGCTCTATGGGGCTGCCGCAGACAATGACTAGTGGTGTCGTGTATTTTTCTGGAAAAGATATATATTGTCGCTCTGTGGGGCTGCCGCAGACATGACCAGTGGGGTGAATCTTATGCTAAACATGGCTGGAACCTAGTGTTGTGTATCTCATTAGAGCAGCCCCCCATACGCCAGCCCCGATAGATTTTTAAATTTAAAATGATATTTTAAAAAAATCATATGAAATTCATACAAAATTTAGACAATAGCTCGAATTTAAACATAACTAAAACTAAAACTTAATCCTGATCTACTGGCTGTAGGTTGGGGCACTCGACGGCCCTGCCTCGTCGTTGTTCTTCGCCATTGCCGCCTGTGTCCGTGCCCGCTTCTCCTCCCTTGCTTCGCGCATCTGTTGGTGGAGCATGGCGGCCGGCGTCGCAGGGGCTTGCCGACGGTGCTGTCCCTGCGCTTCCAGCCTTTCACGAGAAGCTTCGATCTCGGCGCGCCTCGCCTGCTGGCGGGCGAACACCTCATAGTGATGATGAGTGTTGAGCTCTGCGAGCTTCTGTCGCTTCGCCTCCATGAGGCGGCGTCATGCCTCCTCCATGGCCGCTCGCTGGCGCGAGATCTAGAGGACGTGCTCGAGATTCGCGTCATTGACAAACTCGCGCTCCTCCTCCTTCAACCGCTAGTATCGTTGCACGTTCAGTGACGCGAGGATCGCCGCCTGCTCCGGGTGGGCGGGGGCCTGCGGCGGCTCGCCCGACTGCGCTGCCTCCTGCGCCGCCTCTGCGACGTAGGCCTCGTGCCACGCCGCGAACCGTGGGTCCTCGTCCTCGTCGGTGCTGTACTCTGCCTCGTCCTGCGGCTCCGGCTGCGGCTCCGGCTGCAGTGGTGGTGGAGGCAGCGCGCGGCCGTTGAGGCCAAGCATCAAATAGGTGGTCTTCAGACGGTGCGGCATTTTGATGTGGAGAGGAGAGAATGGAGCAGCGGTGGTGGAGATGAGAGGAGAGGATGGAGCGGCGGTGGTGGATGGCGTAGTACTATATAGCGGTGGCAACTACCCACATTTACGGCGACTGGACGACGCGTGACGAGTCGCTGCCCTCGTGGCCGCCTCGGTTTCCGTGTGGGAGACCATTAAACGCCAATGACCAACCTTCCCGCGTCGTGGCCGATGCGAACCATCGTGTCCTCTCGCTGACAAGGCGCCCCCACCAGCTATATAGTACTGTATTTTGGCGTACAATTTCCTAGTTGTGCTAAGTAATGCGCGCGATAATTTCAGCATGCATGAACATCTTATAAAAGTGAAGGGATCCTAAAAGTGAAAGCATGTACCAGCCTCTCGGATTAAATACATATCAATATTCCCAATCAAGTTGGGATAGGATTCAAATCATACATACGGATGTACATGGACACATCGAGAAAGTGGAGAAGCTTTTTTGAGACGAAGGTAGTAGTTCGAACAATTTTTTCCCAATTTGAAATTGAAAATTACAAATTTATCATAATTTATCCCAATTTGCGGCGTCGAACATGGCCGCGAAGCGATGGGCTAGAAGGGCCGAGACGACGGGCGGGTGAGGGGTGGTCATCTGCGCCATCCGCAAACTCGGGCATGGAGTAAGGTTGGATCTGCGGCTTCGTAACCACTCTTGGCACTTTCGCCGTCTTGGTGCACTTCATCAGCGACGGATCTGAGGAGGGCTGGATCGGCGGCTTCGCAGCGTGGTTGTAGACGATGGCTCAATCATCTTGGCATCGATTCGCACGGCCGCTGTCGCAGCGATGTTGTAGGTGATGTCTTCAATGTTCTTGGCATCGATGACCACTGTCGGCATGGCCACCGTCTTGGTGTTCTTCATCAGCAACAGATCTGAGAAGAGGAACGAAAGTGAGACAGAGAGAGACATTTCAACTATTTCTGAGGGTTAGATCATCACCGGCACTCTTAGGTCCACGCTGCCGCACGCACGGTTAGATCCGCGCCACCGCACGCACGCTGCAGATCCGCGCTGCCGCACGCACGCTGCAGATCCGCGCTGCCGCGGCCGCCAGAGTAAGAGAGGACATAGGAGAGGAAGATGCGATAGGACTATGCGACTGCTAGGGTTGGTAGGTATGTGCTCTACTCTTCTCTCTGTATGCGTCCATCGAGGTAGAGAGATATACAAGCCGTCTGATCATAAATAATCCAACGGTGCAAGCGTACGTTGAGCTATCAACCAACCAAGATCCGTGTGACATACATCTCGACCAATCAGAGATCAGCCAGTGAGTACAAGTGAGGAAAACTGAGTAGAACTAAGAGGGGGGGAAAGTGAGGAAATGTTTATCGGAAGGGCAAAACTGAGTAGGACTGAGTAAAACAAGTGGACCCGGAGGGGGAAAACTGAGTAAAACTAAGTAAAACAGGGGCACCCAAATAATAAAGGGAGTAAGAGAAAATGAAGCTTTTGGCATAAAAATTGTTAGATTGTGTTATTTGACCAATATATTACATTTTGGTCGATGTGATATTGTTTGCAATTCAAAGATACACAAGTGTGATGAATTTGGACTCATTTGGACAAAGTTTGTAAGCATAGTTGGTATTTGGGAGGTGTGTATAGTAGAAAGCCCTGCATCTTCATAGCTAGTAGCTGATGGAATAGGAAGTGGTTTTGGGAAAAAAATCATATCTCTATATTTCCTTTTCCACTATTATTTCTCTAGGTTGTAGGCAACATAACAAGACTCCATGGGAAGGTTCCACCATGTTTTGAATTATTTTGAATTAAACTAAACCCAAAACTATATTTTTTGAGTTTAGTCACTTAGAAAATGATAAATGTGGCTTAACCGATGAACTTATTGGAAGTGCATGACCATAGAAAACTTGCAATAACACATACATTATTGTGATTATTCAACATACAAAGGGATCCCCAATACAAATTGTTCATACAAAGGGATCCCCAATACAAATTGTTCATACAAATTCAAATTAATTGTTCATACAAATTCAAATTAATTGTTCAAATCTTTCTCTTGCTCCTGGTGTGACTCGCTGGGGCCATCACCTTACTCTGGGTAACCCTACCAGGGATATTACCGGTGTCTACCTTCCTTTTGTCCTCTTTCTTGTTCTTGTTCTTCTCTTCGGGTTGTGCAAAGACAACCATATCATACGAAGCTTGTGCTACTTCTTCTAATGCATTTTCTTCCTTGCTTGTACAATCTGCTCTTCCAACTGTTCACTCATCTGGCGCACCAGTTCTTCACCGGCCTCTGATCCATCTGTTCCCTCTGCTCTCGATCCAAGGGTTAAAGCGCCTCTCGATCCATCTGTTCCCTCTGCTCTCGATCCATCGGTTCAAGCATCTCTTCATCCATCGGTTCAAGCAGCTCTCAATCAATCTCCTCATGTTGAATCGCTTCTTCAATCTCCTCATGTTGAATTGCTGCTTCAATCTCCTCATGTTAAATTTCTACTTCATTCTCCTCTGCATTTGCTACTCCCGCCTGATCTTTGATACGTCTCAAACGTATCTATAATTTTTTATGTTCCATGCTAGTTTTATGACAGTACTCACATGTTTTATATACACTTTATATCATTTTTATGCATTTTCCGGCACTAACCTATTAACAAGATGCCGAAGCGCCAGTTCCTGTTTTCTGCTGTTTTTGGTTTCAGAAATTCTACACAGGAAATATTCTCGGAATTGGACGAAACAAAAGCCCACGGTCTTATTTTCCACGGAGTCTTCTAGAACACCGAAGAGGAGACGAAGAGGGGCCACGAGGCGGCCACACCATAGGGGGCGCGGCCCCACCCCTGGCCGCGCCGCCATATGGGGTGGGCCCCTCGGGCGTCCCCCGACTCTGCCCCTTCGCCTATAATCCTTCCGTCTCGAAAAGCCTAGTACCGAGAGCTACGATACGAGAAAAGTTACTGAGACGCCGCCGCCGTCAACCCCATCTCGGGGGGTTCTGAAGATCACCTCCGGCACCCTGCCGGAGAGGGGAATCATCACCGGAGGGCTCTACATCACCATGCCCGCCTCCGGACTGATGCGTGAGTAGTTCATCCTTGGACTATGGGTCCATAGCAGTAGCTAGATGGTTGTCTTCACCTCTTGTGCTATCATGTTCAGATCTTGTGAGCTACCTATCATGATCAAGATCATCTATTTGTAATGCTACATGTTGGGTTTGTTAGGATCCGATGAATATGGAATACTATGTCAAGTTGATTATTGATCTATCATATATGTGTTGTTTATGATCTTGCATGCTCTCCGTTGCTAGTAGAGGCTCTGACCAAGTTGATACTTCTAACTCCAAGAGGGGGTATTTATGCTAGATAGTGGGTTCATGCCTCCATTAAATCTCGGACAGTGACATAAAGTTCTAAGGTTGTGGATGTGATGTTGCCACTAGGGATAAAACATCAATGCTTTGTCTAAGGATATTTGTATTGTTTACATTACGCACAGTACTTAATGAAATTGTCTGTTGTTTGCAACTTAATACTGGAAGGGGTGCGGATGCTAACCCGAAGGTGGACTTTTTAGGCATAGATGCATGCTGGATGGCGGTCTATGTTCTTTGTCGTAATGCCCTAAGTAAATCTCATAGTAGTCATCATGATATGTATGTACATTGTTATTCCCTCTCTATTTGTCAATTGCCCAACTGTAATTTGTTCACCCAACATGTTATTTATCTTATTGGAGAGACACCACTAGTGAACTGTGGACCCGGTCCATTCTTTTACATCTGAAATACAACCTACTGCAATCATTGTTCTCTGTTGTTCTTTGCAAGCAAACATCATTCTCCACACCATACGTTTAATCCTTTGTTTACAGCAAGCCGGTGAGATTGACAACCTCACTGTTAAGTTGGGGCAAAGTATCTTGATTGTCTTGTGCAGGTTCCACGTTGGCGCCGGAATCCCTGGTGTTGCGCCGCACTACACTCCTTCACCAACAACCTTCACGTGGCCTTCATCTCCTACTGGTTCGATAACTTTGGTTTCTTACTGAGGGAAAACTTGCTGATGTACGCATCACACCTTCCTCTTGGGGTTCCCAACGGACGTGTGCTTCACGCGTCATCAAGCTATTTTTCTGGCGCCGTTGCCGGGGAGATCAAGACACGCTGCAAGGGGAGTCTCTCACACCCAATCTCTTTACTTTGTTTATTGTCTTGCTTTATTTTATTTTCTGTCTTGTTTGCTTTCTTTATATCAAAAACACAAAAAAATTAGTTACTTGTTTTACTTTATTTAATTCGGTTTGCTTTACTTATTATTATTATTATTGTTAAAATGAATACTCCTGAGAACACTAAGTTGTGTGATTTCACTAGCACCAATAATAATGATTTCATATGCACACATATTGCTCCACCTGCTGCTACAGCAGAATTTTATGAAATTAAACCTGCTTTACTAAATCTTGTTATGAGAGAGCAATTTTCTGGTGTTAATACTGATGATGTTGCAGCCCATCTTAATAATTTTGTTGAACTTTGTGAAATGCAAAAGTATAAGGATGTAGATGGGGACATTATAAAACTAAAATTGTTTCCTTTCTCCTTAAGAGGAAGAGCTAAAAATTGGTTGCTATCTTTGCCTAAGAACAGTATTGATTCATGGACTAAATGTAAAGATGGTTTCATTGGAAGATATTATCCTCCTGCTAAAATTATATCTTTGAGAAGTAGCACTATGAATTTTAAGCAATTGGATAATGAACATGTTGCCCAAGCATGGGAAAGAATGAATTCTTTGGTAAAGAATTGCCCTAACCATGGACTAACTACTTGGATGATCATCCAAACCTTTTATGCAGGATTAAATTTTTCTTCGAGGAACCTATTAGATTCAGCTGCTGGAGGTACTTTTATGTCCATCACTTTGGGTGCTGCAACAAAGCTTCTTAATGATATGATGATCAACTACTCTGAATGGCACACTGAAAGGACTCCTCAAGGTAAGAAGGTAAATTCTGTTGAAGAAACCTCCTCCTTGAGTGATAAGATTGATGTTATTATGTCTATGGTTGTTAATGGTAGATCTCATGTTGATCCTAATAATGTTCCTTTAGCTTCATTGGTTGCTCAAGAAGAGCATGTTGATGTGAACTTCATTAAAAATAGTAATTTCAACAACAATGCTTATAGGAATAATTTTGGTAACAACAACTATAGGCTATATCCTTCTAATAATGATAATGGTTATGGTAATTCTTATGGTAATTCTTACAACAATAGTAGGAATGTACTCTCTGGTCTTGAAGTCATGCTTAAAAAATTTATTAGTACACAAACTGCTTTCAACAAATCTGTTGAGGAAAAGCTTGGTAAAATTAATGTTCTTGCTTCTAAGGTTGATAGTCTTGCTGCTGATGTTGATCTTTTAAAACTGAAAGTTATACCTAATGAAACTAAAGATATTAAGTCATTTTCTACAGCAAACGCTATCCAAGTTCGAATTAATGACAATATTAGAATGATGGCTGAATTGCATGCTATGTGAGAAAGAGAAGAAAAACTTGCTAAAGAGAATAATGTAGCTAAAGTTTGGAAAATCCATATTGGCTCCCGGGTGCAGATGCACTCGATAGCTGGACCAATCAGAAACGGACAGATTGATAGCAAGCATTGTATTCCATGTTGTATATGGCTGCGCACTCCGAATATTGTACAGTGGATCTGCGGTAGATGTAGACTCATTGATTGCCACGGCCTTGTTTCTTGATGTATGGGTACAAACTTTTTTCTCACGTCCTGGACCAACGTCTAGAGTCTTGACCGCAAACGGGAGTTAAGACAAAGCCCCAGATGTCATCAAATCCCTTGTAGATGCTCTGTTCAAACTGCTCTAAAAAAATATAGCCCGTGTATAAATCTTGTTGGCATGCTTCTCTACGCCCAGATTGAGATTGTGAGCCATGCAACAAAAATCTATATTACATCCTTCTCGAAAGCAAGATATAGATGGCTTCGGTCGCCGCTCTCTTCACCAATGGGAGGGGCGGCTCTTGCACGCGGCAGGCTACCCTGCGCCACTGGACTTCCGTGCGCCCGGAGGATGGCGACTCAGCGCGGGCGATGTCCCTATCCCGCCGCCGTCGATGGGTCGCGCCGCCCTGGAGGCGGGAGATCGACACGGTGCTCGTCACCCTCAGTGACGAGCAGCGCGCGGAGGAGAGGATCTTCCCCGATAATTACGAGGCGTGGACGCACTTCTTCCGGCAGAGGTACGAGCGCGAACTCGCCCAGTACGACAGCCGTCCTCCTCCTCCCGCTAGGAACAACGCCGCCGGCCGCCGCCACTGGTGGAGCGCGCCTGGCCGCACCCTCGAGAATGTGCTCGCGCACATCGAGGGTGGGAATTCCCCCATTCTAGGGATGCCGCCGCCGGTGGCGCCTACCGTGTCGCTCCGAGGAGGATGACGCCGTCCTCCTCCTCGTCTGGGTCGAGGTCGGCGTCCAGGTCCGGCGGATCGGCTCCTCCGCCTTCGACACCGGCCTTCATCAAGAAGGAGTCGGCGTCTCCACCGCCGACCAGAAGGCGCAGCAGCGGCGCCCTCGTCATCCGCGACCAACCTTCTCCCTCTCGTGGCCGCAAGAGGAAGTCGTCGAAGAAGGAGGCCGCCGCCGCGTCCCAGCTCGCAGAGGAGGAGGCCAAGCGTGCCGAGGACGCCGCCGTGGCGGAGGCGATCGCCAGATCGCTCAACGACCTCGTCCCCGCCAACAACGCGCTCCCCATCGACGCCTCGCCCGACTGGTCCAGGCGGGACTGGGAGCGGCAGGAGGCGGAGCAGCAGCGTTACCTGCTGGACCTTTATATGTACGAACTCGCCTATATATGTACGAACTCGCCTATATATGTTAAATATCTTTAAATTTCGCTTATGTTTAAATGAATTTCGCCTTGTTTTGTCTGAATTTGTTTTTTTGTCAAAACTTTTCATCCATCCTGGACTCTCCGCTAGGAAAATAGACCTCCCAAATCAAAAAAAAAATCCATCCGACGCTAAACAGTGCTGAATTTTGGCTTGAGAAGCCCCAACAGCTAAAGATGCTCTTATACCCACACGGTTTCCTGTCCGGTGGTACCTTCTGACCAGGAGCCTGCAGCTGCCACAGGCACATATCAAGAAACCAGGAGCCTGCAACACTCTGGAGTCACTACTTAATAATTCTACAATCACTAGTTCCGGTGTAATTTTGACAGAGATCTAAATCGGGAACCTAATCGGACCATGGCAAACAGCAGGGCATCACACAGAATCTATAAAAAAAAAATATGTCAAACTGAACATGCGTACTGAATCCACAAGGGCATTGCATTACCCAAATATGTTAACCCCTCTTCCGCGGCCTACAATACGCAATTCTTCGAAGCCTTGACCACCAACATGAACAAGCTTGTTTGGAAGGCTTGCCCCCCCCCCCCCCCCCCCCGAAGATTAAATTATTTGCTTGGTTGGCTCTTCAAAATCGGATTTGAACGTCGGATCGCCTCGCAAGGAGGGGTAGGACCAATTCCGGTCTTTGCCCGCTTTGCAACCAAACTCAAGAGACGGCGGCTCACCTCTTCTCCCATTGCCGCTACTCCAAGCGCCTTTGGGGAATGGTCAAGGGTTGGATTGGCATCCCCTCCATTCGCACCCATGAGTGGACGGACGACCTCACCCTTGAGGTTTGGTGGGCGAAGATGTTGAAGGATGCAACGGCTAACCGGAAGGCAATGGCCTCCTTAACCATGCTTGTTAGTTGGACCATTTGGAAGGGTGTTCAACCACAAGTCCGCTCCCCCTACCATCCTCCTCGACATCATCAAGACCGAAGCTAAGCTATGGGTGCCCGCGGGTGCGAAGTGTTTGAGTTTTGTAATAACGGGAGAGTAATCCTTTAGTTTGCTTTTGGGTTCGGAACTTTGTCTTGTCAAGACTCTTCTTCTTAATTAATGAATGGTGGCAAATCTTTTGCCCCTTGTTTCAATTTTTTTTTTTGTATCTGTGATCACACGAATGCACACAGATTATTTCTAACTGAACTGGCCGAATTCCATGCGTATGCTCTGGTGATTAATTGCCATTTTGTCTACCCCAGAGATTGCAGATCCCTATTTCCAGTTGAGAGTGCGGAGTCCGCTTGCCCATCAGCGTCCTACTCAGAACCCGGCAATAGCTTTGTACTTTGCCCATCGCGGATTGATCCTGCTCCATCGAGCCCACACGGCTGCACTCGCCATCTTCCCTCGCGGCCGTAGCATCCACCGCAGCGTCCGCTCCGCCCTCGTAGATAGGAACGCTGTAAAATGGAGACACGGGCACACGGCCTCCCGGTCAAATCATGGAGCAGATATTTGCAGCTGTGCCGTCGTCGCAAGCGCCATGGCCCGATGGCCGAGGAAGAAGGTTGCACACACGTACCTGCTCACCAGATCCAGCGGGAAATCCAATTCGTTGATTCAGGTCGCCGGCGAAATCCTGCTCTACTCTTCGCCACTTCGCCGGCACAGTCCCCGCACACCCCGCTTTAGCACCTGCTCAAATCGCCGGAGGGGGCTCTATTCTGCTCGGGAGCGACACCAAGGGTGTGTTTGGTAGCCCGGGGCTACTCAGAATCTCTATCTCTTATCATACATGCTCCCCTTAGTTATGTTGAGGTGAGACTCATCACATGTTTGGCAACCCGGTATGTGTTGAGCTATGCTCACATGAGATGGTGTTTGGTACAACTTATGATGAGGAGAGCATGGCTCACAGCAGTTTTACAAAATGGTCCAACTTTTTAACAAAAAGGCCCTGGAACAAACAGATAGAAAAGCAATCCAGCCCTCAAGATTGCATCTCACGCCATTGACGAGCTGGGCGGCGCGCTGGCCGGAGCTGGGCGGCCATGGGCGGCGGAGGGCGGTGCTGCGCGGCGGAGGGCGGCGCCGGCGACGGAGGGCGGCGCTGAACGCGGGTCTGCGAGGCGCCGTCGGCGGGTCGTGGCCGACGAGGGCGGCGGCCGCGTGGCAGCGGAGGGCGGAGGGCGGCGTTGGCGGCGGCGGCGGCGGCGGCGGCGACGGGTCGTGCCGACGAGGCGGCGCCGGCCGGCGGGTCGTGCAAGAGGGCGGCGGCCGGTGTGCGCCGGAGGGCGGCGGCCGGCGTGCAGCGGAGGACGCGGCCGACAGCGGCGTGGCCTGGGCGCGGCGGAGCTCGTCCATGGCCTTGGCGCGGCGGAGCTCTGCGTGGAGGCGCTCGATTGTGGGAGAGGAGATGGGGGGAAATGAGAAGAAAAGAAGGTGGGGGTGGGGGTCTGGGGGGTGGCGGTGGGTCTGCACAGTGTTTTGCGGGATGAGGAGAGCCTGGGTCTGTTGTGAAGCTCGATTTGAGCTTCGCTCCTCAGCCCGGCTCTCAGACGTTTTCCGTATCTCTTCGGCAGTGCTCAGATGAGAAGAACCGGTCTAACAAACACTGTCTCCCCTTAAAATCTCGGTTGGGAGGAGAGATTCTGAGTAGCCCCGGGATACCAAACACACCCCAAGTTTCAGGCGGTTCGCTCCGGGAGACACACGCCGACGGCCGCACAGACACGCAAATCTGGACCCGTGGTCCAGGAAGCCGCCAGTGCAATGTACCGCGGGTCCAGATCTTCCCCGTAGCGCAGCCGTCTCCTAGGCTGGTTTCTCTCCGTCCGACCAGCATTAATGATGCTGGCCCGTATACCGACCTTACGCGACAACCCCCATGTATTATCCATTTACTAGCGTGCCTACCCCATCTATTTCTGAGTCATCAATCTTCAAGCGTGATACCACGATCCAGATATCAGGTTTATTTGGACCCGGGAGCCAAAACTCCACTCCCCTAAAGTTTGGACTATTACTACCACTAGTAATGTTGATGCTTCACATGTTGCTAAACCTCCTACTATCAATGGTAAAATAATTGGTGTTGGCAATGTTTCTACTTCTAATACAAAGCATGCATAATTGCCTGAAACTGCTGAAATTGTTTGTGATAAAAGTGCTGAAATTTTTCACAGTATTGGGGACAATGATCCCATTGCTTTAGATCATAATGGTTTTGATTTTGATAATTGTCATATCTCTGAAGTTATTAAGTTTTTGCAAAAACTTGCTAGAAGTCCTAATGCTAGTGCTATAAACTTGGCCTTTACAAAACATATTACAAATGCTCTCATTAAAGCTAGAGAAGAGGAATTAAAACTTGAAGCTTCTATTCCTAGGAAGTTAGAAGATGGTTGGGAGCCCATCATTAAAATGAAGGTCAATGATTTTGATTGTAATGCTTTATGTGATCTTGGTGCAAGTATTTCCGTTATGCCTAAGAAACTCTATGATATGCTTGACTTGTCACCTTTGAAATATTTATTTGGATGTTAATCTTGCTGATAATTCTATAAAGAAACCTTTGGGGAGGATTGACAATGTTCACATTACGGTTAACAATAACCTTGTCCCCGTTGATTTTGTTGTTTTGGATATTGAATGCAATGCATCTTGTCCTATTATTTTGGGAAGACCCTTTCTTCGAGCTGTTGGTGCTATTATTGATATGAAAGAAGGAAATATTAAATATCAATTCCCTCTTAAGAAAGGTATGGAACACTTCCCTACAAAGAGAATGAAGTTGCCTTTTGATTCTATTATTAGAACAAATTATGATGTTGATGCTTCTTCTCTTGATGTTACTTGATTTACACTTTCTGCGCCTAGCTGAAAGGCGTTAAAGAAAAACACTTATGGGAGGCAACCCATTATTTTATTTTACTACAGTAATTTTTATATTTGAGTCAAGGTGCTTGTTACTACTGTAGCAATACCTTTGTATCTTTACTTTATTGCATTGTTGTGCCACGTAAAGTCTTTGATAGAAGGTTGATACTAGATTTGGATTTCTGCACAGAAACAGATTTTTAGCTGTCACGAATTTGAGCTGTTCTCTCTGTAGGAGAATCTAAAAATTCTGTAAAAATTCATGAGTAATCCTCAGATATGTATGCAACTTTCATTCAGTTTGAGCTTCTTCATCTGAGCATGTTAAGTGCCTCGAAAAAATTCGTCTTTACGGACTGTTCTGTTTTGACAGATTCTGCCTTTTATTTCACATTGCCTCCTTTACTGTGTTTGAGTGGATTTCTTTGCTCCATTAAATTTCAGTAGCCTTGGGTTAATGTCCAGAAGTGTTGGGAATGATTGTGTCCTCGCTGAACATGTGAATTTTTGATTATGCACTAACCCTCTAATGAGATTGTTTTGAGTTTGGTGTGAAGGAAGTTTTCAAGGATCAAGAGAGGAGGATGATATAATATGATCAAGAAGAGTGAAAAGTCTAAGCTTGGGGATGCCCCCGTGGTTCATCCCTGCATATTTCAAGAAGACTCAAGCATCTAAGCTTGGGGATGCCCAAGGCATCCCCTTCTTCATCAACCACTTATCAGGTCACCTCTAGTGATACTATATTTTTATTCCGTCACATCTTATGCGCTTTACTCGGAGCGTCTGTGTGCTTTTATTTTTGTTTGTGTTTGAATAAATTCGGATCTTAGCATTCCTTGTGTGGGGGAGAGACACGCTCCGCTTTTTCATATTGAACACTGGAGTTCTTAGTTTTACTTTTAATGTTCATGGCGAAAGTTGAAAGCCGCTTCATTTATTGCTATTTAGTTGGAAACATAAAATGCTTCATGTGGTAATTGGTATATCGTCTTGAATAATTTGATACTTGGCAATTGTTTTGAGCTCTCAAGTAGATCATGTGTAAGCTCTTGCATCATGTGGTTTAAACCTATTAGTGGAGAACTACCGTAGAGCTTGTTGAAATTTGGTTTGCATGATTGGTCTCTCTGAAGTCTAGATATTTTCTGGTAAAAGTGTTTGAGCAACAAGGAAAACAGTGTAGAGTCTCATAATGCTTGCAATATGTTCTTATGTAAGTTTTGCTGTACCGGTTCATACTTGTGTTTGCTTCAAACAACCTTGCTAGCCAAAGCCTTGTACTGAGAGGGAATGCTTCTCGTGCATCCAAAACCTTGAGCCAAAACCTATGCCATTTGTGTCCATGATACGCGTGAAGCACACGTCCGTTGGGAACCCCAAGAGGAAGGTGTGATGCGTATAGCAGCAAGTTTTCCTTCAGTAAGAAACCAAGGTTATCGAACCAGTAGGAGTCAAGGGCCACGTGAAGGTTGTTGGTGACGGAGTGTAGCGCGGCGCAACACCAGGGATTCCGGCGCCAACGTGGAACCTGCACAACACAATCAAAATACTTTGCCCCAACGTAACAGTGAGATTGTCAATCTCACCGGCTTGATGTAAACAAAGGATTAAACGTATGGTGTGGAAAATGATGTTTGTTTGCGAAGAACAGTAAAGAACAATGTTTGCAGTAGATTGTATTTCAGATATAAAAGAATGGACCGGGGTCCACAGTTCACTAGTGGTGTCTCTCCAATAAGAAATAGCATGTTGGGTGAACAAATTACAGTTGGGCAATTGACAAATAAAGAGGGCATAACAATGCACATACATATCATGATGACTACTATGAGGTTTACTTAGGGCATTACGACAAAGTACATAGAACGCTATTGTGGTGACCCTGCATACCACTGCATGTTGTATATGCCAGTCGTTGATATAACATTCACGAAGTACCATTCCGCAAATATTACATCCCTCAGAGTAGTACAACAGAACATAGCAGGTCCATAACTCATTCATTTAATATTACAAATATCATACACATATCGTCTCGGAGCTCCTCTTGGGTCCTAAGAGGAATACTCCTGGGTTCGAGGTGAACCCAACTTAGCTTACAATATAGATGTCTCATTAAGTTGTACATTTATTCTCTCGAGCAGCTAAATACTAAGAGTTCGGGCTGCTCGGCTACTACTACTACTTGATGTTCTAGGCTTGATCTCCTCCGGAAGCCTCCCCGGTTCCGTAGACTATGAGATAGTCTACGCCTTCAACACCTCCAGAGAGGTCTGGTTCTTCATAGCCGATGATCTCGGCTCCTTCAGTGTGGTCGTAGTCCTCCTCCAGACGACTCAGACAATCTAAGCAAGGGATTTAAGATTGGGATGAGTACGAGCGTACTCAACAAGTTCATTATAGAGAAGAGGTGTTTAATGCACTAGCTACGATATTAGACCAGAAAGTCTAATACCAATGCAAGTTTTGATAAACATTTCTTCAAGAGATTGCTTTTATTTCCAAGAGCTATGTCCGTCAGCCTTCACCGGTTTACTAGAACTTCATGGAGCTCCTTTCCGGCCGCGTACGCAGTTCCATATCCCGGAACAGGGAGTGACATGTCACGGTTCTTTACACTCTGCAGAGGTGTGTTGCTTTACCCATAAGAGATCTTAACCTTGGTGCCAACCGGGCAGCTTTCCCGTCCACACTTCCTTCGGTGTGAGGCCCGGTATAAGGTCAAGCCAATCATGTTCCTCCGCTACCTCGAACACCCACCCTTTGTTGCATGCCCCAACCCTGGGTCCTCGCCGGTCACATTATTCCCATATATTTCAGGGTGGACCCCGACCACGACGACAGTCTGGGATCGAACCAAACTCCTTCGCCGGTAGCTGCAACCCATCATAGACCGCAATACCGTGGGGACTTAGGACTCCCCAGCCTCACCATCTTGCTCCTTCGGGCGACAAGTGTACTACGGACAATGCCGTGGGGACTTAGGACTCCCCAGCCTCACCAGCTTGCCCCCTTGGTTTACAAGTGTACTACGGTAAAGCGCGTCCGTTGATGAACGAGAGGTGGAAACACTTTTGACTACTCCGTCCCACTCCGGATCTTATGGTTAACACGGGTATTACGGCACAAGAATCACTGGCGACATTTGTTGTTAGTCCTAGATGGATATAAACCCTTGCAATGGAACCTCCACCATATCAACACAATCCATGGTTCCATTGCCAACCACTTAGTCATATTCATAGTTATGAAAATAGTGGTTTTGGTTTTTTGTGCAGTAGTGATAACCATAGTACTTTGCAAGTAATTTGATAGAAATACACAAATGACATGAGCAAGTGATGAACTTGCCTGAACACTGCAAAATTTTGCAGTTGGATGGTGTGGACTGACCCTTGTCCTCTGTCTCTGAAAAATAGCATCATTATCCGATAAGGGCAATGGTTAAAGAAGCAATTATGCATGATTCCAGTTTTTAGGGTTTGTTCCCCCCTTCCGATGTCGTTATTATTTCATGTGAGGGTTAATACTAAGAACAATTTGGAGATACTTAATTTAGGGTAAAATACAATCTTGAAATATTGTCAAGATGTTTTTAAAATCCAATGGCATTAATGGACTTATTTTCTTTGTTGAAAATAATATGTGTGATTTAAATCCTTATTTAAATCATCAAATTAAGACTTATACTTATTTGTCTTTAAAAATTTCTCTTTGTTATTTTATTTAGATAGAGAATTTTATGCTGATCAATTTTCATATTTTTAATTATTTTTTTAGAGTCTTTATCAATTTTTTATTTGATTTCAAAGTTTCTGATTTTTAATGAAATTGTGAAAAGACCAAATTGCCCTTGGGCCCCACCTGTTAGGGTGGCCCAACGGTTTAGGTTGGCCGACCCACCTGGTCCGGCCCAACCCACTCACTCTCTCCCTCTCGCTCTCGCTCGTGTCCGAACCCTAACCCTAACGAGCTCTGGCGACGCCGTGGTCGCCGCCGTCTTCGCCGATATTTTCTGGCCACCTCCGGCCATCGCCGGCGACGAGATTGGTCGCAATCGAACAGCCGCACGACGGCGCACCGTTCGGTCCGCGCCGATCCGTGTTTCACCGCCGCCTCCGTTCGTCCCCAACGCCTCTGCGGCACGGCCGTGGTGATCTGTGGTGCTCCGTCGCCCGCTGTCGATCCAGGCGCCGTGGCGGTGCTGGAGCGCCCTTGCTCGGCGACGCCAGGCTAGGCGCGGCTTGGCGCTGCCATGGTGGCATGTGCCGCCGTGCCGCCATGGCACGCCGGTGCTCTGCTCCAGGTACACGCTCCATTAATCCCCTCCTCTCTCTCCTTCTTGCCTGCTCTTCTCTTCATCCTCTAGCTCTGGCCATTGCTTGCTGTTCCTTGTGCTTATGCTGCTCTGTGGCCGTGCTTATTGCTCTTATTTCTTCTTTGTGCTGCGTGTCTTTGTGTGCTTGTGCTGCTTATGCTGATGTCTTTCTTCTTTGTGTGAAGCCCTGCCTTATCTCTGTGCAAGAATTTCTAGTTTTGAGTGTTGGCTATGATTGCATTCTTTGTCTAGCTCTACCTCTGTGCCTCTGTTCTTGTTAATAAGCTTGCTAGATATCAAGTGTGTTCATGAATACTGCTCTGGCTTGAGTTCTGTGTGTATTACTTGCAATTTTTGCAAGTGCCAGAGCAATGGTGTGCTGTTCCTTGTGCTCAAATTCATGAGCATGCTCAATTGAGCATTACTGTTGGCTTAACTGTATGATTCAGTGATTAGTGATATGTGCTTTATTTGTTTAGCAAGATCCAGTGGTTCATCAAGCCTTTGATGTGCTTCTGGATACAATCATATGATTATTACTTCAGTATGTTTTTATTCAGTTAAGGCTTGGGTGTAATTCTTCAGTAGCTGGCTCATTTCTGGTGCTATGCTTGGTTATAACCATCTGTAACAAGTGTTAGCAAGCTCTGGTGAGCATGTGATCAACAATGGCTTGTTGATTAATTGTTAAGCTTCTGTCTGGGCCTATCTGGTGCTCATTCTGGTGTCTGTGTGACACATGCACTTGTGCTAGTGTAGGCTCTGCCTAATTTAGTGTTTGCTGTTGCTTGCAGTGATCCACTGGATCATTTGCAAGTGTCTGTTTCATGATTTACTTTTGATATCAATTATCTGTGTTGCCTTTGTTGATTGAGTGGATAATTGATGTGAACTGCTGAGCAGTATTGATCATGTAGATTGATTAAGTGAAGCTAGAGGGATGCCAACAGTTGTTGGGTACCCTAGCTCACTCTGAACCCATCTGGGTAATGATGCAGTGGCCTGGTGTGTGGTTTTTATTTACCTATGCTTGTCAGTGAAGCTTGGCTTCCTATTTCTGACAATAGACATGATCAACTTGATGCATTAGTGATCTGGTGCATCCTATGCCCTATCTGGATGGAAACCAACATGTGTTGGCACCTCCTGTGATGCATGAACTCCTTGGAGTGATGATATGCTTCTCTTGTGGCTTTACTTTGTGGCTAGGTAGTTGTTGTGACCCTAGCAATGCTTGATGTGCTAGTAAAGATTGCTCCTACCCCTTCTGTATGCTACTGTGCAATATTACTGGTAGTCATATGGGCTTCCAGTATAATTCATGTTGAAATGAAAATAGACATATAAATGTCTATATTCTGATGGTCTTAGAAGGGCTAGTGTGATCTGGTTGTACTTGGATAAGTCTTTGGGATTGTTTTCTTTCCTATTTCCATTTGGATGATGCTACCACTATTCTGGTTGGCATAACCATGGGTATAGGCTTGGTTGATCCCTGGTCCTTGCCATTTCTTCCAGGTTTCACTTGGTCTCTGACCAAATGATGATCAAAACAGGGTTACCCCACCCTTTGTGTGCTTGTGATCATGCATGTGCAATTTAGGAACAAAACCATCTGGTTTGTTCATGATGATGTGTATACCTCACTCCAGCTCCTAGAAATAGGGTTGGTGTAGAGGGTTTGCTTCAGCAATGACTTGGTGCTTGCCCTGCTCCTCCTGCTGGCTTGTGATGCTTGATTTGAGTCAGTGGTATTCTTGAGCAGGTTGAACAGTGAAGTTGTTCTTCCTGTTCTTGTGTTCTTGGTTTGCTGTTCTTGCTACTGGTTACTTACTCTGGTGCCTTGTTGATGGAATGGTTAGGGTTTGGCTGTGAAAAGCTTAAATATGGCCAGCCTTTGCTTCCCTGGTCGACAGCTTCACATCCCACCCTGGTGATTCATTGTGTGTGTGTGCTGCATGCACACATGCTGTGTGTGCAGCCTGTGTGTGTGAGTGTACAAGCTTGGGACTTGGGCTGATGAGAGGATCAGCTCGGCTGAACCTTGTTCATATCCATTCCATCTCATTTTTATTTGCTAACCTGCCAAGTGGCTTTGCCACTTGGCATAATGCTCTGTTTGTCATGTGTGTGTGCAGGGATCAAGAAGATGATCAAGATGCAACTCAAGATCCTCTTGATCAAAGAATTCATGAAGATCACAATGTAGTTTAAGTCATTTTAATTCCTTGTAATTTTCCTTTTTCTTTTTCTATTTCTTCAATTCTTGTAATGTGTTGTAAATTCATATTTCAATTCTGGATATTGTAATTGACATTGTATTTTTTGTGAATATCAATAAAGCTCAAGTTTCTCTCTAATGAGCTTTGTCTAAGTGTTTTATTATTCATATTCTTGATTAATGATAATTGTTTAATAAATCATCTCAAGTTTGAATTATGTGATAACCATTTGATGTTTGAATTTGAAATTCAAATTCAAATTTGGTTTGAATTCAATCATACAACTTAACTTGTAATTCAATCATGCAACTTAAGATTTCTATGCAATATCACTTCTCTCTTCTCAAAACCCTAATTTAGATAAGTAAGAACAAGTTCATCGCACTCTCGAAACCCTAACCCTGTAAGGTGTCGAGAGAGAAACCTGTCCCCCTTCGATGCAGTTTTGTTTTAAAAGCGAGAAATCCCCGTAAATTACAATGCAATGCACATCCCTTTCTAAAATCTACCCCTCGATCGTCTCTAAACCTGGGACATTACAGCCTTTCCCCCTTAAAGAAAACTTCGTCCCGAAGTTGTGGTTGTAATACCTGAAAAGTTCGGGGTATGTTTTCCTCAGGTCTTCCTCCTTTTCCCAGGTGGCTTCCCTCTCGGGATGATGCTTCCATTGTATCTTGCAATATTTTATGGCTCGATTCCTGAGTTGTTTCCAGTTCTCCTCGAGAATCTTCGCTGGCTTCTCGATGTAGGTCAAATCTGGTTGTAACTCGAGCTCTTCATGTGATACTGGTTCATCTGGGGTCTTTAAACACTTTCTGAGTTGCGACACATGGAATACGTTGTGAACCTGAGATAACCTTCCCGGTAGTTCCAATTCAAAGGCTAACCCTCGGTTTTGACTCAGAATCTTGTCGGGGGGAAGACCCCGGGTTGGGCAATGGACGCGGAGCAGCCGGCTGGCCACTGGCCGGCTCGCGGCAAAGGCCGGCTGAGGTGCAGCCGGCTGGCGCCGTGGCCGGCTGGTCCGGAAGCCGGCTGGCTCTAGGTCCTAGTCGGCCTGGCTACGGCCACCAATGCTGTAGCTGGGCCGGCTTCTACAAGCCATATCCGACTGGGGGTTTGTACCTCAGACCGACTCGAGGCTGGCGAGTCTTGCACTAGAAGGAACCGGGTTGGTGATCCGGGTTCCCAAAGTCCACGCTGACTCATCTTCCGTAAAGCGTGGGGCACTGTGGAGCAATAGTGCCCCGCGCCGGACAGGCCGTCAGGGCTTACGACGATCCGTACTGGCTACAGTGGCTGACGGCGACAGGGACACCTCCTCTCCATACCGCTGACCTTGGCAGCCGGATGGGACAGGCCACGACGCCTCAACGACTCCTGACGTCACCGCCTCGGGAAGGAGCGGAAGCCGGAGCCGGCCAAGCCGGCCAGTAAACTATAGGGTCTTTTATGTAAAGTGCCGGCGCCTATATAAGCCGCACTACCCCCTCTCGTGCAGGGGATCGATCATTCTCACTTCATTCCACCCCTAGCGCTGCCCTGTGAGAGAGACCATCGTCTCCCTTAGCCTCCCAGGAGCAGCCGGACACAGCTCTAGGAGCACCATCGTATTGTGTGATCATCATATACACTCATAGCAGGAGTAGAGGTTTTACCTCCATCGGAGGGCCTCGAACCTGGGTACGTCGCCGTGTCGCTCGTCCCCATACCCGCATCCGGATACCGCCGTGAGATCTCTCAGGAACCACTTCGATTAGCCACCCTATGGCATATGCCGTGACGATACCACGACAAATCTTGAAAGGTCCGATGTACCTAGGGCTTAACTTTCCTTTTACTCCAAATCTCTGCAGTCCTTTCATCGGGCTCACCTTGAGATATACCATGTCTCCAACTTGTGGCTCCCATGTTCTTCTCTTCTGATCGGCATAACTCTTTTGCCGACTTTGAGCTATCTTCAACCTATCTCTTATAATGTCAATTATTTGTTGCTTTTCCTTGACATAATCAGGATTGAACTCTTTGCTTGCTCCGGCTTCATACCAACATATCGGTGATCTACACTTCCTTCCATACAGAGCTTCGAACGGTGCCATCTTGATGCTGCTTTGATAGCTGTTATTGTATGAAAACTCTGCTAGTGGCAAGTGCTCCTCCCATGATCCTCCGAAGTCTAGGGCACAAGCCCTAAGCATATCCTCTAGAATCTGGTTAGTTCTTTCCGTTTGTCCACCTGTCTGAGGATGATAGGCGGTGCTATAGTCCAACTTGGATCCTAAAGCTTCGTGTAGTTGCTTCCAAAATGCTGACGTGAACACGGATCCTCAATCCGACACGATCTTCTTGGGCACTCCATGTTTACTCACGATCTCTTTGATGTAAAGATCGATGAGTTTCTCTCCTTTGTCCTGCTGATTTACCGCTAAGAAGTGTGCACTCTTCGTCAACCGGTCCACGATTACCCATATCATGTCCTTCTTTTTATTGGTCATGGGTAGTCCGGTGATGAAATCCATTCCTATCTCCTCCCATTTCCATTCTGGAATGGGTAAAGGTTGTAACTTCCCTGTCAGACTCTGATGTTCAGCCTTCACTCTCTGGCAGGTATGGCATTCCGCCACGTATTGTGCTATTTATCTCTTCATGTTGTTCCACCAGAATAGCTCCTTTAGATCCATGTACATCTTTGTACTTCCCGGATGAATGGAGTATGGTGTTTGATGGGCTTCCCGGAGTATTACTTCTTTGATTTCAGCAATATCCGGAACACAAATCCTCTTCTTAAACCATAATGATCCCGATTCACCTCGATGAAATTCTGATGGTCTTCCCTCATCTATCCTTCTCATCTCCTCCACGATAAATGGATCGTCCAACTGACCCATCATTATCTCATTCTTCAGGTTAACATTTAGCTCATCGGCTACTTGCAAAGCCGATAGTCCTTCATGAGCTTCCTTCTCCCAAAGTTGTATTTGGGCTTGACTTATTTCCTTCCTCAACTTCGGTGATATCTCTTGTTCCACTCCTCCGGTGCTCTTCCTACTCAAGGCATCTGCTACAACATTAGCCTTTCCTGGAGTGTAATTGATGGTCAAATCATAATCCTTGATCAGTTCAAGCCATCTTTTCTGCCTCATATTGAGTTCCTTCTGAGTGAAGAAATATTTGAGACTCTTATGATCTGTATAGAGCTCACACTTGGCTCCATAGAGAAAATGTCTCCAAGTTTTGAGTGCAAATACAACTGCTGCTAATTCCAAGTCATGTGTTGGATAATTCACTTCATGAGGTCTGAGTTGCCTCGATCCATAGGATATTACCTTCCGATCTTGCATGAGTACGCAACCCAATCCATGCTTGGATGCGTCACAGTACACGGTGTAATCCTTGCCAACTTCCGGAACTGCTAACACCGGTGTTGTGGTAAGTTTCTCTTTTAGAGTTTGGAAACTCTTTTCACACTCCTCGGACCACACGAATGGTGTGTTCTTTCTTAACAGCTTCGTCATTGGTCCTGCTATCTTGGAGAATCCTTCAATGAATCTCCGGTAATATCCTGCCATTCCTAGGAATTCTCGGATTTCCTTGATAGTCTTGGGTGCTTCCCATTCTAAAACTGCTGCTACCTTGCTCGGATTAACAGCTATTCCATCTTTGCTGATGACATGACCAAGAAATTCCACTTGATCCAACCAAAATTCACACTTGCTAAATTTGGCATAGAGTTGATGTTCTCTTAGTGTTTGCAGCACTAACCTCAGATGTTCAGCATGTTCTGCTTTATCTTTGGAATAGATCAAGATATCATCAATGAATACGATGACAAACTTGTCTAGATAGGGCATGAAAATCTTATTCATGAGATTCATGAAAATGGCTGGGGCATTGGCTAATCCAAAAGGAACTACAAGGTATTCATGATGTCCATACCTTGAGACAAAGGCAGTTTTCGGAACGTCTTCCTTCTTGATCTTTATCTGGTGATAACCGGATCTTAGATCAATTTTGGAAAAGACTCCCGCACCTCTAACTTGATCGAATAGATCTTGTATCCTTGGAAGTGGATACTTGTTCTTGATTGTGACATTGTTCAAATTCATGTAGTCTCCGCACATCCTTCTTCCTCCATCTCTTTTATCCACGAAGATCACAGGTGATCCCCATGGTGAAACACTTTCTTGTATGAATCCTTTCTGTTCCAAGTCATCCAGTTGCTCCTTAAGTTCTTTCAACTCCTTAGGCCCCATCTTATATGGTGCTTTAGCAATCGGAGCTGTTCCTGGAATTAGGTCGATAGTGAATTCTATCTCCCTATCTGGTGGCATACCTGGTAATTCCGTAGGAAACACATCCTGGAATTCATTCACTACAGGTATATCCTCTAACTTCACCTCCTTCATGCTGTTCAACTGTAGCTCAACTTCAATCTGTGTATGTTTGTCGCCTTGGTAGATCATTCTACTTCCATCGAGGCTTTTCAAAGATACCGTCTTGTTCACACAGTCGATCAATGCTCCGTTAGCTTCTAACCAGTTCATACCAAGAATGACATCAATGTCCTTCATCGGTAAGATGAACAGGTCTACGTCAAACGCGCACTTATTGATCATGATGACTTGTTTTTGTTTGGTATGGGTTACTACTATCGTTCCCCCCGCAGAAAGTATGGTTATGGGTGTATCTAACTTAGTGCAACTAATCCCATGTTTGATGATGAATTGCTGAGAAATGAATGATGTAGTTGCACAAGTATCAAAAAGTACTTTGCCAGGATGAGTGAGTATCTGGAGCGTACCTATCACCGCCTGATCGGAGTTAACCACCTCCTCCAAGCTGGTGCAGTTCAACTTGCCGAAGGGTTTCTTGTTCTTCCAGTTCCCTCCGGTGTTTCCTCCTCGGCTTCCTCCTCCTCCAGACTGACCTCCTCCATTCTTCTTATTGGGGCAATCCTTCATCATGTGCCCCTCCTGACGACACCCGAAGCAAATGATTCTGGGTTTGCGACAGTCCTTCGAAGCATGTCCTTTAATTCCACAAATACGGCAAACTATTTGATTTGCAGTCTGAAACGCTTGGTTCCTCCTGCTACTGTAGTAGTAGTAGTAGTAGTAGTAGTTGTTGTACCTTGGCTTGAAATTCAAGCTGGTATTGGGCTTGTTATTGGAAAACCTCTTAGGCTCAAACTTGGCCTTCTTCCTCTTTTCCTCCTGCAGTTGTTTGAAATCATCTTCCAGAGTGATGGCGGCATCCACCAACTCTTGGAATTCTGTCGCTCTCATCATTCGGAGTTGTACCTTGAACTGGGGACTTAATCCCCTCAAAAACCTCTTCTTTTTCTTGTCCTCGGTGTTGACTTCTTCAACAGCGTACCGGGACAATTTTGAAAACTCCCTGACATAAGTCAGGATTGCCTTGTCCTTCTGCTCGAGACTTTCAAATTCTCGACGCTTCAATTCCACAATGCTTTCAGGGACATTGGATTCCCTGAACTTCCTCGCGAACTCCTCCCAGGTAAATATTTTTCCAGCCGGATAAACGGCTACGATGTTGTCCCACCATGATGCGGCTGGTCCACACAATAAGTGGGTAGCGTAACGAACCTTCTCCTTGTCGTTGCAACCAACAGTATTGAGCTTTCGCTCAGTGTCCATAAGCCAATCTTTCGCGTCCATTGGCTCGGGCGCGTATGCGAAAGATATAGGCTTGGTGTTCTGGAAGTCTGCTAAGGTGACTCCCTGATTCTCGGGTCTCTCCACCCTGTTCTGCTGCAGCAATTCCTGGAAGAATTTGTTCTGCTGCTCCAACGTGATACGTTGCCTCTCCTCCACCATCTGCATGTACTGGACGAAATTCTGCTGCGTCATGGGTGGTGGTGGTGGTGGAAACTGATTTCTGGCTGCTTCATCAGCCTCTTCCTTTTGCTTCGCTTCGCGCTCCATGCGCTGCGCTTCGGTCTCCTCTCCTATCGCTCCCGACATAACCCCCTAGTTCTGCAACACAAGATGATACTCATAATTACTCCATGCGCAAGTTTTCTGAGCTCAACTTTGTGCACAGAACTAGTCACGCAATGGAAATCAAGAAGCAAATCCAAATCATACAAAACATATACCATGTATATACATACTTAAGTGGTCTTATTACAATACTCAAGTCGATGTAGTATGCAAACTCACTTATTAAAGTATATGTACAAATTTCTACAAATATTACACACTACAATACACGTGGTACTTGTGTATTGTAGTCCCGCCTTCCTTGGTGGACTCTAGTCGATCTTCACTCCCGGTACATCCCAGGCTTCCATCCGGTCGAACGTGTCGTCCTCCTGATAGACCCTGGAACATAAGGTCTCCCCGTCGGCTGGTAGTCAGAATCAGATGATGATCCTAGGGAGAAATCAGTGTTCACAAACTGGTCGTTAAGTGCATCATAGTCCACCCATCGGGTGTACTCCCCTGTAACTCCACCATAGGTGTTTCCAACATTTGTATCCGACTCAACCTGTGTCGGATACCCTCCATCAACACCTTCATTACTAGGATAACTCTGGTTCTGGGTTGTGGCGTCCTCATTCATCTCTCCATCATAATACACTAAAGTACTATGAGTTCCCGTATCAGATCCCCAACGCCAACCCGTGGAGTTTTCTATAGGAGTCTCGGAACGCTGATTGTTTCCGGATTCCTCTCCACCCTCATATCCCCCATACGAACTACCCAGATAGTTCCCAGGTGTAACGGGTGTAGTTTCACGCTCAAGAGGATCAATACTAATGTAGTCACCAGCTGAGTAAACTGGTGTGTGCACCACATTCTCCATTGGTTCTGTTCCCCTAGTCTCCTCCTTGGGTTCAGTAAACTCCTCTAGCATCGTATCAATTGCTCCTATCAAATGATGATTCAGTTGAAAGAGCAATGATAGTAAGTTGCGGCTATTGTCCATGTATTTTGCAGCTGCTATTGGTTTGCGTTTTTCATATTTGAAGTGGTTAAGCATGGGATCCTCTTCCTCCTGCATATGAGGAATGTGGGTGAATTCGGAACCCATAAGCTCTTTCGTCTTATGCTCCCGAATGTCGGTGATGGCTCTCATAACGGCTATATGGTAGGCTGTGTTGATAGTTCTGGCTTCCCCTGCTGGCATTACTACGCTCATTCCCAAAGATTCGGGAAGTCGCAGTCCTACCCTACACTTTGCCAATACAGTACCATCGTAGTACATGTATTTCTTTACTTGGATCTGGGGATCACACCCAAATTCAAGTAACATGGCACGTAGAATATCCGCAAGTCCTCCTTCATATTCACTCAGTGTGGAATCCATCACTTTCACGTTTCGTCCCGGACGTGAACTTGCCATGTTGGCTGTAGAAATAGAAAGAATATAAGATTAGTAATAATGCATCATAATAGAGATAATAAAGAATTATCGCACTAAAAGATATGATTGTTGTATTCTCAATTGAATATACACCATATTTTTAGAGAATTCTTTACTAGTCCTATTTGACTCCTAACATTTGGTCCCATTTACTAGGTTCCAACCTAAGGTCAAAGCTTTTGCTCTGATACCAACTGTGGTGACCCTGCATACCACTGCATGTTGTAGTATGCCAGTCGTTGATATAACATTTACGAAGTACCATTCCGCAAATATTACATCCCTCAGAGTAGTACAACAGAACATAGCAGGTCCATAACTCATTCATTTAATATTAGAAATATCATACACATATCGTCTCGGAGCTCCTCTTGGGTCCTAAGAGGAATACTCCGGGGTTCGAGGCGAACCCAACTTAGCTTACAATATAGATGCTCATTAAGTTGTACATTTATTCTCTCGAGCAGCTAAATACTAAGAGTTCGGGCTGCTCGGCTACTACTACTACTTGATGTTCTAGGCTTGATCTCCTCCGGAAGCCTCCCCGGTTCCGTAGACTATGAGATAGTCTACGCCTTCAACACCTTCAGAGAGGTCTGGTTCTTCATAGCCGATGATCTCGGCTCCTTCAGTGTGGTCGTAGTCGTCCTCCAGACGATTCAGACAATCTAAGCAAGGGATTTAAGATTGGGATGAGTACGAGCGTACTCAACAAGTTCATTATAGAGAAGAGGTATTTAATGCACTAGCTACGATATTAGACCAGAAAGTCTAATACCAATGCAAGTTTTGATAAACATTTCTTCAAGAGATTGCTTTTATTTCCAAGAGCTATGTCCGTCAGCCTTCACCGGTTTACTAGAACTTCATGGAGCTCCTTTCCGGCCGCGTACGCAGTTCCATATCCCGGAACAGGGAGTGACAGGTCACGGTTCTTTACACTCTGCAGTGGTGTGTTGCTTTACCCATAAGAGATCTTAACCTTGGTGCCAACCGGGTAGCTTTCCCGTCCACACTTCCTTCGGTGTGAGGCCCGGTATATAAGGTCTAGCCAACCATGTTCCTCCGCTACCTCGAACACCCACCCTTTGTTGCATGCCCCGACCCTGGGTCCTCGCCGGTCCCATTATTCCCATATATTTCAGGGTGGACCCCGACCACGACGACAGTCTGGGATCGAACCAAACTCCTTCGCCGGTAGCTGCAACCCATCATAGACCGCAATACCGTGGGGACTTAGGACTCCCCAGCCTCACCATCTTGCTCCTTCGGGTGACAAGTGTACTACGGACAATGCCGTGGGGACTTAGGACTCCCCAGCCTCACCAGCTTGCCCCCTTGGTTTACAAGTGTACTACGGTAAAGCGCATCCGTTGATGAACGAGAGGTGGAAACACTTTTGACTACTCCGTCCCACTCCGGATCTTATGGTTAACACGGGTATTACGGCACAAGAATCACTGGCGACATTTGTTGTTAGTCCTAGATGGATATAAACCCTTGCAATGGAACCTCCACCATATCAACACAATCCATGGTTCCATTGCCAACCACTTAGTCATATTCATAGTTATGAAAATAGTGGTTTTGGTTTTTTGTGCAGTAGTGATAACCATAGTACTTTGCAAGTAATTTGATAGAAATACACAAATGGCATGAGCAAGTGATGAACTTGCCTGAACACTGCAAAGTTTTGCAGTTGGATGGTGTGGACTGACCCTTGTCCTCTGTCTCTGAAAAATAGCATCATTGTCTGATAAGGGCAATGGTTAAAGAAGCAATTACGCATGATTCCAGTTTTTAGGGTTTGTTCCCCCCTTCCGATGTCGTTATTATTTCATGTGAGGGTTAATACTAAGAACAATTTGGAGATACTTAATTTAGGGTAAAATACAATCTTGAAATATTTTCAAGATGTTTTTAAAATCCAATGGCATTAATGGACTTATTTTCTTTGTTGAAAATAATATGTGTGATTTAAATCCTTATTTAAATCATCAAATTAAGACTTATACTTATTTGTCTTTAAAATTTCTCTTTGTTATTTTATTTAGATAGAGAATTTTATGCTGATCAATTTTCATATTTTTAATTATTTTTTTAGAGTCTTTATCAATTTTTTATTTGATTTCAAAGTTTCTGATTTTTAATGAAATTGTGAAAAGACCAAATTGCCCTTGGGCCCCACCTGTCAGGGTGGCCCAACGGTTTAGGTTGGCCGACCCACCTGGTCCGGCCCAACCCACTCACTCTCTCCCTCTCTCTCTCTCGCTCATGTCCGAACCCTAACCCTAACGAGCTCTGGCGACGCCGTGGTCGCCGCCGTCTTCGCCGATATTTTCCGGCCGCCTCCGGCCATCGCCGGCGACGAGATTGGTCGCAATCGAACGGCCGCACGACGGCGCACCATTCGGTCCACGCCGATCCGTGTTTCACCGCCGCCTCCGTTCGTCCCCAACGCCTCTGCGGCACGGCCGTGGTGATCTGTGGTGCTCTGTCGCCCGTTGTCGATCCAGGCGCCGTGGCGGTGCTGGAGCGCCCTTGCTCGGCGACGCCAGGCCAGGCGCGGCTTGGCGCTGCCGTGGTGGCCTGTGCCGCCGTGCCGCCATGGCACGCCGGTGCTCTGCTCCAGGTACACGCTCCATTAATCCCCTCCTCTCTCTCCTTCTTGCCTGCTCTTCTCTTCATCCTCTAGCTCTGGCCATTGCTTGTTGTTCCTTGTGCTTATGCTGCTCTGTGGCCGTGCTTACTGCTTCTTGCTATTCTTTGTCTTTGCGTGTCTTCTGTGTCTTGCTTATGCAGATGTGCTGCTGCTGTGTGAAGCCCTGCCTTATCTCTGTGCAAGAATTTCTAGTTTTGAGTGTTGGCTATGATTGCATTCTTTGTCTAGCTCTACCTCTGTGCATCTGTTCTTGTTAATAAGCTTGCTAGATATCAAGTGTGTTCATGAATACTGCTCTGGCTTGAGTTCTGTGTGTATTACTTGCAATTTTTACAAGTGCCAGAGCAATGGTGTGCTGTTACTTGTGCTCAAATTCATGAGCATGCTCAATTGAGCATTACTGTTGGCTTAACTGTATGATTCAGTGATTAGTGATATGTGCTTTATTTGTTTAGCAAGATCCAGTGGTTCATCAAGCCTTTGATGTGCTTCTGGATACAATCATATGATTATTACTTCAGTATCTGTTTATTCAGTTAAGGCTTGGGTGTAATTCTTCAGTAGCTGGCTCATTTCTGGTGCTATGCTTGCTTATAACCATATGTAACAAGTGTTAGCAAGCTCTGGTGAGCATGTGATCAATAGTGGCTTGTTGATTAATTGTTAAGCTTTTGTCTGGGCCTATCTGGTGCTCATTCTGGTGTCTGTGTGACACATGCACTTGTGCTAGTGTAGGCTCTGCCTAATTCAGTGTTTGCTGTTGCTTGCAGTGATCCACTGGATCATTTGCAAGTGTCTGTTTCATGATTTACTTTTGATATCAATTATCTGTGTTGCCTTTGTTGATTGAGTGGATAATTGATGTGAACTGCTGAGCAGTATTGATCATGTAGATTGATTAAGTGAAGCTAGAGGGATGCCAACAGTTGTTGGGTACCCTAGCTCACTCTGAACACATCTGGGTAATGATGCAGTGGCCTGGTGTGTGGTTTTTATTTACCTATGCTTGTCAGTGAATCTTGGCTTCCTATTTCTGACAATAGACATGATCTACTTGATGCAGTAGTGATCTGGTGCATCCTATGCCCTATCTAGATGGAAACCAACATGTGTTGGCACCTCCTGTGATGCATGAACTCCTTGGAGTGATGATATGCTTCTCTTGTGGCTTTACTTTGTGGCTAGGTAGTTGTTGTGACCCTAGCAATGCTTGATGTGCTAGTAAAGGTTGCTCCTACCCCTTCTGTATGCTACTGTGCAATATTACTGGTAGTCATATGGGCTTCCAGTATAATTCATGTTGAAATGAAAATAGACATATAAATGTCTATATTCTGATGGTCTTAGAAGGGCTAGTGTGATCTGGTTGTACTTGGATAAGTCTTTGGGATTGTTTTCTTTCCTGTTTCCATTTGGATGATGCTACCACTATTCTGGTTGGCATAACCATGGGTATAGGCTTGGTTGATCCCTGGTCCTTGCCATTTCTTCCAGGTTTCACTTGGTCTCTGACCAAATGATGATCAAAACAGGGTTACCCCACCCTTTGTGTGCTTGTGATCATGCCTGTGCAATTTATGAACAAAACCATCTGGTTTGTTCGTGATGATGTGTATACCTCACTCCAGCTCCTAGAAATAGGGTTGGTGTAGAGGGTTTTCTTCAGCAATGACTTGGTGCTTGCCCTGCTCCTCCTGCTGGCTTGTGATGCTTGATTTGAGTCAGTGGTATTCTTGAGCAGGTTGAACAGTGAAGCTGTTCTTCCTGTTCTTGTGTTCTTGGTTTGCTGTTCTTGCTACTGGTTACTTACTCTAGTGCCTTGTCGATGGAATGGTTAGGGTTTGGCTGTGAAAAGCTTAAATATGGCCAGCCTTTGCTTCACTGGTCGACAGCTTCACATCCCACCCTGGTGACTCACTGTGTGTGTGTGCTGCATGCACACATGCTGTGTGTGCAGCCTGTGTGTGTGAGTGTACAAGCTTGGGACTTGGGCTGATGAGAGGATCAGCTCGGCTGAACCTTGTTCATATCCATTCCATCTCATTTTTATTTGCTAACCTGCCAAGTGGCTTTGCCACTTGGCATAATGCTCTGTTTGTCATGTGTGTGTGCAGGGATCAAGAAGATGATCAAGATGCAACTCAAGATCCTCTTGATCAAAGAATTCATGAAGATCACAATGTAGTTTAAGTCATTTTAATTCCTTGTAATTTTCCTTTTTCTTTTTCTATTTCTTCAATTCTTGTAATGTGTTGTAAATTCATATTTCAATTCTGGATATTGTAATTGACATTGTATTTTTTGTGAATATCAATAAAGCTCAAGTTTCTCTCTAATGAGCTTTGTCTAAGTGTTTTATTATTCATATTCTTGATTAATGATAATTGTTTAATAAATCATCTCAAGTTTGAATTATGTGATAACCATTTGATGTTTGAATTTGAAATTCAAATTCAAATTTGGTTTGAATTCAATCATACAACTTAACTTGTAATTCAATCATGCAACTTAAGATTTCAATGCAATATCACTTCTCTCTTCTCAAAACCCTAATTTAGATAAGTAAGAACAAGTTCATCGCACTCTCGAAACCCACACCCTGTAAGGTGTCGAGAGAGAAACTTGTCCCCCTTCGATGCAGTTTTGTTTTAAAAGCGCGAAATTTCCCCGTAAATTACAATGCAATGCACATCCCTTTCTAAAATATACCCCTCGATCGTCTCTAAACCTGGGACATTACAGCTATCCAGCATGCATCTATGCCTAAAAAGTCCACCTTCGGGTTAGCATCCGCACCCCTTCCAGTGTTAAGTTGCAAACAACAGACAATTGCATTAAGTATGGTGCGTAATGTAATCAACACAAATATCCTTAGACAAAGCATCGATGTTTATCCCTAGTGGCAACATCACATCCACAACCTTAGAACTTTCTGTCACTGTCCCAGATTCAATGGAGGCATGAACCCACTATCGAGCATAAATACTCCCTCTTGGAGTTACAAGTATCAACTTGGCCAGAGCCTCTACTAGCAACGGAGAGCATGCAAGAACATAAACAACACATATATGATAGATTGATAATCAACTTGAAATAGTATTCCATATTCATCGGATCCCAACAAACACAACATGTAGCATTACAAATAGATGATCTTGATCATGATAGGCAGCTCACAAGATCTAACATGATAGCACAATGAGGAGAAGACAACCATCTAGCTACTGCTATGGACCCATAGTCCAAGGATGAAATACTCACACATCAGTCTGTAGGCGATCGTGGTGATGAAGAGTCCTCCGGGAGATGATTCCCCTCTCCGGCAGGGTGCCGGAGGCGATCTCCTGAATCCCCCGAGATGGGATTGGCGGCGGCGGCGTCTCTGGAAGTATTTCCGTATCGTGGCTGTCGGTAATAGGGTTTTCGCGATGGAGAGTTTAAGTAGGCGGAAGGGCAGAGTTGGAGGCGGCGCAGGGGCCCCACACCATAGGCTGGCGCGGGCCCCATGCAGGCTCGTGGCCCCACTATGGTTAGGGCGCCTCGTGGCCCCACTTCGTATGCTCTTCGGTCTTCTGGAAGCTCCGTGGAAAAATAAGACCCTAGGCGTTGATTTCGTCCAATTCCGAGAATATTTCCTTTGTAGGATTTCTGAAACCAAAAACAGCAGAAAACAGGCACTGGCGCTTTGACATCTCGTTAATAGGTTAGTGCCGGAAAATGCATATAAATGATGCAAAGTGTGTATAAAACATGTGAGTATTGTCATAAAAGTAGCATGGAACATAAGAAATTATAGATACGTTTGAGACGTATCAAGCATCCCCAAGCTTAGTTCCTACTCGCCCTCGAGTAGGTAAACAATAACAAGGATAATTTCTGAAGTGACATGATATCATAATCTTGATCAATACTATTGTAAAGCATATGAGATGAATGCGGTGATTCGAAGCAATGGTAAAGACAATGATTAAACAACTGAATCATATAACAAAGGCTTTTCATGAATAGTACTTTCAAGACAAGCATCAATAAGACTTGCATAGGAGTTAACTCATAAAGAAATAGATTCTTAGTAGAAAGTTTTGAAGCAACACAAAGGAAGATATAAGTTTCAGCGGTAGCTTTCAACTTCAACATGTATATCTCATGGATAATTGTCAACACAAAGTAATATGATGAATGCAAATAAGCAAGTATGTAGGAATCAATGCACACAGTTGACACACGTGTTTGCTTCTAAGATAGTAAGAAGTAGGTAAACTGACTCAACATAAAGTAAAAGAATGGCCCTTCGCAGAGGGAAGCATGGATTACTATTTTTGTGCTAGAGCTTTTATTTTGAAAACATAGAAACAATTTTGTCAACGGTAGTAATAATTCATATGTGTTATGCATAAGACATCCTATAAGTTGCAAGCCTCATGCATAGAATACCAATAGTGCTCGCACCTTGTCCTAATTAGCTTGGATTTACATGGATTATCATTGCATAACATATGTTTCAACCAAGTGTCACAAAGGGGTACCTCTATGCCGCCTGTACAAAGGTCTAAGGAGAAAGTTCGCATTGGATTTCTCGCTTTTGATTATTCTCAACTTAGACATCCATACCGGGACAACATAGAAAATAGATAATGAACTCCTCTTTAATGCTAAGAATTCAGCAACAGATAATATTCTCATAAGAGATTGAGGATTAATGTCCAAACTGAAACTTCCACCATGATTCATGGCTTTAATTAGCGGCCCAATGTTCTTCTCTAACGATATGCATACTCAAACCATTTGATCATGATAAATCACCCTTACTTCAGACAAGACGAACATGCATAGCAACTCACATGATATTCAACAAAGGTGTAATAGTTGATGGCATCCCCAGAAACATGGTTACCGCTCAACAAGCAACTTATAAGAAATAAGATACATAAGCTACATATTCTTTACCACAATAGTTTTTAAGGCTATTTTCCCATGAGCTATGTATTGCAAAGACAAAGAATGAAATTTTAAAGGCAGCACTCAAGTAATTTACTTTGGAATGGCAGAGAAATACTGATACGCGTACAGCACGCGTCCGTTGGGAACCCCAAGAGGAAGGTGTGATGCGTACAGCAGCAAGTTTTACCTCAGTAAGAAACCAAGGTTTATCGAACCAGTAGGAGCCAAGAAGCACGTTGAAGGTTGATGGCGGCGAGATGTAGTGCGGCGCAACACCAGGGATTCCGGCGCCAATGTGGAACCTGCACAACACAACCAAAGTACTCTGCCCCAACGAAACAGTGAGGTTGTCAATCTCACCGGCTTGTTGTAACAAAGGATTAGATGTATAGTGTGGATGATGATTGTTTGCAGAAAACAGTAGAACAAGTATTGCAGTAGATTGTATTCGATTAAAAGAATGGACCGGGGTCCACAGTTCACTAGTGGTGTCTCTCCCATAAGATAAATAGCATGTTGGGTGAACAAATTACAGTTGGGCAATTGACAAATAGAGAGGGCATGACAATGCACATACATGATATGATGAGTATAGTGAGATTTAATTGGGCATTACGACAAAGTACATAGACCGCTATCCAGCATGCATCTATGCCTAAAAGTCCACCTTCAGGTTATCATCCGAACCCCTTCCAGTATTAAGTTGCAAACAACAGACAATTGCATTAAGTATGGTGCGTAATGTAATCAACAACTACATCCTCGGACATAGCATCGATGTTTTATCCCTAGTGGTAACAGCACATCCACAACCTTAGAACTTTCTGTCACTGTCCCAGATTTAATGGAGGCATGAACCCACTATCGAGCATAAATACTCCCTCTTGGAGTTAAGAGTAAAAACTTGGCCAGAGCCTCTACTAATAACGGAGAGCATGCAAGATCATGAACAACACATAGGTAATAGATTGATAATCAACATAACATAGCATTCTCTATCCATCGGATCCCAACAAACACAACATATAGCATTATAGATAGATGATCTTGATCATGTTAGGCAGCTCACAAGACCCGACAATGAAGCACAATTAGGAGAAGACGACCATCTAGCTACTGCTATGGACCCATAGTCCAGGGGTGAACTACTCACTCATCACTCCGGAGGCGACCATGGCGGTGAAGAGTCCTCCGGGAGACGATTCCCCTCTCCGGCAGGGTGCCGGAGGCGATCTCATGAATCCCCCAAGATGGGATTGGCGGCGGCGGCGTCTCTAGAAGGTTTTCCGTATCGTGGCTCTCGGTACTGGGGGTTTCGCGACGAAGACTATATGTAGGCGGAAGGGCAGGTCAGGAGGCGTCACGGGGGCCCCACACGCTAGGGCCGCGCGGGCCCCCCTTGGGCCGCGCCGCCCTAGTGTGGCGGCGTCCCGTGGCCCCTCTTCATCTCTCCTTCAGTCTTCTGGAAGCTTCGTGGCAAAATAGGCCCCTGGGCGTTGATTTCGTCCAATTCCGAGAATATTTCCTTACTAGGATTTCTGAAACCAAAAACAGCAGAAAACAGCAACTGGCTCTTCGGCATCTCGTTAATAGGTTAGTGCCGGAAAATGCATAAATATGACATAAACTATGCATAAAACATGTAGATATCATCAATAATGTGGCATGGAACATAAGAAATTATCGATACGTCGGAGACGTATCAGCATCCCCAAGCTTAGTTTCTGCTCGTCTCGAGCAGGTAAACGATAACAAAGATAATTTCTGGAGTGACATGCCATCATAACCTTGATCATACTATTGTAAGCATATGTAATGAATGCAGCGATCAAAACAATGGTAATGACATGAGAAAACAAATGAATCATATAGCAAAGACTTTTCATGAATAGTACTTTCAAGACAAGCATCAATAAGTCTTGCATAAGAGTTAACTCATAAAGCAATAAATTCAAAGTAAAGGTATTGAAGCAACACAAAGGAAGATTAAGTTTCAGCGGTTGCTTTCAACTTGTAACATGTATATCTCATGGATATTGTCAATGCAAAGTAATATAACAAGTGCAATATGCAAGTATGTAGGAATCAATGCACAGTTCACACAAGTGTTTGCTTCTTAAGGTGGAGAGAAATAGGTGAACTGACTCAACATAAAAGTAAAAGAAAGGCACTTCGCAGAGGGAAGCATTGATTGCTATATTTGTGCTAGAGCTTTGGTTTTGAAAACATAAAGAGTGCATAAAATTAAAATTTTGAGAGGTGTTTGTTGTTGTCAACGAATGGTAGTGGGCACTCTAACCTCCTTGCCAGGCAAACCTTCAAAGAGCGGCTCCCATGAATTATTTTTATTTTTGCGTGGCACTCCTTCCAACCTTTCTTTCACAAACCATGGCTAACCGAATCCTCGGGTGCCTGCCAACAATCTCATACCATGAAGGAGTGCCTTTTTATTTTAGTTTTATTATGATGACACTCCTCCCCACCTTTGCTTTCTCAAGCCATGGCTAACCGAATCCTTCGGGTGCCGTCCAACAATCACATACCATGGAGGAGTGTCCATTTAGGTTAATTAATTTGGGACTGGGAATCCCATTGCCAGCTCTTTTTGCAAAATTATTGGATAAGCGGATGAAGCCACTAGTCCATTGGTGAAAGTTGCCCAACAAGATTGAAAGATAAACACCACATACTTCCTCATGAGCTATAAAACATTGACACAAATCAGAGGTGATAGATTTTGAATTGTTTAAAGGTAGCACTCAAGCAATTTACTTTGGAATGGCGGAGAAATACCATGTAGTAGGTAGGTATGGTGGACACAAATGGCCTAGTGGTTGGCTCAAGGATTTTGGATGCATGAGAAGTATTCCCTCTCGATACAAGGTTTAGGCTAGCAAGGTTATTTGAAACAAACACAAGGATGAACCGGTGCAGCAAAACTCACATAAAAGACATATTGTAAACATTATAAGACTCTACACCGTCTTCCTTGTTGTTCAAACTCTTTACTATAAATTATCTAGACCTTAGAGAGACCAATTATGCAAACCAAATTTTAGCAAGCTCTATGTATTTCTTCACTAATAGGTGCAAAGTATATGATGCAAGAGCTTAAACATGAGCACAACAATTGCCAAGTATCAAATTATCCAAGACATTTTACCAATTACTACATGTAGCATTTCCCGTTTCCAACCATATAACAATTTAACGAAGAAGATTCAACCTTCGCCGTGGATACTATGAGTAAAGCCTAAGGACATATTTGTCCATATGCAACAGCGGAGCGTGTCTCTCTCCCACACAATGAATGCTAGGATCCATTTTATTCAAACAAAACAAAAAAAAAACCGACGCTCCAAGCAAAGTACATAAGATGTGATGGAATAAAAATATAGTTTCACTAGAGGAACCTGATAATGTTGTCGATGAAGAAGGGGATGCCTTGGGAATCCCCAAGCTTAGACGCTTGAGTCTTCTTGAAATATGCAGGGGTGAACCACCGGGGCATCCCCAAGCTTAGAGCTTTCACTCTCCTTGATCATATTGTATCATCTCCCTCTCTTGATCCTTGAAAACTTCCTCCACACCAAACTCAAAACAACTCATTAGAGGGTTACATGTTCAGAGGTGACATAATCATTGTTAACACTTCTGGACATTGCACAAAGCTACTGAAAGTCAATGGAATCGAAAAATCCATCAAGCATAGCAAAATAGGCAATGCGAAATAAAAGGCAGAATCTGTCAAAACAGAACAGTTCGTAAAGACGAATTTTATTGAGGCACCAGACTTGCTCAAATGAAAATGCTCAAATTGAATTAAAGTTGTGTACATATCTGAGGATCACTCACGTAAATTGGCATAATTTTCCGAGTTACCTACAGAGAATTAGGCCCAGATTTGTGACAGCAAAGAAATCTGTTTCTGCGCAGTAATCCAAATCTAGTATGAACCTTACTATCAACGACTTTACTTGGCACAACAATGCAACAAAACTAAGATAGGGAGAGGTTGCTACAGTAGTAACAACTTCCAAGACTCAAATATAAAATAGAAGTACTGTAGTAAAAACATGGGTTGTCTCCCATAAGCACTTTTCTTTAACGCCTTTCAGCTAGGCTCAGAAAGTGTATATCAAGTGTTATCAAGAGATGATGCATTAACAGAGGGGTTTGGAGTTTTCTCAACCATGCATTGTATTTTGGATACATAAGTTTCAGAGGCTCCCTTTTCATTAGTCTTGGGCTTGCTACTCTCATCAAACAAATTTTGAGGGACGAGCCAAGCATAGTTATCATTTAGAGCTTCATGCATAGCTAGGAGCTTGCAAGGTATTGGTACTTTAATTTCCCCACCATCATTAACATTATTAGTGTACTTAATTCTATCCATATCCATCTTTTCAAGTGTTCTTTTAAAATCGGTGATCATACGAAGCCTCTCATGCTTACTGAAAACTTTTCTAGCTTCTTTGGCTATATCCTCAAATTCTCGCACTAGGACTTTTAGAACAAAATCTCTCTTCTCTCCCCTCTCCATATCAGAAAGTGTAAGGAACATGTGTTGTATCATGGGGTTGAGACTAATAAATCTAGCTTCCATCATGCGTACCAAACAAACAGAGGCATCTTCATAGGTAGGGACAGCTTTTGCAAGGGGTATATCTTTAAGATCTTCATGCATACTAACATGGGTGAAAAATTCTTCTATATTATCTCTCCCAATTATAGACCCTTGTCCTACCGGTATATCTTTTACAGTAAAATTAAAAGGAAACATGATGAAATAAGTAAAGCAAATGCAAGTAATTAATTTTTTGTGTTTTTGATATAGAGTGCAAAAAAGACAGTAAATAAAGTAAAACTAGCAACTAATTTTTTTGTGTTTTTGTTTTAGTGCAGCAAACAAAGAAAGTAAATAAAATAAAGCAAGACAAAAACAAAGTAAAGAGATTGGATGTGGAGACTCCCCTTGCAGCGTGTCTTGATCTCCCCGGCAACGGCGCCAGAAAATCTGCTTGATACGCGTACATCACGCGTCCGTTGGGAACCCCAAGAGGAAGGTGTGATGCGTACAGCGGCAAGTTTTCCCTCAGTAAGAAACCAAGGTTTATCGAACCAGTAGGAGCCAAGAAACACGTTGAAGGTTGATGGCGGCGAGATGTAGTGCGGCGCAACACCAGGGATTCCGGCGCCAATGTGGAACCTGCACAACACAACCAAAGTACTTTGCCCCAACGAAACAGTGAGGTTGTCAATCTCACCGGCTTGCTGTAACAAAGGATTAGATGTATAGTGTGGATGATGATTGTTTGCAGAAAACAGTAGAACAAGTATTGCAGTAGATTGTATTCGATTAAAAGAATGGACCGGGGTCCACAGTTCACTAGTGGTGTCTCTCCCATAAGATAAATAGCATGTTGGGTGAACAAATTACAGTCAGGCAATTGACAAATAGAGAGGGCATGACAATGCACATACATGATATGATGAGTATAGTGAGATTTAATTGGGCATTACGACAAAGTACATAGACCGCTATCCAGCATGCATCTATGCCTAAAAAGTCCACCTTCAGGTTATCATCCGAACCCCTTCCAGTATTAAGTTGCAAACAACAGACAATTGCATTAAGTATGGTGCGTAATATAATCAACAACTACATCCTCGGACATAGCATCGATGTTTTATCCCTAGTGGCAACAGCACATCCACAACCTTAGAACTTTCTCGTCATCGTCCCTGCATTTAATGGAGGCATGAACCCACTATCGAGCATAAATACTCCCTCTTGGAGTTAAGAGTAAAAACTTGGCTAGAGCCTCTACTAATAACGGAGAGCATGCAAGATCATAAACAACACATAGGTAATAGATTGATAATCAACATAACATAGCATTCTCTATCCATCGGATCCCAACAAACACAACATATAGCATTACAGATAGATGATCTTGATCATGTTAGGCAGCTCACAAGACCAGACAATGAAGCACAATTAGGAGAAGACGACCATCTAGCTACTGCTATGGACCCATAGTCCAGGGGTGAACTACTCACTCATCACTCCGGAGGCGACCATGGCGGTGAAGAGTCCTCCGGGAGATGATTCCCCTCTCGGCGGGGTGCCGGGAGGCGATCTCCTGAATCCCCCGAGATGGGATTGGCGGCGGCGGCGTCTCTGGAAGGTTTTCCGTATCGTGGCTCTCGGTACTGGGGGTTTCGCGACGAAGACTATATGTAGGCGGAAGGGCAGGTCAGGAGGCGTCACGGGGGCCCCACACGCTAGGGCCGCGCGGCCCCCCTTGGGCCGCGCCGCCCTAGTGTGGCGGCGTCCCGTGGCCCCTCTTCGTCTCTCCTTCGGTCTTCTGGAAGCTTCGTGGCAAAATAGGCCCCTGGGCGTTGATTTCGTCCAATTTCGAGAATATTTCCTTACTAGGATTTCTGAAACCAAAAACAGCAGAAAACAGCAACTGGCTCTTCGGCATCTCGTTAATAGGTTAGTGCCGGAAAATGCATAAATATGACATAAACTATGCATAAAACATGTAGATATCATCAATAATGTGGCATGGAACATAAGAAATTATTGATACGTCGGAGACGTATCAAATACCATGTAGTAGGTAGGTATGGTGGACACAAATGGCATAGTTTTTTGCTCAATGATTTGGATGCACGAGAAGAATTCCCTCTCAATACAAGGCTTTGGCTAGCAAGGTTGTTTGAAGCAAACACAAGTATGAACCGGTACAGCAAAACTTACATAAGCACATATTGCAAGCATTATAAGACTCTACATTGTCTTCCTTGTTGTTCAAATACCTCACCAGAAAATATCTAGACTCTAGAGAGACCAATCATGCAAACCAAATTTCAACAAGCTCTATGGTAGTTCTTCATTAATAGGTGCAAAGTACATGATGCAAGAGCTTAAACATGATCTATTTGAGCACAAAAATTGCCAAGTATCAAATTATTCAAGACATTATACCAATTACCACATGAAGCATTTTCTGTTTCCAACCATATAACAATGAACGAAGCAGTTTCAACCTTCGCCATGAACATTAAGAGTAAAGCTAAGAACACATGTGTTCATATGCAACAGCGGAGTGTGTCTCTCTCCCAAACAAAGAATGCTAGGATCCGATTTTATTCAAACAAAAACAAAAACAAATAAAAATATGCAGACGCTCCAAGTAAAGCACATAAGATGTGAGGGAATAAAAATATAGTTTCACTAGAGGTGACCTGATAAGTTGTCGATGAAGAAGGGATGCCTTGGGCATCCCTAAGCTTAGATGCTTGAGTCTTCTTGAAATATGCAGGGATGAACCACGGGGGCATCCCCAAGCTTAGACTTTTCACTCTTCTTGATCGTAATGTATCATCCTCCTCTCTTGACCCTTGAAAACTTCGTCCACACCAAACTCAAAACAAATCATTAGAGGGTTAGTGCATAATCAAAAATTCACATATTCAGAGGTGAAATAATCATTCTTAACACTTCTGGACATTGCACAAAGCTACTGAAAGTTAATGGAACAAAGAAATCCATCAAACATAGCAAAACAGGCAATGCGAAATAAAAGGCAGAATCTGTCAAAACAGAACAGTCCGTAAAGACGAATTTTTCTGGGGCACTTAACTTGCTCAGATGAAAGAGCTCATATTGAATGAAAGTTGCGTACATATCTGAGTATCACGCACGTAAATTGGAAGATTTTTATGAGTTACCTACAGACGGGGCTACTCAATTTCGTGACAGCAAGAAATCTGTTTCTGCGCAGTAATCCAAATCTAGTATCAACCCTACTATCAAAGACTTTACTTGGCACAATAATGCAATAAAATAAAGATAAGGAGAGGTTACTACAGTAGTAACAACTTCCAAGACTCAAATATAAAATAAAAGTGCAGAAGTAAAATAATGGGTTGTCTCCCATAAGCGCTTTTCTTTAACGCCTTTCAGCTAGGCGCAGAAAGTGTGAATCAAGTATTATCAAGAGATGAAGCATTAGCATCATAATTTTCACAATTTGTCACAATAGGTATATTAGATGCTCCATCATCCGTAGTGGTACTAAGAGCTTTGTCAGTTTTAGGCCTATAATAGTTTTTTTTTGGCTTAGGCACCTTAGCGACATACATGAACTTTTGCTCCTTACCCCCATAAGATTTCTCCTTAAACTTAAGAGAAGAAAAAGTTGAACCCAAGGTTCCCATAGCTTCTTCAAGTTCACTAATCCTATGGGTTTGATTATCATGAGTAGCACAAGTTTCTAAGATGGCAATCCTCTCATTAATTCCACCTAGAGATTTATCAAGTTTATCAATGTTATTAAGTAATATTCCAAATTTAGTATTAATACTTGGAAGATTCTTCTCTATGGTCTCCAACTTTTTCATGACATCTTCAAGAGAGATTTCAATTTTAACTTCATTAATAGGTGGTATTCCAACTAGACTCTCAATAATGCAACTAGCTTCTAAAGCAGGAGTGCCTAGGAAATTACCTCCCGCGAGAGTATCAAGAACATACCTATTCCAACTAGAGATACCAACATAAAAGTTCCTAAGTAGGATAATAGTGGAATGTTTCTTAGTGCACCTATGATGAGCATCACTAATTCTATACCAAGCATCTTTAAAACTTTCTCCCCCTTGTTGCTTAAACGAACGAACTTCAACTTCAGGATTACTCATTTTAGCAATAGTAAATAAAGCAAACTAAATAAAGTAAATGCAAGTAACTAATTTTTTTTGTGTTTTTAATATAGAGAACGCAAACAAGATAGTAAATAAAGTAAAACAAGTAACTAATTTTTTTTGTAATTTTAATATAGAGAAAGCAAACAAAGCAGTAAATAAAATAAAGTAAAGCAAGACAAAAACAAAGTAAAGAGATTGGATGTGGGAGACTCCCCTTGCAGCGTGTCTTGATCTCCCCGGCCACGGCGCTAGAAAAAGAGCTTAATACGCGTGAAGCACACGTCCGTTGGGAACCCCAAGAGGAAGGTGTGATGCGTATAGCAGCAAGTTTTTCCTCAGTAAGAAACCAAGGTTATCGAACCAGTAGGAGTCAAGGGCCACGTGAAGGTTGTTGGTGACGGAGTGTAGTGCGGCGCAACACCAGGGATTCCGGCACCAACGTGGAACCTGCACAACACAATCAAAATACTTTGCCCCAACGTAACAGTGAGGTTGTCAATCTCACCGGCTTGCTGTAAACAAAGGATTAAACGTATGGTGTGGAAAATGATGTTTGTTTGCGAAGAACAGTAAAGAACAATGTTTGCAGTAGATTGTATTTCAGATGTAAAAGAATGGACCGGGGTCCATAGTTCACTAGTGGTGTCTCTCCAATAAGAAATAGCATGTTGGGTGAACAAATTACAGTTGGGCAATTGACAAATAAAGAGGGCATAACAATGCACATACATATCATGATGACTACTATGAGATTTCTTAGGGCATTACGACAAAGTACATAGACCACTATCCAGCATGCATCTATGTATGCAACTTTCATTCAGTTTGAGCTTCTTCATCTGAGCATGTTAAGTGCCTCGAAAAAATTCGTCTCTACGGACTGTTCTGTTTTGACAGATTCTGCCTTTTATTTCACATTGCCTCCTTTACTGTGTTTGAGTGGATTTCTTTGCTCCATTAAATTTCAGTAGCCTTGGGTTAATGTCCAGAAGTGTTGGGAATGATTGTGTCCTCGCTGAACATGTGAATTTTTGATTATGCACTAAACCTCTAATGAGATTGTTTTGAGTTTGGTGTGAAGGAAGTTTTCAAGGATCAAGAGAGGAGGATGATATAATATGATCAAGAAGAGTGAAAAGTCTAAGCTTGGGGATGCCCCCGTGGTTCATCCCTGCATATTTCAAGAAGACTCAAGCATCTAAGCTTGGGGATGCCCAAGGCATCCACTTCTTCATCAACCACTTATCAGGTCACCTCTAGTGATACTATATTTTTATTCCGTCACATCTTATGCGCTTTACTCGGAGCGTCTGTGTGCTTTTATTTTTTTTTGTGTTTGAATAAATTCGGATCTTAGCATTCCTTGTGTGGGGGAGAGACACGCTCCGCTTTTTCATATTGAACACTGGTGTTCTTAGTTTTACTTTTAATGTTCATGGCGAAAGTTGAAAGCCGCTTCATTTATTGCTATTTAGTTGGAAACATAAAATGCTTCATGTGGTAATTGGTATATCGTCTTGAATAATTTGATACTTGGCAATTGTTTTGAGCTCTCAAGTAGATCATGTGTAAGCTCTTGCATCATGTGGTTTAAACCTATTAGTGGAGAACTACCATAGAGCTTGTTGAAATTTGGTTTGCATGATTGGTCTCTCTAAAGTCTAGATATTTTCTGGTAAAAGTGTTTGAGCAACAAGGAAAACAGTGTAGAGTCTTATAATGCTTGCAATATGTTCTTATGTAAGTTTTGCTGTACCGGTTCATACTTGTGTTTGCTTCAAACAACCTTGCTAGCCAAAGCCTTGTACTGAGAGGGAATGCTTCTCGTGCATCCAAAACCTTGAGCCAAAACCTATGCCATTTGTGTCCATGATACGCGTGAAGCACACGTCCGTTGGGAACCCCAAGAGGAAGGTGTGATGCGTATAGCAGCAAGTTTTCCTTCAGTAAGAAACCAAGGTTATCGAACCAGTAGGAGTCAAGGGCCACGTGAAGGTTGTTGGTGACGGAGTGTAGTGCGGCGCAACACCAGGGATTCCGGCGCCAACGTGGAACCTACACAACACAATCAAAATACTTTGCCCCAACGTAACAGTGAGATTGTCAATCTCACCGGCTTGATGTAAACAAAGGATTAAACGTATGGTGTGGAAAATGATGTTTGTTTGCGAAGAACAGTAAAGAACAATGTTTGCAGTAGATTGTATTTCAGATGTAAAAGAATGGACCGGGGTCCACAGTTCACTAGTGGTGTCTCTCCAATAAGAAATAGCATGTTGGGTGAACAAATTACAGTTGGGAAATTGACAAATAAAGAGGGCATAACAATGCACATACATATCATGATGACTACTATGAGGTTTACTTAGGGCATTACGACAAAGTACATAGACCGCTATCCAGCATGCATCTATGCCTAAAAAGTCCACCTTCGGGTTAGCATCCGCACCCCTTCCAGTGTTAAGTTGCAAACAACAGACAATTGCATTAAGTATGGTGCGTAATGTAATCAACACAAATATCCTTAGACAAAGCATCGATGTTTCATCCCTAGTGGCAACATCACATCCACAACCTTAGAACTTTCTGTCACTGTCCCAGATTCAATGGAGGCATGAACCCACTATCGAGCATAAATACTCCCTCTTGGAGTTACAAGTATCAACTTGGCCAGAGCCTCTACTAGCAACGGAGAGCATGCAAGAACATAAACAACACATATATGATAGATTGATAATCAACTTGACATAGTATTCCATATTCATCGGATCCCAACAAACACAACATGTAGCATTACAAATAGATGATCTTGATCATGATAGGCAGCTCACAAGATCTAACATGATAGCACAATGAGGAGAAGACAACCATCTAGCTACTGCTATGGACCCATAGTCCAAGGATGAACTACTGTGACGCCCCGGAACCGGTACCCTGAGGATCCCAGCGATCCCGCCGAAATCCGCACGATATCGATTCCGACACGCCCTCCGACACGACGTGCGCGGCAAAGCACACGTGATGCCAGAGGAATTACCACGAGTAGTAACATTACAACAGGTATACAATAGAGCCCACAAGATACATATATTACAACAACGACTCCAACGAGTCAAGATACAAATATACAATACAAAGATCCAAATCATACAGAAGATCGAATACGTCCGAGTACGGACAAGATACAAATTGGACTAAGAGTCCTGAAGATAACCAGCGGCGTCCATAACCCTGCCCAGGCCAAGCCGGAAGGGTAACCTCGCTAACATCGTCTTCATCGAACATATCTTCATACCTGCCCGGTTATATCCCGTAGAAGCAGCAATAAGTACGGGTTCGTACTTAACAAGACTTCAAGACGTATAAGCATTCGTCAACCAGTCGTCCTTTGTACTTGAGGCACGCAGGGGACTTAGAGGACGCAAGAGGAACGTCATAGGCAATATGGTGGGGTTAAGCGGCAGCGCGCAAGCACTAAAAACCTATAGAGACACTCTACAACATCCGTCTAATCAGAGAAGATGAGAGAGCGCATAACTAACAGTTCTATACTCTGCAAACATAACACAGCCGATGCGTTCCCCCCTCGCAAGGAAGTACTTACAAAGGCACTCACACGGTTGACAAGTTTTAACCATTTATTATTGAAGTTGTGCTAACTTACTACACAAGTTATTATGATTGAAACAACAGGTGTAAGTTGTGTATGGTCAAGTCATACAGCTCCAAGTCGTCACAAAACGAGCAGCTGACCCACCGATGCCTCTGCTAAACAAATATCAACAACTAAAGTAACCATGATTCTTCCCAACATATAACCCGATAAGATAACAATAACGGTAACAAGATAAGACCGCACTAGCATGCACTACGACTCGCAAGGGCAGGCTCGATAACCAAACAATAGCTGTAGGAGGTGGTGGTGGCAATATGGTCTGCTTGAGGTAACAAGTGGAAAGGGACACGTGACAAGAACGCAACTTAAGGATAGCATTAGGGAGAAGGCAAAATAAAATAGGTGAGCGACTTCTGCAGGGGCAGGAGTATAGGGGAAATGCTTGCCTGTTAAGATTGCCGAGGGACATCCGAAGAACTTGTCGTATCTCACTGCACCACTTCGTCATCCTATCCGGGAAGAAGCAAATGCTACAACAAACATCGGATGCAACTCTTACAACTATGGAAGAAGAATCGGCATGCTCGGGATATGGTATGCATGGCATGGCAAACATGATGCGATGCAACTTATCCAATTTAAGCGGGATCGGAACCCCGGACAAACAAGTTAGGTTGGAGTTGCATTTTCTACCGACAAGTAAAGTGTTGATTAGCATGGCAAGACATGGAAGGGGTGCGCTACATCAAAATTAAACGGAGCGGGGGGAAAACCATAGTCGGTATCCGAAATACTCCGCATATACGTTAGGTGAACATGCACGACTATCAACACGCAGCATGATGCGAGATGCAAACAGATGAATGGATGGCATATTAATGATCCTTGCATTTTTCTGATCAAAATTGATATAGAAAACATTGTATTTCGAATTATAGTTTGAGAGATATGAATTATGTAAGATTTGTAAAATAATTAATAACAGACAGAGGGATGGGCTAGCACGGGCTGGATCTGTACCGATTGGGCGGCGAGAAGCTGCCCGCCGCGCGTGGGCTGAGGCCCATCAAGATCTGTGCAAAAACAAAGGAAAAAAGTGGGCTTAATTGCCAGAGGTGGTAATCGAACTCAAGACATCCAACCAACTGGGCCAGGAACGAACCAGTAGGCTGCAGGCTGCAGTTTGACAAGATGGGCTCACGCACGAACTAAATCATCCCTGAATCCAAGATCTGAAAAAGAAACAGAGTCAAAAGGACGGTTTTATTTGCCTTAACCAAGATTTGATCCGGTGATCAATTGAACGGGAAAGAAAGGAGCAGACCATCTGGCTAGTGCATCGGATTATGTTAACTTGAGGATGCCCGACAACTTGAAGCAAGAAGAGGCGAGGACGAGGCTTGAGCGCTGTAGCCATGGCGGACGCACATCTTGCCGAGCACAAAGTCGATGGGGACGGACGAGATGGACGGGGCGCGAGGGTGCGCTAGCTGCGGTTGAACTTGGGGAACCAGGAGCGAGCAGTTTTGGCACTGGGCCTGCCAGAGTACCGCCGGCGACGGGTACCTGCGGCGAAAACGACGGTCAACGTCGGGAGGGAAGCAAACCAGCGGGGAGGAAGGTGCCGAAGGGGTCCAGGGGACGCGCGATGTTACCAGGAAGATGAAGGCGGGCTCGGTTTGGTCGGAGGAGGATGAGGGCGGCCGGAATTGAAGAAGAAAGGCGACGTCCGGCTCGTGAGAAACGGCGAATTGGCGAAGATTGAAGGCCTCCCGGATCGATTCCTTTGACGAGGTGGAAGAGGAGAACAAGGCGGAGCCGCCGGTGGTCGTAGATGGACGAGGGGCAGCCCGTAGCAGCGGCGCCATGGCGGGGAGGAGGTGTAGTGTGGGGTTTCTCATGTTTTGTTTTTCTCACAGAGAAGAGAAGAGAGAAAGGATGGAGGGAGGTAGGTGGCGGCCGTGAGAGGAAGGAAGAGGAGGGCTAGGGTTTGCTCCGGATCGGATGGGGATTAAAGGGAGGGGAAAAGGGCTCGGTGGTTGTGAGGAAAAGGGAGGACCACGGTGGCCACGCTGCTCGCGTGCACGAAGAAGACGACAACAGGAGAGGCTCCTCTCACGAAGGGGTACGGGCCAGGTGGAGGCCAAGGTGGGTTGGGCCGGATCGGGCCAGAGGAGAAAAGGGCTGCTCCAGAAGAAGAAAGGAAAACTAGAGAAGAGGCCTGGTTAGGAGGGGAGGGTTTTATTATAAAACCATATGAGAGGGAAAATAAAATAGCTAGGATTTATAAAATAATTTTATTTTATTAGATAAAACATGAATGAGATTATGCATATGTCATGATGATGCACAAAAAGAAAAGAACAAACAAATCTAGTAGGGGTACTACCCGGGGCCGTTACAATCGACACCACTAACAAGGAACCTCGCCCCGAGGTTCCACGTCAACCTAAGGGGGAGTTGGTTAAACTATCGGATCTTCTTGTACCGTGTTGACAATCACCCGACCTCGAGGTGGAACCTTCTTCTGGCGAAGTGTTGATCTTCTCGACACCAGTAACAAGAGTTCTTGCTCCATGCTGATCGGGCGACACCACTAACAAGAAGTCCTTGTTCCGTTGTTGATGATGCGCTTCCGTCGGGATCCTTCGAAGATCGAACCTATTAGGTGAGGAGCAAGGATCGTCCAACCCGCGTAGAAACCTAAGACTCGGAGAACTCAGATAAGAGGAAGACTCAAAACTCGCATAGATAAGAGGAGAAAGAATGGAGGTAAGGAGAAAAATCAGATCTAATCAGATCTATCCAACGAATTTTAGAAAATAGTTTGGACTCTCTAAACTCAACGACCGTTGGCAAGGTTATCCTAAAGGCTGGACTAGTGGGGTATCGTCAACCTGAGGCTCTGATACCAACTTGTGACGCCCGGAACCGGTACCCTGAGGATCCCAGCGATCCCGCCGAAATCCGCACGATATCGATTCCGACACGCCCTCTGACACGACGTGCGCGGCAAAGCACACGTGATGCCAGAGGAATTACCACGAGTAGTAACATTACAACAGGTATACAATAGAGCCCACAAGATACATATATTACAACAACGACTCCAACGAGTCAAGATACAAATATACAATACAAAGATCCAAATCATACAGAAGATCGAATACGTCCGAGTACGGACAAGATACAAATTGGACTAAGAGTCCTGAAGATAACCAGCGGCGTCCATAACCCTGCCCAGGCCAAGCCGGAAGGGTAACCTCGCTAACGTCGTCTTCATCGAACATATCTTCATACCTGCCCGGTTATATCCCGTAGAAGCAGCAATAAGTACGGGTTCATACTTAACAAGACTTCAAGACGTATAAGCATTTGTCAACCAGTCGTCCTTTGTACTTGAGGCACGCAGGGGACTTAGAGGATGCAAGAGGAACGTCATAGGCAATATGGTGGGGTTAAGCGGCAGCGCGCAAGCACTAAAAACCTATAGAGACACTCTACAACATCCGTCTAATCAGAGAAGATGAGAGAGCGCATAACTAACAGTTCTATACTCTGCAAACATAACACAGCCGATGCGTTCCCCCCTCGCAAGGAAGTACTTACAAAGGCACTCACACGGTTGACAAGTTTTAACCATTTATTATTGAAGTTGTGCTAACTTACTACAAAAGTTATTATGATTGAAACAACAGGTGTAAGTTGTGTATGGTCAAGTCATACAGCTCCAAGTCGTCCATAACCGCGGACACGGCTTATCGATAAGATTGTAACCCTGCAGGGGTGCCCAAATGTGCCCACACGCACGATCAACCCACTTACGACAGGTGGATATCACGACACGCACTCTCCTTCACTACAACAATGTCCAGGAAGCCACCTAACTAAGTTAACCCGTTTCGGAGCCCGATCGAAACTCCGACGCGGACTTAGCTGTTTGCGTCTACGGCTTTCGGATGGAAAACGGTGCCGCGGGGGTGAATCCATCTTCAGCAATACGTACCGCATCCTACGAGCGTGCAAGAGACAACGGGGTTACAAGGCAACATGGCTTCCCCAAGAGTAACATCATATCATCTGACCACAAAGAAACAAGCTTGCACGCCCGGGAGAAACAAAACAAACATCCAAACTAGTTGTGGCCACTGGACAAGGCTGTAGATTACGGCAGTGGTCGAGGGGAGACCCGGTAAGCATACCCACGTGTGGTTAGAGCGCTCAGTTTCGGAACAGATAACAAGAACTCGGGGTCCTAAGATATTTAGGAAACACAAGTGAGCCGTCACAAAACGAGCAGCTGACCCACCGATGCCTCTGCTAAACAAATATCAACAACTAAAGTAACCATGATTCTTCCCAACATATAACCCGATAAGATAACAATAACGGTAACAAGATAAGACCGCACTAGCATGCACTACGACTCGCAAGGGCAGACTCGATAACCAAACAATAGCTGTAGGAGGTGGTGGTGGCAATATGGTCTGCTTGAGGTAACAAGTGGAAAGGGACACGTGACAAGAACGCAACTTAAGGATAGCATGAGGGAGAAGGCAAAATAAAATAGGTGAGCGACTTCTGCAGGGGCAGGAGTATAGGGGAAATGCTTGCCTGTTAAGATTGCCGAGGGACATCCGAAGAACTTGTCGTATCTCACCGCACCACTTCGTCATCCTATCCGGGAAGAAGCAAATGCTACAACAAACATCGGATGCAACTCTTACAACTATGGAAGAATCGGCATGCTCGGGATATGGTATGCATGGCATGGCAAACATGATGCGATGCAACTTATCCAATTTAAGCGGGATCGGAACCCCGGACAAACAAGTTAGGTTGGAGTTGCATTTTCTACCGACAAGTAAAGTGTTGATTAGCATGGCAAGACATGGAAGGGGTGCGCTACATCAAAATTAAACGGAGCGGGGGGAAAACCATAGTCGGTATCCGAAATACTCCGCATATATGTTAGGTGAACATGCACGACTATCAACGCGCGGCATGATGCGAGATGCAAACAGATGAATGGATGGCATGTTAATGATCCTTGCAATTTTCTGATCAAAATTGATATAGAAAACATTGTATTTCGAATTATAGTTTGAGAGATATGAATTATGTAAGATTTGTAAAATAATTAATAACAGACAGAGGGATGGGCTAGCACGGGCTGGATCTGTACCGATTGGGCGGCGAGAAGCTGCCCGCCGCGCGTGGGCTGAGGCCCATCAAGATCTGTGCAAAAACAAAGGAAAAAAGTGGGCTTGCCAGAGGTGGTAATCGAACTCAAGACATCCAACCAACTGGGCCAGGAACGAACCAGTAGGCTGCAGGCTGCAGTTTGACAAGATGGGCTCACGCACGAACTAAATCATCCCTGAATCCAAGATCTGAAAAAGAAACAGAGTCAAAAGGACGGTTTTATTTGCCTTAACCAAGATTTGATCCGGTGATCAATTGAACGGGAAAGAAAGGAGCAGACCATCTGGCTAGTGCATCGGATTATGTTAACTTGAGGACGCCCGACAACTTGAAGCAAGAAGAGGCGAGGACGAGGCTTGAGCGCTGTAGCCATGGCGGACGCACATCTTGCCGAGCACAAAGTCGACGGGGACGGACGAGATGGACGGGGCGCGAGGGTGCGCTAGCTGCGGTTGAACTTGGGGAACCAGGAGCGAGTAGTTTTGGCACTGGGCTTGCCAGAGTACCGCCGGCGACGGGTACCTGCGGCGAAAACGATGGTCAACGTCGGGAGGGAAGCAAACCAGCGGGGAGGAAGGTGCCGAAGGGGTCCAGGGGACGCGCGATGTTACCAGGAAGATGAAGGCGGGCTCGGTTTGGTCGGAGGAGGATGAGGGCGGCCGGAATTGAAGAAGAAAGGCGACGTCCGGCTCGTGAGAAACGGCGAATTGGCGAAGATTGAAGGCCTCCCGGATCGATTCCTTGGACGAGGTGGAAGAGGAGAACAAGGCGGAGCCGCCGGTGGTCGTAGATGGACGAGGGGCAGCCCATAGCAGCGGCACCATGGCGGGGAGGAGGTGTAGTGTGGGGTTTCTCATGTTTTGTTTTTCTCACAGAGAAGAGAAGAGAGAAAGGATGGAGGGAGGTAGGTGGCGGCGGTGAGAGGAAGGAAGAGGAGGGCTAGGGTTTGCTCCGGATCGGATGGGGATTAAAGGGAGGGGAAAAGGGCTCGGTGGTTGTGAGGAAAAGGTAGGACCACGGTGATCACGCTGCTCGCGTGCACGAAGAAGACGACAACAGGAGAGGCTCCTCTCACGAAGGGGTACGGGCCAGGTGGAGGCCAAGGTGGGTTGGGCCGGATCGGGCCAGAGGAGAAAAGGGCTGCTCCAGAAGAAGAAAGGAAAACTAGAGAAGAGGCCTGGTTAGGAGGGGAGGGTTTTATTATAAAACCATATGAGAGGGAAAATAAAATAGCTAGGATTTATAAAATAATTTTATTTTATTAGATAAAACATGAATGAGATTATGCATATGTCATGATGATGCACAAAAAGAAAAGAACAAACAAATCTAGTAGGGGTACTACCCGGGGCCGTTACAACTACTCACACATCAGTCCGGAGGCGATCATGGTGATGAAGAGTCCTCCGGGAGATGATTCCCCTCTCCGGCAGGGTGCCGGAGGCGATCTCCTGAATCCAACGAGATGGGATTGGCGGCGTCTCTGGAAGTATTTTCGTATCGTGGCTCTCGGTAATAGGGTTTTCGCGACGGAGAGTTTAAGTAGGCGGAAGGGCAGAGTTGGAGGCGGCGCAGGGGCCCACACCATAGGCCAGCGCGGGCCCCATGCAGGCCGCGCCGCCCTATGGTTAGGGCGCCTCGTGGCTCCACTTCGTATGCTCTTCAGTCTTCTGGAAGCTCCGTGGAAAAATAAGACCCTGGGCGTTCATTTCGTCCAATTCCGAGAATATTTCCTTTGTAGGATTTCTGAAACCAAAAACAGCAGAAAACATGCACTGGCGCTTTGGCATCTCGTTAATAGGTTAGTACCGGAAAATGCATATAAATGATGCAAAGTGTGTATAAAACATGTGAATATTGTCAGAAAAGTAGCATGGAACATAAGAAATTATAGATACGTTTGAGACGTATCAGTCCACCATAACTACCTACTATGTGGTATTTTTCTGCCATTCCAAAGTAAATTTCTTGCGTGCTACCTTTAAAAAAATTCATTCCTTATCTTTGCAATACATAGCTCATGGGAAAGTAGCCTAAAAACTATTGTAGTAATGAATATGTCGCTTATGTGTCTTAGTTCTTATAAGTTGCTTGTTGAGCGGTAACCATGTTTCTGGGGAAGCCATCAACCTGTCACACCTTTGTTGAATATCATGTGAGTTGCTATGCATGTTCGTCTTGTCTGAAGTAAGGGAGATTTTCCATGAGTTAAATGGTTTGAGTATGCATATTGTTAGAGAAGAACATTGGGCCGCCAAACCAAGCCATGTATCATGGTGGAAGTTTCAGCTTGGACATTAATCCTCAAATCTCTTATGAGAATATTATCTGTTGTTGAATGCTTAAAGCATAAAAGAGGAGTCCATTATCTGTTTTCTATGTTGTCCCAGTATGGATGTCCTCAAGTTGAGATCTATCAAAATTGAGAGATCAAATGCGATCTATCTCCTTGGAACTTTGTACAGGTGGCATAGAGGTACCCCTTTTGTGACACTTGGTTGAAACATATGTAATGCAATGATAATCCATGGAAATCCGAGCTAATTAGGACAAGGATCGGGCACTATTAGTATTCGATGCATGAGGCTTGTAACTTATAGGAGGTTTAATGCATAACCCATATGAATTATTACTACCGTTGACAAAATTGTTTCCATGTTTTCAAAATAAAAAGCTCTAGCACATGAGTAATCCCTGCTTCCCACTGTGAAGGGCCTTTCTTTTACTTTATGTTGAGTCAGTTTACCTACTTCTTTCTATCTTAGAAGCAAACACCTGTGTCAACTGTGTGCATTGATTCTTACATACTTGCTTATTTGCACTCATCATATTACTTTGTGTTGACAATTATCCATGAGATATGCATGTTGAAAGTTGAAAGCAACAGCTGAAACTTAAATCTTCCTTTGTGTTGCTTCAAAAACTTCTATTAAGAATCTATTTCTTTATGAGTTAACTCTTATGCAAGACTTGTTGATGCTCGTCTTGAAAGTACTATTCATGAAAAGTCTTTGCTATATGATTCAGTTGTTTAGTCATTATCTATTTGTTAACAAACTATATACCATTGCTTTGAATCACTTCATTCATCTCATATGCTTTACAATAGTATTGATCAAGATTATGATGGTAGCATGTCACTTCAGAAATTATCCTTTTTATCGTTTACCTACTCGAGGGCGAGTAGGAACTAAGCTTGGGGATGCTTGCTACGTCTCAAACGTATCTATAATTTTTTATGTTCCATGCTAGTTTTATGACAATACTCACATGTTTTATATACACTTTATATCATTTTTATGCATTTTCTGGCACTAACCTATTAACAAGATGCCGAAGCGCCAGTTCCTTTTTTCTGCTGTTTTTGGTTTCAGAAATCCTACACAGGAAATATTCTCGGAATTGGACGAAACAAAAGCCCACGGTCTTATTTTCCACGGAGTCTTCCAGAACACCGAAGAGGAGACGAAGAGGGGCCACGAGGCAGCCACACCATAGGCGGGCGCGGCCCCACCCCTGGCCGCGCCGCCATATGGGGTGGGCCCCTCGGGCGTCCCCCGACTCTGCCCCTTCGCCTATATAATCCTTCCGTCGCGAAAACCCTAGTACCAAGAGCTACGATACGAGAAAAGTTACTCAGACGCCGCCGCCATCAACCCCATCTCGGGGGGTTCTGAAGATCACCTCCGGCACCCTGCCGGGGAGGGGAATCATCACCGGAGGGCTCTACATCACCATGCCCGCCTCCGGACTGATGCGTGAGTAGTTCATCCTTGGACTATGGGTCCATAGCAGTAGCTAGATGGTTGTCTTCTCCTCTTGTGCTATCATGTTTAGATCTTGTGAGCTGCCTATCATGATCAAGATCATCTATTTGTAATGCTACATGTTGTGTTTGTTGGGATCCGATGAATATGGAATACTATGTCAAGTTGATTATTGATCTATCATATATGTGTTGTTTATGATCTTGCATGCTCTCCGTTGCTAGTAGAGGCTCTGGCCAAGTTGATACTTGTAACTCCAAGAGGGGGTATTTATGCTAGATAGTTGGTTCATGCCTCCATTGAATGTGGGACAGTGATAGAAAGTTCTAAGGTTGTGGATGTGTTGTTGCCACTAGGGATAAAACATCAATGCTTTGTCTAAGGGTATTTGTATTATTTACATTACGCACGGTACTTAATGAAATTGTCTGTTGTTTGCAACTTAATACTGGAAGGGGTGCGGATGCTAACCCGAAGGTGGACTTTTTAGGCAGAGATGCATGCTGGATGGAGGTCTATGTTCTTTGTTGTAATGCCCTAAGTAAATCTCATAGTAGTCATCATGATATGTATGTGCATTGTTATGCCCTGTCTATTTGTAAATTGCCCAACTGTGATTTGTTCACCCAACATGTTATTTATCTTATTGGAGAGACACCACTAGTGAATTGTGGATCCCGGTCCATTCTTTTACATCTGAAATACAACCTACTGCAATCATTGTTCTCTGTTGTTCTTTGCAAGCAAACATCATTCTCCACACCATACGTTTAATCCTTTGTTTACAACAAGCCGGTGAGATTGACAACCTCACTGTTAAGTTGGGGCAAAGTATCTTGATTGTGTTGTGCAGGTTCCACGTTGGCGCCGGAATCCTTGGTGTTGCGCCGCACTACACTCCTTCACCAACAACCTTCACGTGGCCTTCATCTCCTACTGTTTCGATAACCTTGGTTTCTTACTGAGGGAAAACATGCTGTTGTATGCATCACACCTTCCTCTTGGGGTTCCCAACGGACGTGTTCTTCACGCGTCATCAATCTTCCATTCCAAAAGCTGGGTCAACTTGATTTTTACAAATCCTAGCAATGTGTCTAGGGATTCCACAATGTTTGCACTTACATTTTCGAATCGGTGCACCACCCTCTGCACTAGCTCTGATCCTATTCTTCCTTGGCCTACCTGCCGGTCTAGTCAAAACTGGAGAGTACTGAAGGAGATATGCCCTAGAGGCAATAATAAAGTGGTTATTATTTATATCTTTATGTTTATGATAAATGTTTATATATCATGCTAGAATTGTATTAACCGAAACATTAGTACATGTGTGATATGTAGACAAACAAGAAGTCCCTAGTATGCCTCTTAAACTAGCTTGTTGATTAATGGATGATTAGTTTCATAATCATGAACATTGGATGTTATTAATAACAAGGTTATGTCATTGTGTGAATGATATAATGGACACACCCAATTAAGCGTAGCATAAGATCTCGTCATTAAGTTATTTGCTATAAGCTTTCGATACATAGTTACCTAGTCCTTATGACCATGAGATCATGTAAATCACTTATACCGGAAAGGTACTTTGATTACACCAAACACCACTGCGTAAATGGGTGGCTATAAAGGTGGGATTAAGTATCCGGAAAGTATGAGTTGAGGCATATGGATCAACAGTGGGATTTGTCCATCCCGATGACGGATAGATATACTCTGGGCCCTCTCGGTGGAATGTCGTCTAATGTCTTGCAAGCATATGAATGAGTTCATAAGAGACCACATACCACGGTACGAGTAAAGAGTACTTGTCAGGAGACGAGGTTGAACAAGGTATAGAGTGATACCGAAGATCAAACCTCGGACAAGTAAAATATCGCGAGACAAAGGGAATTGGTAATATATGTGTATGGTTCATTCGATCACTAAAGTCATCGTTGAATATGTGGGAGCCATTATGGATCTCCAGATCCCGCTATTGGTTATTGGTCGGAGTGAGTACTCAACCATGTCCGCATAGTTCTCGAACCGTAGGGTGACACACTTAAAGTTGGATGTTGAAATGGTAGCACTTGAATTATGGAATGGAGTTCGAATATTTGTTCGGAGTCCCGGATGAGATCCCGGACATCACGAGGAGTTCCGAATGGTCCGAGAATAAGATTCATATATAGGATGTCATTTTATGTGAAATAAAATGTCGCGGAAGGTTCTATGGAAGGTTCTAGAAGGTTCTAGAAAAGTCCGGAAGAAACCACCAAGGAAGGTGGAGTCCACAAGGGACTCCACCTCCATGGCCGGCCAGCCCTAGATGGGGTGGAGTCCCAAGTGGACTCCACCATAGGGGGCCGGCCACCCCCACATGGGAGGTGGGAATCCCACCTTTGGGTGGGAGTCCTAGTTGGGCTAGGTTTCCTCCTATGGAAGGTTTTGGTTTCGGGTCTTATTCGAAGACTTGGACACCAACACTTGGGATCCACCTATATAATGAGGGGCCAAGGGAGGGGGCCGGCCACCCCAAGACCATAAGCTGGCCGCCCCCATAGAGTGGCCGGCCACCCCTCCCAAACCCTAGCCAAGCTCCTCCACTCCATATTGCCCGCATTGCTTAGCGAAGCTCCGCCGGACTTCTACACCGCCACCGACACCACGCCGTCGTGCTGTCGGATTCAAGAGGAGCTACTACTTCCGCTGCCCGCCGGAACGGGGAGGTGGACGTCGTCTTCATCAACAACCGAACGTGTGACCGAGTACGGAGGTGCTGCCCGTTCGTGGCGCCGGAACCGATCGTGATCAAGATCTTCTACGCGCTTTTGCAAGCGGCAAGTGATCGTCTACCGCAGCAACAAGAGCCTCATCTTGTAGGCTTTGGAATCTCTTCAAGGGTGAGACTCGATACCCCCTCGTTGCTACCGTCTTCTAGATTGCATCTTGGCTTGGATTGCGTGTTCGCCGTAGGAAATTTTTTGTTTTCTATGCAACGTTATCCTACAAAGTGGTATCGAGCCGTGTCTATGCATAGATGGTTGCACGAGTAGAACACAATGGTTTGTGGGCGTTGATGCTCTTGTTATCTTTAGTTTGAGTACTTTGCATCTTTATGGCATAGTGGGATGAAGCGGCTCGGACTAACTTTACATGACCGCGTTCATGAGACTTGTTCCTCGTTCGACATGCAACTTGTATTGCATAAGAGGCTTTGCGGGTGTCTGTCTCTCCTACTATAGTAAAGATTCAATTTACTCTTCTATTGAAAACATTAGTATCAACGTTGTGGTTCATGTTCGTAGGTAGATTAGATCTCTCTCGAAAACCCTAAACCACGTAAAATATGCAAACCAAATTAGAGACGTCTAACTTGTTTTTGCAGGGTTTGGTGATGTGATATGGCCATAATGTGATGATGAATATGTATGAGATGATCATTATTGTATTGTCGCAACCGGCAGGAGCCTTATGGTTGTCTTTAAATTTCATATTGAGTAGTATTTCAAAGTAGTTGTAATAGTTGCTACATGGAGGACAATCATGAAGACGGCGCCATTGACCTTGACGCTACGCCGACGATGATGGAGATCATGCCCGAAGATGATGGAGATCATATCCGTGCTTTGGAGATGAAGATCAAAGGCGCAAGAACAAAAGGGCCATATCATATCACATATGAACAGCATGTGATGTTAATCCTTTTTATGCATCTTATTTTGCTTAGATCGCGACGGTAGCATTATAAGATGATCCCTCACTAAAATCTCAAGATAATAAAGTGTTCATCCTTAGTAGCACCGTTGCCAAGTCTTGTCGTTTCGAAGCACCTCGTGATGATCGGGTGTGATAGATTCAATAAGTACATATAACGGGTGCAAGACAGTTTTGCACATGCGGATACTAAGGTGGCCTTGACGAGCCTAGCATGTACAGACATGGTCTCGGAACACGTGATACCGAAAGGTAGAGCATGAATCATATGGTTGATATGATGAACACTTTGAGTGTTCGCCATTGAAATCACACCTTTTCTCGTGATGATCGGGTTTAGGTGCGGTGGTTTTGGTTCGTGTGATCACTAAGACAATGCGAGGGATATTGTTTTGAGTGGGAGTTCACTTAGGTTTTTAATTATGTTGAATTAAAATTTGAACTCAATTTGTCATAAACTTAGTCTAAACTATTGCAAATATATGTTGTAGAGATGGCGTCCCCAATCAATTTTAATCAGTTCCTAGAGAAAGAGAAACTTAAGAGCAACGGTAGCAACTTCACCGACTGGTTCCGTCATGTGAGGATCTTCCTCTCTGGCGGAAATCTGCAATTTGTGCTTGATGCACCGCTAGGTGACCCTCCTGCAGAAGATGAATCCGATGAAGTAAAAGCTGTTTACGCGACTCGGAAAACTCGGTACTCTCAAGTTCGGTGTGCCATCCCGTGCGATGCGGAATCCGATCTTCAAAAACGTTTTGAGCACCATGATCCTCATGAGTTGATGAATGAGCTGAAAGCTATATTCGAGACTCATGCGGCAGTGGAATGCTATGAAGCATCGAAACATTTCTTCACCGTATGATGGAAGAAGGCAGCTCCGTTAGTGAGCACATGCTCGCCATGACCGGGCATGCGAAGAAACTCGATGACTTGGGAATAGTGATTCCTAACAGATCGGGATTAATCGTGTCCTTCAATCACCGCCACCAAGTTACAAGAACTTTGTGATGAACTACAATATGCAGAACATGAACAAGGAGTTACCTGAACTTTTTGGCATGCTAAAAGCTGCTGAGATTGAGATCAAGAAAGAGCACCAAGTGTTGATGGTCAACAAGACCACCAGTTTCAAGAAACAGGCAAGTCTAAGGGAAAATTCAAGAAGGGTGGCAAGAAAGCTGCCACGCCTCCTATGAAACCTAAGAACGGCCCTAAGCCCGATGCTGAGTGCTATTATCGCAAGGAGAAGGGACACCGGAAGCGTAATTGCTCCAAGTATCTGGCTGATCCGAAGAGCGGCCTTGTCAAGAAGAAGAAAGAAGGTATATTTGATATACATGTTATAGATGTTCATTTCACCGGTTCTCGTTCTAGTACAGGTATTTGATCTGGTTCGGTTGCTCATATTTGTAACTCGAAACAGAACTAAAGAATAAACGACAATCGCTGAAAGATGAAGTGACGATGCGCGTTGGAAACGGATCCAAGGTCAATGTGATCGCAATGGCACACTTCCTCTACATCTACCTTCGGGATTAGTTTTAAGCCTAAATAATTGCTATTATGTACCTGCGTTGAGCATGAACATTATATCTGGATCTTGTTTAATGCAAGACGGTTATTCATTCAAGTCTGAGAATAATGGTTGTTCTATTTTTATGAATAATATCTTTTATGGTCGAGCACCACAAAAGAATGGCTTATTTCTATTAGATCTCGATAGTAGTGATATGCATATACATAACATTGATGCTAAGCGAATTAAACTTAATGATAATTCTACTTATATGTGGCACTGTCGTCTTGGTCATATTGGAGTGAAACGCATGAAGAAACTCCATACTGATGGATTACTTGAATCACTTGACTTTGAGTCACTTGATAGATGCGAAGCATGTCTAATGGGTAAAATGACAAAGACTCCATTTTCTGGTATGATGGAGCGAGCTCCTGACTTATTGGAAATCATACATACAGATGTATGTGGACCAATGAGCGTAGCATCGCGCGGTGGTTATCGTTATGTTCTAACCTTCACAGATGATCTGAGTAGATATGGGTATATCTATTTCATGAAACATAAATCCGAAACTTTCGAGAAGTTTAAGGAATTTCAAAGTGAAGTAGAAAATCAACGTAACAAGAAGATCAAATTTCTACGATCTGATCGTGGAGGTGAATATCTGAGTTATGAGTTTGGCATGCATTTAAAGAAATGCGGAATACTTTCACAATTGACACCGCCGGGAACACCTCAACGAAACGGTGTGTCCGAACGTCGTAATCGAACCCTCTTAGATATGGTTCGTAGTATGATGTCTCTTACTGATTTGCCGTTATCATTTTGGAGTTATGCATTAGAGACAGCCGCATTCACTTTAAATAGAGCACCATCAAAATCCGTAGAAACGACACCGTATGAATTATGGTTTAATAAGAAACCTAAGCTGTCGTTCTGAAAGTTTGGGGTTGCGAAGCCTATGTAAAGAAGTTACAACCGGACAAGCTAGAACCCAAAGCGGAGAAATGCGTCTTCATAGGATACCCTAAGGAAACTATAGGGTACACTTTCTATCACAAATCCGAAGGCAAAATCTTTGTTGCTAAGAACGGAACCTTTCTTGAGAAAGAATTTCTCACTAAAGAAGTGACTGGAAGAAAAGTAGAACTCGATGAGATTGATGAATCTATACTCGTTGATCAGAGTAGCGCGATCGGAAGTTGTACTGCATCGCCTACACCGGCAACAGAGGAAGCTAATGATAATGATCATGAAACTTCGAACGAGGAAACTATCTGAACCTCGCAGATCGACAAGGGAACGTGCCACTCCTGATTGGTATGATCCTTGTCTAAATGTCATGATTGTAGATAACAATGATGAGGACCCTGCGACGTATGAAGAAGCGATGATGAGCCCGTATTCCAACAAATGGGAAGACGCCTTGAAATCCGCAATGGGATCCATGTATGATAACAAAGTATGGACTTTGGTAGACTTACCTCATAGCAGAAAGGATGTCGAGAATAAATGGATCTTCAAGAGAAAAACAGATGCCGATGGTAATATTACTGTCTATAAAGCTCGACTTGTCGCAAAGGGTTTCCGACAAATTCAAGGAGTTGACTACGATGAGACTTTCTCACCTGTAGCGAAGCTAAAATCTGTGAGGATTTTGTTAGCAATAGCTGCATTTTTCGATTATGAGATTTGGCGGATGGATGTCAAAACGGCGTTCCTTAATGGAGATATTGAGGAAGAGTTGTATATGGTACAACCCAAAGGTTTTGTCGATCCTAAAAATGCTGACAAAGTATGCAAACTTCAGCGTTCAATCTATGGACTGAAGCAAGCATCAAGAAGTTGGAACCGACGCTTTGATAAGGTGATCAAAGACTTCGGGTTTATACAAAGTGTCATGGAGAGGCCTGTATTTACAAGAAAGTGAGTGGGAGCTCTGTAGCATTCCCGATATTATATGTAGATGACATATTATTGATCGGGAATGATATAGAACTATTAAGCAAAGTGTTAAGGGTTATTTGAATAATAGTTTTTCAATGAAAGACCTTGGTGAAGCATCGTATATATTAGGCATCAAGATTTATAGAGATAGATCAAGACGCCTAATAGGGCTATCACAGAGTACATATCTGGACAAGATTCTAAAGAAGTTTAGAATGGACGAAAGTAAGAAAGGGTTCTTACCTATGTTACCGTGCAAGGTATTGAGTAAAACTCAAGGACCGGCTACGGCAGAAGAAAGAGAAAGGATGTGTAACATCCCCTATGCCTCGGCAGTAGGATCTATCATGTATGCCATGCTATGTACTAGACCGGATATAGCACATGCTGTTAGTTTGACTAGCAGATATCAAAGTGATCCAGAATGGAACATCGGACAGCGGTCAAGAATATCCTGAAGTACTTGAAAAGAACTAAGGATATGTTTCTTTGTTATGGAGGTGACCAAGAGCTCGTTGTAAACGGTTACACCGATGCAAGTTGGAACACTGATCCCGATGACTCTAAGTCACAATGCAGGTACGTGTTTATATTGAATGGTGCTGCAGTAAGCTGGGCAAGCTCGAAGCGATTGCACGGTGGCGAAGTCTTCAACAGAATCGTAGTACATAGCGGCTTCGGAGGCTTCATCGAAGCGGTATGGATGAAGACGGTCACTGTAGAGCTCGGTGTGGTTCCTAGTCCATTGGACCCCATAATCATTGCCCGAGAGAACATGGGTGCCATCGCCAATGCACAAGAGCCAAGGTCACACAAGAGGCTGAAGCATATCAAGCTGCGTTACCACTCGATTCGCGAGTACATCGAAGATGGAGAAGTAAAGATTTGCAAAGTACACACTGATCTGAATGTAGCAGATCCGTTGACTAAAGCTCTCCCTAGGGCAAAGCATGACCAACACCAGAATGCCATGGGTGTTAGGTATATTACAATGTAATCTAGATTATTGACTCTAGTGCAAGTGGGAGACTCAAGGAGATATGCCCTAGAGGCAATAATAAAGTGGTTATTATTTATATCTTTATGTTTATGATAAATGTTTATATATCATGCTAGAATTGTATTAACCGAAACATTAGTACATGTGTGATATGTAGACAAACAAGAAGTCCCTAGTATGCCTCTTAAACTAGCTTGTTGATTAATGGATGATTAGTTTCATAATCATGAACATTGGATGTTATTAATAACAAGGTTATGTCATTGTGTGAATGATATAATGGACACACCCAATTAAGCGTAGCATAAGATCTCGTCATTAAGTTATTTGCTATAAGCTTTCGATACATAGTTACCTAGTCCTTATGACCATGAGATCATGTAAATCACTTATACCGAAAGGTACTTTGATTACACCAAACACCACTGCGTAAATGGGTGGCTATAAAGGTGGGATTAAGTATCCGGAAAGTATGAGTTGAGGCATATGGATCAACAAAGGATTTGTCCATCCCGATGACGGATAGATATACTCTGGGCCCTCTCGGTGGAATGTCGTCTAATGTCTTGCAAGCATATGAATGAGTTCATAAGAGACCACATACCACGGTACGAGTAAAGAGTACTTGTCGAGACGAGGTTGAACAAGGTATAGAGTGATACCGAAGATCAAACCTCGGACAAGTAAAATATCGCGAGACAAAGGGAATTGGTAATATATGTGTATGGTTCATTCGATCACTAAAGTCATCGTTGAATATGTGGGAGCCATTATGGATCTCCAGATCCCGCTATTGGTTATTGGTCGGAGTGAGTACTCAACCATGTCCGCATAGTTCTCGAACCGTAGGGTGACACACTTAAAGTTGGATGTTGAAATGGTAGCACTTGAATTATGGAATGGAGTTCGAATATTTGTTCGGAGTCCCGGATGAGATCCCGGACATCACGAGGAGTTCCGGAATGGTCCGGAGAATAAGATTCATATATAGGATGTCATTTTATGTGAAATAAAATGTCGCGGAAGGTTCTATGGAAGGTTCTAGAAGGTTCTAGAAAAGTCCGGAAGAAACCACCAAGGAAGGTGGAGTCCACAAGGGACTCCACCTCCATGGCCGGCCAGCCCTAGATGGGGTGGAGTCCCAAGTGGACTCCACCATAGGGGGCCGGCCACCCCCCACATGGGAGGTGGGAATCCCACCTTTGGGTGGGAGTCCTAGTTGGGCTAGGTTTCCCCCTCCTATGGAAGGTTTTGGTTTCGGGTCTTATTCGAAGACTTGGACACCAACACTTGGGATCCACCTATATAATGAGGGGCCAAGGGAGGGGGCCGGCCACCCCAAGACCATAAGCTGGCCGCCCCCCATAGAGTGGCCGGCCACCCCCTCCCAAACCCTAGCCAAGCTCCTCCACTCCATATTGCCCGCATTGCTTAGCGAAGCTCCGCCGGACTTCTACACCGCCACCGACACCACGCCGTCGTGCTGTCGGATTCAAGAGGAGCTACTACTTCCGCTGCCCGCTGGAACGGGGAGGTGGACGTCGTCTTCATCAACAACCGAACGTGTGACCGAGTACGGAGGTGCTGCCCGTTCGTGGCGCCGGAACCGATCGTGATCAAGATCTTCTACGCGCTTTTGCAAGCGGCAAGTGATCGTCTACCGCAGCAACAAGAGCCTCATCTTGTAGGCTTTGGAATCTCTTCAAGGGTGAGACTCGATACCCCCTCGTTGCTACCGTCTTCTAGATTGCATCTTGGCTTGGATTGCGTGTTCGCCGTAGGAAAATTTTTGTTTTCTATGCAACGTTATCCTACAAGTACAGTTTGAAGCCTGGATCGACTTTCATCCATTGGTATTTTCCCAACAAGGTAGGAACATTCATAGCATATGCAACCCTAAATTTGGCAACAGAGAAATACTCTGACACATACTGATCAACTTCACCTTCTTCACCCCCTATAACACTCATAAAAAACAATGTGTGTATGCAGGGTATCCCACGGATCTGCCATCGCCTACAATGACATGTCCTATCAACCAAATTCACTGGATACCTCCACTGCCTGTTTTTATTATCGGTGTAGGTTACCTCAGCCTCCATTCCTTTTTTGATGCATTTCATCTTCATTTTTTTTGCCCTGGCATGCAAAGACTTAAAACAGGCAGTACTACGATACACCCCCTATACTTGTGGATCATCAAGACTATTTTCTGGCGCTGTTGCAGGGGAGTGAAGCGCTATTGAAGAGTGGAATTGGTAAAGGAAACTTTTACTGTAAGTGATGTTTTTAATTATGTGTGCTACTACTTAATTTCATTATGGAGACGTCTCCATTTGACTCTCTATTTGGGATTACTACTACCACTGCTACGGTAGTAGATGAACCACCGCATGCTCAATTGGATCCTTTTAAAATACCTATGAAAATTGTTGAACGTGTTATGAATAACTGCTTTTGGGAGATGGAACTGTCCATCCAGGTGATCATTTGCTATTTATACATGAATTATGCGAGTTGTTCAAGTGTGCAGGTATCTCAATGGACCAAGTTAAGAGGAAGGTATTCTCTTTATCACTTAAGGGAAGAGCTGCGGAATGGTATAAGATGCTGAAGAATGGCCGATCTATTGGATGGGAGGAAATTGTACCTCTCTTTTATTCCAAATTCTATCCTCCAAGTGAGATTCATAAAGGTCGGAATCAAATATATAATTTCTAGCCTCAAGATGGAGAGAGTATTTCCCAAGCGTGGGGGAGATTGAAGTCACTAATGCTCAAATGCCCCATTCATGAGCTCCCTAGTAATATTGTTATTAATAACTTCTATGCAAGGCTTTCTCTTCATGATAAGGATTTATTGGATGCTTTTGTTCCGGATCATTCACACGTATGAAAGAAGAAGCTAAATGGGATCTTCTCGACCGCATTCAGGAAAATACTGAAGGATGGGGGAATGATAAAGGAAGAAAGTCAGGTATTAATTATGATTATGAATGCATTGATTCTTTTATGCAAACTGATGACTTTCGCAATACTAGTACTGTTTATGGTCTTGATTCTCAAATTCTTGCTATTTTTTTTAAGGATTTTGCCTCTTATCTTGATGTTCCCCAAAAGGAGTGGAACAAGTACAATGCACCTTATAAACATATTGTTAATTGTGTTCCTGCTATAAATATTGAAGTTTGTACTGCTGATCGTGTTTTGCCTGAACCTTATATTGAGAAAGTACCTTTTCCTGCTAAGGTAATAGAACATTCTATTATAACTAGTGTGGTTAATAAAAGTAAAAAAATAAAGCTATAGAACCTGATGAACAAATAACTATTGAACCTGCGGTACCAATAGTAATGGACCTGGTTACTGAAAATGTAGAAGATGGACATATTATTTTCTGTGAAGATGCTTCTAATCCTGTTTCGCGTCCTAGTAAATCCAAACAAACTAGTGTTCATGCGCTTTCTGTCAGAATAGGTGATCATTGCGATTATGGTTTATGTTATATTGGTGCAAATTCTAGTGCTATTCCATATGAGCTTTACAGTGAAATTATGCATGAAATTGGTTCTTGTGAACTTGAAGAAATTGATGTGGTTATTCAGCTTGCTAATAGATAGTCAATCTCTCTGATTGGTATTTTTAGAGATGTGGAAGTTTTATGTGTAAGATTAAATATCCTGCTGATTTTCTAGTACTTGGTTCAGCTGCTAGTAAGACTTGTCCTATAATTTTTGGTAGACCTTTCTTGAATACTTGTGGTGCTATTATAGACTGTAAGAAGGAGAAAATTCTTACTAAATTTGATGGAGAGTCTTATGAGTTTATTTTTTCTAAGTTTGCTAAAGCTCCTTATAAAACTGAATTGCCTAATGAAGATTTTAGAGTTGAACAACTTGCCTCTATTGCTCTTGCTCCTAACGATGTTTTGCAGCAATATATGAAGGACCACGAAAGTGAGATTTTATGGAGGAAAGAAGTGAGATTGATGAGATTTTTCTTCGTCAATCGGAGATGCTTAAGCACAATTTACCCGTGGAAGGCTTGGGTACCACGCTACCACCCAAGGAGGATCCTGTTTTCGATTTAAAACATTTACCTGATGATCTTAAATATGCTTGTATTGATGATAAGGAAATATATCATGTTATTATTAGTTCTAAACTTTCAGGACAGGAAGAGGAAAGATTATTGGGAGTATTGAAGAAACACCGAGGAGCTATGGGATATACTCTTGATGATTTGACAGGGATTTCTCCTACTATATGTCAGCATGCTATCAATATGGAACCGGATGCAAAGCCAGTTGATGAACATCAACTTCGTTTATTTCCGAAGATGAAGGATGTGGTAAGAAATGAGTTATTGAAACTTCTCGATGTTGATATTATTTATCCTATTACTGATAGTAGATGGGTTAGTCCTATGCATTGTGTCCGTAAGAAAGGAGGAATTACTGTTGTGCCTAATGAGAATAATGAACTTATTCCTCAAAGAGTAGTAGTTGGTTATAGGATGTGCATTGATTTTAGAAAAGTTAACAAAGTTACTAAGAAAGATCATTACCCTTTACCTTTTATTGATCAAATGTTAGAAAGGTTATCTAAGAAAATTCATTTTTGTTTCCTTGATGGTTATACTAGGTTTTCTCAAATTGCTGTTAAAAAGCAAGATCAAGAGAAAACCACTTTTACTTGTCCTTATGGAACTTGTGCTTATAGATGTATGCCTTTTGATTTGTGTAATGCTCATGCTACATTTAAAAGATGCATGTCTGCTATCTTTCATGGTTTTTGTGAAGAAATTGTGGAAGTATTCATGGACGATTTCTCTGTCTATGGGACTTCTTTTGATAACTGTTTGCACAATCTTGATAAAGTTTTGCAGAGTTGTGAAGAAACTAATCTTTTTCTTAATTGGGAGAAATGCCACTTTATGGTAAATGAAGGAATTTTTCTTGGACATAAAATTTCTCAAAGAGGTATTGAAGTCGACAGAGCCAAAGTGGAAGCAATTGAGAAAATGCCATGTCCAAAGGATGTTAAAGGTATTCGTGGTGTTCTTAGTCATATTGGTTTCTATAGGAGATTTATTAAAGATTTCTCTAAAATTTCAGAGCCTCTTACTAATATTCTCCAAAAGGATGTACCTTTTGTCTTTGATGATGATTGTAAGGAATCTTTTGCAACTCTAAAGAAGGCTTTAACCACTACTCCTATTGTTGAACCACCTGATTGGAATTTACCCTTTAAAATTATGTGTGATGCTAGTGATTTTGCAGTAGGTGTTGTTCTTGGACAACGAGTAGATAAGAAGTTGAATGTTATTCATTATGCTATTAAGACTCTTGATGCTGCTCAAAAGAATTATGCTACTACTGAATAAGAATTCCTAGTTGTAGTCTTTGCTTGTGATAAATTTAGACCTTATATCGTTGATTCAAAAGTTACTATTCATACTAATCATGCTGCTATTAGGTACCTTATGCAAAAGAAAAACACTAAGCCTAGGCTTATTAGATGGGTATTGCTTTTACAAGAGTTTGATTTGCATATTGTAGATAGGAAGGGTGCTGAAAATCCTGTTGCTGATAATTTGTCTAGATTGGAAAACATTTCTTATGATCATATTCCTGTTAATGATAGTTTTCCAAATTAACAATTGGCTGCAATAAAAGTAACTTCGCGTGAGTCCTTGGTATGCTGATTATGCTAACTTCATTGTTTCCAGGTACTTGCCTCCAACATTTACGTCCCATCAAAGAAGGAAATTCTTTTATGACTTGAGGCATTATTTTTGGGATGACCCACATTTATATAAAGAAGTGGATGGTATTATGCGAAGATGTGTTCCGGAATATGAGCAACATGAGATATTGAGAAAATTTTATGGTAGTGCTTATGGAGGACATCATGCTGGAGATAGAACTGCGCAATAGGTTCTACAATCAGGTTTTTATTGGCCTACCCTTTTTAAGGATGCAAGAAAGTTTATTTTATCTTGTGATGAATGCCAAAGAATTGGTAATATTTCTAGACGCAATGAAATGCCTATGAGTTATTCTCTTGTTATTGAACCATTTGACTGATGGGGATTTGAATTTATGGGTCCTTTTCCTCCTTCGGAAGGTTATACTCATATACTTGTTGTTGTTGATTATTTTACTAAGTGGGTAGAAGCTATACCTACAAAGAGTGATGATGGTGAGACCTCATTAAAAATGCTTAAAGATGTTATTTTCCCTAGATTTGGTGTGCCTAGATATCTTATGACTGATGGAGGTTCTCATTCTATTCATGGTGGTTTTAGAAAGACCCTTGATAGATATGATGTTAATCATATAATTTCTCACCCTATCATCGTCAAACAAGTGGGCAAGTAGAATTATCAAATAGAGAGATTAAATCTATCTTGCAAAATATTGTTAATAAATCAAGGAAGAATTGGGCTAGTAAGTTAAATGATGCTTTATGGGCTTATAGAACTGCTTATAAAAATCCTATGGGTATGTCTCCTTACAAAATGGTTTATGGAAAAGCTTGTCACTTGCCTTTAGAATTAGAACACAAAGCTTATTGGGCAGTGAAAGAACTTAATAGAGACTTTAAACTAGCTGGTAAGAAAAGTTGCTTGACTTAAGTTCTCTAGATGAATGGAGGAATGAAGCTTATGAAAATGCTAGACTCTTCAAATAGAAGGTTAAAAAGTGGCATGATAAGAGAATTCTTAAGAGAGAGTTCCATGTTCGTGATAAAGTTCTATTGTATAGGTCTCGTCTCAGATTTTTTTCAGGAAAATTACTCTCAAAATGGGAAGGACCTTTTATTATTGAAGAGGTGTATCATTCCAGTGCCATAAAAATTGCTTCATTGAAGGATAAGACTACACAAGTGGTGAATATGCAAAGACTCAAACATTATATTTCTGGAGATTCTTATAATGAAGACATTGATATTATTCAAGTGGTGACTCCGGAAGAATTCATTAAGGAGCAAATCCAGGAATCTGTGGAGTCCGTTTTTGAATAGGTAACAGTTTTAGTAAGAAAAAATTTGCGTAAAACTTTCCAGCTTATATTTTTGTTGTTTCTATTAAATATGAAAAATTACGAGACGAAAATGGGCAGGAGACGGTGCCCAGGGGAACCAGACCACCCCTAGGTGCGGGCCAGCTCCAGGCCGCGCCTAGGCCTGGTCTGGGCGCCCTGGAGCCCCTCTTCGGCCCGGTTTCGCCTTGTTCCCTTCCTTTTGTTACGAAACTTTTTGCTATATAATCCCCCGGATCCCCCGAGGTCCGCATATCGTGTTTTCGTTTCGATCTGTTTCTACCAGGATTTGTTCTCGGTTTTAGAGGCACCATGGTCTCCACCAACAACGACAAGGGCAAGGAGCTGCCTGAAGATGATCTCCAAGATCCCAAGCCGGAGGAGGAGGTCAAGAGTGAAGCTTAAGAGGAAGTAGGAGAAGACCGGCGCTCATCTCATCGCACCATCATTGCAAGCATTGAAGTGGTGGAAGACCCTCTCAAGTTCAAGAAAGAAGCACAGATACGCGCCGGAGGAGGGGTTCCACGTCACATCCTAGCTGAGAGGACATCGTCTTTAGGCAACCGTAACCCCTTCCATACTTTAATTCATAAGCATCAATTCGAAAGGGTGCCTCAGGCGGAGTTACCCTCTGGTTGGGATATGGATCATTCTAACAATGCAGGGAAAGGAAGACCTGAGTCTGAGGAAGGATGGGGAATAATTCCAAGAGCTGGGACTCACAGTCTGACAGGTTCATGAGGGTGACTTCTTTTGGGCTTGTGCTTATGCATAAGCCAGCTTATATAAAATGGTGGGGAAAAACTATGGTGTGAACAAGCTCCTCGAAACTGATTTCTCCTATTCTTTTGGGCTTCTAGAAATTTGGCTTTTTGATGTGTTGAGATGTAAAATATCTGGAATGCCCCTTCTTTTGAGCTCAATACCACTCGATCCAGAAATTTACTCAGATGTATGTGATAAATCATACTGAAATTACTACCAGAACATCACTGCACATCAAGAGATCAACTGAAATTAATTTGCCCAGCAAAACATCATAACACCACAAGTCCAAAACTGGAAGGAGCATATTGTCGTGGGTTGCTGCGATGAAGTCATCGATGGGGAGGAAGAGCTCGATGAAGCTACTTGGGCGTTCGAGACGACGTTGCGGCCACCGCGTAATGGGGAGCTCACTGCTTCGGGAGGACGACGACGACGGTCGGGGGCAGAGCGGCCAGCTCGTCCTTCATGCGGACCTGTGGGTGGAGTCGCGGGCGCCAGTCGCTCTTGCTGCTGGATATGTAGCCACGAAAGACGAAAAAGGAAGGAGCCAGGGCGTGCCCCGCCGGAGTGGCGGAGCTGGTGGCGGGTCCGGCGGTGGAGGGGTGGCGGGTCCGGCAGCGGCGGTGCTCGCGAACCCTAGCGGCCTCTTGTTTTGTTTGTCGCAGGTCCAACGATTGGAGCGAGACGAGTCGTTCGTTTGCTCTTTTTTTTCCTTTTTGCCTTTTTCAGTCGTTCCCCAAGCGTTGCCTCCCTAGTGGCAATCTGGTGTAAAATTGGAGCAATGAAAAGGGCAATCATGCGTACCGTTTCGTGAGAATTTCGGGAAACACTCAGAAGCAGGTCGCGAGGAGTTTCTCCAAATAGACAGGAACTGGGCTTCTCGGTGGAAATAAGCCACACAGGAGTCGGAGAGTTCTTTGGGGCTTCAACGGTTCACCACCTCGAAGCTGGTCTAGAAGCCCAAAAGAAGTCACCCTGAATCGTATTGATCACAACACGGAGTTGATTCGTATTCTCACCTAGAAGATTGATGAGTTGAAGGAGTTGGTTGATAAGCTTATTTAGGATGCACCACTACCACCGAAGGAGTGATTCATCATTGGTATTGGCATCCCCTTGGCTTGTTCCAAGCTTGGGGGAGTGTCGCGGTATCACACTATTATCTTTTACCTATTTACTTTTCAGTAGAGTCATATAATGAGTAGTGAAGTTGTCATATAGGATAGTTTGTAGTGTGAAAGTATCTCTCCTTTAGTCGATTATCTATGTATCCCTTGGTGTGAGTTGCCGTTATGGAATATTAATGAGAAGTTTTTACCATTTACTTTCTGCACATCTTATTTTAGTTTGTAATTTCTGTCATATGATTAATCTTGTTGGTTAGTATTGGTATCACTTTGGGAGCATCAAGTAATTCTAGTTGGTCTTGGAAAACTTAGCATTGGTCAGTAGCAACAATACTTTGAGGCTTAAGTAGAAAAGAGAGAAATACATGTAGATACATTATTCCATTATGTTTCTTTCTTGTTGGCTCATAAGCTTAGTATTCTCAAGATTAAATCGGTTGTACTTCCAATTAAGATTGTATGATTGTTTTCTATCACATGTATATTTGTTTGTTTCGCTCAATTCTTATGCTTACTGACAAGGGATTAACTTGTCAATGCCTGCGGGTTGTAGACTAGGGTTTAGTTGGAAGTAGAGGGCAAGTAGATCTCGAAGGTTTCAGCCGAAAAGTACTCGACGATTATGAAAACTAGGGTTTGAGAGACAATGATTCGATGCTTGCTTCGTCCCTCGACCCCCCTTATATAGGAGGTGGAGCCGAGGGATTCGTATTGTACAAGTTACAGAGTCCGGGAAGGTTTCTAACTCATCCCGCAAGATTACAAATGATACTTCCTATTACAACTCTAGCTTTCCTTAACAATATCTTGGGCTTCCGAATCTTCTTATTCTTCGAGTAGTGGGCCTTCAGTAAACCCCGGGTACTATCTTTGGCAGGCCCATTGGGGATGCCTATGTCAGTAGCCCCCGAGATTTTGCTTGAATCGTAGAGTCAGGGAAAATCTCCACTGTTTATTTTTACTCGACAACTTAAAACTCTTCTATATTTCTTCATATAAATTTCTATATTGTACAGGGATAATGGTAGTTGGGGCTAGTTCATCTGACGAATCAGGTACTAGTTAACTGCTCTAGTGGCAATCCGCAAAAACCTACTTCAAGATCACGTCCCTGGACATGATCCCGGGATACTGGTGTAAACTTTGACAGGTGCCGCTTAAGGTCTTACCATTCTGTCGAGTCCCAGTCATATTTATCGGGTACCTAATGCGTCCGTTAGGATTTTTCTTCGTATCTATTGATCGGATAAAAGTAGCAAACCGACGTCAGAGACAGCGCCACGCCACACAGAACGGATCTGGGGTCTCACCTTCGCAAAGTTTTGCGGCATTCAGAAATTGATCGCAACTTTGGCGTTCTGAGAATATATTGTCGAGTGCTTATTCGGTTGTTGGAATGGCACATTTTATTGAGTCAACGTATGACTTATATTGTTCTCCCGATGGGAGTATATGTAGAGTTACTTGGAACTCGAAATATACTCTCTTGCTCTTCTATTTTTCGTCTTCTCGCCTTTTCTTTCTTTTTCCTCTCCCTTTCCTCTTCTTCCTTTTTTTTTATAATCTCATCGGGCACGCGAACAGCGTTCCCGATGGGAGTAGCCCCCGAGGCTACAGCCAAGGACTTGTGCTTGGGTGTAGGCTCCACGCCTTATGCTGCTATATTTTCCTTCTCTCCCGAAGTTTTCAAATTTCTCGGGTGCGCGAACAGCGCTCCCGATGGGAGTAGCCCCCGAGGCTATGAGCAAATATTTGTATTTGATCATAGGCTCACGCCATTTCTATTTTGTCTTTCTTGATCTTTTCATTTTTTCAAAGTATCCCCCGAGCATTTGATCAAAAACTTGTATTTGACCAAAGGCTCTCCAATATTTTTCCATGTCGCCTTTTTTATGAAGCTGTTGAGTCGAATTTTTCTCCTGCCAAAGTGACGTTACTGCTGACGACAGCCACGATTGCAAGTCCTGAAATCGCGAGAAGTCTTCTCCCGCTGCCTGGCGGGCCCAAATTACCCATTATCTTGACACGTCGTGCAAGTGGGGGACACACGTCCTCCGCTTTTCCTGGCGCACGTACTGTAACTTCTTCAGGGTTAAAGTACTTTTTTACCCCTATTCCACGTGGTCATCATCTGCTGCACACTTTTTCCATCCAACGGTCCGCCGCTTCGCCGCACCTCTATATAAGATCCCCTTCTTCTTCCTCGAGCACTTCCTCTCGCGCCGTTCTCCTGCTCTCCTCTGCAAAATCTCCTCCTGCGCCCCACAACTCCCTGAGCTCATCTTCTCAAAGCTGCATTCCTGCGCCATTGTTAATTCCACCGCGTAGATTGATCAGACACAGCACTCCGGAATCGACGATGGCTGCCGTGGATCTGGGAAGCGCGGAGTGGGAGAGGTCCAAAATCTCCACCCAAGACATCAACCTCTTGAAGAAACTGGGGATCAGCAAGAAGCCCAAGTCGCTGTGCTTCCCTAGCGAAGAAAGCTACCCAACCACTCCAATGGGGTATCGGGTTAGTTTTATCGACCATCTCATCCGCGGCCTTTCTGCCCCCATTCATCCTTTACTACGAGGATTGCTTTTCTTTTATGGTCTGCAACTTCACCACCTCACGCCAAATTCTATCCTCCACATTTCCATTTTCATCACCCTCTGTGAAGCCTTCCTTGGCGTCCAACCTAACTGGGCGCTATGGAAGCGCATTTTCTTTTGTCGCCGCAATGGCTCTCCCAATGTTGCCTATAATATAGGCGGCGTTGTTATCTGCGTCCGCCCTGATGTTGAGTATTTCGACGTCAAATTCCCTGACTCAGTTCAAGGGTGGTGCAAGAAGTGGCTGTACATTCAGGAGGAGAACCATGGATGCGCTGAAGACAACATTCCTCCTTTCGACGGTGCCGAGAAAATCTATCGCCGCCGCTCCTGGGATGCAGAGGCTACCGAGGAAGAAAAAATGTCGACAGAGGCACTGATGACTCGCATCCACAAGTTGCAAAACTCTCGCGGCAAAGAGCTGTCAGGTATCCAAATCACGGCGTATTTCCTTAGAATCAGAGTGCAGCCTCTTCAGGCTCGCAAATACCCTCTCTGGAAGTATGCTGGCGACAAGGATGCGGATCGGTTGTCGGTGGATTTAGAGGTCAAGGACTTAGAAAAACTTGTCCGGAAAATCTCCTCCCTCAGCAAGAAAGATCCTGTCCCTTCTTCTTGTCGCGTAAAACCATATAGCGCCACCAATGCGCTTCCCAAGGTAACCTTTTGTCGACTTATTTGCTATTGTTTTGCCATACTTTGCGTTCTTTTTTTTTTATTGACACCTCCCCTTGTTTTTGTATAGAACCATCCAAATCTTGTCTCGCTTCCTCCCCTTCCTGAAGGTGGAGAAGTCGACGAACGGGTTGTTGTCACCGATGACAACCAAGATGCCCCTTCATTTGAGAATGAACCCGCAGATTCTCAAAAATCTGCGGGATCTTCTGAAAAGGAGGCTGCCTCTGAAGCTACTGCATCGGCACAGTCTCCTCCTCCTGCTGTTTCTCCAAGGAACAAAAGGAAAAGGGCTGAAGTCAAAGACTCCGGCACCTCCAAAGCCGAAGAAGCTGCTCCTTCGCGTCAGAAGGCAGCTTTTGATCCATACCTTGAAGCCCTCATCAGCTCGTAAGTCATCTTTTATTTCTCCTTATTTCTGTACTCAAAGATTTTTGTCTATCTTGCTTTTTATGCTGCCGCCATTTAATTGTAGTGGTGACGAGGAAGAAATGCCAGCTTTTGATGCGACTGCTCGAACGAGTACGTCGCACACTCTGGTTGTTTCTGAGGTGCAAGTTGGAGGAGAAGAATCTTCGCATCCTCAACAAAACCTCGACGCTCCTACTCCTCCTTCAAGCCCCCTTGTCCCTTCACCAAAAAGGACAAGGGTTGAAACAATCGCGGAGCCTGCCCTACAATTGGGTAGCTCCTCGAGTCCTCTGTTGGATGATGTAAGTCTTTAATTTCTTGCTGTCATTGTCTATATTTCCTCTGTTTGCTTCTTTGTGCCATCATATTTTTCCCATACCGACGCTCTCTTTCTTTTTCTTTGACAGCCTATGATCAAAGAACTTATTCGCATTGGTGCCCAATTCATTGGGTACCGTGAGTATGCCAGCAAGACCGAAGGTATTGACTCCTTGCTTGCCTTTGTTCATGACTTACTCCTGTTTTGTCGCTATATTGACTATGTTTAACTATTTTGGCAGAAAAACTTGCGGAGGCCAACAAACTTGCCGACACGCTTGCTCAGAAATTAGAGCAAAGTGAGGCGGCTCGCAAGGAGGCCGAACTTGATGCTGGCAAAGCTAAAGAAGAGGCTGATAAGGCCAAGGCAGAAGCTGTTGGTGTCGAAGATCTGCAGAAAAGGCTTCATGATGCCGAAACTTCTTTGAACGAGCATAAAGCTGCACAGGCTGCTCGTGAAAAAGCAATTATCAAGCGCTTGAACTCGCAGAATCGGCGCTTTGTCAGTAAGTTTGTCGATCTGTTCTATCTTCTTTAGACTTGCCTTTCTTTACTTGCTTGTCGACCAACATATATTTTCTTCGGCAGATAAAACAAACCAAGAATTTGAGCTTGAAGATCCCGACAACGATCCTCTTCTCGACGCACTCTCTGTCCTTGAGTTTCATGGAACAAAAACTCGTGAAGGCATTGAACAGGCTGACGCAGGGTTGTCACGGTTGTTCCCCTACTTCTTCCCGAAGAAAACGGAACCCAAGACTTTCCTTGCTCTTGCCAAGGACTTCAATCCACCAGAAGATCTTGGACTGAAGATGCGCCAAGAAAACATGAAGATTGCTGTTGAAAGCACTGTCGCCTTGGTTGCTGACAGCCAGCAAACTATCGACTGGACGAAAGTGGGCGACACAGAAGAGATGAAGACCACGAAGTGGCGAGCACTGATCAGGGCGGCAAATCCTAACACGAAGAAAATCCTGGCCTATCTCGGAATCAAGACAACTTCGACTCCTAGCTCGTCGAAGCCGGAGGTCTAGTTGAATGCCCCTTCTTTTCTTTCTTTATTTTTTCTGTTTCTTTTGCTGTTGTCGCCACAATAGCTTTGGCGAGAATTGTCCTAGTGGTCCTTTTAAAGAACTCCTTCTGTAATATCTGTGTAAATTTCCTGAAGATCAATGGAATTCTATCTTGTGCGATCATTTGATATTGAAATTTTCTTTTCTAGTTGATATTTGATAACTACTCTGCCAATCCTCATCCTGCCGATACTTCTCCTGCTTCCTCTTTCTCGAAGAAAACACTTGTCGATGATAACCTCATCGAAGGTTCTTCAAGTAAACCTTTGTCGCAAGATTTGCAAGAACTTCGCCAACAACTTCAATCCATGAAAAAACAAACTCTGGCAATGATGGAGCAATCTCGAAAAGCATCCGAAAGAGAGAAGGTTGCTCTCCAACAAGCTAAACAAGCCATAGCTGCCAGGGATGCTGCTGTGTCGGAAGCTGAGAAAGCAACTACTCGAGAAAATAGCATGCTCGAGCTAATGTCTGAAGCTAGCGTGGATATGCTAGGTATGTTTTTCCAACCTCATACTGCTTCTGCTTTTTGCTCTGCCTCTCCTTAAATTTCTTGCTCTGTCGCTCAATAGGCTCGGTTCTCGACGCTGCTGCTGAAGATGAGAGAGTGAATGTGAGAACGAACCTCCTCGTCAATCTTTCACTTAATCATGGCCGTCTGTTCTGGGCCACTCCTGAGCGAACCCAACAGATTGTCAGGTTCCAAGATCGCGCTTGTCAGGTGCGCGAATTTATTAACTTCTGCACGAAAACCTTGACCCTTGTTTACAAGACTTTGTTTCCTCGAGATGAGGCTCCCGAAACTCTTCTTGGATTGATGGAGAAATTCAGAGATGCCCCTCGTATTCATAACTTTGTGCGGGATCAATTAACCGCTGGAGCAAGGTTCGCCATGATCATGATACACATTTGCCATCCCAAATTGGACCTGACGAAAATTGTTGCTGACTGCTTGGCCAAGAAATCGCGGCGAAAAAATAACATTGACGCAATCAATGACATGGTGACTCCTGTGGCCGAGTCGATGATGGATGAACTTCTTCGGATGGATTCAGAATTCTTCATCAAAGGGACCTATGCTGAACACAAGACAACCAAAGGCTTATCCATAGATAGTATATTAGGCCTTGACTGAGCTGTACTATATTGCGAGAAATTATGTCTATATTTTGTCGAACTCTTTTGTACCGATGAATTTGTTTATATTGTAAAGTGGTCTATATTGTGAAGCCCTCGAGCCATTGGCTGGAGCTTATACTATTTTGTCATCTCGAAGATTTTTCTTTGTTGCAAGAATATACATTTTGCTGTCAATGGGTTATAAGCCCCCGAGTGTCTTGGTGGCGACATTCTATATTTTTGTTGCGAGGTTTTCAGGCCAAAGCAATAGAATTTTGACGAGTGCACTATATTTATAGTTGTTAACCCCCGATGTTCTATTTGGCGAGGTATTTTTGTACCAAGGCGAAATATTTCAGTAAGTCTGGTTCATCTTTATTGCGTATATTTTGTAACTTGAAGGCATTTAGCCCCCGAGCGTGTCGAAGAATAAGAGGTATATCTCCACTATCTTTATTATATTGCAGCACCGCGAGCCCGCCTCATTAAAAACCTTTCCAGCCCCACTCGGTGCCCTGAAAAGGAAAAGAGTGCGTCTGAAAACTCGCGGGCGTTTCAGTACATTGTATTTTTACAGAGGAGGACTATATTTCGACTCTAAGCGTAGAACCGCCTGAGCTGCGCCACGTTCCAGGGGTTTTTCTCGGGAACCCCTGTCTTCTTGTCCTTGATCCTGTATGCTCCTCCGTCGATTACTTCTGTGACGACGTAAGGGCCCAACCATGGTGACTCGAGCTTTTCAGTACTCTGCTGGTTGAGCCGTAGGACCAAATCGCCGACATGGAAAGATCTTGGCCGCAATCGTCGACTGTGGTAGTTTTTCAGGTCCTGCTGGTACTTGGTGACTCGTGATAGTACTTCATCTTGAGCTTCATCGAGTGCATCCACATCGTCCTCCCGAGCTTTTGGTGATGTTTCCTCGTCATACTCTGTCACTCTTGGAGAGTCATGCTCTATTTCAATTGGTAGTACTGCCTCGGCGCCGTGGACGAGAAAAAACGGAGTTTCTTGTGTCGCCGTATTTGGTGTTGTTCGGATGCTCCACAAAACACTTGGCAATTCTTCTGGCCAGGTATGTGGAGCTTTTTCAAGCGGTCCTAGCAATCGCTTTTTAATGCCGTTGCAGATGATACCATTGGCTTTCTCGACTTGGCCATTGGATTGCGGGTGTCCAACTGACGCGAAGTGCAGTTTGATGCCTATTTCTGCGCAGTATGCCTTGAACTCCTTAGCTGTAAAGTTACTACCGTTGTCTGTCACGATGCTATGAGGTACTCCAAACCGAAAAACGAGGCCCTTCACGAACTTTATTGCCGACGCCGCGTCTGGTGAGTTTATTGGCTTCACTTCTACCCACTTGGTGAATTTGTCGACAGCAACCAACATGTACTCATATCCTCCTGGCGAAGCTTTGTGCAATTTGCCCACCATGTCAAGTCCCCATTGGGCGAAGGGCCACGACAATGGTATTGGCATCAGCTCTGCTGCTGGAGAATGAGGTTTTGCGGCGAATCTTTGGCACGCGTCGCAGGTTCGTACTATCTCTTTTGCATCCTCGATTGCTGTCAACCAGTAGAATCCTGCCCGAAAAACCTTGGCCGCAATAGCTCGGCTGCTTGCGTGGTGACCACATATTCCCTCATGCACGTCCTTTAGGATTATCCTTCCTTCTTCGGGTGTAACGCACCTTTGCAGGACGCCTGAAATGCTTCGCTTATATAACTCCCCTTTGACCACCGTGAAGGCTTTGGATCGGCGAATAATTCGCCTTGCTTCAACTGGATCGTCGGGTATTTCTTTTCTTAGGATATACGATATGTACGCTTGCATCCATGGAACTTCTACCATCATCACCAGCTCTTGGTCCTCTTCGTCATCCGCAGCTTCTTTGAGGGGTGCCGAAGTTTTCTCTTCCTTCGTTTTCTTCTGCGCCTTCTTTGGCTTTGTGGATCTCTCTGCTATTTCTTCCCAAATTACACCTGGCGGGATTGGAAGGCATTGCGACCCGATGTTTGCGAGAACGTCGGCTTCATCGTTGCTCAACCTGCTGATGTGGTTTACTTCGCATCCATCAAACAGCTTCTCAAGCTCATTGTACACCTCCTTATATGCTATCATGCTATCATTGACTGCATCACATTGGTTCATAACCTGCTGAGCTACCAACTGTGAGTCGCCAAAGATTTTTAGTCGAGTTGCGCCGCAAGCTTTCGCCATCTTCATCCCGTGTATGAGAGCCTCATATTCTGCTTCATTGTTAGATGCGTTTGGGAACGCCATCCGTAGGACATACTTTAATTTGTCGCCTTCCGGTAATATGAGTATTACCCCTGCGCCAGCTCCTTCTACTCTCTTGGATCCATCGAAGTTCATGGTCCAAGTTCTCGATAAATCAGGGGGTCCTGTATTTTGCAGCTCCATCCACTCTGCAATAAAATCTGGCAAAACTTGCGACTTGATTGCCTTTCTTTTTTCATATGTGATGTCCCGAGGGGAAAGCTCTATGCCCCAAAGGGAGACACGCCCTGTAGCTTCTGGATTGTTCAGTATATTTGAAAGAGGTGCTTCATTGACCACTATTATCGGGTGTGCTGAAAAATAATGGCGCAACTTCCTTGCTGTTGTAATCACTCCATATACCAGCTTCTGGTACTGCGGGTACCGCTGTTTAGAAGGCGATAAAACTTCACTGATGAAATATACCGGCCTTTGTACTCCATGGATTTTTCCTTCTTCCTCTCTTTCAACGACTAGCACCGTGCTAACCACCTGAGGTGTGGCTGCGATGTACAGCAGGAGAGGTTCTTTCTCTTTCGGCGCCACCAAGATTGGTGGTGTCGAGATTGTGCGTTTCAAATCTTCGAAGGCTCTGTCGGCTTCTTCATTCCACTGGAATTTTTCTCCTTGCTTTATTAAAGCGTAGAACGGGAACGCTTTTTCTCCCAGCCTGGCTACAAATCTGCTTAAAGCTGCGACTCGCCCAGTTAGCTGCTGTATTTCTTTCAACTTTGTTGGCTTCCTCATTGTTACGATAGCTTGTATTTTATCGGGATTTGCTTCAATCCCTCTTGCTGAAACTAGAAACCCAAGAAGTTCTCCTGCTGGGATGCCGAAGGAACACTTCGTCGGGTTCAGTTTGAGGCAGAATTTGTTGAGGTTATCGAAAGTTTCCTTCAGATCCTCGATTAGCGTCGCCCCCTTTTTCGATGTTATGACAACATCATCGATGTACACTTGTACGTTTTTCCCAATCTGTGTCGCCAAACACTTCTACATCATCCTCTGGTATGTTGCTCCCGCGTTTTTCAGACCAAATGGCATTGTTCTATAGCAAAACACGTCATAGGGTGTGATGAACGTTGTTTTGACTTCATCTTCTTCTTTCAATCTGATCTGGTTATAACCAGAATACGCATCCAGGAAGGAAAGACGTTCACATCCTGCCGTGGAGTCGATAATTTGGTCTATCCTCGGGAGGGGAAAGTGATCCTTTGGACAATGTTTATTGAGACACGTAAAATCGACGCACATGCGAAGGACTTTAGTGTTTTTCTTCGGCACCAACACTGGATTTGCTACCCATGTGGCCTCTGTATGCAGCTCCTTGATAAAACCAGCTTCTCTTAGTCGATCAATTTCTGACAGCATAGCCTTGCGGTTTGGTTCCGAAAAACGCCGCAAAGGTTGTTTGATTGGTCTCGCTAATGGATCCAAGTTTAGGTGGTGCTCGGCAAGTTCCCTGGGTACTGCTGGCATGTCAGCTGGACACCATGCAAAGATTTTCCAGTTCTCACGGAGGAACTCGACGAGCGTGCTTTCCTATGCGAGGTCCATGTCTTTTGCGATGGACGTCATCTTTTTCGGGTCTGTCGGGTGAATCTGCACCTCCTTAGAATTTTTCTCAGTATTGAAAGTTGATTCTTTATTTGGCCTTCCAACATCTGGCAGCACGTCGTAGTCAGTCATAAGCCTTGACGCCATATACTCGGCTTGCATCCCGAAAGTTTCTGACAGTCGATGGAAATCTTTATCACATTTATCGGCTAGGGCAAAGCTTCCTTTGACTTTGATTGGTCCCTTAGGTCCAGGCATCCTCCACAACAGGTATGTATAATGTGGTACCGCCATAAACCTAGCATATGCTGGTCGTCCCAACAAAGCG